>NC_052155.1:69421318-70079714 GCF_902713615.1 Scyliorhinus canicula
GTAAGGCTCAATGCCTTGCTCTAATTTGCAGATTTGCCAAAAGGTGATCCCGCCCATTGTGGACGGGATTCACCCAGCAACGTTTTACGAGATTGCATTGAATCTCACGGAGTGTTGCGAGCCAGATCCCGGGAGCAGGGTCTCCCGGCTTACGCTGGCCGTGCTGCGCTGCGGCGAGCTGCTTTTCTAGTGCAGCACGGCAGGAGGATTGCTCCCTTAGTCTAACTCCTGGGTTACAGAACTGACCCGTCAATTGCTCACAATGCGCTGATATACAGAAGAAGGAGGTAAGGGGAACTGAAGCCATACCATGGGAACATCTGCTATAGTTAGTAAAGAAATGAATGTGAAGCACAATAATGAAAAGTAGGAAGACAAGAACTATAAATATCTGCTATAAACCCAATATCATTGAGATATGCTCCTCAGTAGCTTGTGGTTCTCTCTCTCTCTAGCTTGAAATAAAGTCTTTACATACTTGAACGCTCACAGATTCAGAGTGGTTATTTATAACAACATCCCCAATCACCATGCCTGACACCCCAACTACCAGTCCGTCCTCCATGACCCAACAATCTGCCCCCTCCCGGCCACCCAACAATCTCCCCTGACCCTCCAACTAACCCCAAACCAATTGTCCTCCACCATCTCGACTACCCTCTGGCCCGACCCAACTACCCACCCTGAGCACACTACTCGCAACCCCCCCTTCACCAGACCTGACTACACCCCTACTACCTGAGTACCTCCTGACCCGACCTAGCTGTCTTTCAACTTGACTATCCCTCCTGACCCACCTCACCCACCCTGCCCATTCATCCTACCCACCTGCTATCTCACCCACCTGCCACCCAACTCACCTGCAACCTCACCCACCTATCACCTAACCCACCTATCACCTAACTCACCTGCAAGTTCACCCACTTGCTGCCTCACCCACTTGCTACCCTCCCTACCTGCCACCTCATCAACACACCACCTCACCCACATGCCACCCTCCCTCCTTACCAGCTCACCTATAGGCAAACTCATTCATCTACCACTCTCCCACCTACCACCTCAACCCTCAATCAACCTACTCACTTATCTCACCAATCTATCCATCAAGCACTCATTCATCGATGACTAACATTCATATTGGACAGTTAAACTTACCATGTGGTAGTTAGTGCCATTAAACAGTCCTGGAGGGGGTGGGAGTGATGGCTTTCCCCCTGAAACTACAGTGTTCCAACTGAACTTTAAGAGCGACACTGTGTTCCACATTTTTGCTGAAGCCCAGGCAAAAAATGTAGAGTAGTATCAAGACAGAGAAAGTTCGAGTAGATCAAGAATCCAATGGTGATTGCCTCCATGGAAATCTAGGCAATGATTTCAAACATATTAAAGTAGCAGGAGTAATCAAATATTAACATTTACGTTGATCTTTCTTTTCTCCCTGCTTTTTCCTTTCTGAAGCTGTTATGGTGCACTTCTAGCCTCCCGTGCCTAAGCCAAGTGACCATTCTTCAAATAACTCATCTTCTATGACCACTATGTCCTGTGACTTTAATAACAGCAACTCAGATGTCTTGAAGTGCTCTCCAGAAATTTTGTGCGCTTGCTATTGATTCCATGTCACCATCTCTTGCCAATGTGACAGGCAGAGGTTTGCAACTGTGGCCTCCTAGTCAACTACCAGCTGAGCTCCCAATGCCATATCTTCTTCATCACAATTACTGTTTACTTTCTTCCTAACATCACGTTCACCACAGTTATCTAATGTTATGACCCTTAGTCATGTCTCCATGAAACTCAGCTCATCCAACACTCGGTCATTAATAACTTGTACTCCACCAAGTCACATTCACCTATCACCTTGCCTTGGCTCCCAGTTCCCAAAATCCATGTGTTGGTTGAAGGACAAACATTGGCCAAGACATCAGGCAGAATTGCCTTAATATTCTTTGAATGGTACCTTGGGATCTTGGCACCTGAATACAATCCAAGACCAGACCCCAACAATAGCTAGGATGCTATATTTTATTTTATTTTATTTTAATTTCATAAGACTGCAGAAAAATGGGGCTGGATTCTCCGATTCTGAGGCCATGTCCCCATGCTAGCGCGTGAATAGTAGACGCCAGCGAAAGTCGCGTAAAACGCCCATCAGTCCTCCGTTTGACTGGGGGCTAGCCTGCCGGCAGCGTAGAGCACCCGGCTTTAGCTGCTGATATGGCCTGGAAAATTGCCAGGTCCGTGGTCACACATGCACATGGAGGCGACCCACAGCGGCTGTGCCATGCTACATGGCGGAGGCCACTTGCGGATCCGGCCAGCTAAATAGTGCCCCCCCCCCCTTGGGCTGGTGCACACCCCTCAACAGTGCCCCCAGCCCCTGATAATGTCCCCCCTGCCCGCGGATCGACCCTCCCTGACTGTGGTGACGCTGGACTGAGTCCGCAGCCGCCACGCGAGTTCCCGATGGATGAGACCACACGCAACAGGCGCCGCCAGCAACTCGGCCGGTCAGGGTTGGAGCATCGGGCACGGCCTCAGGCAATGTCCTGAGGCTGGCGATATGTGGCGTGGAGTACTCTCCAAGTACGCCACTTTGGAGGGGACGGAGCATCGCAAAAGCGGTGCCACCCTTATTTGGTCAGGAACTTTGATTCTCTGGCCAATCGCCAAAGGCAATTTCGGCATCGGCGATCGGAGAATCCAGCCCAATGTCTCTGATTAATCCTCCATTTGCCCAAACGTTTAGGATGCCTTAATTGCACCTCTGGCTCCCAGAAAACCTAGCTGTTTTACAAACCAGGATTAAAATAAAACACGACTTCAGCAGTACACACACTAACCCAGGCTTTTAACACTTATTGCACCAAATACATATAACACAATATAACTGAAATTCCTACATTCATCACTACCTCTAATGGCACTGCACTGTACCTGGAATAGTACTTAAAACTATTTAAGTACTATTCCCTGGAATAGTACTTAAAGCTACAGCCTTATTGATTGAGTCTTACCATGGGCTTTAGGACTTGATGACGAGACCAATGTCGGGCGGGGGGGGAAATCACAAGCCCACATGTTCTGGCAGTGGGAGCGGCTCAGTGATTTTAACCAGAGGCGGGCTCCTGGTTTGCTGCCTCTAAGCCAGCCATCCAATTAAGGAAGCTGCCTTAAAATATTATTATAAAATAACACACACAGACAGTGAATGCATGGAACTTTAGGAATCAAGAAATTAATGCAAATGTCTCTCACTGGTATTAAACCTATTTTCTCAGAAAGTAAATAGCAGTGGTTAATTGGTCTATGTTTAAATGCTTAAATTTGAAGATTCTGTAATGGATTTTCTCATTTCCAGACAGCAGAGAGAGTCATTAAATATAACAGGCATGACATTTACAAATATGCTATACTTATAGTAAGGGGTCAAAGTAAAAAGAATGCCTGCAGCTACAATAGGATGGGTCACTCAGACAATAGAAATAAAACTGTGTAAACAACATTTGCATTTATGTTCGAGACAATTCATACAGCACTAACAGCAAGTGACCTTTAAAGTTGTGTTCAGGTCAGTTATTTTGTACAGTCATTAATTTATTATGTATACAGCTAATGTGCAGCTTGATAAAATATTCTGGATATCAAAGAGAAAACGACATTGGACAAGAAGTGCGGGATCAAATTTCAGCATCACATTTTGAGAATATTGATTTGTGGAAAATAATGGAAGATGAGACAGATCACCTAAATTCCCAATATGCTGAAAATGAATACTTAGCCAAATTGTGCAGTTTCTTCTCACTTCCCTCCAAGCTCACCCTTCTCGCCTAAAGTCTCTGGGATGATTTTTTTTTGTCTGCTTTTCCTCTCAAGCTGGGCTAGCATGACCTGATGAGCGATGCTGGCAGTGGCCCTAATGTTCACAAATGGAGGGAGAAGGACTAGTCAAGGCTTCTCCTCTCATCACTTTCACACCCTCAAAGTTTTTTCATCCTCTTTGAACCTCACTAATCTGTTTGATTCTCAATTATTTCTTGTCCTGTAGCACAATGATTTTCTTCCCTTGCAGTAGAGGGTTCTTCCTTTGTGATAGGGATCCTACCTTAATGGCCAATTTAGGAAAGTTGGTTGAGGGTGCTGCATGTTCAAAAGTCCAGTCCAGGCGGTGGATGAGGGCCATATAGAATCATCGAATTTTACAGCTAGGAGGAGGCCATTCAGCCCATCGTATCTGCACTGGCTCCTGAAAAAGCTATCTAGCTAGTCCCATTCCCCAGCTCAATATCTATAGCACTCTAAATTCATCACTTTCAAATATATATCCAGCTCCCTTTTGAAAGCTCTCCAATAGAATCCACCTCCACCACTCTCTCAGGCTGCACATTCCAAATCCAAACAATTCTGAGTGAATAAGTTTCTCCTCATCTCACTCCGAGCTCTTTTGCTGACCATTTTGAAAGTGTGACCCCCCCCCCCTCCGCGTCACTGACATCCCAACTAGTGGAACCAGAATATCCTTCTTTACCCTGTCAAAATTGGTCATAATTTTGACCACCTCAATAAGGTCACCTCTTAATCTTCTCCACTGTAAGGAGAACAAGCCCAATTTCTCCAATCTTTCCTTGTATCTAAAATCCCTCATTCCTGGTATAAATGAAGTACATCTCCTGTGCACTCTCTCCAGGGTTTGAACATCCTTCCTTAAACAAGGTGCCCAGAACTGAACACAATTCTCCAAATGTTGTCTGACCAATGATTTGTAGAGGTGTAGCATCACTTTCTTGCTTTTATACTCTATGCCTCTATTTATAAACCCAAGGATCCTATACACCTCCTAAACAACTGTTTCAACTTGCCTGGCCACCTTCAGAGAATTATGCACTTGAACCTGAGGTCCCTCTGCTCCTGTACTCCACTCAAAGTTGTACCATTGAGCCTGTAATGTCTCCCCATGTTTCTTCTCCCAAAATGTATTACCTCACATTTCTCTGCGTTGAAATTCATCTGCCAGATGTCTGCCCATTTGGCTAACTTGTTAACATCCCTCTGAATTCGCCCAACGTCATTCTCACAATTCGCTATTATCCCTAGCTTAATATCGGGCAAAATTCTCCGACCCCCCCCCCCCACAGGGTCGGAGAATTGCCCGGGGCCGCCGAAAATCCCGCCCCCGCCGCGGCAGAAATTCTCCGCCACCCGGAAATTGGCGGGGGCGGGAATCGCGCCACGTCGAGCGGCGAGCCCCCTGCGGCGATTCTCCGGCCCGCAATGGGCCGAAGTCCCGCCGCTGGGAGGCCTCTCCCGCCGCCGAGGTTTGAACCACCTCTGGTGGCGGCGGGATCGGCAGCGGGAGTGGGGCGATCGTACTCTGGGGGGTGCCCCCACGGTGGCCAGGCCCGCGATCAGGGCCCACTGATCGGTGGGCAGGCCGGTGCCGTGGGGGCACTCTTTATCTTCCGCCGCCGCCACAGCTGCCGCTGACGTCACTACCGGCGCATGCACGAACCGGCGAACGCCTTTTGGCCAGCCCCGGCGCCGGGCGGCGGGCCTGAAAGACCGTTGGTGCCGGTTTTCGTGCCAGTCAATGTGGTGCCAACCACACCGGGCGCACCTTTGGGGAGGCCCGACGTCGGAGTGGTTGGCGCCACTCCCCTACGCTGGGACCCCCCACCCCGCCGGGTAGGGGAGAATTCCGCCCATCATCTGTAACTTTAGCGATTTTGCCCTCCACACCCATCTCTAAATTGTTAATATACATCTGAAAAACCAATAGTCCCAACACTGACGCCCGGGGAAAAAGACTTTCAACTCGCCTCCAGTCTGAGAAATGCCCATCTATACCTACCCTCTGTTTCCTATCTCTTAGCCAACTTCTAATCCATGCTGCCAAGGACCCATCAATCCCAAACATTTCTAAATTGCTAACCAACCTACCATGTGGCACCACATCAAATGCTTTCTGAAAGTCCATATAAGCAACATCCATGGCAGCACCTTGTCTTCTTGTCAAAGAACTCAATTAAATTTGTCTGACATGACCTGCTCTTGACACAGCTATGTTGACTTTCTGGTATTAACTTATTTTTCTCCAAGTGCATATTTATCTCATCCCATATTATGGTCTTATTAATTTTCCCAATATTGCTGTCAAGCTGAAATATCGGTAGTTTCCTGCGTTATCCTTTGCCCCTTTCTTAAACCACAGCATTGCATTTGCAATCCTCCAGTCCTCCGGGACCAATTCCATGTTCAGAGAAGCCTGGAAAATTTCTGTTAATGGCACTGCAATTTGCTCCATTACCTCTCTCAGCAATCGAAGATACAACCATCCAGGTCTGGCGACTTCTCTACCTGTAGTCCTGCCAGCCTTTTTAGCACCGCTTCTTTATCTATCACTCTACTGCTCAGCTGCTCAACACCCACATTTTCAGCTGGGCTATTGTAACCATCTTCTAGTTTGGTAAAGACAGAAGCAAAATACTCATATAGTACCTTTGCCATACTCTGTGCTTCAGCGAGCAGCTTCCTCTGCTTGTCCCTTATGGGCCCCACTCTATCCTTTACTGATCTTATAATGAAGAAATTGTAGCAGCGACCAGCAAAGCTGGCACAGACTTACACTCTCCTTCTGCAGTGATCACATGACAGCTGAACATCGATGGAATGGAAAGCTTCCAGTTTTAATATAAGTGCCCTGAAAATTACATGAGTATTTTCCAATATGTCCCGGATACAGGAGAAGCTGACAACTGAATGAAATGAATGAAATGAAAATTGCTTATTGTCACGAGTAGGCTTCAATGAAGTTACTGTGAAAAGCCCCTAGTCGCCACATTCCAGCGCCATGTTCGGGGAGGCTGGTACGGGAATCGAACCGCGCTGCTGGCCTGCCTTGGTCTGCTTTCAAAGCCAGCGATTTAGCCCAGTGTGCTAAACAGCCCCTGCTGCACATTGTTCATATCCATGTTAGAGATACTGTACAGATTTCGGGCACGATCTAACGACTGCGTCAAGGCAGGCGCGAATCCGAGCAAGCCAGTTGGATCACAGGAGAGTCCAAAATCGTGAACCGTGCCAGGCGCCAATTGATTTCAGCTCTAACCAGCGCCCGTGAGCGAGATCCAGAACCTGTCTCGGTGTGGCAAGAAGCCAATAATCACCAATTAAGGCCAATCTCCATCCCATTAACGGGAAGGACTCTGTATCTAATGGTTTCCCATTATCTAACAATCTCCCTTAATCTAACAGGCTCCCCAGGGAGCGGTCACGCGGACGCTCTTTGGCACAACTATTCAAATACATGAAGCTAACGAAATTACTTCTGTGGGGATCAAAGGAAGTGAGTACCCATCTTGGAAATAGGGAATCAGTCCGAGGTCACTGGAGGCGCTGCCCGGGGGGGGGGAAGCATCAGTGGGGGGTCGCCCCTGGGCTGGGGAGGCGAGGGGCTGGGGAGGCGAGGGGCTCAGCACTCACAGGTCCAATATGCCACCCCTCGGCTCATACCAGGGGCAATGTGAGCAGATCACAGCTCTCAAGTGGATTCCCGTGGGTAGATGTGCCATGCCGCAGATGGGTATGACTGCCTTGCATCCCATTCAGACTGTGAGGCCTGGACACTTTGCCTGAACACCGGAGGCTTCAACATCGCAGGGCAGCAGCCAACAATCAAACACCCAAGAGCTGGGCTGCTGCAGAGGGGATACTGCTGCGACCAGAGGGTGGGTGTGTGGATCGGAGTACACAAGTCCAGTCCCAGTGCTGTTTCCGGTGGGGGTCTGGGGTCCGGAGTTTGGGGTCTGGTGCCCAGGGGCCCCTGCTGTAGCCGAGGTGCGCGTGCAGGGAGGGTCCCCCACCACAAGCAGTTCGTTGGATGGCACCCCGAGAGATTGCAGGGAATGTAAGGGTGGGGGAAGCTTGGAGAATTAGAGGGTGCTGGGGTGGAAGCCAGAACTGATTGTCGATGTCACACCCTCTCCAATTCCTTACAGATATCACATGATGGATGATATTGTGGACCTGGCAGCAGCTGCCCTGGTCAGTGGCAGTCCAGGTGGCCAGACGCCGGAGAAAGTGGTGGCTGCAGCATTGACAGAGGCTTGAGGTGGAAGCACATGTGCGGGGCCCTGCCCCACACCCTGAGGACCCTGCTGCCCATCAGGCCAGGGACGGACCTAGAGGTGAATGAAAATGAAATGAAAATCGCTTATTGTCACGAGTAGGCTTCAATGAAGTTACTGTGAAAAGCCCCTAGTCGCCACATTCCGGCGCCTGTCCGGGGAGGCTGGTACGGGAATCGAACCGTGCTGCTGGCCTGCTTGGTCTGCTTTAAAAGCCAGCAATTTAGCCGAGTGAGCTAAACCAGCCCCTGTGGTGGTGGACCCTCCCTGCACGCGCAGGGAGCCAGGTGGTGGCTGGCAAGATGTACAGGCATCGCTGATCCTTCGAAGAGCTGCGGGACATCATGTGCCTCAAGAAGCTCCGCCTCAACAAGGGGACGGTGCGGCACCTGTGCCATGCCATTGCAGACTTGGCACCACATAGGAAACTACCCGCCCCCCGGTGGCTATCAAGGGCACCACATCCTAAACCTTTACATCTCAGGATCATTCCAGGGCTTGAGCGGGAACATGTGTGGCATATCCCAAACAACAGCCCACAAGTGCATCCATGAAGTCACGGACACCCTGTTTTCCCAAGCAGCTGACTGTACAAACTTTGACCTGGACCAAGCCCATCAAGATGCCCAGGCAGCAGGATTCTGTGCCATTGCCGGAATGCCCCAGGACATAGATGGTATGCATGTTGCCTTGTGTGCACTGGCGGTTTACGAGCTCCCTTCACCAACAGATGGGGGTTCCATTTCCTGAATGTATAATGTGTGTGACCACTGCCTGGAGATCATGCACGTGAGTACACACTTTCCAGGGAATGTGCTGTATTCTGGGGCAATCGGATAGCCCCGGCGTCTTCGAGGGACACCAAGGATGACCGGTTGGCTCTTGAAGATAAGGGGTACCTCTTCGGAAATTATTAATGACACCAGGACGGAGGCTGGCGACTGATGTAGAGACCCATTATAATGAGGCCCATGTGGCCACCCGAGTTCTCATTGAGTGGTGCACGGACTGCTCAAAATACAGTTCCGATGTCTTGACTGCTCTGGTGGAGCTCTGCAGTACACCCCCCAGAGGGTCGTGCACTTTCTGTTGGTCTGCTGTGTCCACCAAAACCTGGCACAGCAGTGGAGCAATGCAGCCTCGTCAGAGGAAGACAAGGAGGAGGAGCCAGACCACGAAGGGCTGGAGTACAAGCCCAGGGAGGACTTGGTGGAGCAGCCAGAGGATGGAGGACAGGTGGCAGCAGCGAGGGTCCTGTATGCCCAAAGGGCCCGGAAGGCTCTCATCCTTGCCTGCTTCTCATAGGACGTGGCTTCATCCCTCATCTCACCCCCTCTCCCCATCCCCACCGACCAATTCCCACCCCCCACCTATCCCCTCCTGCCCCCACCAGACCCAGCTCTCCATCCCCCCTTCCACCCCACCCACCCATTCTCCCCCCACCACAATTGCCCTCTTCCACCCTCCCAGGATTGTTGTTACATCATTCTAGGGTTTTGGGCCTGTGCCAGCACTGTTCAGCGAGTCAACATACAAGGCAGGAGGATAATGATAACCGCTGTGAGCTGCGATCTGGTGTTCCTCATTCTAGGCCATACCCCGACCCCTGCCTGTCTGCTGATATCATGCTCATTCCCATCACCTGCACGTGGTATGCCTTGGGAGCTGCCCAGCTCTAGCCACCATGCCTGGGGTCTGGGGCCGGGGGGAGGGCAAAAGGGGGAGGCGTTGCAGGCTGGCCGCGCAGTGCAAAATTATGTGGCAGAGGCTTCACATATCTCAGGTTTAAGGTGTTTTAATAGTGTACAATCGTCACCCTAACTGTCCCTAGTTATCAATGGTTTTGCCCTTCCGCCCCGCAGTGCCCTCTCAGTGACCCACAATTCTCTTAGCCTTCCGTGCTGTGCCACTAGGTCTCGGTGTGTCCCCAGGATGCACATCAGAGGTGGAGGCAGTCTGCTGCTACCGCACCCTGTGGCCTTTGATGTCCCTAGCGGGCGGCCTCTGGAGGGCCTGGGGCCAGAGGGCCCCGGCCGACTTGCTGGTGTCATATGCCTCGCCGTGCCAGCCTGTTCCATCCACTGACCCCAAAGCATGCCATTGGCAGGAGGGAAGTGGGACTAGGGTGGGCTGTTGTCTCCCTATAGGGCAGCATCTGGTCAGCCTGCAGCACTCCTTCCTCCTGGTTGGTGCCCTTAGGGCCCTTGGGGTCACCTTCGATCGAGACAGCTGATTGAGCTCCAGAGGCCCTGATTCCATCTGGCTCTGCCAGCCCTGGCGGCTCCCCATTATCGACACCATGGTGTCGATGCCCTCAGCGATGCCACTCTGTGACTGGGCCTTGCTCTGCAGTGCCTTGCCAATGTCCACCTGCTTCTGGGTCACGTTCCTTGGCGTCTGCATCAGCTCCAGGATAACCTGGTCCAGAGGCTCGACATCGGGCTGGGACCCAGCTGGGTCCTGGAGTCCACCAGACCTCCGACTGCTGTTCCCCTGGATGTGCCTGCCTACACCTGATGTGCATCAGTAAATGTGTGGTGCTCACCGGATTGTGCCCCAGAAGCCTGTCCACTACTTTTTCCCATTGAGGTGTGTGTCTCTGCGCTGGAGGAGAGTGGAGAGCTGTGACGCCTCAACGGTGGCATCCTTGGAGATCTGTTGGATGGCCAGGGGGAGCACTGGATGGACTGGTACCGTCGGATGGAGATCCTACGGGAAAATGGTCAGGTAGTCAGCGAGAGAGAAGGATCATTATGTCTGACATGAACAACACATGTATGACAGGTCATCTGGGTGAGGATTGGTAGAAACTAAATTCTGCGGCGCAGGCCAATCTTGACGCCGGTGGCCGAACTGTCCTTGTCCGTGACCTCCAGTGCTCGTTCCTCTTAAGGGGTGAGGACTATGATGTGCGGCACTCCACCGCCCATCTGGCCTTTGCCTGTTGGTTGTAAAAGAACAGCCCCAGTGGGGACAGGGAGAGGGCATAGCTAGCCACACGTTTCAAGCATTGTAGGGCACCGCCGCAGGATATGGGTGAGGGTCGCAGCTGGGTGTCAGGGTGTACTGGGGTACAGGTGTGGTATTAGAGAAATACAGCACAGAACAGGCCCTTCGGCCCACGATGTTGCGCCGAACTTTTGACCTAGGTTAATCATAGAATTTTGGACAATTTTTCATGGCCAATCCACCCAACCTGCACATCTTTGGACTGTGGGAGGAAACCGGAGTACCCGGAGGAAACCAACGCAGTCACGGGGAGGATGTGCAGACTCCACACAGACAGTGACCCAAGTCGAAATCGAACTTGGGACCCTGGAGCTGTGAAGCAATTGTGCTATCCACAATGCTACCGTGCTGCCCTTAAGAAGTTAACCTACACTCCATTATTCTACCCTAATCCATGTACCTATCCAATAGCCGCTTGAAGGTCCCTAACGTTTCCGACTCAACTACTTCCACAGGCAGTGCATTCCATGCCCCCACTACTCTCTAGGTAAAGAACCTACCTCTGACATCCCCTCTATATCTTCCACCATTTATCTTAAATTTATGTCCCCTTGTAATGGTGTGTTCCATCCGGGGAAAAAGTCTCTGACTGTCTACACTACCTATTCCCCTAATCATCTTATAAACCTCTATCAAGTCGCCCCTCATCCTTCTCCGTTCTAATGAGAAAAGGCCTAGCACCCTCAACCTTTCTTCGTATGACCTACTCTCCATTCCAGCCAACATCCTGGTAAATCTCCTTTGCACCTTTTCCAAAGCTTCCACATCCTTCCTAAAATGAGGCGACCAGAACTGCAGACAGTACTCCAAATGTGGCCTGACCAAGGTTTTGTACAGCAGCATCATCACCTCACGGCTCTTAAATTCAATCCCTCTGCTAATGAACGCTAGCACACCATAGGCCGTCTTCACAGCTCTATCCACTTGAGTGGCAACTTTCAAAGATCTATGAACTAGGACCCCAAGATCTCTCTGCTCCTCCACATTGCCAAGAACCCTACCGTTAACCCTGTATTCCGCATTCATATTTGTCCTTCCAAAATGGACAACCTCACACTTGTCAGGGTTAAACTCCATCTGCCACTTCTCAGCCCAGCTCTGCATTCTATCTATGTCTCTTTGAAGCCGACAACAGCCCTCCTCACTATCCACAACTCCACCAATCTTCGTATCATCTGCAGATTTACTGACCCACCCTTCAACTCCCTCATCCAAGTCGTTAATGAAAATCACAAACAGCAGAGGACCCAGAACTGATCCCTGCGGTACGTTGGGGGGTGGGAGGTGGCAGGAAGGAACAGTGCTGGTGGCTGGTGCCAACTCACCCGTGCATCCCAGTGGAGATCATTGAGCTTCTTGCGGCACTGGGTGATGGATCGTCCTGGTGACATGCCCTGTGTTGATGGCTGCTGCCACTGCCTCCCAGGCAGCACTGGCTGCCCTGTGTCTGACCCTCCAGCCCACTTGGGGATACAGGATATCCTGTCTGGACTCCACTGTGTCCAACAGTTGGGCCAGGTCGGCATCACGGAAACTAGGGCTGGTCTGCGCGGTGGCAGGGCTGCATGCTGGGACTGTTTAGCTCACTGGGCTAAATCGCTGGCTTTGAAAGCAGACCAAGAGCACAGTTCGATTCCCGAAACAGCCTCCCCGAACAAGCGCCGGAATGTGGCGACTAGGGGCTTTTCACAGTAACTTCATTTGAAGCCTACTCGTGACAATAAGCAATTTTCATTTTCATTTCATGCTGTCTGGGTTTGCTCGGAAGGATCGGTTTCAGAGATGCTCCACCTCGTTAGCAGGGAGTTGCCGAGCATGGCCCCAGCGAATCAGCTGGCAGGACCGTCATTTCCAGCATGAAACGCGTGGGGTATCATTAAGTGACCTAATTCGTGTTAGTTACCGGCGACGGCCTCGCCGGGTCGGCTGGCAGGAAACACCCAGCTCTTCCCACTTGCTACCACATTCAGAAACTTTCCATTAGATTGCGCCCTTAGATGGCAAGGATGTTGCAGTGTCCACCATCTCCAAGATGCATTTCAGCAACCCACCTTTTCCAAACCTGCTTCCTGTACCACCTAGATGAACAAGGACAGCAAACACATGGCAACGGGCACATTTCCTTCGAAGTCACACACCCTTCCGTCTTGGAAAAGTATCACTGTTCTTGCATCATTGCTGGGAAACCTGTATCGAGTAGCACTGTTGGTGTACTTATAATATACAGACTACAGTGATTCAATCCTGGTAGATCCGGACCTCCGCGTTCTCCCACCTGCTGCTCCGCTCCTTCTTGGCCCACCTTAACACACACTCTCAATCAGCAAACCGGTGGAACTACACCAGCACCGCCCGCGTGGCTCGCTGGGCTGGGCTTCCTCGCCAGCACTCGATGGGCCCCCTCCAGCTCCAAGGGCCGCTGGAAGGCCTCCGCTCCCATCAGCGAATTCAGCATGGTGACCACGTAGGCCCCCACGTCCGATCCCTCTAGCCCCTCCGGGATGCCCAGGATCCGCAGGTTCTTCTGCCTCGACCGGTTCTCCATCTTCTCGAACCTCGCCTGCCATTTCTTGTGGTGTGCCTCGTGCGCCTCCACCTTCAACGCCAGGCCTAGGATCTTGTCCTCATTCTCCGAGACCTTTTGCCGGACCTCCTGGATCGCCGCCCCTTGGGCCGTCTGGGTCTCCAGCAGCTTATCGACTGAAGCCTTCATCGGCTCCAGCAGCTCTGCTTTCAGTTCCTTAAAACAGCGCTGGAGCAACTCCTGCTGCTCCTGCGCCCACTGCATCCACGCTGCCTGGTTCTCACCCGCCGCCATCTTGGGCCTCCTCCCTCGCACCTTATTTGCTTCAATGCCACTTTTGTAATTGCCCCACTCCTGGTCCAATCCATACACTATCAGGGGAATGTTGCTGCCACTTTCCCACACTGGGAAACGTCGAACAAGTGCCGTTACGGGCCCTAAAAAGAGCCCAAACGTCCGTTGCTAGTGGGAGCTGCCGAATGTGCGACTTAGCTCCACATAGCCGCAACCAGAAGTCTACAGTGATTCAAGAAGAAAGCTCAGCACCACCTCCTCAAGGGAAATTAAGGATGGGTAACAAATGCTGTCCATGCCAATAATGCTCACATCACATGAAATAATGAAAAAAGGAGGGCAATGGTGCTATTTGATAGAGTAGAACATTACAAATGAGGAAAAGTGGGTACCCTTAATGCAGTCTGGAAAGAGGCTTCAGCAGAAGAACCAAAGGTGTGGTGCCTTTGAGAGACATTGGCAAAGCATGGCATCTGGTGCAGCATGCTACAGGTCTTACTGAAACAGGCTGCATAGATCGATAAAAGCTGGCTGGTGAGGGAGAGATTATTCCCACACAGTTCTTCCAAAATAGCTTTCAGCTTGTAGACTGCTGGGCTAGGCTAAACAGTCTGGAAATAACTCCTCACTATCACACAAGTATAAGAACATCTAACATAGCAAGGGTTAATGTGAGATTGGTAAACAGTATTATGTAAAGAGACACATGACCTGAGACTAGGGTTAGTTGTGGACTGGACAGAGACCTGTGTAGAAGCAAGAATGCAGTTAGCTCATAGCTTAGGCTATACTCTGTGTATCTGAACATAGTTACGTGCTATCAATAAAAACCTATTGTTCAATCATACAAGACTCAGACCTTCTTCATGTGACCTACTGAACATACAAAATACAGAATATTTCTCGCTCCCATGTTTTGTCTTCTTACAAGCTGCTGTCCCTCTTACTCCAGCTGTTTATTCGTGCCAATACCAGTGATAAGCAGTGGTGCAAAAATATCATAAATAAGCAAACTGGAAATTCAGAATTGCCCTGCAAAAGTGCTTCATTCAATGGCATATTGATCCTAATGGCCAAACCAACTTATAGTTATGTTAGTTAGAACATAGAACATAGAACAGTACAGCACAGAACAGGCCCTTCGGCCCTCAATGTTGTGCCGAGCCATGATCACCCTACTCAAACCCACGTATCCACCCTATACCCGTAACCCAACAGCCCCCCCCTTAACCTTACTTTTATTAGGACACTACGGGCAATTTAGCATGGCCAATCCACCTAACCCGCACATCTTTGGACTGTGGGAGGAAACCGGAGCACCCGGAGGAAACCCACGCACACACGGGGAGGGCGTGCAGACTCCACACAGACAGTGACCCAGCCGGGAATCGAACCTGGGACCCTGGAGCTGTGAAGCATTTATGCTAACCACCATGCTACCCTGCTGCCCGTTGGTGAAGCTAAAACTTTTTTCCACTGACAGGGTTTCTCACCCGCCCAGTTAATGTTGATTTGGGGTTGACATAATGGCACCAAGCCCAATTTGAATTCATCTACTAGGCACCTGCCATTTTCCTGCTGACTTCAGACAGCTGAAAGTAAAAATGGCAGTCAGACAGTTTTATGTGGGAAAACAGTGATAAATTGATTTCCCTAATTTTAACCACTCATCAACTTCATTTGTAGCACTAGGGCAGCACGGTAGCATTGTAGTTAGCACAATTGCTTCACAGCTTCAGGGTCCCAGGTTCAGTTCCCGGCTTGGGTCACTGTCTGTGCGGAGTCTGCACGTTCCCCCCGTGTGTGCGTGGGTTTCCTCCGGGTGCTCCGGTTTCCTCCCACAGTCCAAAGATGTGCAGGTTAGGTGGATTGGCCATGCTAAATTGTCCTTAGTGTTCAAAATTGCCCTGAGTGTTGGCTGAGGTAACTGGGTTATGGGGATAGGGTGGAGGTGTGGGCTTGGGTAGGGTGCTCTTTCCAAGAGCTGGTACAGACTCAATGGGCCAAATGGCCTCCCTCTGCACTGTACATTTTATGATTCGATGATTAATGTTGGGTTAAAGTTAGAGTCCTAGTGTAATACAGTATTCACACAAAACTACCACTTTAAGTATCCTGTTTATATGTAAGTAGCCGGTAGTAAGTGTCATAATATACACCAGTATATATACCGTGATATATCACGGTGCAGACACACACACTGATGGACATACAATAGGACCAATCAACATACACAAACACCGCAGCCAATCTCCAGTTGGAGCACACTCACTATAAAGACAGAGGGCATCACTTTTCCCGCTCATTCGGGATGCAGCCTTTCAGAAGCACAAGAGCTCATGGTTTACAGCACAGATTCTCACCATGTGCTGAGTGATTCGACTGGTTAGGACAGGCACAGGTCTTTAGTTAATCTTACATCGTGTAACGCACAGTAATAGTATGTTCATTCCGGTGGCGGCGATGTTCGAGTGAGCCGCACATTTGGTGGGCTCTCACTCCGGCGGGGCTTAACAGCGATAGCGGGACCACGGGGGCGGCAAAAAGGCTGCCGTGGAAGGAAGAGGAGAGCGGGCTGCAGCGGAAGGAATCGTGGGAGGCCAGCAGGTAGAGGAAGAAAGAGAGAGAGAGAGACGGAGGCAAGGAGGAAACTGACCTGAAGGGTAAGATGGAGGACCCATGGACCTTCCTTCCTCCAGGACAAAGAAAAAAAGTTTGGAGTTGCTGAGGAGGGACGGCTTGGACCCACTTCAGATGCCCAGGAGGTAAAATTTAAGGAGCTGGGCGAAGGAAGGCGGCAGCGAATGTGCTGAGGAGCGGGCTGCGACACATGGAACAGCGGGATTCCAGAAGGCAGAAGAAGAAGGAGAAAAAGGGACAGAGACAAGGACCTGAAGAAAATTACCTGGGACCTAAGATGGCGGACACACGGACCCCGGACTCAGCAATCCAGCTGGCACTGGATAACATGCTCCAGGTAATGAAGTCCAGTTTTGAAGCGCTGAAGCGGGACAGCTTGGACCCAATCCAGAAAGCGGTGGATCAGCTGAACCAGAGGCTGGACGCCCAGGATGTTAAAGTTAAGGAGCTGGGAGAAGCGGTGGAGGAGCAGGCGGATGCGCAAACGGTTGCAGCGCTAGAAGTTGACGGCCTGAAAGAGTGGCAGAGAAGACTGCTGGACAGAGTGGAGGAGCTGGAGAATAGAGTCCGCAGGAACAATCTGAGGATGGTCGGCCTCCCGGAGGGGGCGGAGGGAGCTGATGCTGCAGCGTTTGTAGCAGACCTGCTGAAGCAGCTGATGGGGGCCGAAGCCTTTCCGCGACCGCTGGAGCTGGAGGGGGCACACAGAGTGCAGGCAAGGCAGGGGCGGCCGGGTGGACCCCCCCCCCGCCCGATGGTGATTAGGTTCCACAGGTTCGTGGACAAGGAGCGGGTGCTGCAGTGGGCAAAGAGCGCCAGGAGCAGCACGTGGAACAACAGTGTTCTCCGCATTTATCAGGACCTAAGCCAGGAGGTGGCTCGGCGGCGAGCAGCCTTTAAGAATGTCAAGGAGGTGCTGTTCAAGAAGCACGTGAAGTTTGGTCTGCTGTTCCCAGCTCGGCTATGGGTCACGCACCAGGGTCAACACCACTACTTCTCCGAGCCCGAAGAAGCGATGGATTTTGTGAGGGACCTGGGGCTTGTCCCGAAAGGAGGCCCCAAGGACGCGAGTTAGGGCCCGAGGATTTCTGTGGGAAGGAACGCCGAATGTGCCTGGACTGCTGCTCAACGGTTTGCTGGGCCAAAGGGGCCAAGCGGAAAATTTGAGACTCTTTCCTTTGTTCATGGACATTTATGTGCTTTTTCTCTTTTTTGTGTGTTTTTTTTTTCCTGTTTGGGCTGGTTTGTGCTTTTTGTGCAGCTCGCGGAAGACACTGGAGCCGGCTTGCCCCAGTGGGTGGGGAGGAGACAGGAAGGCGCCGGAGTTGAGTCACCGGGCTAGCAGATTGGCTAGTCAAGGAAGTCAGATGGGGGGGGAAGTTACAGCCAGTAGATGGCAGGGGTGGGGGTATCGGGGGATGGGGTTAGGGGAGGGGGGGGGTTGTTCTGCTGACGGGAGAGGGACTTGAAATAGGCACTGGAAAGGAGGTCGAGGGTGGAGGCAGCCAAAGGGCGGGCCAGGAATGGCGCGACGCACGGGTCAGGGGCCGGCCCGAGAAAGGCTATGGTTGACCGGCGGGGTGGGGGGGTGGGATGTGCCCCCCGACCAGGCTCATCACCTGGAACGTCAAGGGACTGAATGGGCCGGTTAAGAGGGCGCGGGTGTTCGCGCACTTGCGGGCCCTGAGGGCGGACGTAATTATGTTGCAGGAGACACATCTGAAAGTGTCAGACCAGACCAGGCTAAGGAAGGGCTGGATTAGCCAGGTCTTCCACTCGGACTTGGACTCGAAGTCCAGAGGGGTGGCAATCATGATCAACAAGCGCGTGCAATTTGAGGCAGAGGGCATATCCGCAGACAGGGGGGGCAGATACCTGATGCTACGGGGCAGACTGGAGGGGAGAAGAGTGGTGCTGGTGAATATATATGCCCCGAACTGGGATGACGTGGACTTCATTAAAAGAGTGCTGGGGAAGATCCCGGACCTGGACTCTCGCAAGCTAATAATGGGAGGGGACTTTAACATGGTCCTTGACCCGACTTTGGATCGGTCGGGTCCCAGAACGGGTAGACTCTCAGCAATGGCAAGGGAACTGAAAGGGTTTATGGAGCAAATGGGGGCAGTGGACCCCTGGAGAGATGGACAGCCAACAGGAAGGGGCTACTCGTTTTACTCGCACGTCCATAAAGTATATTCCAGGATAGATTTCTTTGTACTAAGCAGGGACTGTATGGGGGAGGTAAAGAACACGGAATACTCAGCAATTACCATTTCAGACCATGCCCCGCTTTGGGTGGACCTGCAGTTCGGGGGAGCGAGCTATCAACGCCCGCAATGGAGGCTAGATGTGGGACTGCTGTCGGAGGAGGGGATCTGCGAGAGGCTTCGGAAATGTATAAAAAATTACCTGCAGGTGAATGACACTGGGGAGGTCTCAGCGGCGACCGTGTGGGAGGCGCTAAAGGCAGTAGTGCGGGGGGAGCTGATTTCAATTGGGGCCCACAGAGCCAAGGCAGACCGGGCAGAGATGGATAGATTGGTCAGGGAAATGGGTCGGATAGATGAAGAGCACGCGGAGTCCCCGGGGGAGGTTTTACTCAGGGAGAGGCAGAGACTACAGGCGAAACTGGGGGCACTATCCACGAGCAGGGCCGTGGAACAGCTTAGGAAGGCGAGGGGAGTGGTGTACGAGCATGGGGAAAAGGCTAGCAGACTGTTAGCGCAGCAACTCAGGAGGAGGGAGGTGGCCAGGGAAATAGGTAGAGTGAGGGACGAGGGGGGGCGCAAAGTGGAGGATCCGGCAGAATTGAATAGGGTATTCCGGGACTTCTATCGTAAGCTGTATACTTCGGAGCCGCCGGAAGAACCGGAGGGGATGAAAAGGTTTCTGGACGGGTTAACATTCCCAACAGTTGGGGGGGGGGGGGGGCGAGTGGAAGAGCTGGGGGCCCCGATTAGAGTAGAGGAGGTATTGGGGGGCCTAAAGGCCATGCAGTCGTGGAAGTCCCCGGGGCCGGATGGATACCCAGTAGAGTTTTATAGGAAGTTCTCTGAGCTGGTGGGCCCGGTCTTGGCGAGGGTTTTCAATGAGGCAAGGGACAGAGTGACACTGCCGCCGACAATCTCACAAGCCACCATATCTCTGATATTGAAGCGGGGTAAAGACCCGGAGGTGTGCGGGTCCTACAGGCCAATCTCCCTGATTAATGTAGACGCCAAGCTCCTGGCAAAGGTACTGGCGGGTAGAATGGAGGACTGTGTACCGGAGGTGATTGGGGAGGATCAAACGGGGTTCGTGAAAGGTAGGCAGCTGGCGGCCAATCTGAGGAGATTGCTCAATGTGATAATGATGCCCCCGGTGGGTAGAGAGGTGGAGGTAGTGATGGCAATGGACGCCGAGAAGGCCTTTGACCGGGTGGAGTGGGACTATCTATGGGAGGTGCTCGGACGGTTTGGGTTCGGGGAGGGATTGGTGGATTGGATCAAATTATTATATCAGGCCCCGAGGGCCAGCGTCAGGACCAACAGAGAAGTGTCAGAGTACTTTAGGTTGTACCGAGGGACCAGACAGGGCTGCCCGCTCTCCCCGCTGCTGTTTGCGCTGGCCATAGAGCCGCTGGCGATTGCGCTGAGAGCCGCAGAGGGTTGGAAGGGGATGGTGAGGGGCGGGGTTGAACACAGGGTTTCTCTTTATGCAGACGACCTGCTCCTGGACGTGTCGGACCCAGTGGCCGGGATGGGAACTATACTGGGAATGCTGAGGAAGTTCGGCCAGTTCTCAGGATACAAATTAAATACGGTCAAGAGTGAAATGTTTGTGGTCCAGGCAAGGGGCCAGGAGAACAGATTGAGAGGGCTACAGTTTAGGCTAGTTGAGGAAAATTTCCGGTATTTGGGAATCCAGGTGGCACGAGACTGGGGCAGGCTGCATAAGTTAAATTTGGCCAGGGTGGTGGAGCAAATGAAGGGAGAGTTTCGGAGATGGGATACACTCCCGCTGTCGCTGGCAGGGAGGGTGCAGACTGTAAAGATGACAATCCTCCCTCGATTTTTGTTTATTTTTCAGTGCCTCCCGATCTTTATCCCACAGTCCTTCTTCAAAAGAGTTAACGGGCTGATCATGAGCTTTGTCTGGGCGGGAAAGTCTCCGTGGGTGAAGAAGGCGATGTTGGAGAGGAACCGCAGCGAGGGAGGGCTGGCTTTACCGAGTCTGGTCAATTATTACTGGGCGGCCAACATCGCTATGATAAGGAAGTGGATGGTGGGTACGGGGTCTATTTGGGAGCGGGTGGAGGCGGCTTCGTGCAGGGGCTCCAGTTTGGAAGCCCTGGTCACGGCTCCTCTACCGCTGCCGCCGGCCAAGTACACCACCAGCCCGGTAGTGGTGGCGACCCTGCGGATATGGGGCCAGTGGAGGAGGCATGTGGGAGAGATGGGGGCGTCTGTCTGGGCGTCAATCTGCGACAACCATCGGTTTGCCCCCGGCAGTATGGATGGGGGGTTCCGAGTATGGCGGCGAGCAGGGGCGGGAAGGGTGGGTGATATGTTCCTGGAAGGGAGCTTCGCAAGTTTGAGGAGCTTGGAGGAGAAATTTGGGTTGGTAAGGGGAAATGATTTTAGATACCTACAGTTGCGGGACTTTGTTCGTAGACAGGTCCCATCTTTCCCGCGCCTCCCGCCAATGGGGATCCTCGACAGAATAGTCTCTAGGAGGGAAGAAGGGGAGGGCAGAGTCTCGGGTATATATAAGGTGCTCATGAGGGAGGAAGGGTCCCAGACAGAGGAACTGAAACTTAAATGGGAGGAGGAGCTAGGCGGGGAAATGGAGGATGGGCTGTTGGCAGAGGCCCTGAGTAGGGTAAATTCGACCGCGGCATGTGCTAGGCTCGGGCTGATCCAATTTAAGGTCGTTCACTGGGCCCATATGACGGTGGCTCGGATGAGCAAATTTTTCGGGATAGAGGACAAATGCGCTAGGTGCGCGGGAGGACCAGCAAACCATGTTCACATGTTTTGGACATGCCCTGAGCTGAGGGGTACTGGGAGGGATTTGCGGGGGTCATGTCCCAGGTGCTAAAAACAAGGGTGGTGATGAGTCCAGGGGTGGCAATTTTTGGGGTTTCGGAAGATCCGGGCGTCCAGGGGGAGAAAGAGGTCGATGTGTTGGCCTTTGCTTCCCTGATAGCCCGGCGACGAATATTATTGGCGTGGAGGGACTCAAAGCCCCCGAAGACTGAGTGGTGGCTTGCGGACATGTCGAGTTTCCTGGGGATGGAAAAAAATTAAGTTCGCCTTGAGGGGATCTGTGCAGGGGTTCACCCGGAGGTGGCAACCATTTATTGACTTCTTTGCGGGAGAGTGAGCGTCAGCAGGGGGGTGGGGGGAGGGGAGGGGGGGTAGAGTAGAGTAGGAGGGAAAATATGGCGGGTATTACCGGTGGGAGGGGAGCGGGCTTGTGCAATATGTTACGATGGAAGTATTGAAAGTACGTGGATGTTTGCACATTTTTGCCTTTTTTGCTTCCTTTCTGATGATGTCTGTAACTGTTTATAAAGCCAAAAACTACCTCAATAAAATTGTTTATTAAAAAAAAAGTAATAGTATGTTCAGCAGTTTATAGTTTGATAAAATAGTGTTGAACTATTTTCAGTGTTGGTGGCCTGTATGTGTTTTACGAATACAAAGCACCCAACATATTAATCAGTGGGACATCTCTATTGGGGCGATTCTCCAATATGGTGGCCAAGTGTTCGCGCCATCGTGAACGCCGTCGCATTTCACGACGCGCGAACAGGGCCCGGGCGCGACCCATTCTGGCCCATGGCGCTGGAGTGATTCATGCTGCTCCAGCTTCCGTACGCAGCGCCAAATGGGCGTCACACCAACCTGTACATGCGCAGTTGGCCCAGCTCAATCCTGCGTATGCGCAGTTGGGCCGCGCCATCCTGTGCATGCGTGGGGTACTTCTTACGCTCGCCGGCCCTGACCCAACATGGGGTTGGTGTTCAGGGGCCGGCCGCGGCGGAAAGTAGGCTCGGGGGGGGGGAGAGGCCGGCCTGCCGATCGGTGGGCCACGATCGCGGGACAGACCCCTTCAAAGGTCCCCCTGGTGAAGGAGCCACCCCCCCACAGGCCACCCCCTGAGCGTTCCCTCAGAATTCCCGCTAGCAGCGACCAGGGGTGAACGGCGCCGGCGGGATTCTGTCGTGTCGGAGCGGCCACTCGGCCCATCTGGGCGGCCCCGCCGATTCCAGCGGCCCGCGGCCAGCGTCGTTACAAATGCTCCCACGCAACTGGCCCGGTTCTTCGCACCTTGGAGAATCGCGCGCCGGCGTCGAGGCGTCGTGGCGCGGTTGCTCCGATTCTCCGGGCCGGCGTGATCATAATGATCCACTTGTCCATGAGTTACAAAATCATGCTCACTCTCGTGACAAACATGAAGTTTTACTGTCAATAATTTTTCTCTTGCACACACCACGATAACCAATTGGTACATCTCAATTCTCTGGCTTTTCAAATGTATGTACAAAAATGAAAGGATGTGAATTGCAATATCGTTGGCTACTCGGGAGAGACTAATTCACACTCTAATAGCTGTCTACCTCAGGATAACAAATAACACTGATCCAAGAAACCCAGCAAGCCTGGAGCACTGACAGCTTGTATCCTCCATCAAAACTGTACATGCTAGTCAAGGTTTTACCTTTCTCCCTGTTGAAGAATCTGTTCAGTTTAGCAGTTCTTGCTGCATCTAGTGCATTGTGGCAGTCCATGCCTGGCCACCGCACAGTCCTATCGGGGGAGGGGGGGGGGGGGGAGGGGGGGGGGGTTTCACCTTCTCCCATTCTCTGTCACCACCCCCACCCTCCCAGCCCTGGCAGGGCCTCCCCAACCCCAGCCAGCCCGGCTCAATGTCCGGCTCAGCAGCCCACGGTGGCGCATCTGTGTCCTACCTCCTTTCTCTCCCTTAGCTGTCACGGTGTCAGTTTCATGATTTTTAAAAGCACAAGTGAACCTCACTATCGGGAATTCGTCCCACTGGATCGTATCGGGGCGGGCCCGCTAACGATATCATGGGTGTTTAATATATGTGCATTCTGGAACACATTCACGTCGCTATTGAGGTGACAGAGAAACGCAATTTGACGTGAAACCGCCATAATATTGGCATCGGAACCGATTCTCTGCCCAATCATGTTTCCTGATTCTGGCATTGACTGATGGAGAATCCCGCACATTTGGCTTTGGCCTTCTGTGAAGATTTAGAGAAAGGCTTTTTAAATTTAGCATAAATTAACTTTTAGATTCTGATGAAATGAGGTAAAATCTTGCAACAATGTTTTGTATCCTTGTTTAAGTGCTGGCAACAGATCTGGATGAATCTCAAAGTGGTAAGAATACATGGATATAAATGATTTGTCGGAGAATTTGCAATCCAGTGTCAAAGATATTTTAAGAAGTCTTACAACACCAGGTTAAAGTCCAACAGGTTTGTTTCAAACACGAGCTTTCGGAGCACGGCTCCTTCTTCAGGTGAATGGAAAGGCTTGTTCCAGAAATGTTTATATAGACACAGTCAGAGATGCCCCGGAATGCGAGCACCTGCAGGCAATCAAATCATCAAAGATGCAGAGAGAGAGGTAACTCCAGGTTAAAGAGGTGTGAATTGTCCCAAGCCAGTTCAGTCGGTAGGCCTCTGCAAGTCCAGGCTTGTTGGTGGGGGCCGAATGTAATGCGACATGAATCCCAGATCCCGGTTGAGTCCGCATTCATGCGTGCGGAACTTAGCTATAAGTTTTTGCTCAGCAATTTTGCGTTGTCGCGTCTCCTGAAGGCCTCCTTGTAGAATGCTGACCCGGAGATCAGAGGCTGAATGTCCTTGACTGCTGAAGTGTTCCCCAACTGGAAGGGAACAGTCCTGCCTGTTGATAGTCGCACGATGCCCGTTTATTCGTTGTCGCAGTGTCTGCATGGTCTCGCCAATGTACCACGCTTCGGGACATCCTTTCCTGCAGCGTATGAGGTAGACTACATTGGTCGAGTCGCACGAGTATGCGCCGCGTACCTGGTGGGTGGTGTTTCCACGTGTAATGGTGGTGTCCATGTCGATGATCTGGCATGTCTTGCAGAGATTACCCTGGCAGGGTTTTGTGGTGTTGTGGTTGCTGTTCTGAAGGCTGGGTAATTTGCTGCAAACAATGGTTTGTTTGAGGTTGCGCGGTTGTTTGAAGGCCAGTAGTGGGGGTGTGGGGATGACCTTGGCAAGATGTCCATCCTCGCTGATGATGTGTTGGAGGCTGCGAAGAAGATGTCGTAGTTTCTCCGCCCCAGGAAAGTACTGGACGACGAAGGGTACTCTGTCAGTGGTGTCCCGTGTTTGTCTTCTGAGGAGGTCGGTGCGGTTTTTTGCTGTGGCGCGGTGGAACTGTCGATCAATGAGTCGAGCGCCATATCCCGTTCGTACGAGGGCATCTTTCAGCATCTGTAGGTGTCTGTTGCGCTCCTCCTTGTCTGAGCAGATCCTGTGTATACGGAGGGCTTGTCCATAGGGGATGGCTTCTTTAATGTGTTTCGGGTGAAAGCTGGAGAAGTGGAGCATCGTGAGATTATCTGTGGGCTTGCGGTAAAGCGAGGTGCTGAGGTGACCGTCCTTGATGGAGACGAGTGTGTCCAAGAATGGAACTGAATTTGGAGAATAGTCCATGGTGAGTTTGATGGTGGGATGGAACTTATTGATGTCATCGTGTAGTCGTTTCAGTGATATCTCGCCGTGGGTCCAAAGGAAAAAAATGTCATCGATGTATCTGGTGTATAGCATCGGTTGAAAGTCCTGTGTGGTGAGGAAGTCCTGTTCAAACTTGTGCATGAAGATGTTGGCATATTGAGGTGCAAATTTGGTCCCCATGGCTGTTCCGTGCGTCTGGATGAAGAATTTGTTGTCGAAGGTGAAGACGTTGTGGTCTAGAATGAAACGGATGAGTTGCAGAATTGCGTCTGGAGATTGGCAGTTGTCGGTGTTGAGGACTGAGGCTGTTGCAGCAATGCCGTCGTCATGGGGGATGCTGGTGTAGAGTGCCGAGACATCCATTGTGACGAGGAATGTTCCTGGTTCAACTGGTCCATGGGTGCTGAGTTTCTGTAGGAAGTCCGTCGTGTCGCGACAGAAGCTGGGTGTACCTTGTACGATGGGTTTCAAGATGCCCTCGATGTGGCCAGAGAGGTTCTCACACAGGGTCCCATTGCCTGAAACGATAGGACGGCCTGGTGTGTTGGCCTTGTGTATTTTCGGGAGGCAGTAGAGATCTCCAATGCGGGGATTACGTGGGATGAGAGCACGTAGGGTGTTCTGAAGGTCTGGATCTAAGGTCTTGATCAGTCTGCTGAGTTGGCGGATGTGTTCCTTGGTTGGATCTGCGGGTAACTGCCTGTAGTGTTCCTGGTTGTCGAGTTGTCGGTATACTTCTTTGCAGTAGTCTGTTCTGTTCAGTATGACGGTGGCCCCTCCTTTGTCTGCTGGTTTGATGACGATGTTGCGGTTGGTCTTGAGAGTGCGGATGGCGTTGCGTTGTGCTTGGGTGACGTTTGAGGCTGCCTTGTGATTGCGAGTGATGAATCTGGCATTGACACGACTTCTGACGGCTTGAGCATACATGTCGAGTCTAGGGCAGCGGCCTTCCGGAGGGGTCCAATTTGACTCTTTCCTTTTCGGTTGCTGCACTGCAGATCTCGCGGTCTGCTGTTCCGGTTCATTGGTCGTGTCCCTGGGTTCGCTGTCGGCCTCTTGGGGTCTGTGGAAGAATTCCCGGAGCCTCATTCGCCTGATGAATTCCTCCGTATCTGCCGCGAGACTGATGGGGTCCATTTTGGTGGTGGTGCAGAAATTGAGCCCTCTGCTGAGGACTTCGATTTCGTCTGGTCTGGTTCGTATATAAACATTTCTGGAACAAGCCTTTCCATTCACCTGAAGAAGGAGCCGTGCTCCGAAAGCTCGTGTTTGAAACAAACCTGTTGGACTTTAACCTGGTGTTGTAAGACTTCTTACTGTGCTCACCCCAGTCCAACGCCGGCATCTCCACATCAAAGATATTTTACAATAACGAGAGAGACTAGCACTCTCCCACGATTTGGAAAGGTATTTATTAGCTCCATCTAACAATGACAAGCATGTTTCTCTTCGACAAGGGAAATCTGATTACAAGTTGTCTAACTATTTATGTAGTCTTTTGGCTGCAGATTGGGTGGCAATATATAATGAAACAGAGTTCATGGAAAAAGACAATTTGCACTTTCTCAACAATAAAGAACCTCTTCTGAATAGTAGCTTTATGAAACATGCAGACATACCCACTTGTGTGGTAACCGCAAACATAACAAGGGACTGTTATTGTCCAACTAGTGTTTTTGGAGGCGGTTGTGGCATATCCCCAAGTGTCCCTCCTATTATGGCGGGCAGATAAGGCATCAGATGCCCACTAGCCCTTAGGCTTATTAAAAGGCAGTTAAAGGCCTCATTCCATGTCCATTGCAATACCACATGCACCCGAAGACGGCAGAATGGAGGAGGTCAGCCCTCCAGTTTTGCAATTTGGACTAAAAGACTAGAATTAAAACCTTCTTTAGAGGGTCCTTAGTGCCCATTGATGGCATATTCCCAATAAGTCCATACATTACAAAATGGACACTTGCAGAGAATGAAGGGAAAAATGGACAATGCTGAGAAAGCAAGCAGGTGCAAGGTTTGTCAGTTGATTGGAGTTTGCAGCTCCCAGACAAGACCGATACTGCAAAGCCATTAGCATACTAATGAGCCATCTCCGGGGACAAAAGAGAAACATTTACGTAAATGATATTAAAGCAGATACCCCGGCGCCAGAGGAGACTAAAACAAAAGCAGGCCAACGGCCACCTAGGGCCCGCCCAGCAATCAGGGCAGCCACCCCTTTATTAGAGGAAATCGATACCAATGATCAGGTTATGGTCCAATTAATTGTGACCAAGTTCAAGGACCGCCCAAAAGCGCGCAAAGCCCCCTTTGGGTATAAGAAGAAGCCCCCAAGAGAGAATCGTTCTTCTTGGCCTTGTGTCTCAGCGACAAGAGGCCTACCTAGCAGCTGCACCAGAACAAGTAAGTCCAAAGTCAACACACGCTACGAGATAGACGCTCCTAGCTACTATTCCATACCAGCTCGACCCCAGCAGCCTCAGAACCGGACAACGGCCATTGTTCCTCAGACTGAGTGGGTGCCCGAAGCTAAGTATAGGTTTTAGTAGTAGCGATAGTTTAGCTGGTAGAGTTTGTGCATTGACTGTGTGTGTAAATAAATGAGCATTGATTTCGAACTTACTAACTGGTGTATCGAGTCTTTGATCAGTATTTGGGTTTGAACCTTGTGGCGGTATCGAAAGATACCTGGCGACTCTTGAGCAAACATAATTAGAATTAAGGAAGGCGATTATATTAACCGCCATAAATAGAGCCAATTAAAGAGAGCACACAACGAGCAATATTCTCCCCGCATCAGCCTCAAACACGACTTCCCACAACCCTCCTCCTGCCCCGCTCAATGGACTGCAATCCCTTCCCCACCAAAACCTTGGACTTAGTTGCAAGTTCGATCTCCATAAATCTGGGCACTTTCTTGTAGTCCCTGCAGTGGCCACTACTGTGTTTTGGTGCTGTTGGGATGACTCAGCAACCGGCCACTCAGACTGGTCTGCAGCTCTCCTGGGCCTTTCCCCGAGGGCACATTCACCTTGTTAAGGCCAGCCCCAGGGTATTATCACTGCAGAGCAGACTTTATAATGCCAACTTTTCTATCAGGATTGGGGGCGGGAGGGGGAGGGGAGGGGGGGGGGGGAGGGGGAGGAATATGACCCCCTGTGTAAAATTCATCACAACATATCTACATAATGAGAGTCCAAAAAAAACATAGTACTTCAACAATGGCTCAACAATGAAATGAAAATCGCTTATTGTCACAAGTAGGCTTCAATGAAGGTACTGTGAAAAGCCCCTAGTCGCCACATTCCGGCGCCTGTTCGGGGAGGCTGGTACGGGAATTGAACTGTGCTGCTGGCCTGTCTTGGTCTGCTTTAAAAGTCAGCTATTTAGCCCAGTGTGCTAAACTATCCCCAATATGTTGTATAAATTAATTATTGCTTCCATATCCCTATTTACCGAACAATTATTTGCCTTTTTCAAGGTGGTACTTACCTGTTTCGAGCACTTTAAGGAATAATTGATTAGAAATTTAGGACTATTACTCCACATCTTTCAGAGTCCTTTTAGAGTGTATGCTGTTATTGTTTATCTTTCCACTTGAAGTGTGTTGCTGTTTGCTGGATGTTTTACTTTTGTGCCATTAGCAAAGCAACAGGATTATTCTCCCAATGCTCAAGTCCATCTATTCATCTATGATCATTGCTCGGCACAACATTGAGGGCCAAAGGGCCTGTTCTGTGCTGTACTGTTCTAATTCTAATATATTGTGAAACCAGACATCTGCACCAGCTCCTGGAGTACAATGTTGCTCACATTTTTCCAGTAATGCTCATTAACCCTAATCCTGTTGTTACATTTCCTTTCATACCACAGATAGGTTGAACTAATTGTCTATTGACTTCATACCTTATTGAACCTGAAATTTCAAAGTGTCAAAATTGCTGACAAAGGCAAGCAGACTGGAACTTCAGTTCTTCCAAATGGAAGGCACAGACCGCTCCCCAGGCTAGCTCCAAAAATCACAAAATAAAGGAATGGGATCATTTGCATGACAATCTTGAACAGCCGATGCTTCAACTGTGCTTGATCCATTTTGCTGGAAGTTTAATGGTGTTGTTTCAAGAGCAAAAGTGAGGCCCAGCTCGGAAGAACACTGGGAAAATCTGCTACTATTTTTCTTCTGCTCCTAAGAGAGCTAAACAATCTTTTGTTTAAGATAATGGATCTTTTCTGGGTCAATAGCTCTCCTGCCAAAGGCCCAAACGTAACGCATGCCAGCTAGCAAGGCAGCATTGGAGTTCACCCAGAAATAATGGGGAAAGGATGGCAGCAGATTTCTTGCAACTCAAGCAACCTAATTTCTATCATAGACCCGGAATTTCTGGCAAGCTTCAAACAAGCTGTGAAGGGCAGCGAACACAAAGCTCTATAAGCCTTTCTGTATGACTCTAACATATATACTAAAATCCAAATCACCAACAGGAACACTAAAGAAACATGACTGAACTATCACATCCTTACAATGAGCCATCACTTATTAGCCTCCTCTTAGCACTTCATTAGTTTGTCTTTTGCTAATTAAGATCATGTCCACTGTTCTTGCTGTTTCTAATCAGGAGTCATTAAGGACACATTTTCCTTAATCATGAATTTGTCAAGATTTTCTTTTGTCATTTGTTTCGTGAACTGTGTGACTATTTCTCATTACCATTTAAAGAAAATGTTGAAAGCCTGTGAATTCCTTTCACACACTGTGGGCTGAATTCTCAGTCCAAGACGCCTGGAATGTGTTCCTCGAAGGGACGGAGAATCAGGCGTGTGGGCAAAATCGGTATTGGTGCCAGGCGTTGAACTGACACCATGCTGGGGCTGGTTTAGCCCAGGGGCTGGTTTAGCTCACCAGGCTAAGTCACTGGCTTTTAAAGCAGACCAAGCAGGCCAGCAGCACAGTTTGATTCCCGTACCAGCCTCCCCGGACAGGCGCCGGAATGTGGCGACTAGGGGCTTTTCACAGTAACTTCATTGAAGCCTACTCGTGACAATAAGTGATTTTCATTTTTTTTCATGCACCAACTCCCTGTTAGTGATGTGAATGAGTTCCACCACGCATGCCGGCGGGAGCATGTAAATATTTAGTGAGCCCAGCATCCTATGCTCCACCCTCAACGCGGTATCTCTGGAGGATGATAGAGGGCTTCGGATCACTGTGATTTCATATCAGGTTTACGAGCTCGTCAAATGTTTTTGAGTCGGAAATCTGAATGCTGGGGCCCTGCATGCTGCTTTCAGCAGAATCACTTCCTGCTTTTCATCTCTCACAATGTTATTAGCCCGGAAAAAGTAATGCAAGTGCTCCATATAGAATTTACATAGAATTTACAGTGCAGAAGGAGGCCATTCGGCCCATCGAGTCTGCACCGGCTCCTGGAAAGAGCACCCTACCCAAGGTTAACACCTCCACCCTATCCCCATAACCCAGTAACCCCACCCAACACTAAGGGCAATATATTGGGCCCAGCCTTCTCTGCTAACCCCAGAAGGTTTGAGTTTACCAAAGAGAGGCATTCTGTTTCTTACCAGAGAGCCTGGACTCTTTGTCTGGACCCTTCAGAGTATTCGACTCTGAAGGCTTTTTGGAAAAACTTTTTTTACTGCTCATTGGCAATGTATTAACATTGCCAAGGCCAGACTTCTAACAATAACTCCCTTTATTAAAGTAACAAAAAGGGGTGCAACCATGGCTTACAACAGTTACGTCCCAGGGCAGGGACCTACCGAGATGCCGGTTCAGGTCAGAACTGTGGGTTTTAAACTCTCACCATGCATCTCCTGTTGGGTGAGCCTCCGCTTGCTCAGTCGGGGAATTTGTATTCCACAAAGACCACAGGGAGATCTATTGCTGATTCCCCCGTGGCCATCATAACCCTCAGGAATATTATTGGCCTGTGAATGGAACACTTGCATATTGAAGGCCTTCAGTGTCAAAATCAAACTGGCCTCAATAATTACAGAGCAAAACCCTCTTGACAACAGGAAATTGCTCAGTTGCACCAAGATGATATTTCGGGCAGTTTTGTGCTGCAGGTGCTGGTCTGTTGTAAAATACTTTGCAACCAACCGGCAGAGGAAACTTTAATCCCAGTGGCCTGCATTAGATTTGAAGGCAGATAATTTATACCCTACGGCACAACCTCGTCATCCTCTGCTCATTTACTATTTACAATACTTATGTTCCAATGTAATACAGTAAGATAAATTAAACATTGGAGGATACACATTCCAAGTGTCTGGTGATTTAATACTTCATTAAACTGCATTATTTATTGTTGCTTTGGGCTGTGGTACTGTTTCAAGGAATCTTCCATTATAAATTCCTGTTTTAGGACTACCTTCAAGGCAATAGTTTTTCTCTTCATGTGTTTTTAGCTTTTGAGACCAATGTACATTCCTTTGCATTTGTCAACACGGAATGCTGTTTTGAATCACATTTTTTGAATCACTGAAGAATTTTCTTGAGGTTCCGTTGAATAGGATCACATTTCACTACAAATAATGTTATATAATTTTAGCAGTAAGATTGGTTTATAATCCCTTGAAGGCCATGGGTGACAATTATGCATTATTAACTGGGAAGGAAGTATTGTGGAATGAATATCATTCCACAATGCTACAATCACTATGTTTCATTTTGTTTTCCAGCCAAAATTCAAGACATTGTTACTTTGCGCTTCATTATACAAGTCAAAGTTTCGCAGCCCCGCTTGTGCACCTCCACCACAAGTCAAGTGGCAGACAGCATGGCAGAAGCACCAGTAAATGACCAGGACCCAGTATAAAGCTGACTCTTAACCTAGTGCACCCCAAAAATGGCCCCCAGAGTCCAAAGAGTTGTGATTAGAAACGGGAGAAAAAAGGGACGGCATGTGGCGCAGTGGATAGCACTGGGACTGCGGCGCTAAGGACCTGGGTTCGAATCCTGGCCCTGGGTCACTGTCCGTGTGGAGTTTGCACATTCTCCCCATGTCTGCGTGGGTTTCACTCCCACAACCCAACGATGTGCTGGTTAGGTGAATTGGCCACGCTAAATTGCCCCTTAATTGGAAAATAAAAATAATTGGCTACTCTAAATTTATTTTTAAAAATGGGAGAAAATAGCTCGTCGTCCAGGAATTCCTTCACTGCCAGGTCGGCATAGACGTGACAGGGTGGTATTCTGGATAACAGTGGGCTGCCAGTAGGAAGGACTAGGCGTGGATTAGTTACTGTTAAAGTTTGTCAGGATTAATTGCTTTGCTTAAATACAGCCCTGAGCCCAGTTTCCAACCTACTGTAATTTTTAATGCTGCACCTGCAACAATTAATCCTTTATGTGTGTAGCATGTGAAACCATAAGGGAGATAGAATCTTGGAGCAAAATGTCACCTAAAAATAAAAACAAAGCTGGGGAAAAAATTTAATTGCTGAGGCAAAGCTCGATAGTCAGCAAATGGTTGACCATTTCTTCATCTAATGTTCTGTTTTTGCAGGTGCAACTTATACAAGATTACGTACTGCAAGTATTTTGGGCTAAAAGCAGGCAGCAAATGCATATTTTGCAAACATCACAGCACGTGCAATAAGCAATGGTCAAGGTTGTCCCGTTCGCCCTTCAGGGTGAAGATGACAGTGTTCATCATCTGAGGTGGTCGGCAGGGTTCCGGTGGGCACGTATGTAGGTGATTGCTAAGTCTGAACTGCACCTGGAAGGTTCTACTGCAAAGTCGAGAGAATAGCACAAGGTGATTGAGTTTTGAAAGAGTCGCTGACTCAGGATCTCCTCACTTTTCTCTCTACTTGTTTTCAAAGGAGGTCAACTGTGTTTTTATTTGGTTGCACCAGCTGCAGAAATCCTGGGTGAGTCTCTTCCAGGACTCGATATCCAAAGCTCCGAAGCGAATCCTTCAGTGTGTCCCTGTAGCACTTCTTTTAACCGCCATGAGAATGCACCCCAGATTCATGCTCTCTTTGGAAGATGAGCTTTGGTAAACTAGTGTCAGGCATTCTGGCTACATAACCAACCCAACTCACATATGACTGTCTCAATAAGATGTAGATGCTTGACACCCCAGCGCCGATATGCACCTCAGCGACGGGTAGTTTGTCCTGTCATGTGATTTTCAGAAGCTTCTGAAGGAAGCTCCAGTGAAAGTGATTGAGCGTGTTGACATGACGCTGGTACACTGCCCAAATCGTGCATGCAGAAAGCAGAGTGGCCAGGATATAAGGTACATATGATGCAGAGTGTATGAGTGCTAGCAATGTTGGGGCTCTTGGCATAGCTAAAAATGTCTGTGGTAAAGGGCACATTTTCAGAGGGCCATGTGACCTGTACGCCCAATCGGGCCGAAGTGTGAGTTCTGGGGCATGAGCGCATGTTTTCCTCGTCAGTTTGGAGTCTGGAGTTGTGGAGTACGGTAGCCTTTGTCTCACTCTCTGGAAATAGTTACTTATCTTAATAAACCATTTATTTGTTTATCTGCTTGGTGGTTGTCAGTCTGACAGGATACTATATATGGTCACGAGGATCAGTCAGATTGCCTACCAACTGCTACAGAAATTGGGAGAGCAGATGTCTTGTGGAACCTTCTTTCATTTGAAGAAAATACATTCAGTAGTCAGTGTCAAAATGCTCCTTTTTGGGAAACTTCAGCCATTTGATACTAATACGGAGCAGTGGATGTTACTATATGTTGAACACCTACACTATTTTTTTAAGGCCAGTGAAATTGGGGGGGGGGGGGGGGTGGGGTTGGGGAGAAGAGAAGTGGGGGGAACTGCAAAGCATGCAAGCCGGCAAGGTCCACCAAGTTTGGCGGGAAGCCACTGGTGGTTGTGGTGCTAAGGATGAGGTCATTGAAAGTAATGGGCAAAGAAGCTCAGAACATCAGAGCAAAAGAGAGTGCAGAGCCGTAGGGAACTTGGTCCACAGACCAAGAGCTATGAAGAATGCTACCAGTGTTGGGGAGATCACTAAATTCAGAGAAGCTGTAAGTTATGCCTACAACAGGAGGGTATACATTAGGAGCAAGTAAAAGACTATGCAGTGCCTACTGGGGGCCAAAAAAATAAATCTGACTCCAGTACATAGTGTTGAGAACAAACTAATCTTAGGTATACAGGTCAAACAACATTAAGTTGGGCAAGATGGCCCTAATCATGATTGTGTTACTGGTAAAGGGTCAGCCTCTCAGAATGGAGATGAAGAGGCAATTATGTAACGGGGGTGAGTGAACCTTAGTGGAAAGGCACTCACACAGGGTGATGCGCATGGGTGGATGAGGTTGGCCTCATTGCGTCACAGTGACAGCGCCAATACCTCGAACAGAAGGCAATGGGACTCCTCCAGTCAGCCTTGCTATCCAAGGAGGGATGCTGTCATCCCTTCCTGATGTTCACAACTCTGTCACTTCAGTTCCAGAAGCTCTGGGACTACCTGTACTCAGGGGCACGTCATTGGCCTGGTGTTCTGTGAAGTCCCGGACTCCGTCACCCCTCCGAGTGCCGGATCCCTGGGATGTTGTTGCCAACACCTGCTCTGATGAATCATCAGGTGTGATGTGCTCACTAGTGAGTGACCCAGAAGCCTGTCTACTACGTAATCCCACCAAGCTGTAAGTATCTGCACTGGTGGAGGGTGTGGGTGACACGTGTGACGCCTCTTTAATGCTGGTCTCCGAGATGTCTCCCTCAGAGCTTCTTGGTCTGTGGTGTCCAGGGGCCATAAGGATGGTCAGGGCTGGTCGGCTGATTGATCTGCAATGGAAGGGAGCTGGCATTAGTGTGGGACAGGGGAACACTGATAGCAGAAAGGTCACTCACATGAGACTTGTAACATGGCTGGATCTGGGGAGGGTTCGCACTTGTGTCTTTGGCACAGGAACAGCCCTGCTCCTTGCCAGCAAGCTCGAGGGCTCGTTCCTCAAATAGAGATAGAGTCTCAAACTCTGGCATGACGCTGGCCGGCTGCAAACGCTCATGCCCACTCAAGAGGAAGTCCCACCTTAGAGAGCTGCTTGACATTCTGATTGGCCAGCAGCTCTCCAGGCCCTGCAGTGACATGCAATTCCTCTTTATATCCTGGGGGTTACCATTGTCCAGAAACTGAACTGGACCAGTCATATTGATACTGTTGGCTACAAGAGTCGGTCAGAGGCTAGGAATCCAGTGGTGATTAACTCACCTCCTGACTCCACAAAGCCTGTCCACAATCCACAAAGCATAAGCCAGGAGTGTGATGGAGTACTCTCCACTTGCCTGGATGAGCACAGGTCAAACAACACTCATGAATCTGGACACCATTCAGGACAAAGCAGCCCACTTGATTGGTACCCCATCCACAAACATTCACTCCCTTCATTCATGAACAGTGGCAGCAGCGTTCACCATCTGCAAGGTGCACTGCAGGAACTCACCAATGCTCCTTAGACAACGACTTTCAACACATGGCTGTTATCATCTAAAAGTACAAGGGCAGCAGATAAATGGGAACACCACCGGGAGATTCCTCGCCAAGGCACTCCTTGTGGTGATCACAAGTTAACCAGATGCAACACAACTGAGCGACCACTAGAGGGAGCACGGGAGAGCCATATAGATACATCAGGACAGGAAGTGAGGACACTCTTCACAGCAGGCGGGCTGGTAAGCAGGACACAGCAAGCAAAGCTGGTAGTTAGCACTGGAAGGTAGTTCTAGGTCGAGCTCTGGAAACTGAACGAACTCACAATAAAGCATCTTCTCCACACTTGAGACTACGAGCTTTATTAAGATACGAGGAACAACACATGGTACCCAGGAGTGATTTCAGACGCTTATGACAGGACAACTCAGCTGCAGATACAGAAAGCACAAAATGGCATGGAAATCTCATACTGGACATTTGACTGGGGAAGACATCGCTAATTCGAGGATGTGGCATGGATACCCACCTCAGCTGGACACGACTGGTAATGTAAGAAATGTCTGGAAAAGGTTTAAACAAATGTTCGATTTTTATCTCATAGCTAATGATGTAGCAGAAGCCTCAGACAAAATTAAAATAGCAATTCTCATCGAAGGGCCTGTCAATAGGAAAGTGTATAATGGATTTAAATACTCAAAAGGTGAAGACAGGAACAGCTTACAAACGTTACTAAACAAATTTGAAGAGTACTGTGAGAAATTTGAACAGCAAGGCATGCTCACAGTCCAACCTGCACAGAGACTGAGTGATGCAAAACTTAAAAAATCACAAAAAGATCAGGAAATCGCGAATGCACAGTACAGATCAAAAAGAAGAAATAACAGGAATTTTTCACAAAGCCAAAACGCTGAAATCCAGTCCAGATCGGGAAGAAAAGGTAACTTACAACTTTTAGAAAGAAAAAACGCTGAAATCCGCGATAAAATGGCGTCGGGGCACATTTTGCAGTCTATGGTAAACAAAGAACTACAAATAGCGTCTGCGCATGCGCCGGAACCAGAAGTCGCGCATGCGCCGGAACCGGAAGTCGCGCATGCGCAGTTTACAAAAGATCGCGTCGCGGATCGTTATGCGCATGCGCAAGCCGCGCATGCGCAGTCAAAAAAAGTCTTCGTCGCGGACCGTCATGCGCATGCGCAAGCCGCGCATGCGCAATGGACACCGAACCGCACAAGGAAAGAAAGCCGATTTGCGCATGTGCAAGTCGTTCCTACGCGTGACGTCATGACGTCTGAGAATCCTGACCACGCCCACTTAAAAGGGAAATGCCCGAAAATTGAAAACAAGACACTTAAAGTGGTAAAACCAAATTTTCTTGCCTCAGAACACAGAAAAACGCCTGAACTTAAACCAACAGTGAAAAACAACTTGCACAAAACCTTGGAAAAAGCTGCCTTCACCACACACAGTGAAGCGAACAAAAAGAATTCCGAAACAACAAAAGATGATTTGTTTTTCGACGATTACCTCTCAGACCTGACTGAGTCAGTCGGATATGCTTATCACAGCATCAGCGACACGGTCGCAAAGTACAACACGAACCAACTCGTGGTAGATGAATCCAACTAAAATGCTTTGGTTTTCGAAGAATACTACTCAGACATAGCTGAGTCAGTCGGATATGCTTATCACAGCATCAGCGACACGGTCGCAAAGCACAACACGAACCAACTCGTGGTAGATGAATCCAACCAAGATGATTTGGTTTTCAAAGAATACTACTCAGACATGGCTGAGTCAGTCGGATATGCTTATCACAGCATCAGCGACACGGTCGCAAAGTTCAACACGAATCAACTCGTGGTAGAAGAATCCAACCAGGATGATTTGGTTTTCGGAGAATACTACTCAGACACAGCTGAGTCAGTCGGATATGCTTATCACAGCATCAGCGACACGGTCGCAAAGTTCAACACGAATCAACTCGTGGTAGAAGAAGCCAACGAAGATGAAATGGGTTTCAAAGAATACTACTCAGACATGGAGGAGTTATTTGGACATGCTGATCACAGCATCAGCGACACCGTTGCAAAGCTCAACACGACTCTACTCATGGTGGATGAATCCAACACCATGGTGCCATGGCAGCTCGTCGATACATTGGATGACAGCAATACCCAAGACGAAGACGACGCCACACAGAGAGCACAGGAAGACTCCACGGAGCGAGCGATGACAGGCTCCACAGTGCGAGTGATGAAAGACGCCAACAGGGATGCAAGCAAACACTCCCGGGCGGACACCAAGCATGAACAAGACCATGAAGGTAAACCCGCTGTACCTGAGCAACCGCAAGCAGACTATGAAAGTCTACCAAGCTCACAGGAACAAGAAGAAAGAGCGGACTATGAAAGTCCAACACGCTCACAGGAACAAGAAGAAAGAGCAGACTATGAAAGTCCAACACGCTCACAGGAACAAGAAGAAGACAATGCACCTCTGCCCACTGCATGCGAAGACAGTGACAAGGTGATCACACTCAACGTACAGGATCACAGTGAGACTGACAGTTCTCAGCTTGTCTGTACCGAAGCACAGAGCGAAAACAGTGACAAGGTGCTCGCACTCGACGTACAGGATCACAGTGAGACTGACAGCTCTCAGCTTGTCTGTACCGAAGCACAGAGCGAAAACAGTGACAAGGTGCTCGCACTCGACGTACAGGATCACAGTGAGACTGACAGTTCTCAGCTTGTCTGTACAGAAGCACAGAGTCGGGCCACCCAACAGTCCAGAGAGACGATGCCGAAAGAAAACATGCAGATTTTGACTCCAGAAGAGGAGCACCTGGAGCCCAGAGAGACAACGCCAAAAGAAAACATGCAGATTTTGACTCCAGAAGAGGAGCACCTGGAGTCCACAGAGGCAATGCCGAAAGAAACCATGCAGATTCTGACTCCAGAAGAGGAGCACCTGGAGTCCAGAGACATCAAACAAAAAGAAACCATGCAGATTTTGACTCCAGAAGAGGAGCGCCGAGAGTCCACAGACACCGCGTCAAATGTAATCAAGAAGACTTTGACTCCGGAAGACGAGCACCAAGAAAGCAAAGATGCGGAATCCAATTCTCCACAACTGATTGATGTCACCTGCACCGATGCAACATCAGATCATTCGCACCACTCGCGAGAAGACGAGCACCAAGAAAGCAAAGATGCGGAATCCAATTCTCCACAACTGATTGATGTCACCTGCACCGATGCAACATCAGATCATTCGCACCACTCGCGAGACGGAATGCTCAATGACTCAAATTATCCACTCGGGACACTCATAGAGTATAACAAGAAAAACAAAAGTCAAAAGAAACACAGCAAGAACAAAAACAACATGAAGCGCGACAAGACCAACAACAATAGCAAGAAGCACAGCAGAAACGAGAACGACAACAGCAAGAAGAAAAGCAACATGACGCGCAACAAGACAAACAACAACGTCAGGCACAAAGATAGCGACAACGACAGAGGCAGAAACAACAAGAATGGCAACAAACACAACAAAGTCAGGAGCAAAGATAGCGACAACAACAAAGACGGAAACGACAAAAACAGCGACAAGTACGGCAACGGAAACAACAAAAACAGGAACGACAGAAACAATAGCAATGAAACAACGACTTGTACACAATGGCACTACTTGGCACATGATGGACGATGCCACAGCACACTGCAAAACGATAACAAGACTACAAACATGTCATGGGATGACAACGAATCGCACAAACTCACGTCTGCTCCAGAACAAGCAAGCACACCAGCATCCAAGGCGGATGAGACAATAAATCAACACCACAAGCACAAAAAAAAGTCCATGCCAATCAACATCAGTGATGTGACCATGCAAACACCTCGGGATGATGCATTGGGTACTTAAGATAACAAGGAACACCAACAACATTCACAGCGGACTTGCAATATCAATATCACCACGTCATCAACAACAAAAAAAGAAAAAAAAAGCTCTGAACAAATTCATCAAGTTTGGACTCATAAATGTGTTTATTAAGTTTGGACATATAAATACATTGGCTTTGTTAACTAAGGCAATAGCATCATCACTTGTATAGATACGCATATCATAAGTTACTGTTTTGTATAATTTTCCTTAATGATGTACAGAAACTATGTAATGAGAAAGAGGGGGATGTGGTGATCGTAGATTGACCAGATACAAAAACAACAGAGCAAACACGAGCGGGAGAGCTATAAATACACTGGGACAGGATATACAATTTTCTTTAACGATGTTCAGAAAATATGTTAAGAGAAAAAGGGGGATGTGGTGATCACAAGTTAACCAGATGCAACACAACTGAGCGACCACTAGAGGGAGCACGGGAGAGCCATATAGATACATCAGGACAGGAAGTGAGGACACTCTTCACAGCAGGCGGGCTGGTAAGCAGGACACAGCAAGCAAAGCTGGTAGTTAGCACTGGAAGGTAGTTCTAGGTCGAGCTCTGGAAACTGAACGAACTCACAATAAAGCATCTTCTCCACACTTGAGACTACGAGCTTTATTAAGATACGAGGAACAACACACTCCTGACTTGGAAATGTATCACTGCTCCCTCACTGTCGCCGAGTCTAAATCCTGGAACTCACTCCCTAACCATACTGTGGGTATACCTGCATCACAGAGACTGCAACGGTTCAAGAAGGCAGCTCACCATCACCTTCTCAAGGGCAGTTTGCGATGGTCAATAGCTGCGAAGCCCATGTCCCATAAATTAATTCTAAAAACCAAGACTGCCTGAGATTAACTCCTGCCACTACAGGCCAAGGTAAGTTCAAGGGTTGGAAGAATAGGGAAGGCCTGGGCAGGGGTGGTAGTGAAGGCCTGGGGATGGGGTCGTGGGGTGGGGTGGGGGGGGGGGGCGGAGGGTGGAAGGGCGAAGGGGTGGTAGTGAAGGCCTGGTGATGGGGTCGTGGGGGGCAGAGGGGAAGGGGGATGAAGCCAGGGGTGGGGGTTGGTAAGGTCCCAAGGTCACCGGACCTTAAAGGGGCAGAGGGGAAGCGCCTGACTTCAGAAGGGGCCCTTCCCGCCTAAGATCCAAGTCTAGTAATTTTCGGACTTCACCCACACAAGATCAAGATTCCCACCAGCCACAAAACAGAGGCTAGGTGGGAAAAGGCCTATTAATTGGCCACTTAAAGACCTCAATTTGGGTAAGGGCATGCTTCCCATCTCAGGCCTTCTAATTCCCAGTGTAAAATTGCTGCTGGACTCAGACAGGTGGGAAACGGAGGGAATCCTCTCACTTCAATTTCACTCTCTCCCCTCTCTCCGACCTTAATCCCCGCTGGCAAGTAAGCATGAAATTCTAGCCCTGGTATTGTCCACCCTGTTCACATCCCTTGAATGAATAAAATAAACTATTGCCAGAATATTAATAAGTTATACATTATGGTGTTAATTTTGGATAAGTTGAGAGCATTCCTAAGTCAGAAAGGTGTGGGTTCAAGCTCCACTGCAGAGATTTGTGTGCAAGACCAAAGTTGACATTTGAGTGCAGAGCCGAGGAAACAAAAAAACATTTCCAGGTTGATGTGTTGGCTTGTGTAGACTTGAGAGATGAACAGACACTTCCAACACAGATGAAGGTTCAACTCAATTTTATTAACTACTTCTAACTAACTAACACACCATGACTGTGGGTCTAAATGATGCTAACTTGAACTCGAGACCTAAGCCTTGTCCGAACCAGTTGATTCTCTCAGCACGTGTTGTGAGTCCGTGCTATGCTGAATAAGTTCCTATTACACTCAGAGGCAGCACCCAGAATGAGCGGGAACCGTGGTGCCCTCTGTCTTTATAGTGTGTGTATTCTAACTGGTGATTGGCTGCGGTGTTTGTACATGTTGATTGGTCCCTGTGTGTGTCCATCAGTGTGTGTCTGCACCATGATATATTGGTATATATTATGACACAGTTGAAGCTTTAAATTGATACCCTGTCTGGCTTCACAGATGGATCAAATCTGACATAAAAAATCCAAGGGCATTAATTTCAAGAACATGCGGTATTTTCTCATGTTTACTGGCCTCAATTTATCTCACAAACAAAATTAAAAAACAAATAATCCGTTTGCTATCACATTGCTGTTTGTGGAACATTAAATGTTCCTACACTACAGTGACTACACTTCAAAAGTGCTTCATTGGATGTAAACAGTTTTGACATGTTTTGAGGCCATTAAAAGCAGCATGAAAATGCACGTCAGTTTTAAAAATAACTCAATTAAAAATTCCAACAGGCATAAGTAGCAAAAAATATGTCCATTCCTGAAGTGTAATCAGAAACATTAGTATTTGTATTGAAACTTAGCAACTTAATAGAAAAGAAAAGTAATAGTTCTTTCATTCTGTTCTGTGCCAAAATGAAAAACGAGGACCAACCACAGTAGTCCAGACTGTCGCTGTTTTAATCAGTCTTCAGCAGATCATTTAAAACCAATTTGTGAAGAAATATCTCAAGATCAGATATGAGCAAGTAGCAATCTGGATAAATTAATTAATACAGCCTGTCTGTAATTAATTGCTACATGTTTCATGAATTGACAAGCTACGTTAACCAGGTTTTCTATATCAGATAATCAATTTATCTGCAATGCCACATTTTTCTTATGTTAGCTGCTTCTGTGCAATCCCACTCTTTAAGATATGCAAATTATTTTCTTTGCTAAAGAAATGATTCAAGAAATCATAAAGAACACAAGTTATCATTCTGACTGCACAAAGGATTGCTCATAAGCATTTATAATGTATAAATATAAATATGACTTGTGTGATTGGAATGTTTTATAGACTCCTAACTGATAACTATTTAGCCCTTTAAAAGAAAACCTGGATTAGCATCTATATGCTTGTAGAATTGGTAGTAAAAGGAGATGTACAAGTACTTCACGAGCCTAACTTGTTCCTGTAACATGTGGCACAGCAGATACGTCTGCACAGTAACAGGGCGCAGTGGAGATGGAAGCACAGATGAACAGAGTTGGGCGTAAGGTTAATTTGGGCTGATAGCGTTATAAGGACGGTAATTTGGTAACTCATTTGTACATAATTAAAAACAGAGAAAATGCTAGAAAAACTCAGCAGGTCAGGCAGCATTTGTGGAGCGAGAAACAGAATTAATGTTTCGCATCCAGATGTCTCTCTTTTAAATTTCCAGCATTCGCAGTATTTTGCTTTTATAACCCATTTTGCATCTCTGCTGAGTTACATTTCTAGTGGACAATTGAATCTCAAGCATTAGCTGCCACAAAGAAACATAAAAAGTAGGAGGAGGCCATGCGGCCCTTCTAGCCTGCTCTGCTATTCATTATGATCAAGGCTGATCATCCAGTTTAATAGATGATCCCACTTCCCCCACCATATCCTTTGATCCCTTTTGCCCCAAGTGCTGTATCTAACTCCTTCTACAATGCCTCAACTATTTTGTGGTAGTGATTCCCGCAGGCTGACCACTCTTTGGGTGAAGACATTTCTCCTCTTCTCTGTTCTAAATGGTCTGCCCCATATTCTCAGACTGTGACCCCTCGTCCTGGACACACCCATCATTGAGTCACCTTGGAGTCAATTCTGATCTTCCTTTGTCCAGCAAGAATGGTGCGAGGGAGGGATTAGGGCTAAGTCCACTTACAAACTCTCCTCACCCGGTACCAGCCCACCAGTCCCGTTTTCCCATTGTGGCCACCCCCATGCCATCGGCAAACCCGCGGGCGGGGGCGTGCTGCCGGCGAAGTGGAGGATCCCGTTGCATATCTTTGAATTTGTCTGAGATTCGCACTGCAAGCAGTGAGGGACTAATTTAAATTTAAAAGCTGTCATCGGTACTACACTGCAATTCACATGAAGTCTCCAGGAGGCCTTCCCTTTGTCACACCTGCCAGAGACCAAGCCAAGTAATAATATTTCATTTTTTAGGACGAAATACTGAAGTTTCTCTTCCCCCAACTGTCGCTCTTCTTTTGCCAGCATTTGTTTGGGAAGAAGCGACAGCCCTTCTCTCACTGCTCCCCAGGACTTACCTTCTCTAATCTCTTCACGTAACTGAAGTTTTGTTCATTATTTAATATAGATTGCATATTACGTTTCACATAGAATATTTGTTAAATTTGCATATGATGTTGTTATCCAATTCTATGAATATAAAAAAAATAGCATGTAAATGTTAATGAACATATATATTATATATATATATGTCCTAAATATAAGACTGATAATCGGAATAATCAAAAAACTAAATGTAAAAAAAGGTTGCTGGTAAGATTGGACAAGGGGTGTGAATTGTAGGGCGCGATCTACCCAAAAGGGGACAAAGTCCTGTAACGTGCGTGATTGGCTTGGAGCGCTAAGAAACAGGGGGGCCTCAGCGCTATCTATTGGGGGCCTCAGCGTCCCTGATGGGCCACACTTAGCCATGTTTTCTACACTGAGGTACTCCACGCACCAGAACGAGAGATCGGGTCACTATCAGTGTCGCCCAGGTGGCACTGCCAGGGTGCCAGACTGATACTGCCAGGATGCCCAGTTGGCACCAGCTTAGGTGACAGGGTATCACCTTGCCTAGAAGGCATGTACCTGGGGGCCTCCAATCCCCTGCAGGACCCTTTCCATCTGGGCCCCTTTGTGGAGACCAGTACTGAATGACGCTCGCCCGGGGTCTCTACAATGAGGAAGTTAGATCCCACGCCTTGGTTAGATCTCGGGAATCCCTATTAGAGTGAGATTAGCTGTCCCACTCTAATATTGCAGACTTGCCAGAAAGTGATCACACCCACAATGGGCAGGGTTCACATCGTAATGCGACCGGTAGATCCCGCCCGTAAAAAGTATTCTCTTGCAATCCAAAATGTGAATTTTTTTTAAAATCACACTGTGTAGCGATACAAAGCTCTTTGCTTGAGAAATTCTCCACAGTGTAAAATTAGCCTGATACATGTAGTTTATTTTAATTTGTATCATTATGAGAATGCACTAAACTTAATCCTTAAAAATTCAAATTTAAAATGTATGCAAATTTAATTTGTCTTTCAATCAATGGTGTGTAAAATAATCAGCTAGTTATAAAAGTGGAAGTGCTGATTAGAATATTAAACTCTGGAAATGCTTTTTACAGTTTGTTCATTTTGTTGCTAAATCAGCAAATTTGTCGATACAGCATAGAGGCATAGCAATTACGCTAAATACAAAGTACCACGCTATTAGATTCACTTGTAATGTGATTAATTGAACTATTTTTTCTTAGTGGCCAAACATACAAAACCAAGGAAAGTCAAATCTTTCACAAGAATCTTGATTAGAATCTTAGTTGGCTGACGGGGGTATCTTGAAACTGAATATGTGTGTTACCTTCTATTCTCTGTAGTATGAGGGTGTTCGGCACAGCAAGGGTTAATGTGGGACTGAGTAAACTTCCCACTGTATGGGACTGAGTAAATAGCCCACTGTATGGGATTGAGTAAACTTCCCACTGTATGGGACTGAGTAAATCGCCCACTGTACGGGACTGAGTAAATCGCCCACTGTATGGGATTGAGTAAATCGCCCACTGCATGGGACTGAGTGAACTTCCCACTGTATGGGATTGAGTAAATCGCCCACTGTATGGGATTGAGTAAATCGCCCACTGTATGGGACTGAGTAAATCGCCCACTGTATGGGACTGAGTAAATCGCCCACTGTATGGGACTGAGTAAATCGCCCACTGTATGGGATTGAGTAAATCGCCCACTGTATGGGACTGAGTGAACTTCCCACTGTATGGGATTGAGTAAATCGCCCACTGTATGGGATTGAGTAAAGCGACCATTGTATGGGACTGAGTAAAGCGACCATTGTATGGGACTGAGTAAAGCGACCATTGTATGGGACTGAGTAAGGCGACCATTGTATGATGTAGAGTCACAAGCAGATGCCAGCATGAGGACAGCACCTAGTGAGGACTGTACCTTGGAGATGCATATAATCATGTATGACCGGGAGGGTGTCATGAGGGTTGCGGAATGTTGGTTGCAGTGTTTCCGTGGTGGTCCTGATCAAAGGTCGCAACCATCGTTTGAAATGAGAATGGCTGTATGCAGTCTTCTCGCCATAAGAGGCAACTATGTGCCAACAGTGAGCAGGTCATGCGCACTGCACATACCCAACAGTGAGCAGGACACGCGCGCTGCATGTACCAACAGTGAGCAGGACATACGTGCAGCAGGTACCAACAATGAACAGGGCACACACGCTACAGGTACCAATAGTGAACAGGACACACGCACCGCACGTACCAACAGTGAGCAGGTGAGCAGGTTATGTCCCCTGCACGTACCAACAGTGAGCAGGTTATGTGCCCTGCACGTACCAACAGTGAGCAGGTGAGCAGGTTATGTCCCCTGCACGTACCAACAGCGAGCAGGTTATGTCCCCTGCACGTACCAACAGTGAGCAGGTTATGTGCCCTGCACGTACCAACAGTGAGCAGGTGAGCAGGTTATGTCCCCTGCACGTACCAACAGTGAGCAGGTTATGTGCCCTGCATGTACCAACGGTGAGCAGGTTATGTCCCCTTGCACGTACCAACGGTGAGCAGGTTATGTGCCCTGCACGTACTAATGGCGAGCAGGTTATGTCCCCTGCACGTACCAACGGTGAGCAGGTTATGTCCCCTGCACGTACCAACGGTGAGCAGGTTATGTGCCCTGCACGTACCATTGGCGAGCAGGTTATGTCCCCTGCACGTACCAACGGTGAGCAGGTTATGTCCCCTGCACGTACCAACGGTGAGCAGGTAATGTTCCCTGCATGTACCAACGGTGAGCAGGTTATGTGCCTTGCACGTACCAACTGTGAGCAGGTAATGTCCCCTGCACGTACCAACGGTGAGCAGGTAATGTCCCCTGCACGTACCAACGGTGAGCAGGTAATGTCCCCTGCACGTACCAACGGTGAGCAGGTAATGTCCCCTGCACGTACCAACGGTGAGCAGGTTATGTGCCCTGCACGTACCAATGGCGAGCAGGTAATGTCCCCTGCACGTACCAACAGTGAGTAGGGCCTGTGCACTGCAGGCACCAACAGTGAGAAGGCCACACACACTGCACAAACCAACAGTGAGCAGGACACGCGCCCTGAATGTACCAACAGTGAATAGGACACATGCTTTGCACGTACAACAGTGAGCAGGGCACGTACCCTGCATATACCAACAGTGAGCAGGACCCGTGGTCTGCAGGTACCAACAGTGAACAGGACACACGAACTGCACGTACCAATGGTGAGCAGGTCATGTGCACTGCATGTACCAATAGTGAGCAGGATGCACGCCGTGCACATACCAACAGTGAGCAGGACCCACGGGCTGCAGGTACCAACAGTGAGCAGGACGCACGCCCTGCAAATACCAACAGTGAGCAGGACGCACGCCCTGCACATACCAACAGTGAGCAGGACGCATGCCCTGCACATACCAACAGTGAACAGGACACACGCACTGCACATACCAACAGTGAGCAGGACGCATGCCCTGCACATACCAACAGTGAACAGGACACACGCACTGCACGTACCAACAGTGAGCAGGTGCGCAGATTATGTCCCCTGCACATTCCAACAGTGAGCAGGATGCACACCCTGCACATACCAACAGTGAGCAGGACGCATGCCCTGCACATACCAACAGTGAACAGGACACACGAACTGCACATACCAACAGTGAGCAGGATGCATGCCCTGCACATACCAACAGTGAGCAGGACACACGCACTGCACGTACCAACAGTGAGCAGGACACGCACTGCACGTACCAACAGTGAGCAGGACGCACACTGCACGTACCAACAGTGAGCAGGACGCACACTGCACGTACCAACAGTGAGCAGGACACACACTGCATGTACCAACAGTGAGCAGGTCATGCGTACTGCACGTACCAACAGTGAGCAGGACACATGCACTGCACATACCAACAGTAAGCAGGACACGCACTGCACGTACCAACAGTGAGCAGGACGCACGCCCTGCACATACCAACAGTGAGCAGGACACGCACTGCATGTACCAACAGTGAGCAGGTCATGCGCACTGCACATACCAACAGATGCCACATTTCTGGGTTGTCACATTGGTGATAGCGTATCATGGTCAAGACTGCCTCAGCCATTGTGCAAGTAGTACAGGACGTTTACATTTCCCATAAGTTTTATAATCAAAGCTTCACTTTCTTGACCCTTTAATCACTCTTGTATTCTATGTTTCATTTCAGATAGAAGGAAAAGGACAAATAGATCCAGGGTTCTATGCTGCCTTTGCCAGAGTCCTAATGCAACAGAGGAGGCAAACGAGGGAGAAGCAATGCCAAGAGCCATTCCAATAAGAGGCCCCGCCTGAGAGACATAGTCAATGGGAGCATGAGCAGGAGGATAGTCCCAGACAGTGGAGATTTCTTACCAGGCCGAAGGTATAGTGTGGAAGAGACTCCTATTTAGAATGAGTGAGAGGCAACGCCAGGCATATCTGCGTTGGACCCAAGTTCTAGTGCATCACACATTCTTGTGTGGCTTTGGAGGCCGTTCCCTGTCATTGGCTTTGAAGCTAACTGCGGCACGTAATTTATTTGTCTTGGATCTTTCCAGGGATCAGCAAGGGACTGTGCAGCATCTCTCAGTCTGCCAAACATTGTTGCAAAAATGAGTTCACTGGTGCCTATCATAATGTTAGGTTTGTTCTGGATGAAGATAGCCAAACTCTGAGATTCACAGTCTTCGCCGCAAAGCCATTTCCTTTCATCTTAGGGGGGGGGGGTGTCCAACCACTCACAGCGAGAACAAATCTTGCATTCACACCTGCACGTTCTGGCCACATGAAACGCCAAGCCATGATCTCTGCTTCAGTCTGCGGTTTCCTGTGAATGCACTCACTCTGGGAACTGAAAGGTCCACTGAGGAACAGATGTAAGAGTCCTTCCTGTTTATTTCCTTTGTTCCCATTTCTTTTATATTGTTTTGGTCCAAGTTCCCATAATCAGAATATGCATTTCAGCAGCAGTATCAAGGTTTAAGCAGCCTCCTTGTAAGGTGTGGTGATATGATTTGCATAGCTGTCTGCCAGTGGGGCAGAACACCGGCTTACCATTGGCCCTGGTCGGTCATGTGCCTCTCGACCGATTGGTCGAGAAGCTGGGTTAACCACGCCTCCTTGCCGAGGTATAAATAGTCAAACGCCCGGCGGTCGTCCATTTTATTGTAGACAACCGCAGGGCTAAGTTCTAGTTTATTAAAGCCTAACTTTTGTAAAGCAACACGTCTCTCGTGCAATTGATGGCTCATCATAAGGATACTGTAATTCCAGGTTTTGTTTTTAGCCAGACTCCTTGGCATCGAATAGGAACCAAGATTTAAGGGAGTTGGATCAATTGGTTGGCTGGCACCCAGTGTGTGACCGGTACAGTGTTCTGCCTGACAACAGTCAATGATTGGTTCTTGCACAATGCTTTCTGAGAGAACTGTGCTGAACCGTTTAGACCTTGGAAGTGAAAGGAGTGCTCTCTCTCTCTCTCCTGCATGCTGAAGTGAAAGAACTGCTTCATTGTTCTGACAGCAGTGAGTGCCCGGCACATCCTTTGCTGTGTTTAATATCCCGCATGGGACCTAAGGGGTGGGAATGCCTGTCTTCCCCATGCTCCTTGTGGAGTACGAGCTCCTCCGCTGGGGCAGGGTATCTCAATCACCCAGTGTATATGTGGCCGGCCAGTAAGGTCCCGACTAGAAAGGGACCCGATAAGGGTCTACTGGGAAGTGTACCCACATTGTTTATAAATGGAACTCTGTTCTGATTTTTACTCGGTTTGGAGACCCCGTGTCCTTATTAAACTGTGAACCTGGAATGATGCTGAGTCTGCAGAGAAGGGAGACAAACTTTCCAGAGGAAACCATCTCAAACCTAGAAGGAAGAAGTATCAAAACAAAAGCTGAACTTCAGAATGACACTAACTAGAAGTCATCCCAGTTGATCAAAAATCCTAATCTTTTTATTTTTATTAATATTTTCTTTCCCTCTCCACCACCCTTTCTCTTTTGTGTTAATTATGTAGGTGTGTGGAATGGGTGTATTTAGGAAGTTGGGGGAGGGTTGGGAAAGGGATATTAGAATGTCAGTTACATTTCTGCCAGTTTAATTGTAATCGAGTACATAATAAAAGGTTACTCGTGTTAATGTTACAAACCTGATGACTGCAGTTTATTGGGTTCAACCAAGGACCTCGGGTATTTTTAATAAAATCTTATTTCACCTATGCTGCAACTCCTGGTCAAGTGGGGTTGGAATTGACCGCATACTAGCCCAGGCTATCAAGATGCAACAGTGATATTTCAGAAGACTCAAAGCCTTCACCGGTATCTATTGAAGTAAACGCTGATGCCACTGAGATGAGTACATGTCTTGTGCTCTGCCACTACCACTGAGACACAAATGCCGCTAGAATATCAATGCTGCTGAGTTGTCCTGACTCAATAGTGTTTCCTGAGAAAGCAGTTAGAAATGCTTACATCACACACTTGGAAGAAAGGTTTAAACACATCTCCCTGACATCACACAAGTGTGCAGTGATTAGTTCAACAGAGGTTGACATCCCATGTTAATCTCAAAGTGTAATCTCAGAGTGTGAGGATGGCTCAACTTCGACATAAGAGAATTCCAATGTGCAAATTCACAATGACTTCAGTTGGTCAAAACATTTACACAACCATCAAATGTATTTCCAAAGTGTAACTTCCTTACAGTGCTGGCACACCTGTGACTGTGACATCAAAATATCTTAAAATTTCATAACTCTACAGTTATTTCCGGGTGCAGCCCCGAGATCCGCAGTGGAGTCAACCTGCTGACTGAGACATCCTGATATCTGCAATGACCTTGCAGACAACCTCTGGTGGCCTGAGGCCTGGAGACCCAGCCTGATAAGGGTCCCCTACTCAGGGACAGAAACTCCCTCAGCGGCCTGAGCAGTTGGAGTGGATGGGATCACAGGGAGAGGGGGCTTTGAGTAGCTACACGTCCTTGGAGTGCCTCACGAGGAAGCCACTGGGGTGTCTGGCTGATGCATATTCTTCCTGTGGGTGCCTGAAGGCACCATCCAGAATCCTGCAGGAGATGGGATTCCTGGAAGGGGGTCAAGATGCCTTGGGCAGCACTGTGGCACAGTAGTTAGCACTGCTGCCTCACAACGCCAGGGACCTAGGTTTGATTCCAACCTCGGATGACTGTCTGTATGAAGTTTGTACATTCCCCCGTGACTGTGTGTTTCCTCCGGGTGCTCCAGTTTCCTCCCACAATCCAAAGATGTGGTTAGGTGGACTGGCTGTGATAAATTGCCCCTTAGGGTGGAGTGTCAGGAATAGGGAGATTGTGCCGAGGTAGAGTGGTCTTTCAAAGGGTCAGTGTAGACCCGATAGGCCAAATGGCCTCCTTCTGCACTGTAGGGATTCTATGATCTCCATGTAGCCTACATCTTGAAGGTGCCCACAAGGTATGTGGCCATGGACTGCAAGACTGAGTTCTAGGACCTGCTAGGATCTGCTAGACCAAGGTCTGCAGCCTTCCCATGGTACCTTGAGGTGCTCACATATCAGGCAGAATGCAGCCAGTCATTTTCTGAGTGAAAGTTGAATCTCTGCCTAGATCTACATCGGCAGCACTGAGTTGGTGCTGCTTCCATCGGGTCATTAGCTGACTGGTTCTGAGCAGGTGGCTGATCATCCCAACGGCCAGTTCTTTGGCCCTGCCAGCTGATGGTGGGCAGACAAATCAGCTCGCAATCTGTCCAGTGATTTGGCTCCTGTGCATAATTAATGAGCTTCCAAGCAAGGAATCAGCCACAAGTTCCCACCATTGTGACCAATGGGGTGGGTGTCTCCGAAACCGCCTACCATACCACACTTAGTCTCATACGTGGAACATCCCTCCGACCTCTTGGTGAGTCACGGAACAAATCCTTACAACATGATGGCAGCAACAGAATTAACCCAAAACTCCAAAGATACTGGAAAAGGACTGCAGAATCGTCAAGCATGGAAAAGTAAAGAAACTTCAGCCTGACATGCGAGAAGCACACCTAAAACAAAGACACAGCTGGAGGTGATCTAAATACTCCATTGCCTATGTGATCAATGCAAAGTCAGATTTAGCCACATCACAGGAAGTTGAGCAAAATTCTAAATAAATAAAGCTGAAGGACAGAGGAAAACTCCGCGGCCGAGAGGAAACGGCAGACTTGGTCAAAGATAGTCATAGGACCTAGCCAGGTCACAAAGGCTGAGCAAAATTCCCAAAAGGAAAAGGGCAAAAAAAGGCAGAATATAAAATCACCTCTGTCCAGCTGAGAACTCCACCAGATCTCATAGAGGTCCATTGTAAGTTCACAAAATGAACAAAATTCAGTTCTCAGCTAGAAATAGTTCTAAAAATATTTTTTTTAAAGTATGAGCAGCCCATTTATGAAATCACCATGGCCCACCATGGGCTCAGAATTGGCATCATACCACAAGGTGTACAAATTCATTTATAAGGGGGTGGTTGAAAAACCTCAACCAAATACAGGTATCAGTGATTCTACGTCTGAAAATCTACCAAAATCACAGAGAATACCCCAAACTGTTTACTTAATGGATGACTGCAACAACAAAGAATTACAAAGAGGTCAGGACCACGATTGCCATTGGGGCCCTCCAAAACCCATCAAGTGCGAGAAAAAGCTTTGAAAAACTAGTTACTGCAGCACCATCTTTAAAAATTGAGGTGCATTTCAAGCTGCACTCAGCTGAACTTAAACAAACAACCAAGGATAGTAAATTAAAACTACCAGGCCACGTTAAACTCAAGCAAGGGCCAAAGCAGGCGCAGAACTGGTGTCATGCAGAAGAACATTTTTAAATTACCAGAAAACATCAGGATTAAGTAGGAAACCAGGGAAAGTTCAAGTTAAAACATTCTTCCATTTATTTGGTGAAATGACTGGCAATGTAATCATAAGAAAAAAGGTATAAAGAAATCTTCAACACATCTGGGGAGGCATGAAAAGCCTTTGACAAATATTTCAAATTTAAAGTTGGGGAGAGCACTGACCTTAATAAATATTATAAACACCCCAATAAAGGACCAAACGGACAAGTAGACAGCAGGGTGAAGGAGACAAAACCCAAGAAAACCACAAGGTAGTGGCAGACCATTTAAGTGCAATAAAGCACACGGGCCAGAAAGTTTGGTGCAGAGTGAAGAAGAGGTTGAGAAACAGCTGAAAAACTTAAAAATAGTTTTTTGAAAGTGCCAATAACATTATCCAAACTGCAACAGCAAGTAGCAGTGCAGAGCAAGCAGATGGCTGCAAATGAAGTAAAGCTATTTGATGTAATCCAAAAGCAACAAAGCCTGCAAATAGGAAATTAAGCTATTCCACCAAAACATGTTTGAATCAAAGCTGAGTTGGGAGAACTCAATCAGAAGTCCAGCCAGGTATAACAGCAGGCAGGAAAGGTACTCAAGACTCTTTGAAGACGTTAAAAGGGTGTTGAATACTACTTCAGAAAAAGCTGTGTAGGAACTACCAGTAATAACAAAGCAATGTACTGAAAGAAAGGATGATTTGGTATGAGGTCAAAAAAACACACGTTTGATTGTCCTTCAAGATCAACTGCAAGAAGAATACACAACCCTTTACCAACATGAAGAAATTAAGACTTTGTTGGTCAGTAGAATGGAAGAACAGCAGAACAAAGTCAAGGAGATTGTTGAATTACAAGAAAAATCAAGAAGTAACTGAACTTCGCAAAGAAAAGAAAAAACAGTTGAAGGACCTTCACATTTTACAAGGATCCCTCATGTCAAAGTTTATTCCTCCGGAAAATTGTGAAGAGGAACAAAATGAATATAATATGACTGAAAAACTGAAGAGCCAGTTATCAGAGAGGAATTAGCAGTGTTCAAAATTCTAGGAGGAAAATGTCAGGCTACAATCAGACACTCATGCATTGAAATAGGAAATACAGTTGCAGAACATTCCTGTTGACAAGTTTGAGGTAACAAAAACATTATTGATCAACAGAGTTTTAGAACTGCAGGAGGAAATAGAGATGAATGAGAATTTTTCTTTACGGAGCAACACAAACAGAAAACTTGCAACCCTAATTTGACAGTCAGAAAAAGAATTTTCTGCCGCTTCTGCAGCATACCCAATTGAAAGTCAGTTTTCACAAGGGATTACGAGACAGCTCAGAAACAACTAGCAGAAGTAACATTGAAGAATGTGGGCACAAAGGATAGCACAAATGATTAGGCTGTGCTAAGGAAAATCTGTCCAGTGCACAGAACCAACTTCCACGTTGGAAAGATGATTTTGCTCATGAAAAATTAGAACTTGATGAACTTCAGAAGTATCAGTCCCTATTAAGTATTGTGAAAAATGCCAGGAACAGGAGAAAGGATTGCTGATGAATCAGAACAGATGCTTGAATGCAGAATTAAAAGCAAAACTAAGGAAATGTTGGAACTTCATTGTGAAAAGAGCAATGAAATTCTTGAACTTAAATCCAATCTGAAGAATACAAAAGATGTGATGCGCAAATTCAAACTTTAAAAGCAGATAAGGAAAATTCTAAGAAATGGCTTGAGGATCTAAAGAGTGAATTGAAAGAGTCTAAGGAGAAGTCAGCGACGTCGAAGGAAGTTTCTGAAAGGAACTGAATGCACAGGTGAAGTTGTAAAGCTTGCACAAGGGTGCCACATATAACTCTGAAATAAAACAACTAAACTCTCCACAGTATTTGCGGAAATGAATTAAAAGATTAGCAACCTCGGAAAATAATTGGAAAATAAGAGAGTAAACAGATATTTGGGTGAATTTGTGAAACAAGTGGAAAAGGTCTTTATGAAATGTCAACTTCCAGTAAGATCATTGTAGACCCCATGGAAAAGAAAACCCGCGTCCACTCTAACATTCCCTCCAGAAGCAATGGGACAATCCAATGGTGTCCAAACAAAGCTGATCGGTTGTCGGAAAGACAAACACAATTCTAGGAATGAAGACAAAAATCAGATGGAGACACTTAAGTACCTGAATATTATGATTTCAACTCCTAACGAACAAACTCTTCCAATATAAACTTAGATGACCGCTCCTCAGAAAGTGATGAGCACGAGATCAAGAAGAAATAAAGATTGTATTGCGAATAAGGTTGGGTAAAAACTTTGGGGAAGTGTAGCATAAGGGTGTTCTGTATAGCAAGAATTAACGTGGGACTGTGGAAACAGTACTGCCCACATTATGATATAAAGAGTCACATGATGGTAGACTGAGTACAGTAGTATCTCACAGAAGTCAGCATGAGGACAGCACCTAGTAAGGGTTACCATTAAAAACTTAATGCTCAGTCAACAGTCCTCCAGAACTATTAGTGAGACACTGAACAATCCCCTCCAACACTCTCCACTTTCTTCACCTAAGGAGCCAACTTGTGTGGAGCACAGCTGCACAGGCTGCTGTCCAGTGTTCATCATGGGCTTAGGCAGCACTATTCGACTCTTAAATTGAGGGAGTGGAATCGCTTTTGATCTGGTAAAGGGCAGAATTGATATGCTGTCTGACAAAGTGATGTGCAGGGCCTCAATGGCACCTTGCACAATGGAAACGCCTACAATCCTAGCTAAACATGTTTCTCTCTGCCATGAGAGAATGTCATTTAGTTAGCTCTCATTGTGTGGAAAGCCTCAGTGACTGCTCTTAGAAAACCATGAAAGACAAATAGCATAAAGGTTTATTGCCACAGTCACCTTCACAGCTAATTGTAATGTGGTCTGTGCCTTGCCCTATGGTAGCTGTTGTGCCACACAGGTGGCAGATTTCAGCGAGGCTTCAGAGAACTGAAGCACAGACATCACTTACACTGTTCCTTGCTGAGTATGTTCTCCTGTTGAGAGCCCATCTCCCCATCCACTTCCTTCTCCATCTTTCAGTCTCTTATCCTGCTCTTCTTGACCTCTTTTTGTTTCCCAAGTTATGCTGTATTCCAAGGGGAATGCCGATTAGTGCCCACAGATCTGTGAGCAACCAATGTGTGCTGAAGCTTTGAAGTCAAAAAAATATCCACCAGCAGCTGCCACTGTCTGTAGAGTTTTGCAACTTTAAACAACTATAGAAATCAATAAACACTTGTAGAGCCAAAGCAAGAGACAGAAGAAATCAACCAGCAACTAACCTGCAAGTAGATAAAGATCATTTAAATAGTGTAGGTGAGGTTGACCTTTCTGCTGCTGAACAGGTGCTCAGTTGTGCAATGTTACAAGATAGTGTTGGTTGGAGAACGGACCTCCAAAATAGCGCAGCTGCTGTCAAATCAGTGTTGCACACTGACTGACGTCATGATCGGCCTGATCTTCATATTTCTGACATTTTTCACTGTGCGCAAGTAAACACCCTCAAAGTTTTTCACTGAGGTACTTCACAAACTTCTTTTTTCATTTGTTTTGGAAAGTAGACATCCATAAATTCTAACAAGCCAAAAGTTATTCAAGCTTTGCTCAAAATCACAAGAACACAAAAACTGGGAGTAGGCCATTCAGCCCCTCGGATCTGATCTGCCTATAAATAAAATCAGGGCTGAACTAGTTGTGACCTCAACTCTACTTTTCTGTCAGTCCCCCCATAACCTTGGACTCCCTGGGTGATAGAATCAACTATTTCCTGATAGAACTGATAGGTAAAAAGGCTATTTTAATGTAAATATTAAGGCCCTGTTTTAATACCCACTTTAAATTAAGGATTTCAGCACTCATAACATCAGGTCATGACAAAACACATAGCTTCAATAGAGACATAAAAAGCCTGACACATGCATAAACTAATTGGAGATAAAAACAACATTTTCACTAAGCAAGATGAAAAAGCTATTGTTCTGATGAACATATTTTCAAAGTCAGTTTGACATTAAGAAATGAGCTGTACCAGTAATTTAGATCAAGGTCGAAGTAAGCACCATAGCAACGTGAAGGCACCATTGTTCATAACGTGGATAAAGCAAAGTCAGCAGAAAACGAGTGGAAACCAGTCTTGATAATAGCACAGAATCACATTCCATAACATACACAAATATTCAAACATGAAACATTCAGAACTTATGTTGCACATTAAGGATTGACAGTTAACCATCGAATCAAATGTATTTGATTCTAACCCAAACCAATTAGGACGACATAGAGATGTCGACAGATAGCTCTAGACTGATAAGAGGCTGGGGCTGGTTTAACAGTGAGCTAAACAGCTGGTTTGTAATGCAGAACAAGGCCAGCAGCGCGGGTTCAATTCCCGTACAGGTTTCCCCGAACAGGAGCCGGAATGTGGCGATGAGGGGCTTTTCACAGTAACTTCATTGAAGCCTACTTATGAGAATACGCAATTATTATTATTATTATTATAAGATTCCCCTTCAACATGATGGTCTGTACAGCCATCTTTATCCAGGATCATCCTATACTTTGAGCTAACTACTTGCTATCTCTATTTTCATATTTTCACTTTTCCACTTTAACTTTTGAAGTAAATGCAAGCTGTTTTGCCTTAAGCAAGAAACCATTTCTGTATAATTTTGAAAGTTAAATTGTGTATAAGTTACTTCTCTTTAAGTCCTTTTGCTAGCCGGACTTTATTGAGAATAAATTTAAGTTTCTCTTAATTGTAATCAAATAGAGGCAATGAAAGATCTTTGTTTGCATCCGAGAAGTTTAACTCAAATTTCGACTGAGTTTTAATGTCGCAAGACTTCACTAAATCTGCATGGTAGATCTCTTCACCTTGTCAATCAAAAAATCTATCTAACTTGAATATACTCAATGACCCAGTCTCAACTGCTCACTGGGAACAGAATTCCACAGACCAACAACCTCCAAGAGAAAAAACTTAATTTTATTTTTAAATGAGACACCCTTAATTTTTAAACTGTCTCTCCTATTTCCAGACTCTTCTACAATATCCTTTTCATATCCACCCTGTCAAATCTCCTCAGGACCTTATGTTTTTCAATAACGTCAACTCTTATTATTCTAAACCCAGTTGGTACAGGCACAACCCATTAACATTTCCTCATAAAATAATCTCTTCATCCCAGAAATCAGTCATGCAAATCTTCCCTGAACAGCTTCTAATGCAATGTTATCCTTCCTTTAGTCATGAGACCATAACGGTACAGGGCACACAAGACATGGGCCAGGATTCTCCGAGCCTCCGCTCTGAAATCACGCTCGGCACGGAGGTGGAGAATGGGGCATCAGGTCCGCGATCGGATCGGAGAATTGCCGCCAGTTTCGCGAGCGCATTAGACACGGCACCGGTCGGGGGCCATTGGAAGAGGCCCTTGTGGCGATTTTCCGGCGGCAGCTGGCCGAGGTCCCGCTGGTGTGTTTCTAACATGGTTCCACCCGATGGCCAGTCGGAGTGGCGGCTGCCATGGCCGCCCTGGTGAGGGGTGGGTGGATCCGTCACCTGGGGACGGTCCTCCAGGACTGCCAGGGTTCCGATCAGGGGCCATGTGGGTCTGTCATATTGCGCGGACCTGTGGCCGGAAATGCATGGCCCCGTATCGGCAGCTGGAGCTACGCGGAGCACTCTGGCGCACTGCTGGCCCCCTTCAGGTAAGTAAATCGCTGGCCCAAGGGGTCTCTATGCTGAATACTGAAAACGGCTTTCCCAAACTTGGAAAATTACCTATTGGGTCTCAACTATATGCTGGATTTGGCCCATAGAGTTATATAATATTGGATGTTGTTTGGAAAAAAGGACATTTCTCAAGAGTTCAGCAAATGTAGGTAGTTGGGAACGAGGGATCACTTCATAAAATATTGCGGGTGTATAGATATTAGTGTCGTTAAGTGTACTGTTATAGTGCACAATAGGATTTCTTGTTGTTTGTTTTCTTTTAAGTTAATAAATATTCTTTATTAATTGATCACAACATGGTTGTTACCCACCCTTTTCACATGTAAAGCTGGGTTGTTCCTTCCTGGTTTTCACATCTTCCTCCCATTATACCAAATTGAAAATATAGACTACTAAGAACCAATGTTCCAAGTTACCCTTCTGCTTTTTGGGACATCCTCACATTTAATATTAGCGGGGTGCTTAACAGCACAAGGAAAATCTAGAACATAGAACATAGAACATTACAGCGCAGTACAGGCCCTTCGACCCTCGATGTCGCACCATCCTGTGAAACCCCTCTAAAGTCCCTCTACACTATTCCCTTATCGTCCATATGCCTATCCAATGATCATTTGAATGCGTTTAGTGTTGGCAAGTCCACTACTGTTGCAGGCAGGGCATTCCACTCCCTTACTACTCTCTGAGTAAAGAACCTACCTCTGACATCTGTCCTATATCTATCTCCCCTCAATTTAAAGCTATGTCCCCTCGTGCTGGACATCACCATACGAGGAAAAAGGCTCTCAATGTCCACCCTATCTAATCCTCTGATCATCTTGTATGCCTCAATTAAGTCACCTCTTAACCTTCTTCTCTCAAACGAAAATAGCCTCAAGTCCTTCAGCCTTTCCTCATAAGATCTTCATAAAGCTGCAAAATTCCATTTCTGCAATACATATTTAGAGATAAGGGGCGTGATTCTCTGATCCGAAGTGTTGACGTCGTTGTAAACGCCGTCGCGTTTCCCGACGGCATCAACATAGCCTCAGGATCATCAATTGGGGCAGCACGGTAGCATGGTGGTTAGCATAAATGCTTCACAGCTCCAGGGTCCCAGGTTCGATTCCCGGCTGGGTCACTGTCTGTGCAGAGTCTGCACGTCCTCCCCGTGTGTGCGTGGGTTTCCTCCGGGTGCTCCGGTTTCCTCCCACAGTCCAAAGATGTGCGGGTTAGGTGGATTGGCCATGCTAAAATCGCCCTTGGTGTCCTAAAAAATATAAGGTTAATGGGGGTTGTTGGGTTACTGGTATAGGGTGGATACGTGGGATTGAGTAGGGTGATCATTGCTCGGCACAACATCGATGGCCGAAGGGCCTGTTCTGTGCTGTACTGTTCTATGTTCTATGTTGTAATTCTGGCCCCTACAGGGGGCCAGCGCGGCACTGGAGCGACCCACGCCGCCCCAGCTGCCGATCCCGGTGTCAGATGGGTGTTGCGGGGTCCGCGAGTGCGCAGTGTCTCCCTTTTCCGCGCCAGCCCCGACGCAACATGGCGCAGGGCTACAGGGGCTGGCGCAGAACAAAGGAGGCCTCTAGCCTGAAAGGCCGGCACGCCGATCGGAAAGCCCCGGTCGCGGGCCAGGCCACAGCGGAGGCTCCCCCCCGGGTCGGACACCCCTCCCCCCCACCAACCCCCTCCCCCCCCCCTCCCCCAAACTGGCTGCCCCTGGTCCCTGCCACACCGAGGTTCCGCTGGGTAAGGCCAGGTTAGAACGGTGCCGGTGGGATTCGGGTTTTTTGGTACGGCCGTGCGGTCCATCCCAGGTGGAGAATTGCCGCGGGTGCTGCGGAAAGCAGCTCCCGCACAGGCCACGCTGACCGCGCCGGCGCCAATGCCGCCAATTCTCCGTTTTGAAGAGAATCACGTTGGGGCGGCGTGACGCGCTTCACGCTGGTCGCGGCGATTCTCCGGGCCGTCCCCCGGGTGAGAGAATCCCATCCGTGAACAATGTTTCTAAAAATGATCACTCTCTTTTGCAGTGAATGCTGGAGTATATGCACTTCTTTAATGAGAAAATCTCCACAAAGGAAAGATTCATGATGATTATGGTGTTCAGTTTGCCTGCAACACATTGCATTGATGTTTGGCATGCGTTAGGTCAATTTAAAAGAAACTGAACAGGAGTGAAATTAATACAGGAAAGTGCACAGCACAGATGAACATACTCTCCTTCACTGTATGCACCCCATTGTTAACACTGATGTGGAGATGCCGGCGTTGGACTGGGGTGAGCACAGTAAGAAGTCTTACAACACCAGGTTAAAGTTAACACTGACAGCTGTTTTTGCAACACTCCAGATAGCCACTAAACATTATTAAAGGTCCAGCCTCTGCAAAGCATTTTAAGAAAAATGAAAAATATATCTATTGCATCAGAAGCATTTACAAGTGTCACTGAGTGTGTAATACAAGATGATTGTGGCATTGTCGATGAGGTTGCTCAATTTGAAGTAAAAAATCAAATTAGACGACCAATAAAATTCAATTTGCTTTTTCTTCAAACTCTTCTGATTCTAAAGGCACAGATGCATGGTGCATTTCTTTTTACACTGAAACTACTGGAGCTCATGCATTTTGTCAAGTGGCCTTTTTCATGTTTCAGTCTTAATAATGGTTGTCAATTTGGCCATTTCACCATCAGTGGCTTGGCTGATCCCATCTGTATCCAATGTTAAGAATTGTGCTTTCCAGCAGCGATTAGAATCAGAACGTTTGGCTGATTTTTACCTCCCCGGTCCAGGGTCACAGAGGCCAATTAATGTGTTTCGGTCACTACCCGTGTGTAGCAGACCAAGGAACAAGGCCAGGAGTATACAGTGCCCCCCCCCCCCCCCCAACCCCCGGCAAATGTGCTGTACCATTTAAATTGCCATTCGAATTTGGATTTGATTTATTGTCACATGTACCGAGGTACAGTGAAAAGTATTGTGCTGCGTATAGGCCAGTCAGATTGTTCCATACATGTAAACACATAGGTCATACATAAATACACAAAGTAAATACATAGGCACAGACATCGGGTGAAACAGACAGAGTGTTGTACTGCTCAGTGCAGTGGCCAAGAAAAATAATAGGTCTGAGGATTGGGAGCAGTTTAGAATTCAGCAAAGAAGGACGAAGGGATTGATTAAGAAGGGGAAAGTACAGTACGAAAGGAAGCTTGCAGGGAATATAAAGACTGACAATAAGAGATTCTGCAGATATGTGAAGAGAAAGAAATTGGTTCGGAGAAATGTAGGCCCCCGACAGACAGAAACAGGGGATAATCAGGGGACAAAGAAATGGCTGAGCAATTGAATGCATACTTTGGTTCTGTCTTCACAAATGAGAACACAAGTCAGATCCCAGAAATGTTGGAGAATGAAATGTTTAATGAGAGGGAAGAACTGAGGGAGATCAACATTAGTCGCGAAATGGTGCTGGGAAACAGATGGGATTGAAGGCGGATAAATTCCCAGGGCCTGAGAACCTGCATCCCAGAGTGCTTAAGGAGGTGGCTCTGGAAATAGTGAATGCATTGGTGGTCATCTTGTGGGATTCTATAGACTCTGGAACTGTTCCTGCAGATTGGAGGGTAGCTCACGTCACTCCGATATTCAAAAAGGGAGGTAGAGAGAAAGCAGGGAATTATAGACCAGTAAGTCTAACATTGGTAGTGGGGAAAATGCTTGAATCCATTATCAAGGACTTTATAGCGGAACATTTAGAAAGCAGTGGCAGGATCAGTCAGAGTCAGCATGGATTTATGAAGGGAAAATGATGCTTGATAAATCTGTTGGAATTCTTTGAAGAGGTAACCAGTACAGTCGACAAGGGGGAGCCAGTCAATGTGGTATATTTGGACTTTCAGAAGGCGTTTGACAAAGTCCCGCATAAGAGATTATTGTGCAAAATTAAAGCGTATGGGATTGGGGGAAATGTATTGAGGTGGATGGAAAACTGGTTGGCAGAGAGGAAACAAAGAGTAGGGATTAATGGGTCCTTTTCAAATTGGCAGGCAGTAACCAGTGGGGTACCACAGGGATAGTGCTGGGATCCCAGCTATTCACAATATTAATGTACCATCTCAAAGTTTGCAGATGATACCAAATTAAGTGGATGTGATGAGGATGCAGGGATCCTACAGCAAGATCTGGACAGGTTGGGCGAGTGAGCAAACCAATGGCAGATTCAGTATAATTTGGATAAATGTGAGGTTATTCATTTTGGAAGCAAAAACAGGAAGGCAGATTACTATCTGAATGGTTGTAAATTGGGAGGAGGGGAATGTGCAGTGGGACCTGGGTGTCCTTGTGCACCATTCGCTGAAGGTAAGCATGCAGGTGCAGCAGGCGGTAAAGACGGAAACATAATGGTATGTTAGCCTTCATTGCAAGAGGTTTTGAGTATAGAAGCAGGGATGTATTGCTGCAATTGTACAGGGCCTTGGTGAGGCAACACTTGGAGCATTGTGTGCAGTTTTAGTCTCCTTCTCTGAGGAAGGATGTTCTTGCTCTCGAGGGAGTGTAGCGAAGGTTTACCAGACTGATTCCAGGGATGGCGGGACTGTCATATTGGGTGAGATTGACTAGGTTGGGATTGTTCTCGCTGGAGTTCAGAAGAATGAGGGGAGATCTCATAGAGACTTATAAAATTCTAACGACTAGACAGGGTAGATGCAGGGAAGATGTTATCGATGATGGGTGTGTCCAGAACCAGGGGTCACAGTCTGAGGATTCAGGGTAAACCATTTCGGACAGAGATAAGGAGACATTTCGTCACACAAAGAGGGTGAGCCTGTGGAATTCATTACCACAGGAAGTAGTTGATGCTAAAACTTCGAATATATTCAAGAGGCAGCTGGATATAATACTTGGGTAGAATGGGATCAAAGGCTATGGGGGGAAAGCAGGATTAGGCTATTGAGTTGGATGATCAACCATGATCGTGATGAATGGAGGAGCAGGCTCGAGGGGCCAAAAGGCCTCCTCCTGCTCCTATATTCTTTGTATCTATGTATGTAAGATCCATGAAGAGATCAGTTCAATCCATAAGAGGGTCATCCAGGAGTCTGGTAACAGCAGGGAAGTAGCTATTTTTGAGCCTGTTAATGTGTGTTCACAGACTTTTGTAACTCCTGCCCGATGGAAGCAGTTGGAAGAGAGAATAACCCGGGTGGAAGGGGTCTTTTATTATACTGCCCGCTTTTTCAAGGCAGCGGGAGGTGTAAACAGAGTCAATGGATGGGAGTGGGTTCGCGTGATGGACTGGGCGGGCTATGCTCACGACTCTCTGTAGTTTCTTACGGTATTGGGCTGAGCAATTGCCATTCCAAGCCGTGATGCAGCCAGATAGGATGCATCTGTAAACATTTGTCAGAGTCAATGTGGAAATGCCGAATTTCCTTAGTTTCCTGAGGAAGTACAGGCGCTATTGTGCTTTCTTGGTCGTAGTGTCAACTTGGATGGACCAGGAGAGATTGTTGGTGATGTGCACACCTAGGACTTTGAAGCTGTCAACCATCTCCACCTCAGCACCATTGATGCAGATAGGGGTGTGGACGATACTCTGTTTCCTGAAGGCAATGACCTGTTGTTTAGTTTTGCTGACACTGAGGGAGAGATTTTTGTCGTTACGCCACTCCACTAGGTTCTCTATCTCCCTCCTGTACATTGATTCAAACATACAGATGGAGTTGGAGCCTAATTTTTCCACACAGTCTTGTTTGTGTAAGGAGCTAAGTATACAACCTTGCGGGGTTCCGGCATTGAGGATTATCATGGAGGAGGCGTTGTTGTTTATCCTTACTGATTGTGGCCTATGCATAAGGAAGTTGAGGATCCAGTTGCAGAGGGAGGAGCAAACGCCTAGGTTTTGGAGTTTGGATATGTGTTTGGCTGGGATTATGGTGTTGAAGGCGGAGCTGTAGTCAATGAATAGGAGGCTGACGTAGGAGTCCTTGTTGTCAAGATGCTCCAGGGATGAGTGTACAGCCAGGGAGATAGCGTCTACTGTGGTCCGGTTGTGGCGGTATGCAAATTGCAGTGGATAATGGAATTCTGGGAGTATGGAGTTGATGCATCTCATGGCAAACCTCTCGATGCACTTCATAATGATCAATGTTAAGGCCACCGGATGGTATTCGTTGAGGCATGTTGCCTGGTTCTTCTTTGGCACCGGTGTGATGGTGGACTTCTTGAAGCAGGTGGAAATCTTGGAACTGAGTAGGGAGAGGTTGAAGATGTCTGCGAATACACCCGCCAGTTGGTCCGTGCAGGATCTGAATGCACAAGGACTCCATCAGACCCGCTGCTTTTCGAGGGTTTACTTTCAAGGAGGCCGATCTGATTTTGGAAGCTGTGAAGGTGGATATGGATGTATCTGAGGCTTCTGGGGCAGTTGACAATGGTTCAATGGTTTCCTGCTCAAACCGAGCATAGAATGCATCGAGTTCATCAGGGAGGGATGTGCTGCTGCCAGAGATTTTACTCGGCTTTGCTTTGTAGCCCGTTATGTTGGATAAGCCTTGCCACATCCGACCAGAGTCCGTGTCATTAGTCTGTGACTAGCTTAATCTGGAATTGTCTCTTGGCATCCCTGATGGCTTTGTGGTCATACCTAGATATCTTGTATATGCCAGGGTCGCCTGCCTTGAACGCCCTAGACATGGACTTCAGTAGGCAGTGACTCTCCCGATTAAACCATAGTTTTCGGTTGGGGAATGCACATACTACCTATTTTGGCACACAATCTTCTACACACTTGCTGATGAAGTCTATGACAGTGGTGGCATACTCGTTTAGGTTGGCCACTTGAATATGGACTAAGCAGTCATGTAGGAGCCCTTCTGTTGCCTCAGACCAGCATTGTATGATCTTCTTAACCGGATTCTCCCGCTTAAGTTTCTGCTTGTATGCCGGGAGAAGGAGTACCATTTTATAGTCCGATTTTCCGAAGTGCAGTCAGGGCTGGATCGGTAGGTGCCCTTGATGTTTGTGTAGCAGTGGTCAAGAATCTTGCCGCCCCTGCTGGGAGAGGAGATGTGCTGGTAGAGTTTTGGCATTACACTCTTGAGGTTGGACTGGTTGAAGTCCCCGGCCACGATGATCAAGGCCTCTGGGTGTTCTGTTTCACTGTTACTTAAAGCAGTGCACAATTCATCAAGCGCCTTCTTCACTTCTGCCTGGGGTGGGATGTAGACTACCGCAATGATGGCAGAAGTGAACTCCTGTGGATAGTAGTATGGACGGCACTTCGCAGTCAGCTATTCAACTGAGTACTGCTCCAGGGAGCAGTAGTTTACCAGGGTCGCCACGTTCGAACATCAGGGGTTGATGAGGAGGCAAACATCTCCGCCCTTCGCTTTGCCCGATGATGCTGTGCAGTCCATCCAGTGTATTGAGAAGCCATCAGTTGGTGTGGCACAGTCCGAGGAGGCAAGTGTGAGCCATGTCTCTGTGAAACAGAGCACACAGCAGTCTCTTACTTCCCTCTGAGAGGTAAGTCTGTTTACATTGCCATGGGGGTGAACTTGTGTTTTTTGGAGATGGGGCCATAGTGGACTTCTCGGTGATGTGATGTTGATGTTGCAGTTGATCCCACCTTCTCAGCATGGCTACTATCACTGGGCTGTTTGAGTATCTGGCTGGGAGGAATGGAAGTGTGGTCGTGGCCATTGCTCAGAGGGATGTTCCTGTGCAAGAACTCTCCTCCATTCCGACCCATTCTGCTCCCGGTTCCTCGACCCATCCCCTTACCGTTACTGCAGTTTGTGCAAAGTGGTACAAGTGGAGATTTGGGAAGCCCAAGCCTCCTTCTTTGTAAGACCTTCTGCCTTCTTCCTAAGCCTTGCCCCCCCCCCCCCCCCCCCCCCGCCCCCACCACACACACACACAAACGCCATAATTACTTTGTCAACTGTGGTGAAAAAAGCCTTGGGGATGAAGATCGGGAGGGATCTAAACAGGAAAAGGAACCTGGGCAGTACGTTCATCTTCATCGTCTGCACTCTCCCTGCCAGGAATGAGTCCCACCTTTGCAGGTCCCTTTTTATCTCCTCCACCAGACTCATCAAGTTCCATTTGTGGATCCGTGCCAAGTCTCGGACTATTTGGATTCCTAGGTATCGGAATTTGGTCTGGACCAGCTTGAACACCAGCCTCCCCAGCTCTGCTCCCCTCCCCTGAGGGTTCACAGGGAAAACTTCACACTTGCTCAGGTTAAGTATGTGACCTGAGAAGTTTGTAACCAGGCTTAGCAGTTCCATTATTACTTCCATGCTGGCTAGGGGGTACGAGTGTAGAGGAGCAGGTCATCTGCGTAGAGTGAGAATCTATGCTCTCTGCCTCTTCTTTGAATGTCTCACCACCCCTTCACTGCCCTAAGGGTGACCGCTAGTGGCTCAATTGCCAGGCCAAACAGTAGTGGGGATAAAGGGCATCCCTGCCTCGTGCCTCTGTGCAGCCGGAAGCATCCGGAGTTGATGGTGTTTGTCCGTACACTTATCATGGGAGCGCTGTACAGTGGCCTCCTGCAAATAGGTGGAGACAGGACAAAGGGACTCTGATGTACGGGAAATGTATGTGGAAGGCAGGGTAGGGACCCTGGGGGAAATCATGGACAAGTGCTAACTCCCGAAAGGCAATGAACTAAGATAAAATCCAATCAACAACATTCCTCCAGATACCAGGACACTCACTGACTACAGGTGAGCTCGGAGACGGGAACTGTGTGGACATGTACTGATGACTACTGGAGGAGGTAAACACACCCCTGGACAAGACAAGGAGAAATGGGAGGAAGAGCTAGGGAGGGAGAGGGCAAAGCAGGACACAGGGCAAACTTCACCTCCACTGCACAGGGTTAAACCTAATCCAATTAAAGGTAGTGCCCAGGGCGTACCTAACCAGGAAAAGAATGAACAGGTTCTTCCCGGAAGTGGAGGACAAGTGTGAAGGGTGCCAGGGAGGTCCGGCCTACCACACGCACATGTTTTGGTCTTGCCCCAGATTTGTCGGGTACTGAACAGCCTTCTTCCAGGCCAGGGTTACAGAGGAGAGCTCTTCATTGGGAGAGAGGCCTTTGCCTCCCTGATCGACTGCTGGAGTCACCTGGTTGGCTGGCGATTGGCAGCACTACATAAGGCTGCAGACTGGCTGTCCGAACTGGTGGAATTTCTCAGGCTAGAGAAAATAAAATACACCATTAGAGGATCGGAGGAAGGCTTCCACAAAAGGTGTTCACCAACTTGTCCCAAGAACTGTTTGTACCCAGCAACCAATAAAGTAGGAAGGGGGGGGGGGGGGTGGGAGGGGTGGAAGACACCAGAATAGAGAGCAAAATTAGGATGGGAAAGGAAGGGGGGGGGGAGAAAGCAGGGGAGGGAGGGGAGCACAGTGAGGGGGTGGGGGGGGGGGGAGGGGGGGGTGGAATATACCACTAGAAATGCAGGCCAGGCAGAAAGAAAGAACCGGAGAAATAGGGAAAAACAACCACAGCAGCGAGCGTACATAGCCGACATGCCCTCTCCCTCCCTAGCTCATCCCCCCACCTCCAGCACAGCCCAGTGCCAGGAGGCAACCAAGGCAGGAGGCAAGGTGGCACAGCGGTAGTGGCTAACTCCCTGTGGCTCCCAAACAGGGACCTACCCCCCCCACCCCATAACTCCCCTCTCAGGGGAACACAGTGAGCTATCGGCCCCAAGCGACCCAGAGGGCATACCTCGGGCACCTGTCTGGCTCAGCTGGCACTCAGCTGCTGTTTTCTGTGCACATTTTATTTTCTTCTGCATCTCTCTTTCTCAACTGGCTTTTAGCCTTAATAAACGCACCCTGTAAGATCATCAAAACTACAGTTGTTGTTGTTATTTGTGTAGATACACGTATTGCTGGTTTTGTCTTATTCTGCAACTTATGACATAAAATGTTAAAAATCCAATGGCAATATTTTTCGATAAAATAAGTAAATTGCCATTTACTTCAGCAGGTTCCACTGGGTGGGATGGGGTATAAAATCCTGACCCAAGTGTATTCATATCTTCTGGAGTTATACACTGTATTTTATAACTGTGCATTTCTTCTATGAGCAACCCCTGTGAAGGCTACTTAACTTTCACCCATTTTTCAGCTGCGACATGAAGAGCGAATAAAAGGCCCTATTTTCTCCAGCAAAGGAAGCTTGTACAGAAGGATAAATATTGAATCAATTTGTTCCCAAGGTGCGAAAGGAATGAAAATTTCCACAAATGATGCAGCAGCTTTGATGATATCAGTGACTTTTAGGGCCCGTGTCTATTTTGAGGTGAGTTAAATTGATGAGGCATGAAAATGTGACAAATCCACCCCTTACATTACTATCATTATGTGAATCTTCAATGAATGTGTAACAGAGGGACTTAAAAGCAATCCTCCAACAACAGTCAAATCTCTCCAATAAAGCTGACACTTTGGAGTACTTTCTCTTCAGCAGGAAGATCGTCATTGATCAAAATTAATTAAAAAAGGTTTATTCAAGACAAAAATAAGATGCTCAACGTTCCAATTTTGTGTTCGTATAGTGTTTGTATTTGTATCTGATTAAAATGTCCTTTAGGGAAGGAAATCTGCCATCCTTGCTGGTCTGGCCGAAATGTGACTCCAGACCCACACCAATGTGGTTGACACTTAAATACCTCTGAAATGGCCAAACAAGCCACTCTGTTGTATTCAACCGCTATAAAAACGCAAATAGAATGAACCAGACGGACCACCCAGCATTGAACCAGGCACTGGAAATGGTAACGGTAATCCCACCACTGCCAACCCTGCAAAGTCCTCCTTACTAACATCTGGGGGCTTGTGTCAAAGTTGGGAGAGCTGGCTCTCACTAGTTAAGCAACAGCCTGACAGAGTGATACTCACAAATTCATACCTTACAGACAACGTCCATCCACCACTATCACCATACCTATAGATGTCCTGTCTCACCGGAAGGACAGACCCAGCAGAGGTGGCGACGCAGTGGTATATGGCCAGGAGGGAGTTGCCCTGTGAGTCCTCAACATCAACTCTGGACCCCATGAAGTCTCATGGCTTCAGGTTAAACATGGACAAGGAAACCTCCTGCTAATTACCACATACTGGCCACCATCAGCTGATGAATCAGTACCCCTCCATATTGAACACCACTTGGAGGAAGCAATGAGGGTGGCAAGGGTGCAGAATATGCTCTGGGTGGGGGACTTCAATGTCCATCACTAAGAGCGGCTCGGTTGTACCACCACAGACCGAGCTGGCTGAATCCTAAAGGACATAACTGCTAGACTGCAGCGGGTGGTGAGGGAACCAACACGAGGGAAAAACATACTTGACCTCATCCTCACCGATCTGATTGCTGCAGATGCATGTATCCATGATAGTATTGGTAGAAGTGACCACTGCACAATCCTTAGAACATAGAACATAGAACATAGAACACTACAGCGCAGTACGGGCCCTTCGGCCCTCGATGTTGCGCCGACCTGTGAAACCATCTGAAGCCTATCTGACCTACACTATTCCATTTTCATCCATATGTCTATCCAGTGACCACTTAAATGCCCTTAAAGTTGGCGAGTCTACTACTATTGCAGGCAGGGCGTTCCACACCCCTACTACTCTCTGAGTAAAGAAACTGCCTCTGACATCTGTCCTATATCTCTCACCCCTCAATTTAAAGCTATGTCCCCTCGTGTTGGTCATCACCATCCGAGGAAAAAGACTCTCACTGTCCACCCTATCTAACCCTCTGACTATCTTATATGTCTCTATTAAGTCACCTCTCAGCCTTCTCCTCTCTAATGAAAACAACCCCAATTCCCTGAGCCTTTCCTCGTAAGACCTTCCCTCCATACCAGGCAACATCCTAGTAAATCTCCTCTGAACCCTTTCCAAAGCTTCCACATCCTTCCTATAATGTGGTGACCAGAACTGCACGCAGTACTCCAGGTGTGGCCGCACCAGAGTTATGTACAGCTGCAGCATGACCTTGTGGTTCCAAAACTCAATCCCCCTGCTTATAAAGGCTAGCACACCATATGCCTTCTTAACAGCCCTATTAACCTGGGTGGCAACTTTCAGGGATTTATGTACCTGGATGCCGAGATCTCTCTGTTCATCTACACTACCAAGAATCTTGCCATTAGCCCAGTACTCTGCATTCCTGTTACTCCTTCCAAAGTGAACCACCTCACACTTTTCCGCATTAAACTCCATCTGCCACCTCTCAGCCCAGCTCTGCAGCTTATCTATGTCCCTCTGTATCCTATAACATCCTTCAGCACTATCCACAACTCCACCGACCTTCGTGTCATCTGCAAATTTACTAACCCATCCTTCTACACCCTCTTCCAGGTCATTTATAAAAATGACAAACAGCAGTGGCCCCAAAACAGATCCTTGCGGTACACCACTAGTAACTGAACTCCAGGATGAACATTTGCCATCAACCACCACCCTCTGTCTTCTTTCAGCTAGCCAATTACTGATCCAAACCGCTAAATCACCTTCAATTCCATACTTCCTTATTTTCTGCAATAGCCTACCGTGGGGAACCTTATCAAACGCCTTACTGAAATCCATATACACCACATCAACAGCTTTACCCTGATCCACCTGTTTGGTCACCTTCTCAAAAAACTCAATAAGGTTTGTGAGACATGACCTACCCTTCACAAAACCGTGTTGAGTATCGCTAATCAACTTGTTCTTTTCAAGATGATTATAAACCCTATCTCTTATAACCTTTTCCAACATTTTACCCACAACCGAAGTAAGGCTCACAGGTCTATAATTACCAGGGTTGTCTCTACTCCCCTTCTTGAACAAGGGGACAACATTTGCTATCCTCCAGTCTTCCGGCACTATTCCTGTCGACAAAGACGACATAAAGATCAAGGACAAAGGCTCTGCAATCTCCTCCCTGGCTTCCCAGAGAATCCTAGGATAAATCCCATCTGGCCCAGGGGACTTATCTATTTTGACATTTTCTAAAATTGCTAACACCTCCCCCTTTTGAACCTCAATTCCATCTAGCCTGGTCGACTGAACCTGAGTGTTCTCCTCGACAACATTGTCTTTCTCCAGTGTAAACACTGATGAAAAATACCCATTTAATGCTTCCCCTATCTCCTCTGATTCCACACACAACTTTCCACTACTATCCTTGATTGGCCCTAATCTTACTCGAGTCATTCTTTTGTTCCTGATATACCTATAGAAAGCCTTAGGGTTTTCCTTGATCCTATCCGCCAACGACTTTTCGTGTCCTCTCCTCGCTCTTCTTAACTCTCCCTTTAGGTCCTTCCTGGCTAACTTGTAACTCTCAAGTGCCCTAACTGAGCCTTCATGTCTCATCCTAACATAAGCCTTCTTCTTCCTCTTGACAAGTGCTTCAACTTCCTTAGTAAACCACGGCTCCCTTGCTCGACAACTTCCTCCCTGCCTGACAGGTACATACTTATCAAGGACACGCAGTAGCTGTTCCTTGAAAAAGCTCCACATTTCGATTGTACCCATCCCCTGCAGTTTCCTTCCCCATCCTATACCTCCTAAATCTTGCCGAATAGCATCATAATTGCCTTTCCCCCAGACAAAGTCCCGTCTTCATATTGAGGATACATTCCATCGTGTTGTGTGACACTACCACCGTGCAAAATCAAACAGATCTCGCAACGCAAGACTGCGCAACCATGAGGCACTGTGGGCCATTACCAGCAGCAGAATTATATTCAATCACAATCTGCAATATCAAGTCCCGGCATATTCCCCACTCTACCTTACCCCTAAGCCAGGGGTTCACCCCTGGTTCAATGAAGAGTGCAGGCGATCATGTCAGGAGCAACATCAGGCATACCAAAAAATGAGGTGTCAACCTGGTGAAGCTACAACACAGGACTACTTGTGTGCCAAACAGCATAAGCAGCAATTAATAAACAGAGCTAAGCGATCCCACAACTAACACATCAGACCAAAGGTCAGAAGTGGGGATGTTTACGGATGACCTCACAATGTTCAACACCATTCATGACTCCTCAGATACTGAAGCATTCCATGTCCAAATGCAACAAGACCTGGACAATATCCAGGCTTCGGCTGACAAGTGGCAAGTTAAATTTGCACCACACAAGTGCCAACGAATGACGATCTCCAACAAGAGAGGGTCTAACCATCGCCCCTTGACATTTAATGGCATTACCATACTGAATCCCTCACAATCAACATCCTGGGGGTTACCATTGGCTAGAACCTGAACTGGACTAGCCATATTAATACTGTGGCTGCCAGGGCTGGTCAAAGACTAGGAATCCTATGACGAGTAACTCATCTCCATATCCTGAAAAGCCTGTTCACCATCTACAAGGCATAAGTCAGGAATACTCTCCACTTGCCTGGATGAGTGCAGCTCCAACAAAACTCAAGAAGCTCAACACCATCCAGGATAAAGTAGCCTGCTTCATTGCCCCCCTTCCACAAACATTCAAACCCTTCACCACCGGCGAACGGTGGCAGCCGTGTTTACTATCTACAAGATGCACAGCACTAACTTACCAAGGATCCTTCAACAGCACCTTCCAAACCCAGGACCACCATCTAGAAGGACAAGAGCAGCAGATACCTGGGAACCCCACTGCCTGGATGTTCCCCTCCAAGTCACTCTCCACCCTGACTTGGAAATATATCCTGTTCCTTCACTGCCGCTGGGACAACATCCTGGAACTCCCTCCCTAACTGTACTGTGGGTGTACCTACACCTCAAGAACTGCAACGGTTCAAGAAGGCAACTCACCGCCACCTTCTGAAGGGCAACTAGGGATGGGCAATAAATGCTGGCCTAACCAGCAACCCCCACATCCCGTAAATGAATAAAAAAAAAACAGTTTTCCCTTTCATCGATGACCTAACAGTTGGCTTAGTTATACTTTGATCATCTGTGTACTTTTTGACCATTTTTCCGCATAAAAGCTTTGGAAAAATAATTATTCTTCGTATTCTCCGTCGAGTTTATAGTGACAAGTGGCAACCAGACAAACACTACTTACCATGGCAATTTGCATTTATATATTGTCTTCAATGCAGAAACAAGTTCAATACACTATATCCGAGTGTTAAACACCTGAAATCTGATACTAAGCCACATAAAAAGCTGCAGCTGATGATCAAAATATTAAATAAGGAGATAGGTTTTAAAGGAGTGCCTTAAAGTCAGAGAGAAAGAGATAGAGAGGCAGAGAGATTTGGAAAAGGAATCTCAGGTTATTGCTACAATGTCAGTTGATGTTATAACTGGATAGGAACATCCCAGAATGCAACCCTGGCACAAAAGACTAACTTTTATTTTTTAATATAAAACATGCAACAGAGTCACAGGACCGCTAATTTGTTTTAATACCAAGAATTGTTTTTTATCAAACATGAAAAGTTGGATTATTGTACAATACTCCTGTATAATAACTCCCCCCCCTTAGTTTAATAATTACAAAAAGGTTTTAAATGTTAACACGGATTACATAGAACATAGAACAGTACAGCACAGAACAGGCCCTTCGGCCCTCGATGTTGTGCCGAGCAATGATCACCCTACTTAAACCCACGTAACCCGTATACCCGTAACCCAACAATCCCCCCATTAACCTTACACTACGGGCAATTTAGCATGGCCAATCCACCTAACCCGCACATCTTTGGACTGTGGGAGGAAACCGGAGCACCCGGAGGAAACCCACGCACACACGGGGAGGACGTGCAGACTCCACACAGACAGTGACCCAGCCGGGAATCGAACCTGGGACCCTGGAGCTGTGAAGCATTGATGCTAACCACCATGCTACCGTGAGGCCCCTTTACAAAGTATTACAAAGTATATTTTAAGCTACAATGGTCTCATTGACATAAAAGGTCCTTTTAAGCACACAAGGTGACTGTGGTCAACGGCATGCACTCTGCTCCAAATCCAAGTTAATTTCTGTGGATTTCTCCTCAGAATCCCCCCACATGAGAGTTTAGAAACCTCACTCCCAAACACACACACTTTAAAATCTTCTCTCATAATTGGCGGTTTGCATTCTGAAATACAGTACAGGTTTTACAAGTGACAATTTTAAACAAAGCTTCCACTCCACTTGTAACAGCGAATCCAGTCCAGGATTTCACACCAACCCCTTAAAAATGTATTTGTCTTGACTACTGTGCAAACTGTTCACAATTGCTTTAACTTTTGATTCTCAGACTGTATTAAAATGGCATCAACCATTTGTTTTAGCTTTGAAGGCTGTTGCCCTACTTTGTATCTAATTATTGCAATTGTCTCTTTAACTCAGAACATTTTGTTTATTCTTCCTTGTATTCTTCTGAATAGTACCTTGGTGTCTGTTCATTTAACTCCAGTCATTTTAAACACTTTTTCAGTCCCAATTCCCTGGTTATCTGGACTGTAACTTGTACTTTAAGAAGCCTGCCTAATTGTAGCTCTTGTCCTGTCCAATCTTCCTTCTGACAGAGTTGGGTGATGTTCACTCCCCGAGAACCCATCTCCAACTGCAATCAAATTAGCTAAATCAAAAGCTTCTCTACCTTACAAGGCCCTAGTTGCTCAGCAACACTGCATACCTCTGCTGGCCTATTTATTTACTCTTTACATCGTAGTCCTCTCTGAGCTCCATAGAAACACTGTTGAAACTTACCAAGCCCCCACACATACAAACAACTTTGCCCAGCATGAATCTAACCAAAGGTTTTACCCTTTCAGGCACTGACAGATTAAATTAAACTTACTTAAAGCTCTTCCTTACTTCCAATGTTTACCTAAAAAAATTGAAATCCCTTAAAACTATCTTTATTTTCCGAACAGTATTAAAAATCGAAGTCCAATAATAAAATACAAATTAGTGTATAATTTAAAGATTTTAAATGCAGCCACAATTCAGACATTTCCAGCCAAAATGTATGAACTTCCTAAAACAGTCAGTAAAATATGAGATGTTTGGAATGTCTGTTTTAGATGTACAGACAAAATGTAACATTTCCTGGTGCATAGCAGCTTGAAATGTAATTGATTGCTAGCATATCTGTAATTCAAAGATCATGTAGTCACCCTAGTCACTGAAAATAGCAGGGAGGAAAAGCATTCATTTTTCCTTATGTCTATTGATGCTTATTTGACTGACAGCAGGCCTGAAAAGTGCAGTGTGTTAGACAGATTAATTTGATGGCCTGCTATTTTTCTTATATAACAAACCTGGCCAGCAGTATTTCAATTGAGTACGAGAGGAAATTCCATCAATAAGGTGGTCGAGGAACAGAATTTTGTTGTCAGTAAGTAAGTTCAGACATTGGGGTGTGAAAAGGTTGGTGAGACTGTGCACGCAGGTGGTTGAAAAAGAAAGGGAATTTTACCGGAGCTATCCAAATAGCCAGTAACAGGGAATGCATATTGAACAACTCCCTGCACATGAGAACAAATGTCAAGGGAATGATTCTCTCACCCCGGGGCCGGGCCAGAGAATCGCCGGGACTGGTGCGAATCGCGCCACGCCACCCCGATGTCGGTCCGCCGATTCTCCAGAGAGCGGAGAATCAGCGCCATTGCACTGGCGCGGCGCTGATCAGGGGCCACTCTACGTGCCACCCCACGCGATTCTCGGCCTGGATGGGCCGAGTGGCCACACCAAAGAAGTCAACTCCAGCCGGTGCTGTTCACACCTTCTCTTACCCGGTGGGATCTTGGCATGGATGCACCCGGGGATGGCCTGGTAGGGGGTGTTCAACCCGGGGGGGCTCCACTGTGGCGTGGCTCGCGATTGGGGCCAACTGATTGGCGGGCTGGCCTCTCAGCTGGGGCCTCTTTTATTCCGCGCCAGCCCCTGTAACCTGACGCAATGTTACGTTGGGGCTGGCGGGGAGAAGGAAGCCACTGCACATGCGCACATTGGCGCCGGTACCACTGCTCATGTGCAGACCCGTGGCGCCCATCTGGCACCGGAGATCGGCAGCTGAAGCGGTGTGGGTCGCTCCAGTGCCGTGCGGGCCCCTTGTAGGGGTCAGAATTGCTGCTCGAGGCCACGTTGACACCGTCGGGAAACGCGACGGCGTTTAAAACGGCGTCAACACTTAGCCTCAGGATCATAGAATCCCACCCCATATTTAAAGTGGAGGCAGCACTCAAAGGTAGAACAATGGGAGACTGAAAGGGTGGCCAAGCAAGGGTAGTGCAATGGTAGCTGCTGGAGGATATGAGACCTACTGTAACATACAGCTCCCACTTTTTAAGGCCTCTCTCTCACCTTCATTACTTGTCATTTATAAGATGTCCTTTTAGGAGACCTGTTAAACTGTGTTGGTCAAGTTTGTTCAGGCTCCAGCTTTCATTTCCATGCTTTATTCATTCTCACTGTTATAAATTCAAGGTTTTATAAATTGGGATAAAATGAAGCAATAAAAGGGATCATGCTACCTTCTCGGAATTCTGCTGACAGTGGCTTTATTGTCAAATATTAAGGAGGCTCCAGGCTGTTTTACTGAGAATAAGGTTTAAGATGTTCACATCTCTAGACAACGCAAAAGTAGTTTTACTGATAGTGGATAGATTGCTCATCTCCAGTCCCAGCAAGATGTTAGGGATATTGGTTTTGGAAATAGTCATTCTTTAAACAGTCTATTTAACTTTAAGATAAAATGGCGTTGGGAGTTGAAAGGATAGCTAATTAGCATTTCCAACAGTATACAAGGCCCATGTCATTCTTGCTGCTATGGGGTGGGCTTTGAGGGGGTAAAAGTGTGTAGGAAGTCACTGTGGGATTAGGTTACAGATTTTTCTAAAAGTATCTTCGAATCTCATAGACATGTTCAGTCTGCAAAGATCAAAGAAGGCAGCAAATCTCTATGATTCATCACGCAGGGATGCAGGTGGGAGATCATGCAAGAGCTGAAGACACCAAGTTGGTGAGAGTTGAAACAAGACTTTAATATTTGACTAGTTTAGGCTTGAGGGAGGGATCTTCATGGTAACCTTCACCATGAAAGTCAGTCCTGGTATTAGACGTTATCCTGGTAGAAAACCAAAAGTAAAGGAGCAAGCTCTAAAGAGCTAAGAATCACTTTGAATTAGTTCTGCGAGAATAGTGTGCTTGTTTAAGGGGCAGAGTATGGTGGCTGATTTTTGGTCACATTAAAGTATTAAGAAGAATTACATTTCCTGTGGATTAGAGCAAAGTCTTTCCAACTGCAGGTCGCAACCTGCAGGTGGGTCGCAGGTGGTTGTTCGGAGGGCCGCGGAGCGATCAGTCATGGAGTTCCCAGTCATGGGGAAAGTGCCCAATGGTCGCGCCCAGCTTTCAAGAATTCTGGCCACGACCGGAATTTAAGTTGAGAATGCTGGCCACAACCGGCCTGTAAATGCGAATAATGCAGCCTTCCCACCAGAAGCAGCAACTTAGTGGAGGTATACTGAAATCACAGTACGTCCATGCTTTTAGCGCAAAATCAATGAGAAGAGATTCCTTCATTTTCAAGCTATCAGCAAGCAAGGCAACAGGACTGTGAAGAACTGAAAATGTATTATTTTGTTATAAGGAAGAGAGGGGCAAAGACACAAACAGGCCGGGATCTCACAACTGAATCTGCTGGAGAGAGCTGCTCAGGACAGTCCACGGCAGGACAGAGCAGTGCTCCTCTGAGCTGTTCAGGAGAGTTCATGGTAGGACAAAGCAGTGGTTGTGTGAGCTGCTCAAGAGAGTCTACAGCAGGACAAAGCAGTGCTAGTGTGAGCTGTGTACAGAGCCCCAGGGTCTCTGGCAAACAGTCGACTGAGAAGAAACTAAAATTAAGAATAAAGCAGTATATAAATGATTTCTTGACGTATGGCTTTGTTAATTGTGTCAATGCAAATCAGGATGCAAAGCCTATGTGTGTTATATGAAGGGAAGTGCTGGCAGATTTGAGTTGGATGCTAACTATGTCTTACATTGCAGACATATTTTCAATTCTAAATGAACTGAATCTCAAATTGCAAGGGAAGGATGATGATTGCTTTCGGTACTGTGAAGAAATTGATGCTTTCCAAAAATCATTGAAAGTTTGGCAAGTACAAGTGCGAAGCCAAACTACTATGTTTCACACCCTGCTACAACACATCAAAGAAAATAGGGAACTTTCAGTCGACTGGCAAGACTAATTCAGTCACATCTGGCTACACTTTTCAATAGCTTTTGTCGCTACTTTCCAGAGAAGTTTCAGATTTCGAAAGAGAAGAGGTGGGTGAAAAATCCTTTTGAGTTTGAAACCCCAGAGTCAATTATTAACTTATAGCTGACTCCAAAGAAGAGACTGAACTTCTGTGCATCACCTGTGATAGCACATTAAATACACTCCACAAGTCTACGAGGCTGTCAGCATTCTGGAGTAGCATCTCCAAGGAGTATCCAGTGCTGAGTAAAACAAGCTTTCACAATGACCTACATGTGCGAGGTTGGATTTTCTGTCCTCACAAAGATGATGACAGCACAAAGGAATTGGCTGAACTCTGCACCTGATATGCGCATTGCCCTCTCTTCCTGTAAACCTAATTGGAGTGTAATCGTGAGGACCAAGCAGGTTCACCTGTCACATTAAAGGTAAGCGAAAATCTTGTGTTGCGATTTCGGCCGACACGGGTTGCGAAGGTCAGCCGGCGCTGGTCGCGAAGTTCGGCAGGTTGGTAAAAGTGGGTCCTGGGGGAAAAAAATTTGAAAAACACTGGTTTAGAGTATAAGTTGCCTATTGAAATAATGTTTCGTCAATGCAGTTTTTAGTTTGTAAGTTACAATAAAAGTCTTAAAACTTGAAATCTTGTAGTGTGATCTTTTCAGCGATTCACTAGAAGGTTGGATTTGTGTTTTTTAAATGTTCTCGGTCTCTACGGAAACCATAACATCACCCTTCCTGTACTGCAATGCTGCTGATAGCAATAACTGCCAATTGCAGCCAGCACTGACTTACTGCTCCTTTGCATCTGATGAGGCTCTGACGCTCCCTTTCGCATATCCCTGGAGAGATCTAATGACCTCCAGAAATTACTCATTAATTGGCTCCTTAAGAGACTTGACTGCCTGACTACCAGCCACAAGCTCCATCTCCACCCAGCAGCCTAATGGCCTCTGGGAAATTTCAACAGCTGGAATACATTGGGCTTACGTCCTGACATGTCCCCCCACCCCCTGCTTCCCAGTCCATCACTCTGGCTGCAAGAAAATTTACACATGAGTTCAAGGGAGCAGACAAGAAAGGGAAGTTGAGGGTAAGATCACAATTAGCCATGAGAGCTAAGGCAGAGAAGCAGATGAGGGCCATTTTTCCCATCGAGTCTGCTCTTCCATTCAGTGAAAATCATGACTGATCTGATGTGATAATCGATGCCGCTCCTACACCTTATCCCCATAACCCTTGATCCCTTACTGCTGAAATTCCCTTACTGATTCAAGCCATGATCTTACGGAATGGTAGAGTGAGCTTGAGAGACTAAATGGCCCATTTCTGCTCCTATAATTTATGTTTCTGCTGTTCTCACCTCCTCAATCAAGCTGCATTAGGACAACCTGTTCTGCAAAATTGAGCTCCTGAGAATGACCAGTGTTCTGATCAATTGCAATAAAAGAAAGGTGTTACAATCAGTGAGAAGTGACAGAATAGCTCCCCTCTCTTTTCCACTTCTCCGTTAACTGCAACAGGTTTTTAAAAAACGAATTGCTTGCTAATTTTGTGTTTAACAGATTAAATGCAGTGACTGTGAACAACACACAGGCAGATTTTCTGGTGGAACAAAAGGCCCACGTTGGCGGGGCTGCTGGTGTTGGTGCTGGCGGGGAGACACTCCAGTCGGGCAGGGGTTGGCACAATGAGGCCCGGACACGATGGAAGGAAGTGAGACACAGCAGCCAGGGGCAATGAGGTAACATTCACTCACCACAGAAGCGGCCCAGCGGCCCCCAACAGCAGCAGGCCGGGCCCGGAGGAGCCAGGACCAGGGAGAAAATCCCTGGAGATGTCCAACAATAGTGGCTGGAGGAGAAGAGGAGAAACAAGAGAAAGGAGAAGCCAAAGGTGGTGATGAAGGCCGAAGAACAAGGAAGGGGAAAAAAAACAACAGGCTCAGCTGGATTTAAATAATGTTTCTTATTTATTTTTCCCAAGATGATGCCTGAGTGTGGTGACTCTGTGAGCTCTCCCCTGCAGACCCTCTTCCTACAACCTTTCTAACCGTTATTTATAGTACGTTCTACATTTTCATGAATGGACCCATCTGCCTGAAGTGTAAGCGGAACAATACTTTTCACTGTACCTTGGTAGACGTGACAATAAATAAATAAATACAATTAAAACAAATAAAAAGATAATGTATTGTACTTGACACCTTATATGAACAAAAACAATGAAAATGTTTCAATCTCTCACACATACGTGTTCAAGCTTGCACATCAACACACAAAAAGTAAGTTGCAAAGTGGGAGGGTACGTTAAATTGTTTAAGAGTCCAAAAAATGTCAATTGTGTATGGCTCCTGCAGATTGATGGCTTGAATGAAACACAGGGAGAGACACATGGATGGAGAGAGACACACATACGGATAGAAACACACCGACAGAGAAAAATACACTGATGGAGAGAGAGTGACATCTCGGGATCTTTCTGGCCCGAAAAGAAGCAGTTTCATAAACACAAAAAAGGTTAGCTTTTATGTGATTTCATCGTGCAAGCTGGCCAGTCACCCGAATATGGTCATAGAGTACTAATTTGAAGTTGGTTGTTAAAAGTATTTAGATTATATGTCCGGTGGAATTCCGTTCTCAGCCAAGGTCCACTGTCTAAAGTGATTCAGTTTAATGGCTTGGTTCATGCCCAACTGAATGCTCAGGCTATGTCTGGAGTTTATGTAAATGGCTCAGGAGATAATTCATTCACATTTGTCCAAGTTGATTTCCACTGGAGGGGGCTCCTTCTAGATGACCCCTTGCCTTACCAATAGCTTTCAAATCTGTAGGGTACAGCTGTGTGACTGCTCAGCTGTCTTAGGAGCTGCTCGTAAAGTCATTTTAAAATGCTGTTGTTCACTCCTTTTAAACGTATCTGGTAGTTCCAGCTGATCAATAAATAAAGTTGTTTTTGGTATAAAAAGTGGGCCACGATTTTTAGGATGGTGGGGTTTCCCTTCCTGCCATCTGAAGAGTCAGAGGTGAACATGTCCCCACCAATAGTGACAATCTTGCAGCCATTCAATGCTTGAACGAGCGTTAATTGGGATATTAATTGGTGATAGGATGTCCGTCCCTCACTCAGGAGGGAATCCCACCATTGCCAGCCAAATTAATTAGCTCTTAAATCCCAGCATTGAGAAGGTGCAATGGGGGCTGTGTGGGTTAATATAGAGAGAGGATTACACCAGTCTCCTGGTATTGGTCTGGCACATAATGTCAGCTCCAGGTAATTATGTGATGTATTCTTATATAAATTTTTGACTCAGGTCGAACATAGAACATAGAACAGTACAGCACAGAACAGGCCCTTCGGCCCTCAATGTTGTGCCGAACCATGATCACTCTACTCAAACCCACGTATCCAACCTATACCCGTAACCCAACAACCCCCCTCCCCCTAACCTTACATTTATTAGGACACTACGGGCAATTTAGCATGGCCAATCCACCTAACCCGCACATCTTTGGACTGTGGGAGGAAACCGGAGCACCCGGAGGAAACCCACGCACACAGGGGGAGGACGTGCAGACTCCGCACAGACAGTGACCCAGCCGGGAATCGAACCTGGGACCCTGGAGCTGTGCAGCATTTATGCTAACCGCCATGCTACCCTGCTGCCCTCAGGTGTTGTGCTATCATTTTGGAAGCATACAGCCAATTACATTTCCAATGTATTAATCAAGGGACTCACAGAGGAGAGTATAGAGGTGCCACTGGCAGAGTGAGCTTGCCACAAGATTAGTAACAGTGGGTGCGATCCCAAGCAACGTGGAGGCATTTTGATGCGAAAGGTCCTAGCAGGCTGATGCTAAAATCCCCCAAAATCAAGGATGGTTCAGAGAGGCTGAAAAAGCTGGAGAAAGTCAAAGTTCTGTGGGAGTGGAGAGAGATGAAAAAGGCCCAGGGGCCCTGCAGGGGTCAATAGAGCATATGAGGGTGCATTGGCTAAGGAGAAGCCAATTGAGTCAAAGAGGCCAGGACTAGGCCAGCAGTGTTAGAAACAGAAAGGAGTAAATATTGGAATCAAATGTGGCTGAAATGTTGCCTGTGTTAGGATCGAAGGCTTAGGATGGAATCTGAGAAAGTTAAAAAGGCCACAAGGAGGCCAGTAGATTTAAAAGAGACCAAAGAGGGACTGGTGAAATTTAAAAAAGATAAAGGTTATGACCCAGAAATTGGGTTAAAAGACATTACTTTAAAGATTTAAACAGGAATCGGCGAAGTTCCCAAGCAGGCAAACAGACAGTGAAGGCAGTTGAAGAGCCACAGGAAAGACGGCAGGAGCTGAACAGCCACCTGTCGACAGTAGTGTTCGAGAGGAAATGGTTCAGATTAACCATTTCCCAAGACAAAAGAGAAAGGGAAGGGAACACACCCCAAAACTGACACCACTTGTAGAGCAAAGAAGAGGTATATTAGAGAAATCCATGTGGAGTTATCCCATAGTAAATCAAATGAGAATGTTCAAGTTTTAAAGCTCCATAAATTCAGCAGTGTGGAAGTGAAGTCCACTACAGTTGAGATGCTTTGTCGATTGCTGGCGACCTTGCTGACTGTTGACTATTCAGTGTCCACAGCCTGGAGATTGTGGGTTTGTTTGCTGCTGCCTCCTTTGATTCTGTGGCCAGGAACGAGGTAAGGGAGGCCGTGCGGTGTCCTGCAATCAACATCGGTGCTGAGGCGGCGGTACTCTCTTTCTCCTCTGGCATGCCATGCATGGTTCGACTTCCCACTATACTACTGGGAACTGCAGGAAGGGAAGAACTGGGCAGTTTGGCCCAAATGAATAACTTGAAGCAAGTATTGCGGACATGCTCTTATAGATGCCGGTTGACCTTCCTGTGCAGTTGCCTGTTTACTATTTCAGTGTGTTTGGTTTATTCGTTGATTTGATGCACTGTTGTGACTGTGTGTTCTATGCCGATCTCCTGTAGTGCAATGGTGCTAGTCTATGGATGGCATGGCACCTCTTCATTGCCGATTACTGGTCAAGGTGATGTATGTAGTTTGTGTCATCCTTTTTGTAGGCTGTCCACCGTTTAATAAACAAATTATTCCCCTCTTTTCTCTTTGAAGGATTAAAACATTAAAAGAACATTCTTTTGAATGTTAAACAGAAATAAATCTCACATTTTCACATCAAAGAATCCTGTAACTCCTTTATTCAATATACATAAGCCATTATAAAAACAGACATGAAAGGATAGCGCGGGCCATAGCGGAGTACACGGAGAACAACCAAAACGGGGAGGTCTCATCCTCCACGTTCTGGGAAGCGCTTAAGGCCGTACTAAGAGGGGAAATCATTGCCTTCAAAGCGCAAAGAGATAGGGAGGAAAGGGTGGCTAGGCAGAAGCTGGTCAACTCCATACTGGAGGTAGACCGTAAATACTCTGAGGCCCCGATCGTAGAGCTCCTGGCGGAGAGAAAAGAACTACAAAGGAACTTTGACGTGCTCTCCACCAGGAAAGCAGTGCACCAACTCCGCCAGGCACGCGGGACCCTGTACGAACACGGAGACAAAGCCAGCCGCCTGTTGGCACACCAGCTGAGAAAGCAGGCAGCCACCAGAGAAATTGTGCATATCAGGGGTACCAGAGGCACGTTGGAAACTGAACCAGAGAGGATTAACAAAACCTTCAAGGCCTTCTACCAAGACCTGTACACCTCAGAGCCCCCAACGGGGAAGGCTGGGATGAACCGGTTCCTTGATGGACTGGACATACCAGTCGTGGGAGAGGGCAGAAAACGGGACCTGGAAGCACCACTAGCACTGGGAGAGATCATGGACAGCATTAGTTCCATGCAGATGGGGAAGGCGCCGGGACCGGACGGATTCCCGGTGGACTTCTACAAAAAATTTGCGACAGCGCTGGCCCCGCACCTGCGGGAGATGTTCACAGACTCGCTAGCTAGGGGCACACTGCCACCCACGTTAGCACAGGCCTCAATCTCGCTGATACCGAAGAAAGACAAAGACCCAACGGAATGTGGGTCATACAGACCCATATCTCTGCTGAACGCAGATGCCAAAATACTGGCCAAAATCCTAGCCAAAAGGCTAGAAGACTGTGTACCTGAGGTGGTCACAGAGGACCAGACGGGCCTCGTCAAAGGTAGACAGCTTACCTCGAACATCAGGCGCCTGCTGAACGTGATAATGACCCCCTCCGGGGAGAGAACACAAGAGGTGATCGTCTCCCTGGATGCAGAAAAGGCCTTCGACAGAGTCGAAAGGAAATACCTCATAGAGGTACTGGAGCGGTTCGGGCTTGGAACAGGGTTCACCGCTTGGGTAAAGCTCCTATACAAAGCCCCCATGGCGAGTGTACGGACCAACAATACCAACTCCCAATACTTACAGCTGCACAGGGGCACCAGACAAGGATGCCCACTGTCCCCGCTGCTGTTCGCACTAGCAATCGAACTGCTAGCAATCACGCTCAGGGCAGCAAAACATTGGAGGGGGATCCGAAGGGGAGGCAAAGAGCACAGAGTCTCACTCTATGCAGGTGATCTGCTCCTCTACATTTCGGACCCACAAAGCAGCATGGACGGAATCATCGCGCTCCTGAAAGAGTTTGGAGCCTTCTCGGGCTACAAACTCAACATGAGCAAAAGCGAGATCTTCCCCGTACACCTGCAGGGGGGGGGGGGGGCAGCACTAAAGGGGCTGCCGTTCAAACAAGCCCGACACAAAGTCTGCTACCTGGGGATCCAAATAGCCCATGACTGGAAAGGGATCCACAAATGGAACCTCACCAGCCTGACGGAGGAAGTAAAAAAGGACCTGCAAAGATGGAACACCTCCCACTCTCCCTCGCGGGGAGAGTCCAGGCGATCAAAATAAACGTACTGCCCAGGTTCCTCTTCCTGTTTAGATCCATTCCGATCTACATCCCCAAGGCCTTTTACAAAGCGCTGGACAAACTTATCATGGCGTTCGAATTGGGGGGGGGGGGGGGGGGGGGGGGGGGGGGTAAAAATGCTAGGATCCCAAAGAAGGTCCTACAAAAAACAAAATCCCGAATCTACAATTCTACCACTGGGCGGCATCAGCCGAGCAAATAAGGGGATGGATCCAGGAGCCAGAAGCCGAGTGGGTGCGTACGGAGGAGGCCTCCTGCATGGGGACCTCCCTCTGGGCCTTCGCCACGGCAGCACTCCCATCCCCACCCAAAAATCACTCCAGCAGCCCAGTGGTGACAGCCACCCTCCAATCCTGGAACCAACTGCGGCAGCAATTTGGCCTGACCAAAATGTCGGACAAGGCTCCCATCTGCAACAACCATAGGTTCACACCAGCACTGGCTGACGCCACCTTCAAAAGGTGGAGGCAGGACGGGGGGGGGACACTGACAGTCAGGGACCTATACACGGACGACAGGATCGCAACACTGGACGAACTGACAGAAATTTTGGCTAGCCGGGGAGAACGAGCTACTGTACCTGCAGCTCAAAAACTTCTAACAAAAGGAGACAAGGACGTACCCACAACCGCCACGACAGACACTACTGGAAGACCTACTGGACGCAAGTATCCTAGAGAAGGGGAACTGTAGCGACATGTATGACCGACTGGTAGAAAGGGACGACACCGTACTGGACGCAACAAGAATGAAATGGGAGGACGACCTGGGGATTGAGATAGGGTGGGGACTCTGGAGTGAAGCACTGCATAGGGTCAACTCCACCTCCACGTGCGCAAGGCTCAGCCTGACGCAACTAAAAGTGGTACATAGAGCCCACTTAACAAGAAACCGTATGAGTAGGTTCTTCCCGGAGGTGGAGGACAAATGTGAACGGTGCCAAAGAGGCCCGACCAACCACGCCCACATGTTCTGGTCTTGCTCCAGACTTGAGGAGTACTGGACAGCCTTCTTCGAGGCTATGTCCAAAGTGGTGGGGGTGAGGGTGGAGCCATGCCCGATAGTGGCGGTCTTCGGGGTTTCAGACCAGCCAGATCTATTCCTGGGGAGGAGGGCGGACGCCCTTGCCTTTGCCTCCCTGATTGCCCGCCGTAGAATCCTGTTTGGCTGGCGGTCAGCAGCACCGCCCAGAGCTGCAGACTGGCTGTCCGACCTCTCGGAATCTCTCCAAATGGGGAAAATCAAATTCGCCATCCGAGGGTCAGACAACGGCTTCCACAGAACGTGGGAGCCATTCATGCAACTGTTCCGGGACCTGTTTGTGGCCAACGTACAAGAGGAAGAATAGTCGGGTGGCCAAGAATCAGGGGAAAATGGACGGGAATCGGGGGAAGGTAGCCGAGGGGGGGGGGGGGGGGGGGGGCTACAGGTTTGTTATGGGGGTTTGATGACTAGCTAAGGCCCAAAACCAAACTGTAAATAAATGCCTATAAACATGTGCCTCGGCCATATTGGGGAATGTAAAATATGTATGCCGGCTAAAGAGGGCGGCCACAGTTGTTATTATGAAGATGCTTACCTGTAAATATAGAACATAGAACAGTACAGCACAGACCAGGCCCTTCGGCCCTCGATGTTGTGCCGAGCCATGATCACCCTACTCAAACCCACGTATCCACCCTATACCCGTAACCCAACAACCCCCCCCCCCCCCCCCCCCCCCCCCTTAGCCTTACTTTTTAGGACACTACGGGCAATTTAGCATGGCCAATCCACCTAACCCGCACATCTTTGGACTGTGGGAGGAAACCGAAGCACCCGGAGGAAACCCACGCACACACGGGGAGGACGTGCAGACTCCGCACAGACAGTGACCCAGCCGGGAATCGAACCTGGGACCCTGGAGCTGTGAAGCATTGATGCTAACCACCATGCTACCGTGCTGCCCTACATAAACATGTTAATTTTTGCATATTTTTTCTTTTCTTTTTTTTTTTCTTTTTCTCTCTCTAATAATTTGTAATTTATTGGATATAAAATATGAAAACTCAATAAAAAACATTTATAAAAAAAATAAAAACAGACATTAATTTTTCATTCCATCATTACAACATAAGATGTTCCTCTTTTAATACATTTAGTAATTTTTTAAACCAGGCACTTATTTTTGTAAAACAATCTGACAGCTGGTGACTTGTGTCAACCCATTGTATTTTGGAGATTTTTCTTCTCTCTAACATTTCTTTTATGCTGGCTAGGTCTAGTCTTAACCTTTTCTCAGTTACATTCTTTGTTGAATGAACATTATCCCAAAGAGATTAGTTGTCTACATAACATTCTATGGGCAAATGTTTCCCACATTCCCCCTTTATAATATATATTGGACAAGTAACTCCCTATATCCAGTGCTTCTACCAATGTCAGTGCTACAGCAGCTAATGTGTTTTTTATGACTCTTTTTATTTTCTTGGTCTCCCAACCAATGGACATTTCTCATTTTTTTCCCACCAAGAATACGATAAACCCTGCTGTGCTAGAGCACACATCTGGGAGGCTGACATGTGAAGCATCACTAAAAATAACCAACCTCATATCTTATGGCGCACCCAAGGCTGGGAATTGAGCACACATCTTTCCAAATGTAACTTTTGTAGCCTTTAATTTGCTCTCAGAATTTCCTCAACTGAAGCATGCTTCAGAATGGCACTTGGCTCTAACTCATAATAGCTACATTCAGGTCCAGACTGAGTGCACAACCAGTTCAACTGCCTCATTAAACTCTTCAGTTATTCTATGTCTTCCTTAGTAGCTGGATCATCTTTTTGTGAGGATCTTACCCGAGTTATAGGGATATGATTAACATTTTCTCGGTAAGACTGTTGATTCAGTGCCACTCCTAACTTGTTTTGTTTAATGCCTAAACTGATGTATTTAAAGGTCACCGAAGACAGACTTCCGACATTGAGTTCTTCCTTTATCTTCTCGATTACCTCTTGGTCAAATTCAACAAAGCCACCCCACAGGAAGTCATCAACATGCATGATACAAATTCCAGCTACTTTCTCCTTATGGTACCAGTAGAACATTGCGGGGTCGGCCTATAGCTGTAAGAAACCGGTTTTCAATAGGACAGACTTCAGTGAGAAATATCATTCTCTTGACGCATCATTCAATCCGTACGCACACGCTTGTTCACTTTCCAAAGCTTTCCTTTGACATCACTAGCTTCCTTGTGTGGTTTAAAAAAAAACTTTGTTTTGAAAATTTTTACCAAAACACAGCCTTTGTGACAATTGATTTACACTCCCAGGAATATGACACCAAAATAACCACCCTAACATGCTGATCCCCTAATCTCTCTTCAAACCTTGAGTTACTAATCTTGCTTTGGCTTTATGCATGCCATTTGGGAGTACCTTTTCTGTACAGATCCACCAGTGAGAAAAAGCTGGCAGTTCCCCTGTCAGGTACCTCAGGGTATACTCCAAATTCCTTCCAACTTTCTAACTCTTTCTGTTTGGCTTCCTTTATTAATTTATTTTCCAGTTTATTCGTAGCTACTAAAATCTCTCGGGCATGCGGTCCTCTACTTCTATTGATAATGCTAGCTTTCTCTCTAGGCCTAACTCTCATTAACCTATTGCCTCTACTTCGATCCCTGTCCCTTTCTGCACTACTACTATATGATCTTTCTCCCATACAAGCAGAACTTGGTCCACAATTTAGTGATTTTTTTTCAGTAAGAACTGATACTATGCTTTCTGGGTTTCTATATTGTTACATAATTTTCCCAATTCATAGCTTTTTTGTACCTTGTCCTTCCTCTTGTACATTCAACCAATTTTTATATTCTCAAGAGTATTTTCCTGCTCTCCCTACTATGGTGGCATGCCTCCACACATTGGTCTCTTCTGGCATGTATGTTACCTTGTGCACACTTTAGGTAGATGCCCTTTTAAACAAATGGCTTCATCCTGTGCCTCAGTATTACTTTGTTCATAGTCCGCCTACCATCAGCTGCTCCTCACAAATACCCAGTGTGTATGTGTATGTGAGGTGCATGACGCCACTTCACTCTGTGTGTGTGTGCGTTCAGGACCTGTGAATGTATAGTCAGTACCAATTTACCACGAAAAATGGACCAGAATCCGTGAAGAATGTACCAGAACAGTTTGACTATTATGTTGTACAATTACTACCTTCCCATTAAGAAGTCTTACAACACCAGGTTAAAGTCCAACAGGTTTGATTCAAACACGAGCTTTCGGAGCGCAGCTCCTTCCTCAGGTGAATGGCGAGGTATGCAAAAAGGAGCTGCGCTCCGAAAGCTCGTGTTTGAATTAAACCTGTTGGACTTTAACCTGGTGTTGTAAGACTTCTTACTGAGCTCACCCCAGTCCAACGCCGGCATCTCCACATCATGGCTACCTTCGCATCACTTCCTAGTGCCTTGGTAGATCCTTTCCTCTCTTTTCGGCCTTCCCTTTTATAATGTACCATATCTCCTTGTCTAAATTGTCTCCCCTTATGGCCTTATGTGATGCCAAAAGGCTTGCTGGATTTTCTTCGAAACCTCAGCTGCAATTTTTTTGCCTTTTCTGCTTGTCTGCCTGCATGCAAGATATTCAGATGAGCAGAAAAAGTAGAGCTAAAGCTAATTCCTTCTCGAGTGGGGTTGTGGTGGTGGGGGGTGGGGAGGTGTATGTCATAGCACAGAAGACAATTTAGGATTTCTTCTGTACACCAACTGGTATGGACTGTACCCTTCAACCATTTGCAAAACGTTCTCTGCGAGCACCACCTGTGCCACTGTCGTTTGCAATTTACAACCTGGTTGATCAGCCAATATTTTACGTATCATGTCAATTATTACCGCTTGGTTTCTTTCACAAAGACCATTTCTAAATGGACTCTTAGCTGCAGTGTGCATAATTACAATGTTTAGGTTTTCACACATATCCTGAAATTCCTGATTTGCAAATTTCCCCCATTGTCTGCCAGGAACTTTGCTGGTGCCCCTAATCCTGTTTCAACTCATTTTTCCATGCCCTTATCAGCAATCATCTTTTTGTCTTTATGATGTATTGCGGTGGATAGGCTAAATCTGGTTTCTATATCTATGAAGTGTAACAGATAAATACCCTTTTCCTTGTCCCAAACTTTCAAAGTCCATTGCCACTCCATCGTTAAACTCACAGACCAATAGAAAGCTCACAACAGAATGTGGTGTTGTGTGGTGGTATTTAATGTAGATTTTTGCATTGAGCAGCGATTTGTTCAATCAGGTCATCGTATTTTTTATCAAGCACTCCTGAATCTCGAAGTAGAGTCAGCATGTTTTTGTGGCGCTGGATATGTGCAAATGGTCTGTGTAATTCTCAAATGATCTTTTTGTTCAGATTCTTAGTCTCAATAGTTAACTAAACTTCATGAATCGTCTGCTGAGAAATCTCTGGCTTTCTGAGTCACAAACAGGAATGGTCAGATTGAGCAAAATGCAGGTCACATATTTTCCAAATAATAAAACTTGATCATTCTTCATATCCAGCATCATTGGAGCCTCCTTCATTGTAGATTGAATTAACAATAGCCGTATCTCGCTATAAATAAGATCAGAAGTAATAAACAGATTGATCTCTGCGATCTAAAAAGGGAAGACCATCTGTTTGGAAGATGTTAATGCATTGTTATCTCTGAGTCTGAAACTGATGTTGCTTTCATACTCCCTGACCTTCCGCTGGTCTATTTCATCGAGAGACCCAGATAGCAGTTCAGCCAAAAGACTATTAACATGGGAAATGTGGGCAGAGCCCAGTAATTTAAATGCCAATATGGATTCCGGAATTTCAAATGCAAATCTTTGTACTCTCTTGCAATATTTATCAAAATCCATGATATAATCTTCCACGAACTGATCCTCCAATTTTCTAACCTATGAAAGTTTGCCCAGGCTTCATGTGCTTCCAATAACGCATCATTTTTGTAAAATTTATCCAACAATTGTAGAGAGGTTCAAATCCCTCTTTTTGATCCACATCATCCATTTTCCACTCTGAGAATACCTTACTCCAGAGGCATGATTTAATGGCCATGTTGCGCTTAAGTGAGAGCGCGACGAGGCTGTTAGATGTGCCCCCGTTGGCGAAATCAGGAACCCGCCATAACGTGGCGAGAAACCAATAATCACCAATCTCCATACAAGTAATGGGAGTGACCCCCTATCTAACGGTCCACCCGTGATCTAACGGCCTCCCCAGCAAGTGGTTATGTGGGCACTGATTAGTATTCATTTTTGAAAATTGAAGCAGGTGGTAGGGCTGCTGCAAGGACCTGAGCAGTGGGTAGCAATCTTTATTCCTGGGCAATGAGCCCGGGGTCACTGGGGATGCTGTCCTGGTGCTCGGAAGGGGGTGGTGGTTACATCTGGGGGCCAACCTAGGTCAGGGCGGGGGGAGGGGGAGTGGCAGTCCATGGCCTCAGCTGGTGGAGGGAGAGATAAGATGGGTGTTTCAGCGCCCATGGGTCCGCCATGCCACTCTGTGGATTGTGTGTTCCCGTTCCTGAAGCACCTCCAGCCCCAGCTCCAGCCTGCCAGCCCCACCAATAACCCATCACCCATGATTCCCACTGACTGCAGAGGCCACTGGCCATGTGGCTGAAGGCTATTGCTAATGGGGAATTGGCAATCATGGTTAAATGAGCATGTTACATATCCCAAATGGATCCCTGTGGGTAGACCTGCCATGTAACATGTGGGAGTTATTGCCGAGCATCCCAATCAGATTGTGATGCCTGGACACTGTGCCTGAAAACTGCGGGAGGCAACACCACGGACGCAGCAGCCAACATCCGACCTCCCAGAGGCTGGGCCCCAACACTGGGGCATTTTGCCGACCAGAGGATGGGCATGTACACAGGGGAGGAGACCTGGGCCCGAGGTAAGGTTACGTACAGGTGCCTGGGCTACAGGGTGTGGGGTCCAGTGAGCCGGGACCTCCGCTGCGGGCAGGGGTGCTTGGGCAGAGCGTGTCAGATGGCAAGAGATGTGGGGAGGGGGGATAGGCAGGGGGGAGCAATGGGGGAATCATAGAATCATAGAATTTACAGTGCAGAAGGAGGCCATTCGGCTCATTGAGTCTGCACCGGCTCTTGGAAAGAGCACCCTACCCAAGCCCACAACTCCACCCTATCCCCATAGCTCAGTAACCCCACCCAAGACTAAGGGCAATTTAGCATCGCCAATCCATCTACCTGCACATCTTTGGACTGTGGGAGTAAACCGGAGCACCCGGAGGAAACCCACGCACACACGGGGAGAAATTGCAGACTCCGCACAGACTGTGACCCAAACTGGGAATCGAACCTGGGACCCTGGACCTGTGAAGCAATTGTGCTAACCACTATGCTGCCCACAGAATGGGGGGGGGGGGGGGGGGAGGGGGGGCATCCCTGGTGGGGGACACCGCTGGATGTCAGTCTATCACCCTTTCCCAATTCCTTACAGATATTACATTCAATGGACACTATCTTGGACCCCACAGAAGCTGCCCTGATGATGCAGCTGGCAGGTCAGGCGGCCAGACACCAGAGGAGGCAGTGGCAGAAGCGTCGACAGAAACTCGAGGTGGCAGCCCATGTGCAGGGTCCTGCCCCAAACACTGACAACCTGGTCTATCATATCTGGGATGGACCCAGAGGGGGAGGCCATCAAAGGTGTCAGTTGCACAGGCGTCACTGGTCTTTCAAACTGATGACAGACAGCATGTGCTGCAGGAGGTTCTGCCTCAACAAGGGGATGGTGCGGCACCCGTGCCATGTCCTCGCAGACTTAGCACCACATAGAAGTGGAGGATGCCCTCTCCCGGTGGCCGTCAAGGTTACTGTAGCCCTGAACGTCTATGCCTCAGGATCATTCCAGGGCTTAAGTGGGGACATTTGTGGCTCACAAGCTACAGTCCACAAGTGCATCTCATAGGTCATGGATGCTCCGGGCAGCGGACTATATAAACTTTGACATGTACCAGGCCCAACAAGACACCCAGCAGCAGGATTCTCCTCCATCGACGGGGTGCCCCAGTTCCAGGGGCTAATAGATGGAAAGCACGTCACCATGCCCTCACCGGGCCGCCTGGGAATGCCCAACAACAATTGGAAGGGTTTCCTTCCCTCAACATCCAGCTCAGGTGCGAACAACACATAGTAATAATCTTTATTATTGTCACGAGTAGGCTCACATTAACACTGCAATGAAGGGACTGTGAAAATCTCCTAGTCGCCCACACTCGCCCACACACCTGTTCGGGTACTCTGAGGGAGAATTCAGAATGTCCAATTCACCTAATAGCACGTCTTTCGGGACTTATGGGAGAAAACTGGAGCACCCGGAGGAAATCCACGCAGACACGGGGAGAACATGCAGACTCTGCACAGACAGTGACCCAAGCGGGAATCAAACCCGGGATCCTGGCGCTGTAAAGCGACAGTGCTAACCACTGTGCTACCATGCTACCCCACATGAAGATCATGCACGTGTGCGCATGCATCACAGGGTGTGTGCATGACAGTTACATCCTGGGGCAGTCGGAGATCTCTGGTCTCTTCAAGGACCACCCCAGAATGGCCGGTTGCCTCTTGGTGGATCGGGGGTACCTGCTGAGGACCTGACTAATGTGCCAGGCCAGAGAATGGTGACCAATGCGGAGACCTGATACAATGAGGCCCATGCGGCCACCCGGTCTGTCACTGAGCGATGCATTGGACTCCTCAAGAAGTGGTTCTGATTGCTCGATCACTCTGTTACACCCCCCAGAGGGTCGCCCACTTCATGATTGTCTGCTGTGTCTTCCACAACCTGGAACAGCTGTGGGGTACATACTGGAGGTCGAGGAGGATGAACACGTGGCCACCTCTGAGGAGGAGGACAAGGACAAGGAGGCGTGGGACCAGGAGGGTCTGGAGGACAAGCTGGGAAGGAGCCGCAGGACCAGCTGGTGGATAGAGGATAGGCGGGAGTGGCGAGGGTGCGGCAAGTTTGGAGGGCCAGGGTGGCCCTCATCCTCATCTGCTTCACATAAGATGTGCCTCATCCATCATTCCCCTGTTCCCCACCACCGTCACCCCACTTCCCATCCCCATCCTCTTATTTCCTACCCGCTTCCCCACACCCCACACCCCACACCCTGTCCTATCCTGTGTAACTGCACTCCAGGGTGATGGAAGTAACTCAGGTTCACATTTCAATTTCATCCTTCCATTGCTGTTGTGGTTCAGAGTCAGAAACAATTGATAGATAATCAAAACCTGCAATTTTGCACTAGCCTTCCACCATTTCATAACTTAATATGTCAGCAATAATACATTATTTACTCAGCGGATTGAGATAAAAAATTTCACAGCCTGCAGTCAATTACCAAGCTCATCATCTGCTCCCATTATTACTCACAATGGGTGAATCTGGAATAAGAATCACTCCAGACTGGTCTAGGTTCAAGTTATTTTATTGCAGGTCTCCCCCATAGAGCTATTGGCTCCCAAGGAGCTAAATCCCCAAAGTGTTGCAGCTGTTTCTATTTATAATACAATCAATGTAACAGTTCTTGTTGGTAATTCACGTAACTAGGTCATTGTCACACCGATTAGTACTTTGACATAGCGATTCCACAGATATCAGATTTGTAAAAATGCTTGGTGTCAAACTATTAAGTTCATGGGTTATAGAGGTGGACAGTGAAGAGTTAATACTAATCAGAGCAGTAAGTTCCTACAGTCAGGAAAATGTGCCGGGTAAGAGCAATTCTGTGAAGCCACCTGTGTGCTGGGCCAATGGGAGCTACAGAATCTCGTTGGCCAACAATTTAGGTGTTATGAACAACCTGGGTGTTGACAGCGATGTTGGTGAATACCAATGTCCTCAGTCTAGATGATACATAATCCAAACTTAATGAAGGTAACATATCTGGAATCTGAAACAATATATCCTTTATGCAAACCTCCAAGCGAACAAAGTTTATTTTCCAATGAAGATACATTTTGTTTGTCTTCTTCTCTGGCGATCACTAACTAACGAGTAAGATTGTCCACCTAAGAAACTGGTCATGTAGATCCTTGCATGGCAGATGAGCCTGATCCTAGAACTGCATCTCCAACTGCACACTTCTCAGGTGTTTCCAGGAGATGGGATCAGTTCTTGGACTCACAATCGCTGGTATTTCTTTCTCAGGCTCCTTTTCCGGCCTCCCTGTGCTGTCGGGTGTTGTCAAATAATTGTGTCCCTTTAATCAGGAGGGTCTTCCAAGTAAGTCTCTTTTGAGGAAGGGTCTCCCAGGTATTGACGCCTATGTTACATTTCTTGAGGGAAGCCTTCAGGGTGTCTTTGAACACTTCCTTTGTCCTCTTCTTGTTCGAGAGGTTTCCTGAGCTGGGCAAAGGTTTGCTTTGGCAGTCAGGCGCTGGCATCCGAAACACATGGCTAGCTCAGCGGAGTTGGTTTCGAAAGATCATGGCCTCGAGGCTGAAGCTCTTGACTGTTTATAAGGATGCTGATGTTAGTAAGCCTGTCCTCCTGGCTGATGTGGAGAATCCATCTCAAACTGCATTGATGGTACCTTTCTATTTTCTGAGCCAGAGCGAAGACTCTCGTCCTTAGGTGTCTGAAGGAGGCCCTCAAGGTTGGATATGATGTTGGATCTCCGCATCAATGTCAGGATAGATGAGAGGTGGCTCCCCACGTAGGGAAAATGTTCCACATTTGGGAGGGTTTCTCTGCCGGATCTTCATGGCGGGAGAGACTGATCTTGCCTGGGGCAATTTGGTAAAAGACTTGAGTCTTCTTGAGGTTGAGGTTGAGACTGAGTCTTCGGTATGCTTCCATGAAGGTGTCAAGCATGGCTTGGAGATTCTCTTCTGAAAGAGCGGAGATGGCAATGCCATCCACATACCAAAGTTCTATGAGTGGTCAGGGTCATTTTCTTCTTGGATTTTAACTGGTTGATGTTCACTCCACTGAGAAGCTTGTTCTTGACAAGGTGAAGGATGGTGGTGATTAAGATGGATAAAAGGGTGGGGTGCGATGACACATCCCTGCTAGACTCCGTCTTAACCTCGACGATTACTGTCCTATTTCCATTGGTGAAGACTGTTTCCGACATGTTGTCATGGAGGAGTTGGAAGATTTTGATGAATTTCTTTGGACTGCCGGCCTTTGACAAGAGTCTTCCATAGCACTTTCTGATTGACTGAATTTGTAACTCCCATCTAATAGGAAAATGCATGCTATTCAGAATCTAAGTCAGTTTAGAATTATTTGGACACCAAAAATAAAATAGAACATTGCCACAGCAACAAGGTTAAAAGTGTGAATGTGTGTGCACGTGTTTTTTTTTTAATACCTTGCAAAGAAACATTCTGACAAGTCATGTTTTATTCCACATGATGTGGAAGTGTTAAGGAGCTGTGTTAATGTGAAATATTAAATTTCAATTTCACCTGCTGGATTGACATATGGAACTTTTATTTTAAAAGGGCAATTTCAACTGTTGAAGCAAAAACGGATTTAAAATGTCGCCTGACATGTCTGCTACCGTAACTTTCAAGCTGCTAGATGTTTTCTCGTGTGGATTATAAATAGGGCATGCAAGACAACTCTCCTGTGGAATTTCACTCTTGCTAATGTCACGATTACATTAAAGATGGACTATTTAAAATGACTGGCCACATTTTGCAACACTATACAACTGCATTTCATTTTTGTCAAGGCAGAGACAGAAAGACTACAAAGACAATAGTCACCCTGGAGATGTTGATATTTTCTTCTGAGTTCACCAGAGGAAGAATCTGCCAGCATAAGTACTGGCTTGGATATTGGAAATTAATCATCTAGTCCATGATACAACAGCCAGGATCTGTACAGACATGGACTAATCTATTACCTGCTGTGGAATGCGCAATCTTAAAGGAAAGAAAGGTCATGTAATCAGAACCACCAATTTGAAATTTATTTTATTACAAAACACTCAGCTTGCTTTGCAACAGTCTGGAGAGTTAAGTGCTTTCCATTCATCTCACTTCACGCTTCAGTGACTTTGAAGTAGTCAGCAGTGAAAATAAAGAACGCACTTAACTCTCTGTGATGTGGTCCAGGAGCTGTGATGTTTATAAATATTGTGCTTGGTCTCATAACTGACTATTTCAAAATCACTCAAGTGCAAAGGGAGATGAAAGGAACAATGCTGACAGCTGAATGTGTGTGGAAGCTGTCAATCACAGCCTACTAAAATCAATATGACAGAGAAATGAATGAATGGCTTGCAGATCAAAGATCTCAGGGAGCTTAAACCCAGATGAATGGCTTTCTCCTTCAAGGAATTGACAGGTGCATTATCGGTGGGGAGGGTTGCCCTCTGATGGACTTTGGGGGCAACTCCCTTAAAGAGTTACCTAGTTGGCCCACCACATCAGGTACACGCTTGTCAAGACCTGCACCAATTCCCACCCACATGATTCCCGGCCTAGAGAACTGGAGAATCATGCGGGCCCGGAGAATAATGGGCGTGATTCTCCACCCCCCATGCCAGGTGGGAGAATAGCGGGAGGGCCTCACGACATTTTTCACCCCCTCCTGCTATTCTCCCTCCCCCCCACACCCGACGCACGCCACGAATCGCCGCTCGCTCTTTTTTTACGGCGAGCGGCGATTCTCCGAGGCCGATGGGCCGAGTGGCCGGGCCTTCACGCCCGTTTCAACACGGCAGCAAACACACCTGCTTGCTGCCGTCGTGAAACGGGCGCCAGATGCCTGTTTGGCGCATCTGGGGGCCCGATTAGCATGGCAGTACCACGGCCGTGCCAAGGGGGGCATAGGCCCGCGATCGGTGGGCACCGATCGCGGGCCTGTGCGTCTGTAACGGACGCACTCTTTTCCCTCCGCCTCCCCGTAAGATCAAGCCGCCACGTCTTGCGGGGCGGCTAAGGGAAAAGACGCCAACTGCGCATTCGCGGGTTGGCGTTGTCAACCGTCGTGACGCACGGGGCCACGCTCCTAGCCCCGCCCGGGGGGGGGGGGAGAATCAGCCCCGGAAGTGGGTGTGAAGGCTGCCGTGGGTCACGGTCTGTCCCACGGCAGCCTTTACGATTCTCCGCATTTGCGGAGAATCTCGCCCATGGTGTCCAGCCCGTGAATCGGTTCAAATCGGTTTTAATGGTCCATTTGCATCCTTCCACTGGCGCGGTGCTAATCTCAATCCCGGCACCAGTGGAGGACTGGAGCACCAGAAAGGCGCCAATGCCATTTTATTCCCCAAAGCTGGATTCCCCGCCGCATTGGGACATCCAGAATCCAGCCCAGGATTTCCCGTTCTATGCATCCCCTACCATCAGGAAACCCGTGGCGGTGCTTCGCTGTCAGCAGGTCCAGAAGATCCCGCCGGCAAGAACAGTTGGAATATTCCGGCCCTTGTTTTCTTTAATCGGTGAAGAATGATTTTTTTAGTACACACTGTCAATCTATCACTTCAGAAGCATATTCTTCTGAACTCTTGCAAGACTGGTCTTATTCGCAGTTTTAGAGAGGAATGTTGTAACCTGTTTGACATAAATAGGTTTAGAACTACCTCTATTATATTGTTGTAGCTAGATGCATTTCCTCCCCAAACACTCATATATTAACTCAATTCAATCTTTTTATTACTTGGATGTACATTTTAAATTTTTAAATAGATAAATTTAATGCTGTAATGTAAAATATTTAATTTATGAATAAGTAACTTATCAAACACTTTAAAATTTAAGAGTACTAATTCGAGTTTGTTTATATACTTTCTGTTTTTGCTCACAAAAGAACACTGGAGCATAACAAAACAAAATTGTTCATCAAGTTACGGAAATAGATACTAGAACAGGCTTTAGTTAGTGTCTTAAAGAAGGAAAAAGCGAGAAAGGGCAGAGAACTTGGAGTGGAAATTCTGCCGCTTCGGCCTCAGGCAGCTGAAGTCACGGCTGCCAATGGGGGAAGCGATCGAAAGTCAAAGATACACATTCTTTTCCTTCATCGCTTGAAGGTGCTGATTTCTGTTAACAGACAATTTCACTGTTGCTGAAAGCCATCTCTGACCTGCCTGAGTAGCCATTCTTCATAAGTGAACCTCAGCGTCGACTATATACGATTAAGTTATATGGGAAGTTATTTTATAACCAAAACAAAACAAAACAAATTCTCATTCTGTCTCAGAAATACTTTCCAGATTAATTCATTAATAGTGAATGAGGGCTAGCAGGTCTTGAGCTTTGGCAGCTGTATGTGGAGGTATGGCCTATGCAATTTTAAGGTAGGTCGGAGATTGCAAGGGTGCCTTGCAAGGAGGTGACCTTGAAGACATGAATTCAATTCAATAATTGAGGGACAAAGTACCAAGGTACATTGGAGCATTTGTTATGATCTTGGTAGAGACCAGTCTTTTTTTGTAAATAGAAGCAATAAAAAACCCCAGTTATGTTCTCAATGGAACATAATAGAACAACGGAGGGTGATGTTGAAGTCAACAAGATTATGAGGGGCACGGACAGAGTGGATAGTCAGAAACATTTTCCCAGGGTGGAAGAGTCAATTACCAGGGGGCATAGGTTTAAGGTGAGAAGGGCAAGATTTAAAGGAGATGTACGAGGCATGTTTTTTTACACAGAGGGTGGTAGGAGCCTGGAACCTGTTGCCAGGGGAGGTATTGTCACGATAGTGACTTTTAAGGGGCATCTTGACAAATACATGAATAGGATGGGAATAGGGGGATATTGTTCCCAGAAAGGTGGCAGGTTTTAGTTCAGACAGTCAATGCAGGCTTGGAGGGCTGAAGGGCCGTTCCTGCGCTGTAATTTTCTTTGTTCTTTGTTCAAATACAATTCAGACAAATCTTAAGAATTGCTCAGCAGTCACCTCAGATTTTGGTATCACACTCAATCACAAAGTCCTTCAAACTCCATCTTCCTCATGAAGAATTTCATCTCCAATACATCCAGGAGCATGTCCAATCCCCACCTTACATAGCACATTACCAACCTGAAATCCACAGGCACGATCTCCTCCACAAATGACACACACACATCTGCAGAACCTACTCAACTTGATCTGGATGGGGTAGATCTAACAATATTATTTTCAAGTAACAAAAATAGCTGCAGTAACTCTAGCTGGGATTTTTCGTGACTGATCAGGGTGGATGTGTTCAGTGGCGAGATTTAGACGTCCTGCACTTTTGTGGCATAGGCTGGGATCAGTCCCCATGTTAAATTTAAATCCCGCGTTGGCATGATGTCAGAGCAGCATGACGTATGACAGTCTTTGAAAGGTGTAGACTTGGCAGCCTGAGTTTGAGCAAAACTGGAGGTGAGGTGGTGGGGGGGATGGGGGGGCACACAGGTTAAAGGTTGGAGGCAAACACATGCCGGGGGAGTGGGGGGGTGGTGGAAATAGCCAGACAAATGGATAAACATGTCAATGACAAGCATTGTTCCAGGACTGAGATTGCTTAGCTTGAGCTAAATTGACGTGCTTGGAGTCAGGCTAGTCAAGCAATTGTGCCCACTGAGGCAGCACTAATTCCTGAGAGTGCTCCTCTACTGTTAATCCCTCACGCGCAGACTTAAAAATCATACAAGTGCTTTGGTGCTGCAGGACTGGGGAAGTTTGAGGATTTCCTTGGCAAGGGGCCAATGAAACACTGACCAAGGATACAGTTCTAATCCCTTGCATTATGTTTGAATTGACATTGAAAAGTTACCCTCATGTCCAAGCAAACTACAAAGCCTTAAAATGCAGGTTAGGACAATGCCTGCACCTGAGGTGTGAGGGCAGGATGCAGTTGAGTGACCAAAGCTGTTGTCACTCTATCATGTGGCGTAGGGTGTTGCTGGAGGACTTTGGTCAACCATCATACACCATAAACATGGGACATCCATAGGGTAACCAGGACTCTCCAGCTTGTATAGGGATCTTGAGAGGCAGCCACAGATGATGATATGACCAAGAATGACCCTTAGCAGACAATTGCTGATCCTCGCTTCTCTCTTCTTGATACTGCAGTGAGGGGACCATCAGATAAATGGAGCCTGGTGATCTCACTGTCTGTCTTATCGTTTACACGCAGGAGAGAAGAATGCAATGGTGGCACTTGGTTCGCCAAAGTCAGGAGAAGAACCCTTCAGACCAAGAGGTTGCAGGCCTCTTCCACATGCAGACATTCAGCACCAGAGAGCCATTGTTCATAGGTGCATCAATTGATCCAAACTGTAAAGAAGACCAATGTGTTACCTGCAGCTGAGCTAAAACTAGTGTCGCTGATGACTGTGCATGTCAAGGGAACTGGTCACACACATGCCACCTGCTTCAGGATTTGGCGCCATGGGATTCGGACGGCATCCACTGCCAGTGGCAATGAAAGTGACAACTGTTTTTAATTTCTATGGAACTTGCTTTGGCCAGGGCCCTACTGGGGATCTGTGTGGGATCTTGCAATCATCCACCCACGTATATATCCAGTGTTCGGAAAATAAAAGTAGTTTTAAGGGATTTACATTTAATTTAATGTTTCTGTGCCTGGAAGGGTAAAACCTATAGTTAGATTCATGCTGGACAAAGGTGTCTGTATGAGTGGCGGTTGGTTCAGTTCCAACTGTGTTTCTATTATGCTTAGAGAGGGCTACAGCATGAAGAGTACATAAACTAGCAGCAGTTGCTTACCAACAGGGGGCCTTGTAAGGTAGAAAGGCTTTTAAGTTTTAGCTGGATATATTGAGTTGCAGAAAGACACCAGGGAATGAACATCTCTCAACTTTCCAGGAGAAAGACTAGTCAGGATGGCAGCTGCAAAGAGACAGGCTTCCCAAAGAACCAGGCAACTGGGACAGAAAGAAAACCTTAAAATGACGGAAGTTAAGAGAACAGAGACCAACGTATTGCGCAGACGAATTCAAGGTGGGTAAACAAAGTGTTCTGAGTTAAAGATACAATTGCAATCACCAAATTTGATGTGGGAAAGCAGACTTCAGAGATAAATCAAATGTTTGATACCATTTTAATAGAGTTTAGAAATTGAGGCGAAGCAATCGTGAACAGTTCTTACAGCAGTCAAGACAAAGAAATCCTAAAAGGAGTGGTGTGAAGCCAGAATACTGGATTCGCTGTTAAAAATGCTGTGGAGCTTTGTTTAAAAGAATTATTTGGTAAACCTGAACTAGATTTTGGAACGAAAACTGTGAATGGAAAGCATTATTGTGAAAGAAGGTTTAAAGCGTGTTTTTGGGAGTAGAATTTGGAAACTCTCATATGACAATCATCTATGGGAAGTTCTGAGGAGAAACCCATAGACACTAACTTGGGACCAGAGCTGAATGTGAGTATTTGACCATAGCCAATCTGTGTGCTTAAAGGGGCATTGTGTCATAAGACCATTGTAGCTTTAGATATACTTTGTAATCCGTGCTAGTCTTAAATTCTGTAGATACCTGTTAAGATAATGAGGAAGTATAGGTATATTGTACCATAATCCAATTTTATAATGTTTAATAATTTTTTTTTCTTGTTGTTAAAACTAATTGTGACTCTGTTTCCCCATACTTTAAAAACACAAGTAAAAATTACACTCTTTTGAGTTTGGGTTCCATTCTTCCCATCCAGTCATATCAACAGGGACGATAACACCAGGAGGCCACGGATGCCATTTTTGCTAAGACACACAATTTTGACAGCGATCAGGTGAGCCAGGAAGCAAGAGCACTGGGAGTTGCAGTGATATATGGATTCCCACAAAAGCAGGGTACCAATGACTGCACTCACGTTGCTCTTCAATCTCCCTGGTAACAAGTCCAGTATGTGAACTGCAAAGGCCTCTACTCTCTCATTGTTCAGCTGGTCTGCAACCAAAATACATAGATCGATCAGGTTTGTGGGAGAAACCCTGGAAGCGTCCATGGTTAGTTCATCCTTAGCAGATTTCAGATCCCTGACATCTTCCAGGGTCAACACAGACTGCAGGTTGGCCCCTCTGAGCCAAGGGCTACCTACAATGGACACGGCTGATGGCGCCCATGAGGTGGGCCAGATTCCTGCTGACTAAAGGTATAACAAGGCTCATGATGCATCCTGGACTTTGGTGGAGAACACCATTAGCATCCTGAAAATGAAGTTCTAGTGCCTGGACAGATTCAGTGGAGTGTTCAGTACACTTCCCTGAGGGTGCACATCTTCATCGCTTACTGCGTACTACAACTTGGTGAGGTAAGAGGGAAGGACCTGGATGAGGAGGAGATGAAGATGTCTCCTCTGATGAGTTGAAATGGGATGATGGTATGAGGTCTTGGAAGGCGAGGGTGCAGGCGATGAGGTCATTGCACTGACTAGATGAGGCTGGCATTCTCGTGAGGCCCTTATGACCACATGATTCCAGGAGGATGATGACTAAATGCAGTGAGGACACTCCTGAGACCTTCACATTGCATCTGTAAATGTCTGACACCTGTCTGGCTGAGGGCAGCACACATACACTCTGTGAAGAGGGTCATTTCATGGAGTCGCTGCTAAGATACAGCGGGCACATGGACTTTAACAACATTTGATCCTTTGATAGCCTTCATCAGCTGTTCCCTTCAACACCACACCGTCATCTGTCAGGAATGGTGACGATAATGGGGGGGACATCCATGTCTGTAAGGTGCTGAAAGCACACAGAGAACATAACAGAATCCTGTGACGATTGAGTATGAGATTCTTGCAACAAACACATCGAGGTGCAGTTATCACTGATCTGGAGAGTGACAGTGAAGCTGGACAATCACTGTATTCAATGTTACACACTGCAAGAGGAGAGGCCATGGACTCTGACACTTGCCTTCATTTTGGGCAAGAACCAAAGACTGACACGAACACTGCTCATCATAAAAGGAGCAATAGACAAGGAGACATTCCTGGGAGTGTATTTACAATGGTCAACACTGGACACAAGTGATTAGCACCAGTGCTCAAATTGTGCAACTGCATCTTCTTGACCTTTCTAACGCTGCCGATATGTCTTGGTGCATCCCTAACATCCCCAGCAGTGTAAGCCCAATGTCCGGGACCAAGGTCTCCATGGTAGCTGCCATCCTACCAGTGTTGACCTCAGTGCGTTGCCATGTCAATGCTTTCACCTCAGTCTGAAGACTAACAGACTCCTTCATCATGCCTTGCAACCTGAGGAGTACAGCAGGTATCCCTTCCTGATTTCCCTGAGCTTGTTCTTACAGATCCAGCAACTGAGGCATGACTACGTGTGTCGGCTCCTCACCTGACCCAGACTTTGCAGATTCCAGGCGTCCAACAATCCTCTGAGTGGCAGCACTTGGGATGTCCCTGCCTCTGCCTGCTGCAGGTCAGACAGTACAATGTGCTCACCAGAGTATGACCCCAAGTCTATTCCAGAACTAAGTAGCACCGAGGTGTGTGTCTGCGATGGCGGAGGGTATGGGTGAGTGCTGTGATGGGTCAACTATGTCAGTGCTTGTATATTTCTCTCCTGTGCTGCTCTTGGGTCTAGAGTCAAGGACTTGGTGCATGGACCCCCTTAGCATTTAGTAAAGTCAACGGTCAACGGCAGGGTTCTGAGGAATGTGGAGGAACAGAGAGATCTTGGGGTTCATGTCCACAGATCTCTGAAGATTGCCACTCAAGTGGATAGAGCCATGAAGAAGGCTTATAGTGTGTTAGCGTTTAGTAACGGGAGCTTGAGTGTAAGAGCTGCGGGGTTATGCTGCAACTATATATGACCCTGGTGACACCACATTTGGAGTATTGTGTGCAGATCTGGTCACCTCATTATAGGAAGAATGTGGAAGCATTGGAAAGGGTGCAAAGGAGATTTACCAGGATGCTGCCTGGTTTGCAGGATAGGTCTTATGAGGAAAGGTTGAGGGAACTAGGGCTTTTCTCTTTGGACCGGAGGAGGATGAGAGGCGACTTAATAGAGGTTTATAAGATGATGCGGGGGATAGATAGAGTGGACGTTCAGAGACTATTTCCTCGGGTGGATGTAGCTGTTACAAGGGGGCATAACTATAAGATTCAGGGTGGGAGACATAGGAGGGATGTCTGAGGTAGATTCTTTACTCAGAGAGTGGTTAGGGTGTGGAATGGACTGCCTGCTGTGATAGTGGAGTCGGACACTTTAGGAACTTTCAAGCAGTTATTGGATAGGCACATGGAGCACACCAGAATGACAGGGAGTGGGATAGCTTCATCTTGGTTTCGGACAATGCTCGGCACAACATCGAGGCCGAAGGGCCTATTCTGTGCTCTGCTGTTCTATGTTCTATGAGATAGACAGATTTTTAATTAGTAATGGCTTGAAGGCTAATGGAGATCAGGCAGGAAAATGGGGCCGAGAGGAGATCAGCCATGATTGTACTGAATGGCGGAACAGGCTGGAGGGGCTAAATTGCCTACTCTTGCTCTTAGTTCTTATTTTCTAAGCTGCCTCCTAGTCGAGCCTGCGGAAGGAAGAAGAAATAATTAGCGCCTGGCAGAATGCTGTCAAACAGGAGACATCTCTCTCAGCATGGTGTGCTGATGGATGTTGCAGTGTAGGATCATCATCATTTGGTTGAGTGCCGCTGACCTCACTGACAGCACAGGAATAGCCCACATTGTTGGATGCTCTATTCTCAAAGTCTGTCAGGACCTTGAATGGTCCACGTCCTCCACAACCAGCTGAATTACTCTATTTTCAAAATCTGGCATGACTTTGATGTTGGGCATCTTTCTACCAGCTTGGCCTGCATGAAGATGGGTGGGGAAGGTGCAAGCAGCGCGCCTGCCAGACCGGATGAGAAGGACGCCTGGCATGTGTACGTGGTGAGTAGGTGAGGACACCATCCGCAGGGGAGATGGAGGTGATTGCGGGCGAGTGAGTGATGGTGTCCCTTGAGCTGGCAGTGAGTGAGATCCCTGTGGGTGTGTGATGTGTTTATGAGTGTGTAAGTTGAGAGTGACGAGATGAGTGACTTACCCTGGTGGAACAGAAGAGATTATTCATCTTCTTTTGTCACTGGGTGGCTGTTAGCGCTGCCACCAACTCCCATGCTGGATTGGTGACCTGTTTTGGTCTTTGGGCAGAGCAGAGGTAGAACACATTGCGGCAATCCCCCACTATGTCTAGTAGATGGGCAACACGGTAGCAAAGTGGCTAGCACCGTGGCTTCGCAGCACCAGGGTCCCCGGTTCGATCCGCCACTGGGTCACTGTCTGTGTGGAGTCTGCACGTTGTCCCCGTGGGTTTTCTCCGGGTGCTCCGGTTTCCTCCCACAGTATAAAGATATGCAGGTTAGGTGGCTTGGCCTAAGTTGCCCTTAGTGTCCAAAAAGGTTAGAAGGGTTCTTGGGTTACGGGGATAGGGTGGAAGTAAAATGAAAAATGAAATGAAATGAAAATCGCTTATTGTCTCAAGTAGGCTTCAAATGAAGTGACTGTGAAAAGCCCCCAGCCGCCACATTCCGGCGCCTGTTCGGGGAGGCTGGTACAGGAAGCGAGGGCTTAAGTGGGTCAGTGCAGACTCAATGGGCTGAATGGCCTCCTTCTGCACTGTATGTTCTATGTTCTAAATTTGGGCAGTATGTTTCCTAGCTTTGGCAGCTATCGCAGCTTCCTATCCCTTGGAGTGTGCTAGCTCTGTGCCAGGGCAGCCTTGAAATGTGGCGCCCAGATTACTGAACTCTGAGGTCACAGTGGGGCAGGAGGATCAGAGACTACCTCGCCAGCGATCCAACATGAAACTCATGCCCCTGCATTTCTGAAATAAAGTGCCGCAAAATATAGTGGAAAGAGCCGGCACTGGCATTGGCAGGTCAACCACCATTGTCCCTGCTCGAATTTGGACTTTGTCGATTTCTGGAACAATTCTGCCCTATATCTTTGCTTAATCTCAGTCGCAGAATCTAGTCTTCATCAGTCTTCTTCAGCTTTCTTATACTGCACCACTGGACTCATCAACTACTACGACTCCGTTTGGATCGACTTGTTTCGGGACAGCACGGTAGCATTGTGGATAGCACAAATGCTTCACAGCTCCAGGGTCCCAGGTTCGATTCCTGGCTTGGGTCACTGTCTGTGCGGAGTCTGCACATCCTCCCAGTGTGTGCGTGGGTTTCCTCCGGGTGCTCCGGTTTCCTCCCACAGTCCAAAGATGTGCGGGTTAGGTGGATTGGCCATGCTAAATTGCCCTTAGTGTCCAAAATTGCCCTTAGTGTTGGGTGGGGTTGCTGGGTTATGGGGATAGGGAGGAGGTGTTGACCTCGGGTGGGGTGCTCATTCCAAGGGCCGGTGCAGTCTTGATGGGCCGGGTGGCCTCCTTCTGCACTGTAAATTCTATGATCTATGGTATCCTTTTATATATTTTAAGCAGGGTCAGATTCGATAAACCTCAGTTTGTTTTAGTTTCCTTCAAAACTGGGAGGGTCGGTTTCCTTTGTATGTTTACCTGTTCCGTTTCTTCTTCCAGTTCAGTTTCTGCTCTGTTTAAGATTTAAAAATTAAAAGTCAAATTTAAAGACACAGATTTTCTCAGACCTTGAAGGACATTTTCCTCTCTATCCAAAAACAATTCAGACAAACTGGAATATCTAAGATACATATTGCTGCACTCACTACAGGTAGCTAATTTAGCACAGATCAGGGAGCAAAACTACTACATCCTGGTTTACTCAACCCAACAAAACTGAGCTACCAGGCAGGGAATTTGATTTTAGTCACAGCCAGCGAGATCAGGAAGCTACTAAGTGCTTTATTCTCTCTTCCAGTGTTAAAAAAAAATCCTAAAACATTCCAATTCCATATACTCTATTGACAAGGCTCCAGCTCTCAAAATCACTTGTGTAATTATCTGCCAGTTTATCACAATTTTATGTTTCTTTAATGTAGAATTGGCTATGTACTTCCAATGAATCCCAAAAAAGAAAATGAGGCTATTCACTCAAGTTCTAAATTTGAAGTTTAATGGGCACATTAATGGCTGTTAATCAGAAAATGGTTCTAATATAAGGAAAATCATCTGGCAGAAAATCTAACTTTTAGATTTCTTCTGAACATCAGAAAAGAAGAAAATTACCCTTGAACAAAGTCACTTCTTCACAATTAAGGTGTCATTGTGAATTACTCTGATGATATACAAATTTTATAAGCAACTAAAAAAAAATGTATGTGCCACAAATAGAAGTCACACTGGTTGTTAAATATTGATTGTTTAAATGTGACCTTTTCATTATCTCCATCGGAGCTCTGACACTTTGAATAGAAATGTTAAAATACTGAGAGAAACTGGATCTGTAAAGGCTTAATGAAGTATGGCTAAAAATTATTGAAATTATGTTCCCTACACTGCTCCTCAATCTGGAAGGTACTACCAATGGGGCTGAAAGCTGGTAAATTTGGAGGTGGGGGGGTGCTGATAAAATAGGGGAGAGCAGGCTGGGATGGCTTTCCAATGCATTCTTGCCACTGAGCAACTTTCCCTGGGGCAGGCTGGGAATAGGGTGGACTGCCCGCACTACAAAAGCAGGCAGCCAATTACACTGGTGAAGGCTCCAAATAGAGGTGATTCTGTGTCCTTTCTGATATTTTCCTGAGGGCAGAACAGCCCCCTGATGCATGTGGAGGCCTCTAGCTCAATCAAAATGGCTTTCTACACAACAGGAGGTGAATGGAGCCAGAGGCCCCATGCGCTGATGGCGGTGTTGCAGGCAGGAAAGGATGCACCATGGCCCAAATGGTTCATCCGGAGAGCTTTCCCCTCTGCTTTGAGGTGCTTTGCCCTCAGAATTATTGAACTGAATCCATGCTTCCATGTTCAGGCATTCTTGTAGCCCCTGATCTGCTTTAGCACCACCTACCTCTCTGGGTGGGGATAAGAAGGCTCCAGAACCTCTGTCTGCATTGAAAATCCACTTGCTATCCTTAATCGGAAGATGAAATTAAGAGACCAGGGCCCGGAAGATGGTGCCGCCGATTTGGTTGTCAGCCCATCACAGTTCGGAAACCAGATTTGGTCCCAATATTGAGGTCCTGAACCCTGTGTGAAAATCTCGTCCTTAGTGTTAGTTCTTCATGTGCCAGCCACTCTTCCATACATTATCCGAATAATACTTGTGTAATACTTGTGAGCCTGAGCTGTGGGTTGGACTAAAGTTTTGGAACATCACAATTCCGTTCTCACCTAAAATCTAAATACAAATTCCAGCAGAAGGATCTTTGAATGTTGATCAGCAATGTCAATCTGTTGACTGTCTAGGTTATTGCATGGCCTGAGCAAAGTACTATATACACACCCCCAATCTGTTCCAATTGATGTTAACCCACCCCGTACAGGCTAGGAATATAACCTGGGCCCTTCCTAATCTTATGATTTATTATTATAAGGATCCTTCACTGTACCATTTAGGGAGACATAGTATTGTTTTTATTGAAGACAACAAAATGACTAAGATATATAAAACTAGGTGCAGAAATTTGTGCATTGGCTGGATGAGACAAAGATGCGGGGTGAGATTCGCCGTCCCAGGACGCTTGGAATGAGTTGCCCGATGGTTCACGATGCATGCCGGAGGACAGGCAGGATTTAAATAAATGCAAATGGATCTTAATATTTAGGAGGTTGAGTGCTTTGTGCTCTGACATCCCGTGAGTCTCCGGCCCCCGCGACTGGGAATCATGTGGACGCGGATCACTTGTGATCTCAGCAATTGTGAACCTGACGAGGTGTTGGCTCACCGCGAAGTCCACCACGCCAGGACCACGCTGGTAGAGGCCATCAGAGCCGATCCGAGGGAAACCACACCCCCAATAATGCACAGCCTCCCCACGCATCCTCTACCAGACCCCCCCCCCACTGTAATAAGGGGACCCCCCCAAAAGATTCCCTGCCTAAATATACCCCTTCCACATACACCCACCCAGACACAGACACGCCCCAGAAAAGGGGCCCTCCCTGGATGCTGGAGAGTAGTCCAGACAGGGGCAGTGGGAAGCATTCTAGCTGTAATACTTAACTTGTAGCTCCATGTGTCCATTCCCAAAAGAAGAGCAGCTGTGCCTGCGTCTGATTCCCACGGATCCACTATCTGCAAGCCAATCAAAGCTTTCGAGTATTGGACTGTGATTCACTTGCACATTGTCCCAACTACGTAATATGCAAGTATACAAAGTAGAAATTGTACTCCGGGGTTTCCTTTAGATAAATTTTATATTTGGTGAAGAATGTTGCCATGTGTAGCAAAATAAACCATTACATCATAGAGCAACATGAGTGTTCATCATACATAGCATTATGGTGCAGTAAACTGTTATGCTATATACCAACATTTGAGAGAGATTTGCATCATTGCTGGAGCAAATCTATTGTTGTAGTATTGATGAAGTCCATGATTTCTGGATTATAAGTAGGATTCTGCCTACTTGCAGTGAGAACCTTGGTCGACTTCCAAGTCACAGAATCATAGAATTTACAGTGCCGAGGGAGGCCATTCAGTCCATCGAGTCTGCACCGGCCCTTGGAAAGAGCACCCTCCACCCTGTCCCCGTAACCCAGTAACCCACCCAACCTTTTTGGACACTAAGGGCAAATTAGCATGGCCAATCCACCTAACCTGCACATCTTTGGACTGTGGGAAGAAACCGGAGCACCCGGAGGAAGCTCACGCACACACGGGGAGAACGTGCAGACTTCGCGCAGGCAGTGACCCAAGCCGAGAATCGAACCTGGGACCCTAGCGCGGTGAAGCAACAGTACTAAGCACTGTGCTACCGTGCTGCCCAAGTTAGGGAAGATAAAATTACTGTCCTGCAGTCAGAGGACTCAGACCAATTTAACCTTTTCCATTCACTATTTCCCACCAGGTGGGAAGAGGATCTTAAATCACCCCATAGAATGTGACCCCAAAACACTGAGAAAAAAAATCCAAAAACGATTCCTCAACGTACTCAGTAAACTTGAAGCTGCAGCTGTGGCCATAAGCCTTTGTTCGAGCATGTTTTTCAATTGTACGTTTTTTTGGTTTGTTAGTTTTTGACATCTGTTATGTTTTTGAAGCTTTCTGTTTGTCAGCTGTTGAGTTTTGTTGGATGGTGTATTATATATTTGGGCAGTTTACATATTCATAAGAATATAAATAAATGGCATGAGTACTGGCATGCAGCCATTCACACTTACAAGAAGTAACATATGCACACTCTTTCCTGAATTGCTGATTTCAAAGAATATTTACATTTACAGTGCCAAAGTCACACTGATAGAGATCTAGACAGCACAGTGACAAATTATCACGTTTTTGCATTTTGAGCACATTAAGTTATGTGTTCTGGGAATTGAGTAGAAAATTAGCTGCCGGTATCACCCCTGGTGGAATTTTGTAAATGAGATCCCAGTCAATATATTCTTAAAACTGACACATTCTAGACACTTCATCTACTGAGGTTGTCGGTGGTCATAATGTGGTCATCATATTTGGTGAACAATGTACAATCTGGTGTTATGTTCTTCAACAATTATGTCCAATAACAGATCCATTTCGATGCTTAAAACAACCAGTTTATAAAGTTGCAAGAATTTAGAAGATTGTTCATCAGAATGTCTGAATTATTAATGCGCCTGAGGAAATGTTCTTTTCACCTCAATGTACTTACAGAAATGGTGTGGCAACCAAAATGTACTGTAATATTTCTGATTCCTTTGGGACCATTTGAAATGCAAACCCAAGGCATAAGCTATTCAAAGTGTCTTCACCACTAATTTTAGACATGACGACCTTGCCAACCCTCCTGCTAGATATTATTTCCAATAAAATCATTTCCTGACTATATATTTTGAATTCATTGTGGACATAATGATTACGAAAATAACAGATTTTCTGCTTTGTGTGCAAAACTACTCTCTGGTCATGGGAGAAAAGAGGAAGAGAATAAGACAGAGGATGATAATGCGGGTTAAGTTGGCCCACTGTTTCTACTTGGTGCAAGCAGAGGGATAAAGAGCATGAAATTTTCATGTGTCACTGGTGTTCATCCAGGCCAATATGTTGTTAACATATAGATGAAAAGGCGCCAGAGTTAAAGAGAAAGAGGGAGAATGATTTTTGTGAAAGAACATTTCGTAGATGTTTGTGAATTGGCCTAAGAGAGTGTTCTGTTTAATCTAGTTCTCCTGGACAGAGTAATTCCCGTACCAGCCTCCCTAGACAGGCGCCGGAATGTGGCGACTACGGGCTTTTCACAGTAACTTCATTGAAGCCTACTTGTGACAATAAGCGATTTTCATTTTCATTGATGAAGATTATTTCACAGGAAATTGCTTTGGGAGTTCTCTACCTTTGCTCTGGGGCTGGTGTAACTTTGGTGCACTCACGTTTCCACATGGTGATTAGGTTTCTGTGAAACGCGCACTGAAGCTACAGTTGCAGATTGGGAGAAAATCCCCAGCATCTGAATCATTCGAGGAGCAGCTGCATGATGCGACTTGAAGAATGGGCCAAATGGTCTCTCTCATCTGTACTGAGTAACCTGTGAGGCTGCGGTCAACTTTTCAGAGCTTGTTTGGGTTGGGATCAATGTCATTCTGTTGCTTTGCATGTGTGTGCTGTCAAAATATGACATGTGTGGTGCGATTCTCCGGCCTCGTTATGCTCTCGCTCAAGCATAACGAGGCCAGTGAATATCAAGAGAAGACAAAAATCTAAGCCAGGTGCCAAACAGTTTGTGATTAGACCACTCGCTACCATAGACGAAATCGGGATCTCACCGTAGCATGGCATGAAACCAATTATCACCACTTAATCCTCATTTCCACACAGTCAACGAGAGCCACCCCATATCCAATGGCCTCTCATCATTCAGCGGCCTCCCCAGCAAGTGCTCACGCTGGCACCGATTAGTACTCCTTTTGAGAAGGGCTTCTGTGGGAAACCGAGGAGGTGAGTAGCCATCTTTACTCACAGGCAAAGAGACCGGGGGCGCTCGGCTAGCCACTCCAGTGCTCGGTGAGGGGCCCTCCCAGGTGTGGGTGCCATGGAGGGAGGGTACACTGGGGAGATGGGCAAAGGGTCCGGGAGTCAGCCTGAATTTCAGAAGGAAGTGACAGAAGTCTCATAATGGTTTTCCGGTAAGATGTTTAATGTGCTGTACAAACCCCATTCCCGATGGTACCGTCCCCACCCCACTTTCCCTCCACCCTCTTACGGTGCCTTCAGTGGTCGTCGACATGCTTGGCCCTCCTAGCTCTACCACTACGCCTTGATGTTTCCCCAGGATGCACATCAGAGGTGGAGGCAGCCAGCTGCTTACTTCGTTACGTGACCCTTTCAGGCGTCCTCTGGGGGCTCTGGGGCCTGAGGGCCCCGGCACACTTGCCAGGAGCAAGTTCCATGTGCTGACAGCGAGATGTGACCATCACAGGGCTGGTACTCGAGGGAGTTGGTACACACCGTCCCCGTTCCATGGGACGGGTCTGGGACGGGTCTGGCTTGGCACCCGGCACCCCCTCCAACTGACTGGTGCCCTCAGGGCCCTGGGGTTCACCTTGGAACAGAGGGGCTGTGGTTCGAGTCCCGGCTGCCCTTGGCTCGGCCAGCCCTGGCAGTTCCTCATGGTCTGCACCATCACGTTAACGCTGTCGGCGATGCTCCTCAGTGACTGGGACATGCTCTGCAGCGCCTCAGCCACGCCCACCTGCGACAACCTCCGCAGCATCTCGCCCATTCTAATCTGAGAGCGGGACATATCCCGCAGAACCTCATCAAGGTGAGCCTGGTGCTGGGTGACATCCCCTAGCGAGTCGGACATCTCACTGAGACACTCACCAATGGCCGTCACTGACTGCATGATGCTTTGGACACTTTGGACATCTTCAATGATGGTGCCGACGATGTGCACCAGGCTCTTCACTGCAGTCGCCACCCCAGTGTTGGCCTCGGTGCCGGGCATTACTGGTGACATCTCCTGCACAACTAACCTCTGGGACTCCACCAATCGGCTACGGATCAGCTGGAGTGACGCTGACACCTTCCTCTGAATGCTCAGGTCAGTCGCCATCAGCTACATCAGCTCCGGGTTCCACAGGCTCAGCATCAGGCTGGCACCCAGCTGGGTACTGGGATCCAGCAGACTTGACCTGGCGGGTCCTGCCTCTAGCTGATATGCATTATCAGCGGTGCGGTGCTCACCAGTTTGTTCCCCCGAAGCCTGACCACTAACTGTCCCATGGAGTGTGTGCGCTTGCACTGCTGGAGGGTGGGAATGACAGCTGTGCCGTGACCACGGTTGCATCCTTGGATCTCTCCTTTGAGGTGTTCTCCTCGGATTCAGGAGAGTGCCGCCTGGGATGAGCCGGTTTCGTTGGCTGGAGGACCTGTAGGAGAGTGGGCATGTGGTCAGTGGGAGGGATGGGCCAGCCAGTCAGCAAGGCAATAACAGCTCATGTCTGACAGGTCCTCCGGGTGGAGCCTGCTGGTTCCTCACCTCTGCGGCATCGGCCAGCCTCCATGTGGCTGACCGATGTATCCTTGACCACACTGGTCAACTCCAGTGCCGGCTCCTCGAAGGAGGTGAGGATTCATATGTCTGGCACCCCTCCACCGGCTTGGTCCCTCTCCCAGCGATTATGGGAGAACTTTTCCTGAGGAGAGACAGAGAGGGCAACGTTAGCCACACACATGGTTCACAGTGGTGGGAGAGGGGTTGTGGGTTTGGGGGAGGAAGGGGGTCACATGGGGAGTTGGAGGGTGGGTGCTCCCTTGGGAGAGTTGGTGTCTCTTTACTCGTGCAACCCGGTACTGCCCTGCTGGCCAATCCTCCTGGTCATACTCCCCGAGCTGGCAGCTGCCGCCACCTTATCCCAGGCAGCAATGGCTGCCTGTGGTTGACTCTTCTGAAGCCTCAGGGGAACAGGACATCCCTCCTGGCTGCCATGGTGTCTAGCAGCCTTCCCAGATCTGCATCCTCAAATCTTGGGCCTAGTCTCCACAATGCCATCGATGCGATCTGGCTGGGGTTGGCTTAGCGAGTGCAGTTTAAGTGCTGCTCGACCTTGTTAATGGGGGGCTGGCGAACGCAGTCCTGGAAAATCAGTTGGCGAGCCTTCATTTGAGATGAGAAGCCTGCGAGGCCTCATTAAGTGAACCAATTAACGTTGAATTGCGTTTCTGGCCTCAAGGGGTCGAGTGCCGGGAAGCTCGTGGCAATTCCCGCTTGCTACCGCACTTAGAAATTTTTTTGGAGAATTGCGCCCATGGTAAACATGCTGGGCGAGATTTTCTGGCCATTCACGCTTGTGGCATCTTACGGTCTCACCAATGGTGCATTCCCATTGCGTGTTGCACGGCGACAAGGTGTGCGTTCAACAGGAAACCCCATTGACAACAGGGGGACCAGAACATCTCGCTGACAGCCACCCTCCGCTGCTGCAGAACATGCCTTGGAGGGAGAGGAAGGTCCCTCCCATCAGTCTAATTATTCATTAGAAAAGTCTGTGGAAAAAAATGCAAATTTAGCATAAGAACCTGGAGTATTAGTAAAGTATCCATATAATTAAAAATCTTCTACTTGGCATATGCTTGTGGAGTCATACCTTTTACAGGTTTCACACCTAGTAATGTAGTGCGAGAGGCATCCCACCTCAGAAAACACAGGTTCGAAGGCTAAAATCATGGTTGGTAATATGACAAATTATTCGTTATTCTAGCCAGTCGAATATTAGGCCCCCACCATATGAAAATTAATCTAAAATGTATAAGTTAAAAAAATTGAGGTAGGAAAGAAAAACAATTATTTAATACATACTACTTTATTCATTTTGAGTTAAATAAATAGCAATCCTCAATTAACGTTTATTCAAATTTTTATTTAGTCACTGAAAGGAACTGTTCTTTTTTTCAGCAAGTGTAGAGTAAACCTGGAGCAGCCTTACCAGTTCCTGGATTATGGATTCAGAATAATTTCTGTACCCAGAATCAGAGCACAGGCCAGGCAGGGGCCATAGTCAATAATCACTTGTTTATGTGCTGGCCATTGAAGATTCAACATTGGGAAAGAAAGCTGCCTCCGCACTGTTGCACCAACTTAATTGCTTCACAAGAGCTCCAAATCCGGCATGGAACGTAATGAGAAGAAAAATCGCCCATCACAATCAAGTAAACACTGGGCGGGGGTGGGGGATTTTTCAGGCAGGGGAAATAAAAAATTAATAAAGAAGGGGCAACTTAAGTGAACTCCTAAGTGAACACTGAAAACCTGCTGAGGGAGAGGGCAAAAAAGATGACTTTATTTATATCTCGGACTGAGAGGCTGAGGGAGGCAGGAAAAGTTACCTCTGCAGATCTGGAAATGTATCGGTGAGACTTGTACCTTTAAGTTTCAGTAAAGTGCTTACATGTGTTTTGCCGTGTGTCATTCATGCAACACTTTCCTTTATTAAATTAGTTATGATGGGTGAACTACATTGCAGCAAACCTCAATAGGAATAAGAAGCTACGTCTACGTCCAAGACTATTCCGAGACTAGTTTGAGGCGGAGTTGGTTTAGCTCAGTGGGCTAGACAGCTGGTTTGTGATGCAGAACAAGGCCAGCAACGCGGGTTCAATTCCCGTACCAGCTGAGAATTCTGAATTCTCCCTCTGTGCATCCGAACAAGCCCCGGAGTGTGGGGACTAGGGGCTTTTTACAGTAACTTCATTGCGTTGTTAATGTAAGCCTTCTTGTGACAACAAAAATTATTATTTTTATTTTTTTCATAATCGATCTGTACCCCAAGTGATTTATTATTGCGTTTCCAAAATAATAGAAAGGTGATCCAGTCATTATAACTGAAAATCTGTCTTTTTCCAAAGGCAGTAATTTGAAAAGGATCCTGTGAGATCCTTTCCCACTCAATGTAAAAGGTTTCAGTTAATCTGGAGCTCTTACCAACATGTTAATTAAGTCAAAGCAAAATACCGCAATGCTAGAAATCTGAAATTAAACCAGTCAGGAGTTTTCATCAGAACCAAGATGCTAACCTTTGAGTATTTCCAGCGTTTTCTGTTCTATATATTTCACATTTCAAAGAAAGCTAACAAGAAGGATTTTTGGACTTACGGCTGGATTCTGAATGCCAATGGGGAATCAGAACTGTTTCATGATGCTGCTGGGAGTGCTGCTCAGGGGCCATTCAATAACACTTGGAAACTTTCTGAGAGGGGGGTCAGGTTTTTCACTGAACTTGAGGGGTGAGGCCTGTCATAATATACACCAGTATATCATAGTGCAGACACACACTGATGGACACACACAGGGACCATCAACATGTACAAACACCGCAGCCAATCACCAGTTAGAAAACATACACTATAAAGGCAGAGGGCACCACGGTTCCCACTCATTCTGGGTGCTGCCTCTGAGTGTAATAGGAACTCACCAGCCCAGCACAGACTTACAACACGTGCTGAGAGAATCAACTGGTTCGGACAAGGCTTAGGTCTCTAGTTTAAATTAGCGTCATTTCGACCCACAGTCATCGTGTGCTAGTTAGTTAGAAATAGTTAATAAAATTGATTTGAACCTTCATCAGTGTTGGAAGTGTCTGTTCATCTCTCAAGTCTACACTAGCCAACACATCAAGGCCTAAACTCACTGACAGGTTCCGTTCCTCAGAGATCGGTGTGCCATTATTTTTTAAAATATAAATATAGAGTATCCAATTTATCTTTTCCAATTATAGAGCAATTTAGCATGGCCAATCCATCTGCCCTGCACATCTTTGGGTTGTGGGGGCAAAACCCACGCAAACACGGGGAGAATGTGCAAACTCCACATGGACAGTGGACCCAGAGCTGAAATCGAACCTGGGCCCTTGGCGCCGTGATGCAGCAGTGCTAACCACTGAGGTGTGCCATTATTAAAGGGTGGCCTGATCTCAGAATAATATTGTGGACCTCAAAGGCACCCTTCCCCAATCGCTGGTAAAGCCCCCCCCCTTCCCCCACAAGTGAGCATCACCAGTTTATTGGCTCGCCAAATACTGGTTAATGCCACCCTTCAGGCACCCCTCCCCACTCCCTCAGGTCAGGGCTCAGATAGAGCACCTGCTTTTTCTAGGAAACATTTCAGAACATAGAGACAACCACTTTGGTGAGAAAGAATACCTGCTCAAAGGAGGAAGCACTTCAGTGTTAATGAACCCTTGCAGAGCAATAAAAACAAACAATGTTTTACCCTCCTTTGAAATAGCCTGAACCTGCCAATCAAGAGACAGTACAAAGCTTTTAGGCATTCCCAAAGGCTTGGAACAGTTAAAGGCAAATTAAATTGATTGTGAAAAAAGCATTTCAAAAGATTTACAACACATTAAAGGGGAGACTTTCACCTCCTTTGGACAGATCATTTATGTTGACATGCTTTGAGAGACTTCAAATGGACTCAAGGCGAAAGAAGGAAGGCTTTAAACTAAAACTTGACATGCTGAAAGGCAGCTTAATGAATTTCAAAGCTGTCACAGTGTCTAGCACGGTTTGATTCCAGCCTTGGGTGACTGTGTGGAGTTTCCATTTTCTCCCCATGTCTGCGTATGTTTCCTTTGAGGTGCTCCAGTTTCCTCCCACAGCCCAAAGCTAGGCAGGTTAGATGTATTGGGCCGAGGTACAGTGCTCTTGCAGAGGGTCAATGCAGACTTGATGGGCTGCATGGCCTCCTTCTGCACTGTAGGTATTCTATGGACCTACCACACGACCCCTTCCCAGGAAAGAGCCCCGATCTGAGCCCCTCCAACCCAGCCCCCACCCCACCCCTACCTCCCCTGAAGGGCCCCCCCATGACACCCTGGAGGCAAGTGTAAAGATATTACTCACCCACTTTGCCCCTCTGAGAGTGAAAAGTGTCAGGTCCAATTGCATCAATTCACGCCAGCATGACTCCCGACTGGGTGGGCTGGAGCATCCCAGAAACCTGGTGAATTAGGCTGCCTGCCAGATAATAGTTTAATGAAGTTAAATTAGGAGATGGCATGTTACCTGGGCTTGAACTATGTCGTGGCTATCCAGGAGACTCGTAACGGGTTTGACGCCTGGTGATTTTGCCCTCACGCTCGATTCAGTAGACCATCGTGAATACCACCTGAGGCTAGCAGCCCCAGAGAATCCCCCTATCTTTGTATTCCAAGATATGAAGAATCTGAACTTGCTCATGATGGAGAAAAGACTGATGAAAGCTTTAATGCAGGTCTACAAAATACTGATAGAAACAGAAAAGACAGGAGGCTGGATTCTCCGTTCCTGAGACTGTGGGCATGAACCTCCGGCTGTGCTGCACCAGAGAAGCAGCTCGCCACGGCGCAGCGACGCTGGTGAAAGCCGGGAGACTCCACCCCCGTGATCTCCACGGTTCACAATTCAATGTGATCTCGCGGGGCGTTGCAAGGGGAATCCAAAACACAATGGGCGAGATCACTTTTTGGAAATACGCATGTTAGAACAAAGAAGTACACCTTACTCTAATATGCAGATTCCAAAGGTACCTGAGGCTTTGGCATTCAATTCCTTCACCTCAGGGATCTCGGGTGAGTGCCCTTTGGTACTGGTCCCCACAAACAGGAACCAGACAGAATGTCACTCATGGGGGTCTCCAAGGAGATCAGAGGCCTACAACTACATGCCCTTTGGACAGGGTAGTGCCCTGGCACTGCTGTTGCCTCCTGGATACCCTGGCGGTGCCATTTTGGCACACTGGCCGTGGCACCAGGGTGCCAGCCTGGCACTGCCAAGGTGGCAGGTTGGTACTGCCAAGGTACCAAGCTAGCATTTTATGCACACGCACGATCAATTCTGGGTTGCCCAGACATGATCGAGTCTGGGGAGGGGTGGTTGGTCGGGGTTTCTTCTGGAGAACTTGGAGATCTCTCGCTACAATGAGGAATTCCGGCGAGCAGAGCTCGCCATTGTAAAAATCTGGCCTATGAGCAGCCTCGACTGTGCGTTCCCCATTTAGGCCCCTTATTCAAAGTGAGGAGTGTTGAATAACCATGTGTTTCTGGGCATTGCGAGTGCTGGGAAACACGTGGCTAAATGTGCTCGCTCGGGGACTTTGTTCCCTTTTGGGAAGATTGCACCAATGATGTTGACACCAGCGCAGGATTCGTGGAGATGCACAACAGCAAAACTGGCGCTGCACCTGGACTGATTCAGCGGCTGTTGAGGGGCTAGTACTGGCTTCTCATGGAACAAAATCGATTCCAATGAGAAACGATTCCAGTTTCGCCGGTGCTGCAATTAAAACTCTGGAGGCTGACAAGCTGCAGCCACATATAACACTTCACTCCCCACACACAGTAACTTCATTTAAAGCCTACTTGTGACAATAAGCGATTTTCATTTCATTTCATCTCAACTAACAATAGGGCAGCAAGACGGGTGGCCTCACGATTTACGACTGCTGAGTTGGAGACACTGCTGGGCATGCTACGCTGGATAAGAGGTGGGCCACCCTGTACCGTGGCCCGGGAAGTAGGTTGCCACACGTCGGCATTTGCCATGCCTGGATGCAGGTGGCAGAGGCAATCAGCACCACCAGCAACACCATCTGGACCCGACAGCAGTGAAAGAAACAACTGCATGATCTTCACAGGGTGGCTAGGGTCAGTAGGCAACACTGTGCCCCTGGCACTAACCGCCGACCGACACATCTGTACCCTACACTCCCCCACCCGGAGGGTGGCCGAACCCACACCCTGCACTTCATGTCGACATCATACTCTCCGCCAAGGACGGGTGCATTGGCCACTGAGGCCACCAGCTACTCACCCCCTGGGTTGTATGCGTCGGACTGTCTAAGAATGTCGCTTACTGTCCTTCTCCTCCCCCCCCCCCCCCCCCCCCCCCCACCCCACCCCCAAGGAGAAGGCTGCCCATAACCGCCGGGATCGGGAGAAAACGGGAGGAGGACCGCCGGCCTGTGGTCTCTCACCATGGCTGAGGAGGAGCCCTGGACATGGTTGGCGACCCAGTGGAAAGCGAGGTTGACAGGGTGAACTACACCATCGGGAATTCGGCCCATCAGAGGCAGAGAATTGTGGAGGCCCCGGAGAATGCCGGGTCAGGCCAACTAATAATATGAAAATGGAAATGACTGTATGCGTGTTCTGGAACGCACTAAAGCGCTGTCGAGTTGACGGAGAATTGCGATTTGGGGTCAAATTGGTGTCCGCCACAATTTTGACTTTCCGCCCAATCGCATTTCTCGGTTTCTGCATTGGCCGATGGAGAATCCTTCCCAGGCTATTTAATTTGAATTGTGAGCACAGATCTGATAAACAGACATACAAATGAATAAGCCTCAATGAAGACTTAACATTAAAGAAGGAAGTTCGTGTCCCAGGGCCATCATAATTTTAGGATGTCCGATAGCATTTTTCAGCTAGTTAATTACTTTTGAACTACAGTTGGCAGCCAATTTGCATTTGCAAAGATCCCACGGCAATGAGATAAATGACCATTGATGTTGTTGATTGATGATAAATGTTAAAAATATCAGAAAAATTCCCTTGCTCTTCTTTGATCCGTGTTATGGAAAACTGAAAGCTTTACCCAATTGTGTTTGAAGTGCAAGCTGGGTGAAAACAAATAATTTGTTGAATTTTCCCTCAGAAAATAGAGCAGATAGTATATAGTCTGTGAACTCTGAGGTGGATAGACTTAGGCATCATGAGGGCATAGACAAGCTGGTGGAATCGGCAGCTGTGGGTAATGAAATTTAACCCGGAGAAGTGTGAAGTGGTACGTTTTAGTAGGACGAATGAGGAGAAGCAATGTAAAATGAATTTCAAAGGGGATGCAGGATTAAAAGAGACCTGGGGCTGCATTCTGTGCCCCCCGACGCCGAAATTGCATTCGGCGACAGGGCAGAGAATCCATTTTGCCGCCGAAATCGGGAGCGTCGCCGGTTTTGAAATTCTCCGCCCCCTGAAAATCGGCGTACTCCACCCGAGTATCTACTGCCTCAGGCCATTGTCTGAGGGCCACCCCACGATGCTCCGCTGCCGACGGCGTGGGACTCGTGTGGTCTCACCATCCGGGATCCTCGCATGGTGGCTGCAGACTCAGTCGCTGCCACAGTCAGCGCCGGCCCTAGGGTTGCTGGCGCCCCGGGCAAGCTGAACTTCGGCGCCCTTGGGGGGGGGGGGGGGGGGGGCGAAGGGGGGCGGGGCCGAGGAGGGGGGCGGGGCCGAGGAGGGGGCAGGGCCAAGGGGGGGGCCGGGGGGGGGGGGCGGGGCCGGGGGGGGGCGGGGAGGGCAGACCCGAGGGGGGGGCCGGGGAGGGCAGACCCGAGGGGGGGGCCGGGGAGGGCAGACCCGAGGGGGGGTCCGGGGAGGGCAGACCCGAGGGGGGGGGGCCGGGGAGGGCAGACCCGAGGGGGGGGCCGGGGAGGGCAGACCCGAGGGGGGGCCCGGGGAGGGCAGACCCGAGGGGGGGCCGGGGAGGGCAGACCCGAGGGGGGGGCCGGGGAGGGCAGACCCGAGGGGGGGGGCCGGGGAAGGCAGACCCGAGGGGGGGGGGCCGGGGAGGGCAGACCCGAGGGGGGGGGCCGGGGAGGGCAGACCCGAGGGGGGGGCCGGGGAGGGCAGACCCGAGGGGGGGGTCAGGGAGGGCAGACCCAAGGGGGGGGGGGCGGACCCGAGGGGGGGCGGGGGGGGCGGACCCGAGGGGGGGGCGGGGGGGGCAGACCCGAGGGGGGGCGGACCCGAGGAGGGGGGCGGACCCGAGGGGGGGGCGGGGGGGACCCGAGGGGGGGCGGGCGGGGGGGACCCGAGGGGGGGCGGGCGGGGGGGAGCGGACCGAGGGGGGGCGGGCGGGGGGGAGCGGACCGAGGGGGGGGCGGGGGGGAGCGGACCGAGCAGGGGGGGCGGACCGGGGGTTGCTCTGACATCGGAGAAATACAAACTCTGAAAGTTTAAATAAGTTGCTCTGTGGAAAAACCTGCAGCACAGGGTGGGTGTGGACAGCGCCGGCCCTAGGGTTGCTGGCGCCCCGGACCGCCCTGGGGGAGGGCGGCCACCGCGCATGCGCTGGTTGGTACCGGCCCAACTGCGCATGCGCGGGACCCGAGTCTCTGGTGCCCCCTAGCACATGGCGCCCCGGGCGACTGCCCGAGTTGCCGGTGCCTTGAGCCGGCCCTGGCCACAGTTGGGGGAGGGCAGATCGGAGGACAGGGGGGAATTCATTCAGGGCTGGGGCAATGTGGGCGCGTGGTGCGTGGCACATGAGTGGCTGATGCAGGGCACTACTGTGGTGAATGTAATTCACACTGTATTGTATTGTATGGTATTGTGTCCTTGTGGGCTCTGTCTGTGAGCCGTTGCGCGGCTCTGCCCATAGGGGAGATGAGGAGCTTGTACAGGGCTCCACCCTCGGCTCTGCCCATGGTTCCACCCATGGCCCCTCCCACTACCAGATGTATAAAGTGCTGCAGCCGTGTGAGCCTGCCCTCAGTTCTTCTGGTCGCAGGCGGGCTCAGTTGTAAGACTATTAAAATGAAATGAATGAAAATCGCTTATTGTCACGAGTAGGCTTCAATGAAGTTACTGTGAAAAGCCCCTAGTCGCCACATTCTGGCGACTGTCCGGGGAGGCTGGTACGGGAATCGAACCGTGCTGCTGGCCTGCTTGGTCTGCTTTAAAAGCCAGCGATTAGCCCTGTGAGCTAAACCAGCCCCTGTACCACAGTTTACTTCCAATCGTGTCTCTAGTGAATTGATGGTCACATCAATTTTTTTTATTTTTTTTTTTTAAATTTAGATTGCCCAATTATTTTTTCCAATTAAGGGGCAATTTAGCATGGCCAATCCACCTACTCTGCACATTTTTGGGTTGTGGGGGCGAAACCCACGCAGACACGGGGAGAATGTGCAAACTCCACACGGACAGTGACCCAGAGCCGGGATCGAACCTGGGACCTCAGAGCCGTGAGGCGGTTATGCTAACCACTAGGCCACCATACTGCCCTGGTCACATCAATTTAATAGTCTTAGAAAACTTGAAGAAAACTACTATTGAATCAGCCCTCGAACCTGACCAACTAGAACTCGACCCGCAGGCTGCAGAGGCGAAGGAAATCTTCCTACACTGGCTTCGGTATTTCAAGGCCTACCTGGCTGAATCAATCACCTCCGAGACTACAGAGGAGCAGAAACTCAGCCTACTGCACGCACGGGTGAGCCATCGCATCTCTACACAACTCAATTGTACTGACTCCTATACTGAGGCCCTGGCTATGCTCGACCGATTGTACGTGGGGCCGGTAAACGAGGTCCACGCATGGCACATTTTCACTACCTGCCGCCAGCGCCCCGCAGAGTCGCTAGAGGACTACTTGCGCGACTTAAAAGCCCTTGCTCAGGACTGTAACTTTCAGGCTGTAACGGCCTCCCAGCATATGGAACTCGCTATCCGTGATGTTTACGTTGCGGGGCTCCGGTCTAACTATGTGCGCCAGCGACTACTCGAGAAAGGAACCCAGAACTTGGAGAACACGGTAGAGCTAGCAACTACTATGGAGGTCGAGATCCGAAGACTAAACTCGTTCCCCGCGGACCAAGTGACCCCATCATGGACCCCTGACCAGCAACTGCCCCAGGCCTGCGCCGCGCGGCCACCCACTCACTATGGAGTGCCAGCGTGCCATTTTTGCGGCCAGCCCCAACACCCACGGCAGCACTGCCCGGCCCGCAATGCGACCTGCAGCAGCTGCGGCCGTAAAGGACATTATGCCAGAGTATGCCTGGCGAAGTCGAAACCCTCTAACTCCCCCGCTGTCCAGAACAATTGCTCCCCAATTCGCAGGCCCGCAGGACCCGCAACGTTGCAGCGTGTCTGCCGACTCCGCCTCCTCCTGACATGTGCAACTCATGGGGGCCGCCATCTGGACTATCCTCCCGATGGCCATCACCCGATGTTCACCTCGACGACGACGAACTCCGCAGACAGTCATCACGGGGCCACTCCAGCACTGCTCATCGAGCCGCCGACTACCCGCAACTCAACGCAGTCACGTTGGACCAGTAGCGTCCGAAGCACCTCCAGAGCTCGATGATGACCGTTCAAATCAACGGGTACAGGACAACGTGTCTCTTTGACTCTGGGAGCACTGAGAGCTTCATACATCCTGACCTAGTAAGACGCTGTTCGCTCCCTATCTTCCCTGCATGGCAAACTATCTCCTTCACCTCGGGATAGCACTCGGTCCAAATACAAGGGCGCACCGTCGCGACCCTAATGATTCAGGGCACCAGCTACTCTAATTTCCAGCTGTACGTACTCCCCGAACTCTGCGCCCCACTCTTACTCGGGCTCGATTTCCAATGTAATCTCAAGAGCCTCACACTCAGCTTCGGTGGAGCCCTACCTCCACTCACTATATGCAGCTTAGCGACTCTAAAAATCGACCCCCCTTCACTCTTCGCTAACCTAACGGCTAACTGTAAACCAGTAACCACTCGCAGCAGGCAGTACAGCCTGCAGGATAGAGTATTCATCAGAGCCGAAGTCCAGCGGCTCCTACGTGAGGGAGTCATAGAGGCCAGTAACAGCCCCTGGAGGGCTCAGGTGGTGGTCGTCAAGACTGGGGAAAAGCTCCGGATGGTTATAGATTACAGCCAAACCATTAACTGGTTCACGCAACTCGTTGCGTACCACCTCCCCAGAATTGCAGACATGGTCAACCAGATCGCCCAGAACCGCATATTCTCCACGGTGGATCTGAAGTCTGCTTACCACCAGCTCCCAATCCGCCCAGAGGACCGCCACTACACGGCGTTTGAGGCAGATGGCTGCCTCTTCCATTTCCTCCGGGTCCCCTTTGGCGTCACGAATGGGGTCATACGAACATAAGAACTAGGAGCAGGAGTAGGCCATCTGGCTCCTCGAGCCATTCAATGAGATCACGGCTGATCTTTTGTGGACTCAGCTCCACTTTCTGGCCCGAATACAATAACCCTTAATCCCTTTATTCTTCAAAAAACTATCTATCTTTACCTTAAAAACATTTAATGAAGGAGCCTCAACTGCTTCACTGGGCAAGGAATTCCACAGATTCACAACTCTTTGGGTGAAGAAGTTCCTCCTAAACTCAGTCCTAAATCTACTTCCCCTTATTTTGAGGCTATGTCCCCTAGTTCTGCTTTCACCCGCCAGTGGAAACAACCTGCCCGCATCTATCCTATCTATTCCCTTCATAATTTTAAATGTTTCTATAAGATCCCCCCTCATCCTTCTAAATTCCAACGAGTACAGTCCCAGTCTACTCAACCTCTCCTTGTAATCCAACCCCTTCAACTCTGGGATTAACCTAGTGAATGTCCTCTGCACACCCTCCAGTGCCAGTACGTCCTTTCTCAAGTAAGGAGACCAAAACTGAACACAATACTCCAGGTGTGGCCTCACTAACATCTTATACAATTACAGCATAACCTCCCGAGTCTTAAACTCCATCCCTCTAGCAACGAAGGACAAAATTCCATTTGCCTTCTTAATCACCAGTTGCACTTGTAAACCAACTTTCTGTGACTCATGCACTAGCACACCCAGGTCTCTGCACAGCAGCATGCTTTAATATTTTATCGTTTAAATAATATATCCCGTTTGCTGTTATTCCTACCAAAATGGATAACCTCACATTTGTCAACATTGTATTCCATCTGCCAGACCCAAGCCCATTCACTTAACCTACCCAAATCCCTCTGCAGACTTCCAGTATCCTCTGCACTTTTCACTTTACCACTCATCTTAGTGTCATCTGCAAACTTGGACACATTGCCCTTGGTCCCCAACTCCAAATCATCTATGTAAATTGTGAACAATTGTGGGCCCAACACAGATCCCTGAGGGACACCACTAGCTACTGATTGCCAACCAGAGAAACACCCATTAATCCCCACTCTTTGCTTTCTATTAATTAACCAATCCTCTAGCCATGCTACTACTTTACCTTTAATGCCATGTATCTTTATCTCATGCAGCAACCTTTTGTGTGGCACTTTGGGGAAATTGCAGACGCACTAGTGATGATTTACCAAAATTCACTAGACTCTGGGGTGGTCCCGGTGGATTGGAAATTAGCGAACGTGACACCACTGTTTAAAAAAGGAGGTAGGCAGAGAGCAGGAAATTGTAGGCCAGTGAGCTTAACTTCGATAGTAGGGAAGATGCTGGAATCTATCATCAAGGAAGAAATAACAAGGCATCTGGATAGAAATTGTCCCATTGGGCAGACGCAAAGGCTTTGTCAAAGGCTTTCTGGAAATCCAGATATACCACATCCATTGGCTCCCCGTTATCTACTGGACTGGTAATGTCCTCACAAAATTCCACAAAATTAGTTAGGCACGACCTGCCCTTTATGAACCCATGCTGCGTCTGCCCAATGGGACAATTTCTATCCAGATGCCTTGTTATTTCTTCCTTGATGATAGATTCCAGCATCTTCCCTACTATCGAAGTTAAGCTCACTGGCCTACAATTTCCTGCTCTCTGCCTACCTCCTTTTTTAAACAGTGGTGTCACGTTCGCTAATTTCCAATCCACCGGGACCACCCCAGAGTCTAGTGAATTTTGGTAAATCATCACTAGAGCGTCTGCAATTTCCCTAGCCATCTCTTTTAGTACTCTGGGATGCATTCCATCAGGGCCAGGAGACTTGTCTACCTTTAGCCTCACTAGCTTGCCCATCACTACCTCCTTAGTGATAACAATCCTCTCAAGGTCCACACCTGTCATAGCCTCATTTCTATCAGTCACTGGCATGTTATTTGTGTCTTCCACTGTGAAGACCGACCCAAATAACCTGTTCCGTTTCTCAGCCATTTCCTCATCACCCATTATTAAAACTCCCTTCTCATCCTAAAGGACCATCCTCGGTGTTCCAACGAACAATGGACCGAATGGTGGACCAGGACGGGCTGCGGACCACATTTCCATACTTGGAAATGTCACCATCTGCAGCCATGACCAGCAGGAGCACAACGCCAACCTCCACCGATTTCTCCAAACCGCCCAGAAACGCAATCTCACCTACAATAAGGAGAAATGCGTTTTCCGCACTACCAGACTAGCCATCCTCGGCTATGTCATGGAAAACAGAGTCCTGGGCCCCGACCCGGACCGTATGGTCCGATATATACAACTCCCTCTCCCTCATTGTCCCAGGGCCCTCAAGAGGTGCCTGGGATTCTTCTCTTATTACGCCCAGTGGGTCCCCCAGTATGCGGACAAAGCCCGCCCACTATTTAAGACCACACTCTTCCCACTGTCAGCAGAGACCCGCCAGGCCTTCAACTGCATCAAGGAGGACATCGCCAAAGCCGCCATGCGGGCGGTGGATGAATCAATCCCCTTTCAGGTGGAGAGCGACGCTTCAGAGGTAGCTCCTGCCGCCACTCTGAACCAGGCAGGGAGACCAGTAGCTTTCTTCTCCCGGACCCTCTCCGCTTAGGAACTTCGACACGCCTCAGTCGAAAAAGAAGCTCAAGCCATTGTGGAAGCTATACGGCACTGGAGGCACTACCTCGCAGGTAGGAGGTTTACCCTTATCACCGACCAAAGATCGGTTGCTTTCATGTTCGAAAACTCGCAAAGGGGCAAAATAAAAAACGATAAAATCTTGAGGTGGAGGATCGAACTCTCCACGTATAATTATGACATCATATATCGACTGGGGAAGCTCAACGAGCCCCCAGATGCCCTGTCCCGCGACACATGCGCCAGCGCGCAAGACGACCGCCTGAAGGCTATCCACAACGACCTCTGCCACCCGGGGGTCACCCGTCTCGCCCACTACGTCAAAGCCCGAAATCTGCCTTTCTCCACCGAGGAGGTAAAAGCCATCACCAGGGATTGCCCGATCTGCGCGGAGTGCACTATAGACCAGACAAGGCCCACCTGGTAAAGGCATCCCGGCCCTTTGAACGCCTGAGCATCAATTTCAAAGGGCCCCTCCCCTCGACCAATCGCAATGTGCACTTCCTCAACATCATAGACGAATTCTCCTGCTCCCCCTTTGCTATCCCATGCCCCGATATGACCTCGCACACAGTCATCAGAGCCCTGCACAGTGTCTTCACCCTGTTCGGTTTCCCGAGCTACGTACACAGCGACAGGGGTTCGTCCTTCGTGAGCGACGAGCTGCGTCAGTACCTGCTCGATAAAGGCATCGCCTCGAGCAGGACTACCAGCTACAACCCCGGGGGAACAGGCAGGTGGAGAGGGAGAAGGTGACGGTCTGGAAGACCATCCTACTGACCCTCCGGTCCAGGAATCTCCTGACCTCCCACTGGCAGGAGGTCCTCCCCGACGCGCTCCATGCAATTAGGTCCCTTCTATGCACCGCCGCCAACCAGACCGCTCACGAACGATTATTTGTTTTCCCTAGGGGCACTACCACGGGGGCTTCGCTCCCATCTTGGTTGAGGACACCGGGCCCGGTTCTCCTCCGGAAGCACGTCCGGACACACAAAACAGACCCTCTAGTAGAGAGGGTACTACTGCTACATTCGTACCCACACTACGCCTTTATTGAATATCCCGACGGCCATCAGGACACTGTTTCCCTCCGGGACCTGGCGCCTGCAGGACCCGCCACTACCACCACCACTGCCGAAGTACCCCTCACACTACACCCCACCCAACCCCCCACGCCCTGCGCCTATAGGTTTCCTGCCCACACCCCGCGCTCCCACGCCTATAGGTTTCCTGCGGCCCACTTCGCCCATCGCACTGGTCAGGAACGGAGCTCGGACCAAAACACCCCCGGAGTCCACCCCCATACCCACACCGACCGTCACCACCCAGCCACCCGAAGAGGCTGCAACCCCGGTGCTCCGCCGATCCGAAAGGACGACTCGGCCACCGGACCGGCTCAACCTGTAGACCCGTCACCCCCGCCGAACTTGATTGTTTTTTTACAGGGGGTGAATGTGGTGAATGTAATTCATACTGTATTGTATTGTATGGTATTGTGTCCTTGTGGGCTCTGTCTGTGAGCCGTTGCGCGGCTCTGCCCATAGGGGGAGATGAGGAGCTTGTACAAGGCTCCACCCTCGGCTCCGCCCATGGCTCCACCCATGGCGCCTCCCACTACCGGAAGTATAAAGTGCTGCAGCCGTGTGAGCCTGCCCTCAGTTCTTCTGGTCGCAGGCAGGCTCAGTTGTAAGACTATTAAAACCACAGTTTACTTCCAATCGTGTTCCGAGTGAATTGACGGTCACATCAACTACTTTGCCAGTCCATGTCCGTGGGCTGAGTCCGCCATGGAGAATGGCACAGCCGCTGCAGGACGCCACCGTGCGCATGCACCGTCTCTGACCCGGAAGTGCCGGACGCCGTATCAGCAGGTAGAGCTGCGAGTTCTACGACGGCTCCCCACTAGCCCCCAGCAAAATGGGGAATCTGTGGCCTTTTGACGCCAGTTTTCCTGGCGTAAAAATTCATAGTTTTCCCATCGGCGTGGGGACTTAGCCCCAAAAAGAGAGAATCCAGCCACTGAGATACATATGCACAAATCAGTAATGGTGTCAGGTAGGTTGAGAAACTGGTTAAAGAGGTAGAGGAATACTGGGCTTTATAAATGGGGGCTCAGAGTATAAAAACAAAGCAGTTACGATGAATGTATAAAACACCAACTTGGCCTCAACTGGAGTAGCCCGTCCAATTCTGGGCACCTTTCTTTATGATAGATGAGGAATTTCAGTTACTTTAACAAATTAGAAAATCTGGGATTGTTCTCCTTAGAAAAGGTTGAGAGAATATTGTATATAGGTGTTCAAAAGCATGAAGAGTCTACACAGAGCAGAGAGAGAGGAACTGTTCCCACCGGCAGAAAGGTCAGCATATAGGGGCAAATGTTTAAAGTGATTGGCAGAAGAGCTAAAGGTTTTATGGAAGACAATTGTGTGGTACGATAGGACAGTGGTTAGTACTATTGCTTCACAGCTCCAGGGTCCCAAGTTCGATTCCCGGCTTGGGTCACTGTCTGTGCGGAGTCTGCACTTTCTCCCAGTGTCTGCATGGGTTTCCTCCGCGTGCTCCGGTTTCCTCCCACAGTCCAAAGATGTGCAAGTTAGATGGACTGGCCATGATAAATTGCCCTTAGTGTCCAAAAAGGTTAGGTGGGGTTACTGGGTTATGAGGAGAGGGTTGAGGTGTGGCTTAAGTAGGGTGCTCTTTCCAAGGGCCGGTGCAAACTCGATGGGCCGAAAGGCCTCCTGCACTATAAATTCTATGATCCATGATCTAAGATCTGGACGGAGAACAAATCGCAGGGCTATGGGGGAGGTTCGAGGAATGAACTAGTTAAATTGCTCTTGCAAAGACCCAGGGCAAACTCAGCGAGTTAAATGGCCTCCTACTAAACTATAACCATTCTATGATTCTCAGCTAAAGCAGACTGTAGAGATTAGCAGAAAATTAAACTGAATGATCCACTCATTGCTTTTTTATGTTCTCTACTGAGTGAATTTTCAAGTGAGCAGAAATCAAAAACAAATCGGTAGTTTTCTCAATGAGGACAAAGCTTGTTTCCATTTCATTCTAATGAGTAAAAAGTTACTTTCCTCGTTGTGCTTTTAATTTTTTTAATTAATTCCCGCCGTCTTTAGTTTATATTTTGCTTTTCTCATTTCACTTTTGTCCTATTAATTGACTGACTCAGAAATTCAGTGATGCTGAAGGGCTGACTTGAAAATTGATTCATCAGTTGCTGCTTTGGTAAATATATCAGTCTGACATTTGAAGGCCTTTCTATTGATCATGTATGGTTCCATGGAATACAATCACACAACTAATATCATAAGAATATAACAGTTACAGACAAGACCACTCAGCCCATCAGAGTTTAGCATTTTTAATATCTTTAGCTATTAATTAATTTGTGATCAAATACGCTTTTGATATTAAAACCAAGAGTAGACCCAACAGACAATTGCATTAAAGAACTACAAAGAGCTGTTCAAAAATGTCTAATTCTTGCCTGGGATTTTCCTCAACAGGAGAGTAGAAGCAAGACTTCTATATTGGACAGCAACATTATCAAGACCATGACCTACCTTATCTTTTTTGAAGTGGGCTCCTAATTCAGATCTCCACCACTTAGTGAAGGTAAGAAGCTCAGGAGTAGGCCATATACAAATGGCCCATCGAACCTGCTCTGCCATTCAATTATTTCATGGCTGGCCTCCTATATAAATCCCACCTTTCCTGTTCTAATCCCTTAGTGCCAAAGACCAATTGATCTCTGTTTTGAAATACGCAACAGGTGCGCATTTACAGGCGCGCTTCTGAGGCAGAGAATTTCAAAGAATCTCAAGCTTTTGAATGAAGAAACTACTGATTTCAGTCCCAAATATCTGATCCTTTCTTCTAGACTCTACAGCAAGAGGAAACCAGTCTCTAAAGCATTTAACTCATCAAGGCCTAAACGAACTTCATACATTTCAATTCGATCACCTCTTACTTTTGAAACTCCAGAGAACATAGGCCTACCCTACTCAATCTCTCCTATTACAACTGCCCTCTCAACACTGGGAAGGAAAATAATCTACAGCAACAGCACCTCAAAACGTCAGAAAAAAAGGAGGGTGGAAGAGCTTCAAATATCATTCTTCTATTCAATTTTCTGAGGTTGCAGTGTGTGCAAGGGAAGACGAAGTACAATGTGCTGGAATACCATCCAGTCTTCCAAATGAGGTTGCTTAGGGGGTGGGTTACAATAAAGGAAGAGAATATAGGTCTCAATAAATGGGACTCTGAAAATGATCTGCCAATGACTCATATTTTATTTTATTGAGTTTATTACATCAATTTGAGGAATGAGAAAAAAAATAATGGATGTGGGTCTGGATTCTACTTCAGTGGTTCCAAACCTTTTCAGTAACACGGCACACTTCAATGAGACAAACAATTCCACAGCACACCCATTTTTTTCAACTGAATCAATTGCTCATAAACATCACATTTATTATGGTTATGGTCTTACTAGACTGGAAAACAGGCCCTGTTTGCCCAATCTCTCTTCATAGGACAGTCTTGCCACATCCAGAATAAGTCTGGTGAACCATCTTTACACTCCCTCGATGGCAATAATATTCTTGATGAGGTAAGGGGACCAAAACTGTACACAAAACTCTGGGTGGGGTCTAAACAAGCTCCTGCACTATTGCGGCAGGATTTCACTATTCCTGTACTAATTCTACTTGAGATAAAGGCTAACATTCCATTAACCTTGCTAATAACTTGCTTGCTGCACGATGTCTGCCAGCATTGTGGTGCTGCCCATGCCATGCCTCACGGGTTTTCTTGTGACTTCAGCCACAAGTCCGAATATAAGGGCCTTCTCTGCATGGGTAATACTGATTGCAGCCTTCAACATTTCTTGGGCTACATACACTTGATCTCTTGCAAGTGAAAGATTATTGCAAGGCCCATTCTAGCATGGCGTCATTGATCTGATTAACGCCCCCTCCCCCCGTCACTCTCCCCCCCCCCCCCCCCCTCCCCCGTCACTTCCACGCTGTGATGGCCACATAAAAACAAGAAGCAGGAGTAGATGATTCCAGCCTACTCTGCCATTTAACATCCTGATATCAGCATCTATAGTGGAAATTGCCTGTTGGTGTGCCCTCATTGGGAAGGGGAGGGAAGCCAAACTCCTCTTGAAGGCTTCCTGGCATCAACATCCTGTGGCAATCGGGGCTTGCGGGGAGGAGGTGAAGGGGGGCTCTTAGTATTCTATCACCTTGTGGATTCCCCTCCCTGGCAGTGGTATTTCACCTGTTTCCCCCATCCACCATCTTTTCTCTCTCTCCAATATCTCTACCCGGAGATGGGGGGGGGGGGGGGTTGCGCAATCCATTGCTCACGGTGGTATCTCCCAGTGCCCCCCCTCCCCCCCTCCTCCCCCAACTCTCTCACCACTTCCAGACGCTTCAGTCTAGATTTTTGTAGTTCGAATATCTAGAACTAGTTCCACATGTGGTCTACTGCAGCACTTAAAAGATTTTGAGCGTAGTCACCCATAGTTCTTATTAGCTCAGTTGAAAAGCAATATTATACCAAAGTAAGTGGTGAATACTGTTGATATTTCAGAATGTAACTAAAATATCCTTTCTTTTCCAATGCAGTTAAAAAAAAATTGGATTTCATTTTTCACAGGTTACTCACAAAATCACAATGCAAAACCACAGCGAACAGTGGTAATCGACTACAGTTTTATGCTTTTATCAACAGTTAATTGGAGTTTGTGAAACGGGTTCTGGGATGTTGGGGAATGGAGTTGTTGGAGTGGTAAAATGGAGACTGCGGGCACCCAGCATTACCCTCACAAACCAGCGCGCCTGCCCCCATGAGTCCGCAGCATGGTAGGAATCTGATTGGTACCGCACTTGCCCATTGAGCCCCATCATTCAAGTACAGCACTCACTGAAACCGTGGTACACTTAGACCGGTTCTCACAGCACACTTACACCAGTTGAAAACCTCTGTCCTACCTCAGACATTAAGTTCCTCAAACACTTTAATAGAATATATTATATACAAGCAACAACATTGAAGCAGTCAAAATTAATCAATTTCACAGATAAAATCTTTTGAGTACTTATGAACTGAATGTTGATGCAATGAAGGAAAAATAATTTAGATATTGTGGGTAATATATTTTCTGATAAAAGACAGGAATGGAGGCAGGTAAATGGGTGTTTATCCATCCTTGAAATGACTGTAAAGGGATGGTTAATTTACTGCCAAATCTCATCATACTGCACAAAATAAAGGACAAACTAAAATCCTGGCTCTTCTGATACTGAGACAAAAGGGGAATTAAACTGGATAGCACTTGAAAAGGGGTGTGTGAATCACAATGTACATTGAACTCACTCCCATTCAACGTAAAGTAGGCAGCACACTAACTTTGTGCTGCCTGCTCATTATTGCATGCAGCCTGCATTATCCATACTATTCATTAGCCAAAGAAAAGCAAGTCCCAATATTGTTACTTGCTCACAATACTTGAAGCTAGTCTGTACTGCTTAAAGCTCTCTTAAATAAAAGCAAGTTCCTGCGGATTTTGGAATCTGAAACAAAAACAGAAAATACTGGACAATCTCAGCAGGTATGACAGCATATGTGGAGAGAGAAGGGAGCTAACGTTTTGTTGTGGGACTCCATCCCATTCTCCCAGTTCCTTCGCTTCCATCACATCTGTTCCCATGTTGCCACTTTCCAAATCGGTGTTGCTGATATGTCTATATTCTTCCTTAATTATGGTTTTCCACCCACTGTGGTCAACAGGGCTCTCAACCATGTCCAACCTATCTCTTGCCCCACTGTTTTCACCCCTTCCCCTCCCTTCCAGAACCAGGTTAGGGTCCCCCTTGTCCACACTTTTCATCCCACCAGCCTGCACATTCTTTTTTTTTAAATTTAGAGTACCCAATTATTATTTCCAATTAAGGGGCAATTTAACGTGGCCAATCCACCTACCCTGCACATCTTTGGGTTGTGGGGGCGAAACCCACGCAGACATGGGGAGAATGTGCAAACTCCTCACAGACAGTGACCCAGGGCCAGGATTCGAACCCAGGTCCTCAGCGCCGTAGGCAGCGATGCTAACCACTATGCCACCTTGCTTCCCAGCCTGCACATTCAAAGAATCATCCTCCGCTAGTTCCAACTACAGCGTGATGCCACCACCAAACACATTTTCCCCTCACTCCCCCGTCAGCATTCTGTTGGGATCGTTCACTCCGGAATACCCTGGTCCACTCCACCATCACCCCCAACATCTCACCCTCTTCACACAGCACCTTCCCATGCAAATGCAGAAGGTGTAATACCTGTCTCTTTACCTCCTCCCTGCTCACCATCCAAGAGCCTAAACACAGCTGAGGTAGTACTTCACGTGCACCTCGTTCAATTTGATCTGTTACATTCGCTGATCCCAATGAGGTCTAATCTACATTTTTTATTGTAGAGTCGTGCAATTGGGGCCGCACAGTGATGCACTGGTTAGCACTACTGCCTACGACGCCGAGGACCTGGCTTCCATCCCGGTGCCGGGTTACTGTCTGCATGAAGTTTGCATATTCTCCCCGTATCTGCATGTGTTTCACCCCCACAACCCAAAGATGTGCAGGATAGGTGGATTGGCTACGCTAAATTGCCCATCCCTTAATTGGAAAAAAATGATTGGGTATTCCAAATTTTTTTTTTTTTTAAAGTAGTCATAGAATCACTACAGTGCAGAAAGAGTCTTCACCGACCCTCTAAAAGAGCAATCTACCTAGGCCCACTTCCCCCACCCTATCCCTGTAACCCAAACTAACCTTTGGAACACTAAGGGGAAATTTAGCATGGCCAAACCATCTAACCTCACATCTTTGAATTGTGGGAGGAAACCGGAGCACCCGGAGGAAAACCACACAGACAGGGAGAGAAAATGGAAACTCCACACAGTCACCCAAGGCTGGAATTGAACGCGAGTCCCTGGTTCTGTGAGGCATCAGTGCTAACCATGCCGGCTATGCCACCTATATTCGATGATGTGGAGATGCCGGCGTTGGACTGGGGTGAGCACAGTAAGAAGTCTTACAACACCAGGTTAAAGTCCAACAGGTTTGTTTCAAACACGAGCTTTCGGAGCACGGCTCCTTCTTCAGGTCCTATATTCCTATATTCGAGGCAGACAAAAGAACACCTTCGGTCCATCCACAAGCAAGACCCAGACCATCCTGTGGCTTGTCATTTTAACTCAGCGCCTTGCTTTCACGTCCGCACATCTATCCTTGGCCTGCTGCATTGTTCCAGTGAAGCCCAACCCAAACTGAAGGAACAGCACCTCATCTTCCGATTAAGCACATTACAGCCTCACGATTTAACTCTGAGTTCAACAACTTCACACTGTGATCTCTCTCCTTCACTTTCACCCCATCTTTATTTTGATCAATGTATTTTCATTTCTTCCATTGATCCACTTTTCCCTCACCATTGTCTCCCCTCCCCCTACCCCACCCCACTTGGGCCATCTGTTCTCTGTTCATAGTTGCCTTTTGGCACACTGCTTACCTTGTCTGCTTTACACGTTTGTCTGCTCTGAACACATTCTGATCTCTTAATGATGTGGAGATGCCGGCGTTGGACTGGGGTGGGCACAGTAAGAAGTCTTACAACATCAGGTTAAAGTCCAGCAGGTTTGTTTGGAATCTCTTCACGTGCCATGATCAACATTTTTCTTAGTCATTATATCTACCATACATTCCCTTTGTCTTTCTGTCCATGACATCTTTGTCAATCGCTGGCACTCTATTGAGTCCTATTGCTCCACACCCCTCCACCACAACAGTATAAATCTGATCCTATTTCCAGTCCTCTCCAGCTTTGACAAAGAATGCACCTCTTAAAGTTGCGGTCATCAGGGGTGCTGAGATTATTTGGAATAGCGTGTGCAAAAAATAACAATGTGAGATAGCATGCAGCAAGGTTTTCCGATGCTACACTGTAAGTCTTGCTGGAGGAGTTGGTAAGGAACAGAGATGTCCTGTCCTTCGAATGGGGGAAGGATACCCTCTAGACACATGATAAAACAACAGTGGGGATGGATAGCTGCTGAGGTAAATGATGTTCAGCAGATGTTTAGCCCCAGTTGTGGTGATCTTTGTGAGGGATTTCCAGGATGGAAGGCATAGTGATCACAAAAATACACAAAGCTGTTTTGAAGAATTAAACTAATTTTATTATCACTACTAAATTTGACTTCAACACTTATTCGGAATAGCAAACATACATGTAAGAATTAAACTACACTCACTAACACTATCTCTATCTAATAACTATAACTATTATATCTTAACTAACTCTGCAATACACTATGAATCTTATAGAACATAGAACATTACATAGAACATAGAACATTACAGCGCAGTACGGGCCCTTCGACCCTCGATGTTGCGCCGACCTGTGAAACCATCTGAAGCCTATCTGACCTACACTATTCCATTTTCATCCATATGTCTATCCAGTGACCACTTAAATGCCCTTAAAGTTGGCGAGTCTACTACTGTTGCAGGCAGGGCGTTCCATATCCTTCTTCAGCTCCAAATCTAATCCCCTCCCCAAGGCCCAAGAGCCAGTGCAATTTATAGTACTGTCCCTTCGCTCCCTCTAGTGGCTAGGCTTAACATAACATTAACTCTTCACATGCTGTACATTGTATTATGTCACACCAGTGACCTGGATGAAGTGCCACAGGAAGTTTTATGACCGCAAGGTCAGTAAATGCGTCTTCAAATGCCATATCTTCCAAACTGCACCACTGGCCTCATCAACTGTTCAATTCACCACTCCCTCACCAACAATCACCATCAATCAGGTCTCAAATGTATAATTTAAATGCTTCACCCCACTTTCATAAAAACAAAGCTGTTGCAAGCCTCAGGCCCATATCCCACAGCTTGCCTATTCAACCATGGCAACCACATCATCCAACCATATTGCACCATTCACTGACACAATTCCCCCTCTCTTGCTGGAGAAGGTGGCGTACAATTGGAAGTGGCAGGAACTAAACGGAGGGGAAGTGGTGCACTCATTTGTTCTAATACCCTTGGAGGAGTGCTGGCCAGAATCAATGTCCACTGCCAATGCTGTGGCCAGCAGCAGAGCTGATTTCACTGAAAATGGTGCCCACATACTTAATATTCCTTCTCACATCAAATCTCCCCTATAACATAATTTTCTGACTCTCAGGCTGTGGATGATGAAAGCATGCACCTTTTACTTTCTTCTCTACCATACCCCAAACCTCCCACTTCATCTTTTTACATTTCAGGTACCCAAGAAGTGCAGCCCGACCAGAAAACGAAGGCAGAGCCAAGGGCCAATGATGTTAAAGACACAGTGCTTTCACATTTGGAGCCACCAGGATAAGTATTGACACTGCACATATTTCAGAAGATAGCACAGAGGTGGAATCAGCAGGTGGTAAGATAATGGGTACAAATGCATGGCAGCTACAGTAGAGGACAAGGATAGTGGAGCTGCCAGCTTGCCCAAAGGCAAAGTTACAAATGTGTTCTTATACCGAGAACTCAGGTGAGGACTTCATTGGACTAGGCTACAGAAGCAGTTTGATGGGTATACACAATAGGGCTGTGTGTGCTGGGAAGCCTGGACGAAAGCCAGACTTCAATGCCAAGAAATTTGAAGCAGTTCAGAACCAACTTGGCACAGGACTTTGCTCAGAGCTTGGAGCCCTCCCCCTTGGCGGAGCATATCGGTGTTTACTGCAAACTGTCCATCAGCAGGTTACTAGGATTACTGAGGTGTTGCCTTGGGAGAGTGGCAATGATCTGATGAAGACGGTACAACTCTCTGCTCTCAGGATGATCGCATTCATTTTTTTTTTATATAAATGTTTTTATTCAGTTTTCGTATTTTATATTGAACAAATTACAAATTGTTAGGAGAGAGAAACAAAAAAAAAAACAAACAAAAACAAACACGCAAAAATTAACATACATATTTACAGGTAAGCATCTTCGTAGTAGTAACTGCGCCCCCCCCCCCCCCCTCAACATGTTTATTTAGCTTGGTTTTGGGCCTTAGCTAGCCATCGAACCCCCGTAACGAACCTGTAGCCCCCCCCCCCCTCCCGCTACCTTCCCCCGACTATTCTTCCTCTTGTACATTGGCCACAAATAGGTCCCGGAACAGTTGCATGAATGGCTCCCACGTTCTGTGGAAGCCGTCGTCCGACCCTCGGATGGCAAATTTGATTTTCTCCATTTGGAGAGATTCCGAGAGGTCGGACAGCCAGTCCGCAGCTCTGGGCGGTGCTGCTGACCGCCAGCCAAACAGAATTCTACGGCGGGCGATCAGGGAGGCAAAGGCAAGGGCGTCCGCCCTCCTCCCCAGGAATAGATCTGGCTGGTCTGAAACCCCGAAGACCGCCACTATCGGGCATGGCTCCACCCTCACCCCCACCACTTTGGACATAGCCTCGAAGAAGGCTGGGATGATCGCATTCATAACGACACCCATAGAATACATACAGTGCAGAAGAAGGTCATTCGGCCCATCGAGTCTGCACCTACCCTCTGAAAGAGCACCCTAACTAGGCCCACTCCAGCCACCCACCCCTCCCCCAATCCCCATACTCCTACCTAATCTGCACAATTTTGGACACTAAGGGGCAATTTAGCATGGCCAATGCACCTAACCTGCACATGGTTGTCTGAGGGATGAAGCCGGAGCACCCAGAGGAATCCCTAGCAGACATGGGAGAAAGTGCAAACTCCACACAGTCACCCAAGGCCTGAATTGGGTTGCTGATGCTGTGAGGCAGCAGTGCGAACTACTGTGCAATAATGCCACCCTTGTTGTTCTTGGTACTTATTGTATTTCAGTCAGCCAGCTCAAACTGCTGCCACCTATGCTGGCGTGTGTAGCCTGAAGTTGGCCTTTCTTGGCTCAGAGCTGCTGAAGTTTGTTCTTCAAGTCCACCTTCAGTCTCCTCCACAGAAAAAGAGCAGCCTTCCACTAGCCAGGCTGCAGCTGCTGGAGTAGCACTCTGTAGGAGCATGAGCACAGGTACCGCCACACAGCCAGACACTAAAGGAATGCAAAGTGTACTCAGTTTAAGTTTATATACACTAAGGCATCATTTATTTTATAGCTTGGGTTTGGAATGTACATTTTGTGACAACTTTTATTTTTACATTGATAACTATACGAAGGGAAGCTAAGGCATTTGGGAGATTATGGTGACCGGGGTATTGGGATTGAGGTTACTGGTATCATGCTTGAATTGGTTCTTCATCTACAGCCCGGGAAGAATGGGGCTGTCTAGGTTGCAGACTCTCTTTCTCTTCCACCTTTTCTTCTTCCTCATTTTCCTCTTCCTCTTGCTTTTCCGCTTCTGAGCTGAATGGTGATGCTAGCTTCCAGAATTAATGCAAAATGTACAGCAAGCAGCAAAAACACCACAAATCTTCAAACCCATTCAGCTCAAGACCACAGGTCTCCTCCAGAGACCGCGGTAATATTGCTTCAGTGTGCCGATGGTCTGTTCTATCTCTCACATGTGTCATAGTAGCACAGTGGGTAGCTCTGTTGCTTCACAGTTAAAGGGTCCCAGTTCGATTCCCGGCTTGGGTCACTGTCTGTGCGGAGTCTGCACGTTCTCCCCTTGTCTGCGTGGGTTTCCTCCGGGTGCTCTGGTTTCCTCCCACAAGTCCCGAAAGATGCGCTGTTAGGTAATTTGGACTTTCTGAATTCTCCCTCTGTGGACTGGAATAGGCGGCGGAATGTGGTGACTCGGGGCTTTTCACAGTAACTTCATTGCAGTGTTAATGTGAGCCAACATGTGACAATAAAGATTATTATTATTATTAAGTAAACCAAAATCAACAGACATGGTCAGTGGACAGCCTTAGTTACCTAGTGGACATCTATCCATAATGCTTGAAATGGAGCTGGCACATGAATGAAGGCATCATAACTGCTGCCAGAAAGCTGGGCATTGACCCACATGATTTGCAGCCTAAGCTCACATACTACGGAATTAGCACTGCAGTACACAAAAACAGACAATGGAAGACTGCATCATGGTGAACCTGCAGTCCTTGCAAACTCTTGTGCTCACTCTGTATATTTATCCCTGACAAGGAATAAATTGTAGTTAGTTCCGTTTGATTAGAAAGACTCAGTAACCTCCCTCTTGCAACTATCGACTACAACAATCCCCTGCAAACTGAGAAATGTTGCTCAAATCTAAAGTGTCAGCCTGGAAGGAGTTAGATGGCGAAAGTTCATAAACTTGGTCACCTTTGCAGCCAATGGCAATGCAGTCCTTGCCCTGCTCAGAGATTGGAGTTGTGGCTGGCCAATGTGGCATATTTCAGTTATGACCTTGTTAATGAAGTGCAGCTATCTGAAACATTGGTTGCCAGTGAGGTTCAGGGCGAAGCATTGCTCTTTGAACACTGGGTGTACATGGCATCTTGCTGAGAGCCTGTATGCCCCGCTCCTCCTCGCTCTTTAGCAGCCTACCCTGCTCTGAAGATCTACAGGTGCATCAGAGTCTGGGAGCAACTGATTTGTAAGAAAGCCTTGAAGTCAGCAAAAAGAACTTCGGCACCTACCACAACACTCTACTTCTGAATTTTGAAACAGCTGTAGAAAGCACCAGAACGCATGTAGAATTGTATCAAGTGCTGAAAAAAATAAACCAACAAATTACTGTGAGTAGTTGATGATCCCTTTAAATATCATGGCTGGGGCATCCATTCTGCTCAGCAAGTGTTCAGCTGCACAAAATTAAGAGGTGACTTTCCCTGGAACGTGGTTTCCCAAAAGGCCAATACTGCGCCAATTCAGTTTTGCATGCTGATGTGTAAGTCTGCATACTTCCAGAGAACATTAACTGTGCATGCCTTGCCGCCTTAACCAAAATGAGGTCTGGAATACTTCATGTTAGAAATATATATATGTACCAAGTATGCTATTTTAGAAGCCTAACAGCACTTGAGGCATCCTAAAAAGCAGGTGTTTCTGAACTCAATTTTGCCCCCAAGCGGTTTAGGGTGCTGGTCACCACATATGCCACAGCAAACCTGTGCTACTTATCTACAATCACAGAAAATGCAATTGATTGTATTCATACCAAGTGAATGCAAGGCTGAAAAAAAATTCCTTTGAATTTTTATTGTAGTGCCATACATCTCCCCCCTTTCACATCGGCTGGGTGGATTAGAACAGAAGTATGTGCTGTTATTTCTAGCATTCAAAGAACGTCAGCACTCTTCCCATAACCATCACCCCTCGGTCACCCATTTAATTCCGAGCTTGCACCAATTACTCCGTGCAACACAGTTCACCGACATTTGATTTTCCTAATAAAGCACACAAAGTGTCATCAGTACAAAGGTGCTTTTCCGGTAAATGCACTTTCTTATTCTGATCTTTTGTCTTCTGCTATGTAGACCAAATCTATGCTGCATCGTATGTATGCCAGGGGCATTTAAACAGCATTGCGCCATGTGTCTTTTGTTCAACCATCAGTCAGTGACTGATCCCTCACGGAGTACTGAAGATTATTCACTTAGGCTATGAAATGACAGTGAGCTCAATGAGCTTTTGCTTATGGCCTATTAACCAGTGCAAAGAAGTGTGGACGTTGGTAGTTTCAGTAATGATCTTCAGCAATGCTTGAAGCACTGGGGACTGCATTGCAAAGGCTCAAAGTACATGCATAAATCACTTTATACAAGACAAAATTACCTTCTGGCAAAATTCTGCCAGTGCTTCTTAGAAGCAAACAGTTAAATAAAGTGCTTACTGGTGTCTCTGTTATCAGCAGATAAGCTGGCAGTTTTATTTTTAAAACATTCCGACTTTATTACCTAATAACAGTTGAAAATTAAATATGTATTTAATTTTAGCTCTGACACAAACAGCTTTGTTGTGAAAGAAAAATGTCAGAACAAGCCTGGTTTGCAGTGCTGATTTGTGCATACATGTTGGAGGATGAACATAATTATTTAAAGTTGATATGATAAAATATATGCAAAGCTGACGGACAATAAATGAGAGAGAGATAGAAGATTTTGCCTCTTTTTGTTTGATCTCTATTTGCCTCCCCCAATTTTCTCCTCTCCTCATCTAAGCAAGTCAATTGTTGTTGAGTTATGGTGCAGCATGCAGCTCACCATGACCAGTTGTTGAATACTGAAAGGCGCCTCCAAGATTGACCATGTGTCTGAAGTGTACCCTGATCCTGCCAATCCCATGCTCAATGGCACATTTTCTTTCTACTCATTCATGGAATGTGGGCATTGCTGGCTGGGCCAGCATCTATTGCTCATCCCTAATTGGTTTTGAACCTTGGCATTTCAGAGGGCATTTTAAGAGATGCTATGGATCTGGAGTCAGGTGTAGGTCAGACCAAGTAATGGCAGCAAGTCTCCTACCCTAAAGGACATCAGTGAACCAGATGGATCTTTACAACAACCAGCAATGGTTTCATGGTCACCATCAGACTTCTAATTCCAGGGTTTTTCAATTGAATTCAAATGTCACCATCTGCCATGGTGGGATTCAAGCCCGAGTTCCCAGAGCATTACCCCGGGTTCACTGGATTGGTAGTCCAATGATAATACCATTATGCCATTGCCTCTTTATCCGGTTATTATATGGCTGTTGTGCTGCCAATGAGCATTTTCTATTGAACGTCTCAGGGGATAATTTTCAAGTTTGAAGGGGATATTATTTTTCTCTTTGTAGTCACTGCTTATGTCTGCTTGCAGGTTCAAAGGCATGAGGTTGCTTGAACTGGGAATCACATGCACACTTTCATAAATCTTTTCTTATGGTTGCAAAGCAGCTGCAAATTGATGGGAGTGGAAGCTCTGCGGTTTGCATATCCTGCTGGATTTGAGCAGAGCTGACCACCATGTGCACCCAGTTGATTACACCCTAACACCATAAAGTCACCCACAGCTGCAAAGCCAAGCACCCATCCATTCCGATTGGTGGACAAAATCCACCAGTGGTCTACCTTATTCACTTGTGTACAACCAACTGAGGAATCCTGAGTCTATCTCTTGTAATGGTACCCAGACTTCATGGGGCGGAATTCTCCGCTCCCCACGCCGGATGGGAGAACCGCGGGAGTGCCGGGCGATCCACGACACGCCCCCCTGGCGCCCCCCGCGATTCTCCCACCCCCCACTCGGAGGAATCACCGCTCGCCGTTTTTCACGGCGACCGGCGATTCTCCGGCCCGGATGGGTGCCGTTCCCGACTGGTTCACGACGGCGGTAACCACACCCGGTCGCTGCCGTTGTGAACATGGGCGCCAAATGCTGGTTTGAGGCTTGTGGGGCGCGGAGAGGGGAGTGAGCACCACGGCCGTGCTCGGGAGGGGACTGGCCCGCGATCGGTGCCCACCGATCGTCGGGCCGGCGCCTCAAAGCGATGCACTCTTTCCCCTCCGCCGCCCCGCAAGATCAAGCCGCCAAGTCTTGCGGGGCAGCGGAGGGGAAGACGGCAACCTCGCATGCGTGGGTTTGAGCCGTCAGCCGCCATGACGTCAGCCGCGCATGCGCGGGTTGGAGCTGTCCAATCTGCGCATGCGCGGCTGACGTCACTTAGGCGCCACCGTCTCGTCATTCTCGGCGCAAGCGTCAAGGCCCGGCGGGCGAGAGTTACGGAGCGCCGCTCCTAGCCCCCCGAGTGGGGGTGAATTAGGTGATTGGAGCAGCCTCCGAGGCCGTCATGAAACTCGGCCGATTTCACAACGGCCTTCCCGATTTATCGCGGGAGCGGAGAATTCCGCCCCATTTATATTCGGAAACCGAACAAAACTCCAACAATTTTTCAATTTGTAAACTGTGAGGAAAGGATACTTTGCTCCAGGAATGATTCTATTGACAACTATGAGATCTTTTATATCAAAACAAACTTTATTATTAACCCATTAACAGCCAGCAAAAAACAGCTTTTCAATTAACAGTGAAAAGAGTTCTGAAAATAAAAGCAATGGAATACTCCACCGGTGGATCCTCCGCTCCGCTGGCAGTGCACCTACGCCTTGTTACACATGCAAGAGTTTACAAGCTGGTTGTCTTTTTTTTTAACTTAAGATGACGTAGGATGTCCTGGAATGGATGTGGTGATCATACTAATCCAACCCCCCCTTCCAGGCCAATGTGATCTTCAATTGAAATGTATTGAGACATTTCATTTTGTGACACCTGAGAGCGGAAAGCTGCTTTTGTGAAGACACAAAAACGCAGAGAAACAGGACGGATGTGTGGAGAGAGGCAGCCTTTTTTGTTGCTGTGAAGAACAGGCTGAACTCATTAATAGCTAAGCTGAATACTTTTAAAAGTTATTTTTCCATTCAAAAGGAAGGGAACACAACTAATGGGACTAAAGAAACGAGGATTCACTGAGATGGGCTTTGCTGGTGGGAATCTGTTCAGGGTTACTCCATTTCAAGAGAATACTTTTGCAAGTACACTGGAAGATATGACTGGGAAGAAGTGAGTCTGCTGGGAGCTGAGAGTGCCTTGAAACCTAGGGTGTGATTCAGTGGCCTCAGCGCATCTGATTTTCTGTCGGGGCGAATCCGTTAAATCTCGCGAGAGGACTGCGTCGAGTTTCGTCATTCGCACAACGCCTAACGAGATTAAATGGAGTCACGTGGCGCATCGTGATCTGGATCTCACTGGGCGAGATCCAGGCATGTATATTTAAATAAGCAATTCACCCGGAGCCCGGGATTCACCGGCCAGGCCAGCAAGACCTCAAATGGTTGCCATTTGGAACTGGTTCACAAAGTGGTAAACTAGTCGTAATGACACATTGGAGACCTCACTGGAGAGCTGAAGCCTCCATGGTGGAGGCAGGGTGGTACAATGGCACTTCCCCTGGCATCTGGGTATCTTGACACTGCCAGTGTGGCCAGGCTGGAAGTACCAAGTTGCCCAGATGCCAGAGGGAGTGCTAAGGTACATTGACATTGCCAAGCTGCCCAGGCTGGAGTGAGGGGGATCTCAAGAACCCCGGAAGAAGTACGTTGGGTGAAGCCCTTGACCGGCGCGGCGGCGATTCTGCAGGCTCCCGAGAATCAGCACAATGGTGTCGGAGCGGCGTGGCATGAATCTTGCCCGCCCCCCCGGTGATTCTCCGACTCGGCGGGGGATCGGAGAATCCCGGCCCCTATCTATCAGAATCCTTTATTTTGCTCACCAGAGACATAAGACTGACTGGTTACTACGATTCAGTTAACGAAAAAACTGTGTTTTCGTGGATTTTAAATAGCATTTGGTTGATGTTAATTTTAGCTTGTTACAGTAAAAAGTGAAATATTGTCATGTGATTCTTTCCATCGGTTGCTGGGAAATTGGTGGTGCTTAGTTTGCCCTCTCCGACAGACACATAGGAGCTGACACTAATTCCCTATCTGCTCTAGCTGGTCCTGAACCCATGACGATGGACCCTCTTTTATTGGAAGGTTGAAGCCATGTAACTGTTGGGTTGGGTTTGAGGCCAGGTACTTATTTTTCACGTCCAATGATTCCCATTTATTTGTCCAAGTGGAATTTGTGTTGAAGTCCTGCTGGGGAGGGTTTTTCCAGTTTGGCCTTTATGATGCGACTCATATCTTGGGTGGGCTGAATAAATCAGCACGAAGTGGCAGGTGAGGGACATTACCAACTTTTTCTATCATTTTGTGGGTTGTTGCAAGTCAGCAGATATGTGGAGGAGCAATGTTTGCCAGTCAGGGAGCCAAGGGGGTGGTGTTGAATGTGATGTTCTAGTAATGATTACCGTGGAGGTTGCTTTGTTGCTCCCAGCTGGTTTTGGGGGCTTGTACACATTAGCTTTGTGGAATCCACCAATCGCAAAATATCAGAGATATCTGTCATTGCCAGATGATTTGCTTGAGCAATGTCAGTTGGGAGGTAGGTGGCATGCCCAGGTTTGGCATGGGTTGGCAGCACAGGAGATCATTGTATTTGATGGAATAGTCCTCTTCTTCTGTTCTGATGTGGTTTCTTGTAGATAAATGATATCAATGTTGTGTTAAGTACCAAGGACTCCAATGAGGCTTGGCTTGGCTGCCGACAAGCCCTCAACGTTTAGTTGGAACATTCGGAGAGTGGACCTGACTGCAATTTAATCTTGGGGTAGTTTTTCATTGTTCCTTTCGGCTTTGGGACTGACTAGGATGCCTTGTGTGGACTCTTCTCATGAAGTTTCCTTTGGAATTTAGTCTGCTGATAGAATCATTAGCTTTCCCCAGGCAAACAAATGGAATTATGGAATACAATGTTGACAAATGTTGACAAATGTGAGGTTATCCATTTTGGTAGGAATAACAGCAACGGGATTATTATTTAAACGATAAAATATTAAAGCATGCTGCTGTGCAGAGAGACCTGGGTGTGCTAGTGCATGAGTCACAGAAAGTTGGTTTACAGGTGCAACAGGTGATTAAGAAGGCAAATGGAATTTTGTCCTTCATTGCTAGAGGGATGGAGTTTAAGACTAGGGAGGTTATGCTGCGATTGTATAAGGTGTTAGTGAGGCCACACCTGGAGTATTGTGTTCAGTTTTGGTCTCCTTACTTGAGAAAGGACGTACTGGCGCTGGAGAGTGTGCAGAGGAGATTCACTAGGTTAATCCCAGAGCTGAAGGGGTTGGATTACGAGGAGAGGTTAAATAGACTGGGACTGTACTCATTGGAACTTAGAAGGATGAGGGGGGGATCTTATAGAAACATTTTAAATTATGAAGGGAATAGATAAAATAGATGCGGGCAGGTAGTTTCCACTGGCGGATGAAAGCAGAACTAGGGGACATAGCCTCAAAATAAGGGGAAGTAGATTTAGGACTGAGTTTAGGAGGAACTTCTTCACCCAAAGGGTTGTGAATATATGGAATTCCTTGCCCAGTGAAGCAGTTGAGGCTCCTTCATTAAATGTTTTTAAGGTAAAGATAGATAGTTTTTGAAGAATAAAGGCATTAAGGGTTATGGTGTTCGGGCCGGAAGTGGAGCTGAGTCCACAAAAGATCAGCCATGATCTCATTGAATGGCGGAGCAGGCTCGAGGGGCCAGCTGGCCTACTCCTGCTCCTAGTTCTTATGTTCTTAAACCTGAGTACTGGTGGGGGACGCAAAGTGAACACTGATCCACTGCTCCTGTGGCATCTACTAATGCATGCTTTTGTCTTCAAAAAGTAAGACATGCTCTTCCGTGATTTCCCTGTTTTCTATTTGGCTGCCAGTTATTTATGGGAATGATATAGCCCAATCTTCAAAGGCTCACTGAAGACTGCAATGTATCTGGTGCATTTTACTTTCATTTGATAGGAAATAGCTAACATATGTTTTTGATAGGTTTTAAACTCCCTTTTGTGTGCTATAAGTATTTTTTTCTAGGCTCCTTACTTATCTCTGCACTTACACATTACACTGTCATCCCTCATCATCCTTCGTACAATTCAGTATTTATACAATGTCACTCTTGGCACGGTCAGCTCTTATCTGCAATTTTCTCATAAGCTTTCTGCTTTACACTCTTCACTCTACTTTTGACAAAACTCTATTTTCATGACTGTTACTACATCCTTATTTTCATGCAATATTTCAGTCTTTTATGTATTTTATCCACATTTGTATTATCCATTTCTTAGCATCTCCCAAAAGCTTGAAAGCAGTATCCCTCCATTAGCTTAGCATGACTGCTGCCTCTACACAAATCGTTCCCCCTCCCACCCCCCACCTCACCAAGGCCACCCCCCATCGCCCGGCCCACCAAGGCTACCCCCCATCGCCCGGCCCACCAAGGCCACCCCCCCCTCCTCCCCTCCCCCCCCCCCCCCCCCCCCCCCCCTCCCCCTCCCCCCATGTCGCCGGTTCTTACTTAATATGCTGGCTAAAGAATGGTAAAATCCAGACACTAGATTATCACACAAAAGGGTCAGACTAAGACCCAAAGTAAAATGATTCATGTTTACTAATTAGAATCACTGGCAAGACAACGAGCTTTGACAATGTAGATCTCTGTCCGGCAGAATCAAGGGCGGGATTCTCCATCGGCCTTTGCCGAAATTGGAAAAGTTGATTGGGCGGGGAATCGAATCGGTCGTGAGGCCAAAATCGTGGGGGGGCGCCATGCCATGCTCCAGTGCTTCGAAAGCGCTTCAGTGCATTCTACTCCGTACATACAGTAAACGCTGTATACATATCATTAATGGGCCTGACCCGGTATTCTCCGGGGCCTCCACGATGCCCGCCTCACCGGAAGGAATTACCGATGCCATGTTTCACTTGTAAACATCGAGAAACAGTACCATGGCGAATGAGGGAGAGAGAGAGGATGCAGGAGCATGACCATGGGCTGCTGGGCTGGACAATGGCAGGGCTGACTGGCGGTGGGGAGGAAATGTCTGCCAGCCCCGGGGGGGGGGGGGGGGGGGGGGGCAGTGGAGGGTGACAGGGTGGGGGATGACCCCCAGGGGACAGGGGTGTCCAGGCCGTTGCCGGGGCCAGCAAGCCATTCTTGCTGCACACCCACTAACCGCCCACCGTGGCCTGTGGTTGCGCAGAGTGACACCGGGTGTATGGATGCCCCACCTGCCGCCCATAAACACCCTACCTGCGCCCTCTCCTGCTCCTTGCAACCCCTCCATGATTCCAACCTGCCACACTACAGGGTGTGGGCCCTGGATTGGCAGTAGCAGCGGGACTGGTCCATGGGATGGAGGGTGATGACGGCCCGCTCTGCGATGAGCTCAGGTGCTCTGCACCATTTGACAATGCCTGACTCCCGCCCACTGTAGCACTTTCCACCGTCAACCTGAGTAATTCCTGCATGCGAGCTGGCCATTCCATCACATGGTTCCACTGAACGATTGGGGTGGCGGAGGTGGAGCCAGTATGGGGTGGGGAGGTATGGGGTGGAAAGAGATGGAGCAGTGAGCACTAGATAAACTGGGTCCCTGACCTAAACCCATCCACAGGGATAATGGATGGAGTCGGAGGCACTGAGGTGGTCCGGCCCCTCCCATGCGTGAGTCACTGGTACGGGTCCCATTGCCTTTTCCTCATGGGTTCCCGATGGCCCCCGGGCTACTCCATGGAATGGGTGCGCAGGCGGATCTAACTCCTGAGGCACCTCCGCTACCTGGCGCCGCCATGACTCGAGGCCCGCTCTCGTCTTGACCAAGGTCCGCATGCTCATGACCATGGAGCACAGGGAGCAGACCACCTTCTTCCGGAACTCTGCCACATCACCCTGTGACAGTGCCACCATCTTCTGGGTCCATGCTACATCAGCCGGTGACTGTGCCACCACCTTCTGGGTCCATGCTACATCAGCCGGTGACTGTGCCACCACCTTCTGGGTCCATGCTACATCAGCCGGTGACTGTGCCACCACCTTCTGGGTCTGCGCTACATCAGCTGGTGACTGTGCCACCACCTTCTGGGTCTGTGCTACATCAGCCGGTGACTGTGCCACCACCTTCTGGGTCCGTGCTACATCAGCTGGTGACTGTGCCACCACCTTCTTCCGGAACTGTGCCACATCACCCTGTGACTGTGCCACCACCTTCTGGGTCTGCGCTACATCAGCCGGTGACTGTGCCACCACCTTCTTCCGGAACTGTGCCACATCACCCTGTGACTGTGCCACCACCTTCTGGGTCTGCGCTACATCAGCCGCTGACTGTGCCACCACCTTCTGGGTCTGCGCTACATCAGCCGGTGACTGTGCCACCACCTTCTTCCGGAACTGTGCCACATCACCCTGTGACTGTGCCACCACCTTCTGGGTCTGCGCTACATCAGCCGGTGACTGTGCCACCACCTTCTTCCGGAACTGTGCCACATCACCCTGTGACTGTGCCACCACCTTCTGGGTCTGTGTTACATCAGCCGGTGACTGTGCCACCACCTTCTGGGTCTGCGCTACATCAGCCGGTGACTGTGCCACCACCTTCTTCCGGAACTGTGCCACATCACCCTGTGACTGTGCCACCACCTTCTGGGTCTGTGTTACATCAGCCGGTGACTGTGCCACCACCTTCTGGGTCTGCGCTACATCAGCCGGTGACTGTGCCACAACCTTCTGGGTCCGTGCTACATCAGCTGGTGACTGTGCCACCACCTTCTTCCGGAACTGTGCCACATCACCCTGTGACTGTGCCACCACCTTCTGGGTCCGTGCTACATCAGCCGGTGACTGTGCCACCACCTTCTGGGTCTGCGCTACATCAGCCGGTGACTGTGCCACCACCTTCTGGGTCTGCGCTACATCAGCCGGTGACTGTGCCACCACCTTCTGGGTCTGCGCTACATCAGCCGCTGACTGTGCCGCCGCCCTCTGATTTGTGTCACATCAGCCAGTACCCAGGCAATGCCACGAACGCCCTCAGCCATGACCCGTTGTGACTGGACCATGGTCTGGAGCCCCGCTGCAATGTCCAGGTGGCTCTGGTAGATGGCTGCCTATGACAGAGAAGTGCTTTCCTGGGCCTCGGCCACCACCCAAATAGAGTGCCCCAGGCCTTGAACATCTTGACCTATGGCCGATACCTTCGCTCCCAAGGCCTCCACCCCGGATGCTACCATTGCAGTGTTGGCCTGGGTGGCAGGCATGGTCGGGAGAACATCCTGCCCCTGAAGAGAGTTGGACTCCTCCATCTGCACGCACTGGATCTTTGCTGACACCCCCTCATGTCATCCCTGGGGCTGCAAATGCATCTCCACTATTGATGGAACCGCCCGTTCCAGAAGCCCGAAACCTGTCTGGACGGCAGCTAGTCCCTGGGGTTGGGCCACCCTCTGGCCGTCTGCCTCCTCGGGGGTTCCTACGTCCAGCAGATGTATCGCAGCAGGTGAATGGTGCGTACCAGAGTGCGGTCCAGGAACCTCTTCATTAAGGTGCCCAACCGAGGTGAGTGTCTCTGGGATGGTGGCGGGTGTTGGGGTCAGTTGTATCGGGACGTCAGTGTCGTCAACCTTGTGATGGCAACCTCCTTCGCACCCCGGGGTGCAGGGTAGCCCGCCCCACTTCCATAGCGTCTAGCAGGGTCTCAAGCTCAGCCTCTGAGAACCAGTGCTCTCCGTGCTACCATCATGATGAGTGGGAGTGGAGTGCTTATATGTGGCTGCAGCTTCTCAGCCTCTTGTCAATCTCGACCCTGGCAAATCAGACACTGTTTTCCATTGGAATCGATTCAGCTCCATGTGGCACTGGTGCTAGCCCATTAACAGTTGTTGAATTCCTCCCGATTGGAGCCAATTTTGCTGTCATAAGGTCCACCGATTCAGTTAGGTTGGGGGAATTAGCTCAAATGGTAGAGCGCTTGCTTAGCATGTGAGAGATAGTGGGATCGATGCCCGCATTCTCCATTTCATTTAAGGTGAGATGGTGGTGTAGTGGTAATGTTACTAGACTAGTAATCCAAAGGCAAGTGAAGAATATTCATGCTCTGGGGTACATAGGTTCAAATCCTACCATGGCAGCTAGTAGAATTTAAATTTTGGGCAGCACGGTAGCATGGTGGTTAGCATAAATGCTTCACAGCTCCAGGGTCCCAGGTTCGATTCCCGCCTGGGTCACTGTCTGTGCGGAGTCTGCACATCCTCCCTGTGTGTGCGTGGGTTTCCTCCGGGTGCTCCGGTTTCCTCCCACAGTCCAAAGATGTGCGGGTTAGGTGGATTGGCCATGCTAAATTGCCCTTAGTGTCCTAATAAAGTAAGGTTAAGGGGGGGTTATTGGGTTACGGGTATAGGGTGGTTACGTGGGTTTGAGTAGGGTGATCATTGCTCGGCACAACATTGAGGGCCGAAGGGCCTGTTCTGTGCTATACTGTTCTATGTTAGTACCGGCATCAACAATTATTCTCTGAAACAGCAAATCCCATCCCCAAATGTCTCAGCATTCAATTAGACACTTTATAGATTTCAGGATTCACAACACTAAGTTCAACAATTTAAAACTCTCTTGCCCCACTTTGTTTCCTTTTGCTATCCAGGTTCTGTTTTTACTGTTGTGCTCCTCTTTAAGACATACTACTATCATTCTACCATTCACATCCCCTAAAGACGTACTTTGGGCGAGATCCTCTGTTGGTGGGATCTTCCGCTTCATTGGCAGTGCACTCACGCCCACGGATTTCCCGATGGCTTGGAGGTGGCCACAATGGGAAACCCCACTAGCCGGCTGCCGGGATGGTGGGTCCCACTCATTATGTTTCTTGTCCCATTACCACATTCTCCCCGTGTTTGCGTGGGTTTCGCTCCCACAACCCAAAAGGTGTGCAGAGTAGGTGAATTGGCCATGCTAAATTGCCCCTTAATTGGAAAAAATGAATCGGGTACTCTAAATTTAAAAAAAAAGAATTATTATCTTTCTAACGTTCCTCAGTTTTGAGGGAAGGTCATCAACCTGAAATGTTAACTGTTTCTTTCTTCAAACATGCCACCTGATTTACTGAGCATTTCCAGCATTTTTTGTTTTTACAAAAATACTTCTCCTCTCTTTAAATATTATCAAGTCAAAGCCAGCAATGCTAGCGTTCAATTGGCTATCCACACTCCTCGGCCAAACAATGGACGAGATTTTCCTGGAAATCGGCCAAAGGCCGTCAGTGGACAGGAAAAGCCGCATTGAAGCCACCGACAGCAGCAGTGACTTTCTCCACCGTATGGTGCAGGACTTGGGGGGGGGAAAACCATCAAGGGGCAGGTCCCATCATGTCTCGTTGACGGGGGTGATTCTGATTTGCATGACCCGCAAACAACTTAGTAACCCGAGGATCGAAGTGGCATTTGTAAAGGCCACCCGAGCACAAAGGGGTTCATCCTGGAATCCCACTTGCATCCTCCCGGCATTATCTGGACACTGCAAGGGTCTCCCTCAGCAATGCACTTCCTTGAGCTTCCCTGGGAGACCCAGCGGGTTTCACGCTGTTCTACCGCTACAGTGACGTGAATGGATGTTCTGATGATGTGGGGAGGTGGATGATTCGGATGTAGAGGCTGATAATGGTATGTCAATTCATGCAATTGATGTTCTTGACATTAAACGGGGGGAAGGGGATAATCACTTCATGCATTTACATCAACGTTAAACTCGAGTTGGCTCTTCCCACAATATTTTACACTCCTGTCATTGAACCTGCCTGGCACATCGGGAATGTAAATCACAGCCAATGGGCATGTTTCAGCCTCCGCATTCCACCCAGCACAGAGCTGGGCATGATGGGTGAATCCGGGGAGAGGGCCAAATCAGACTTCGTGCCAGGTCTATCAAGGGTCATCCAACTCACTATGCCTGGGGGGATCTGGATAATGGGTGGCATGATGGCAGTGGTTTGCGCCAAGGACCTGGGTTCAATTCTGGCCATGGGTGACTGTGTGGAGTTTGCACATTCTTCCCATGTCTGCGTGAGTTTCCTTCCACAGTTCAAAAATATTCAGATTAAGTGGATTGGCCATGCTAAATAGCCCCTTATTATCTAGGAATGTGCAGGTTAGGAGGGGTTACAGGGATAGGGTAGAGTTCTCTTTCAGAGGGTCGGTGCAGATGGGCCAAATGGCCTCCTTCTAAACTGTAGGGATTCTATGCCCTCGCTGGACGTGATCCAGATAATGATATTTAAATGAGCCAAAATATGCCGATGCCGCATTCACCCGGCACCCCGTAGTCACCGCCCGCACAAGAAGGTCCCAGCCAGGCACTGATTATGTACTGGTTTCCACAAACATGGACCGATCCTGTGGTCTTGGAGGCCTTCCAGGTGGTCAGGGACAGAGCAGGGTAGAACCCTGACACCTGGACACCCTGACAGTGCTAACCGGGCACTATGGAAGTGCCAACCTGGCTCTGGTAGTGTGCCCATTTGGCCACGCTGGGGCATGACCTGGGTGACAGACTGGCATTACCAGGGTGCCTGGGTTCCAAGTTGGTACTGCCAAGGATCGGGGCCTGAGGGGGACCATGCCCATGAAAGAGCTGATGAGGGGGCGTATGAACAGTGGGGAGGGGGTTGTGATGGTGAGGTATGAAGGGGCCTCTTAGAGGTTGGTTGAGTGAAGGGGGGTTCCTGAAAGGCGGTGGGGGGTGGAAATGGGGTTGGGAGATCTGTAAAGGGTGCCGGGGGGGGGGGGGGGGGGGGGGGGGGGGGGGGGGGGGGGGGGGGGGGGGAAGGGGGGGGGGGGGGGAGCCCCAGCAACTCAATAGCTGGGTGTTCTCACTTGGGTGGGTGGGGTTGGGGGTGTGATGCCAATGTCTACGGGGGGGGTTAGCATTTTTCTTGGAATGGGGTGCGGGAGACGATCCAGCTCACGTGGAGATTATGGCACGCTTTCAAAATGGCGCTCCAGCCTTTGAGGAACCGGTCTTGCTGATGAGTTCAGCTCCCCATAACAGGAACATTTCAAAGTGTGGACTAGACCAGGGACAAACTCCCCAAGGGCACCAAAAAAGACTTAAATCCAGGTCTGGATCTCACCCAAAAAGCCATAGGAAACACCCCACCAAATATGTCCAAAATTACACTTAGAAAAATATTTTAGGTGAATCATGCCCAATGACTCACTCGTGAAATGTATGAGTTAACGTAGCATCATGTGATCTGTGACAAGATCAATATGCGCATCAATGTACACATCGTAGGTAGATACTATACTTCAAACATTTTGTAGGGAACAATAAGCTCCTAAGGATGGATTTTGGGGACAAAGGAGAACCAGATAACAACAGGAACATACAAGGTGAACAAGACTGATTGTTATAACCTGACCGGAGGCCAAGGGATCTGCAAACTCTGATTCCTTGTGGCCTCACCCGAGTAAGGCTCCTTAGATGAGAGGTGTGGAGCCATACCCTTAAGCCAGGGACCTCTGGGACATAAATACTCCAGTTCAAGTGTGGGAGTTGTGGATTTTAGCAGCAGATTAGGTGAAGACTGATGATGTCACAGAGGTACACATGAAAACTACTACTGTGCTTCCAGATGATATAGGCCAGGTGAACAGCTCCTGTCGAAAAAATAAGGGACACTTTGCTCTATGGAGGGGTGGGCTGTTTGCAAACAGCAGGGGCGTGATGGCGGTGCAGGCAAAACTTCAGAATGGGAGAAGGGGAGGCGGGTTGGTCACAGACATGCAATCCACCCGAATATTGAACCTGCTGGATCCCAGGTACAGGTCGGGACTGGACAAAAGCCGTGAGCTTGGCCCAAGTTCCAACGGGATCACATCAGCGCTGCTTTGTCATGCCCTGGATTCTGTTGGGTGCTATCTCCAGCAGATTTATAATAATATTATTATTATTAGTTGTGAGCCTGTTTGTGTCTCTGGCCCGCTTCTCTTTATTACAAAATGATCCATCTTCAGTTCTTCACACAGTCCTGTTGCTTGCTTGCAGCTACAAAATGGAGGAATCTTTCCTCCGTGATTTTGCGGCAAGAGCACGTGACGTCAGTACACGAGGCGTGTGACTTGCTCTCTGCCACCTCTTCTGGCGGTAAGACTCCATTGATTTAAAAAACTAATCTGGTCCTGGGGCCCGCTGGGTTCCTGTGCACTGCTACATCTTGCTGAGGGGGCACACATATGCAGTGTGGCCGGCACTCTTGAAAGCCAGTGGCGTCCGGCATTTTTAAAGCAGGTCACTGCTGTTGAGCATTTCTTCCCGCGATCAGGAATGCTGCAAACGATTGCTCCGAGGTCCTCCCAACATCCACCCGTGAGTCACAACTCTACATTTGAAAATTACTGGTCTAGACCAAGCCTTTGTACAGTTAACAACCATTTAATAAACCTTTGTCGATTATTGTATTCAACCCACGTGCCTCAGCAATTCCTTTCTTTTACCCTGCAAGCACAATACACAACAGAATAAATGCAACTGGTGAGGAGCGAATCAGAAAAATTATTTTTTGAAATAAAAGGAAAACCAAAGTTGTCAAGGGTAGAAGCAGATCAACGGTGAGTCAATGATCACACCTCACACACCGCAACCCACACGTAGCATCAGAACCAGTAAGGTTTTGGATGCAAATTCAAAGGAAAGGTCCATTCCAAATTTAAAAAGGCATCCCAAGGTGATCAGACTTCAGGGCTTGCCACATGCAGTAGAGAAAGACACGGAGGATTAGGGGGAAAGAGAAACATTCGAGCATCGCTAGCTGATACAATTGGCTTATTCAACATAGACCGTTTATTTAAAATAGACCGTTGATATAAGGGACGTTCAAGAGCACTCTAATATTGCTGAAAAATGATCGGGAAATATGGTGCCATGAGGAAATCTCAGAAAATGGGAAATCATACACAGAGACATTCCACTATTATATTCTGGCCAATAAAATTTTAAAAGATATTCAGGTGCTTTCTTTTCTTAATACAATTGGGAGCAAAATTATTAACTTACTCAAAAGTTTGGTTCAATCCAAAAAACAGAGTGATGAAACTTATCAAGAATTGGTTAAAATATTAGAAGACCATTATGCACCAAAACCTTAATATCAAGGAAAGGTTTTCATTTCACCAAAGAAATCAATGAGAGGGAAAGAGCATTGCAACAGTTCATTGCGACCATCAAGCGCCTCGCGGAGTTTTGCAAATTTGGTGGCTAGCTGGATGATACCATTAGAGACCGCTTGGTTTGTGGGTTGAGAAATGAGACCATTCAAAGAAGGTTATTAAGGGAACAAAATCTAATTTGGAAAACAGCATTAGATATTGCACTTCCAACAGAGCTTTCTGCTAAAGAGGTTTCTTAACTTGGAGCAAACATGAGGATCCATAAACAAGCTGCCGCCCAGAAAATTCTACCTCACAACAGGCATGTCATTGCTGTGCAAAAACAAACCATTTACAGGCTGGTTCCTGGGGCAAGGATAGCCAATGCAAAAATAAGAGCTTGAAGTAAAATTCCTCAAATTTGCGACAAAGAGTATTGAAACAATTACATGAGGGACACCCAGGTATGGGTCAAATGAAGGAAGTTACATGGGGCTATGTTTGGTGGTCAGACAGAGGAAAAAGCAGGATTGTGCCAGTCAAATGTTCAGGGAAAGAACACACTGCTATTGTCCCCATTGCATCCATGGAAGAGGCCTTAGTAAATTCTACACATTGACTTTGCTGGTCAATACCACGGACACATGTTCATGGTCATAGTAGACACATACTCCAAGAGGCCTGAAGTGGTCCTGATGGAAATAACAACAGCAGAACAAACCATTGAAACCTTGATGAGATTTTCGCCAGATTTGGAAAACCAGGCCAAATCGTGAGTGACAACTGTTCGTAGTTTATGGCTCAGGAGTTCAAGTATTATTTAAAGATGATTGGTATTCGACATATAAAATCAGCACCTCACCATCCATCCATGAATAGTTTAGCCGGAAAGTTTGTTCAGTCTTTGAAGAATGCACAAAAAGCTTCTCAGGACCAAGGTTCATTGCATTGTTGCTTAAACAGTTTCTTGGCAATGAATCGCAACACAACACATGCGATTGCATCAAGTTCCCAGCTTTGCTACGAATGAAGAGGAAGCTGAGAGCTACCTTTGATCTACTTGCACCACAGGAGACGTCCGAGATAGTAGAGTGCAATCAGCAGCTGCAGATCCTGAGAAAGGAAGATAATTCAAGAAGATGTTTGTTTGAACGAGAAGAGCAAATGCTGGTTTGCAGAGCTAGTGAGAAATGGGTTCCTGCAACTGTATTGGCTCAAACTGGTTCAATCCCTTATACCGTACAAATGGGAGATGTGTTCGTGTGGAAATCACAAGAGATTAATGAGCAAAATTAAAACTCATGGTATTGGGGACAATGTATTGATGTGGATAGAGAACTGGTTGGCAGACAGGAATCAGAGAGTGGGAATGAATTGGTCCTTTTCAGAGTGGCAGGCAGTGACTCGTGGAGTAAAGCAGAGTTCAGTGGTGGGGCCCCAACTGTTCACAATATACATTAATGATTTGGACGAAAGAATTGCATGCAATATCTCCAAATTTGCAGACGACACTAACTTGGGTGGCAGTGTGTGCAGTGAGGAGGATGCAAAGAGGCTGCAGGGTGACTTAGACAGGCTGAGTGGGCAAATACTTGACAAATGCAATATAATGTGGATAAATGTGAGGTTATCCACTTTGGTGGCAAAAGCAGGAAGGCAGATTATTATCTGAATGGTGACAGTTCAGGAAAAGGGGAAGTGCAACGAGACCTGGGTATCATGAGGGAACAGTCGCTGAAAGTTGGCATGCAAGTACAGCAGGTGGTCAGGAAAACAATTGCCATGTTGGCCTTAGTATTGGATTTGAGTCTAGGAGTAGGGATGCCTTGCTGCAGTTATACAGGGCATTAGTGGAGGCCACAGCTTGAGTATTGGGTGCAGTTTGGTCTCCTAGTTTGAGGAAGGATATTATTGCGACTGATGGTTCACCAGACTAATTCCTGGGATGGCAGGACTGACATATGAAGAAAGACTGGATCGACTGGGCTTGTACTCATTGGAGTCCAGAAGAATGAGAGGAGATTTCACAGAAACATATAAAATCCTGATGGGACTGGACAGGCTAGATGCGGGAAGAGTGTTCCCGATGGTGGGAACATCCAGAACTAGGGATCACAGCCTAAGAGGTAAGCCATTCAGGACTGAGACGAGGAGGAACTTCTTCTCTCGGGGAGTTGTAAACTTGTGGAATTATCTACCACAGAAAGTTATTGGGGCCAGTTCGCTAGATATATTCAAGAAGGAGCTGGAGGTGGCCCCTGTGGCTAAAGGGATCAAGGGGTATGGAGAGAAAGTGGGAGTGGAATACTGAATTTGCATGTTCAGCCATGATCAAATTGAATGGTGGTGCAGGTTCAAAGGGCTAAATGGCCTAGTCCTGCCCCTCTTTTCTATGTTTTTATGTATCACAAGCAAACACAAAAATCCTTAAAAAGCTTTATACTTGGAGCTTTGACACTGAAAGTAAGCCCCAGAACAACAGAGGAAATGCTTCAAAGGCACCCTCAAAGTCTCCTAAGAAAAGTACAAAATTCCTATCAACACCTGGGAATCTCTGGCCCAAGACCGCCCGAAATGATGGAACACGGGCAGCACGGGAGCACACGTGGATAGCACTGTGGCTTCACAGCTCCAGGGTCCCAGGTTCAATACCCCGCTGGGTCACTGTCTGTGGAACTTTGGATAACGAGAGATATTGTAGGCCCCGTCAAAAAGAAAAAGGAGGCATTTGTCAGGGCTAGAAGGCTGGGAACAGACGAAGCCTGTGTGGAATATAAGGAAAGTAGGAAGGAACTTAAGCAAGGAGTCAGGAAGGCCAGAAGGGGTCACGACAATTCATTGGCAAATAGGGTTAAGGAAAGTCCCAAGGCGTTTTACACGTACAGAAAAAGCAAGAGAGTAGCCAGGGAAAGGGTTGGCCCACTGAAGGATAGGCAAGGGAATCTATGTATGGAACCAGAGGAAATGGGTGAATACTTTGCATCAGTATTCACCAAACAGAAGGAATCGGTGGGTGTTGAGTCTGGAGAAGGGTGTGTAGATAGCCTGGGTCACATTGAGATCCAAAAAGACGAGGTGTTGTGCGTCTTGAAAAATATTAAGGCAGATAAGTCCCCAGGGCCTGATCGGATCTACCCCAGAATACTGAAGGAGGCTAGAGAGGAAATTGCTGAGGCCTTGACAGAAATCTTTGGATCCTCACTGTCTTCAGGTGATGTCCCGGAGGACTGGCCAATAGCCAATGTTGTTCCTTTGTTTAAGAAGGGTAGCAAAGATAATCCAGGGAACTACAGGCCGGTGAGCCTTACGTCAATGGTAGGGAAATTACTGGAGAGAATTCTTCGAGACAGGATCTACTCCCATTTGGAAGCAAATGGACGTATTAGTGAGAGGCAGCATGGTCTTGTGAAGGGGAGGTTGTGCCTCACTAACTTGGTACAGATTTTCAAAGAGGTCACAAAGATGATTGATGCAGGTAGGGCAGTGGATGTTGTCTATATGGACTTCAGTAAGGCCTTTGACAAGGTCCCTCATGGTAGACTAGTACAAAAGGTGAAGTCACACAGGATCGGGGTGAGCTGGCAAGGTGGATACAGAACTGGCTAGGTCATAGAAGGCAGAGAGTAGCAATGGAAGGGTGCTTTTCTAATTGGAGGGCTGTGACTAGTGGTGTTCCGCAGGGATCAGTGCTGGGACCTTTGCTGTTCATAGCATATATAAATGATTTGGAGGAAAATGTAACTCGTCTGATTAGTAAGTTTGCAGATGACGCAAAGGTTGGTGGAATTGCGGATAGCGATGAGGACTGTCAGAGTATACAGCAGGATTTAGATCCTTTGGAGGATTAAGTGGAGAGATGGCAGATGGAGTTTAATCCGGATAAATGTGAGGTAATGCATTTTGGAAGGTCTAATACAGGTAGGGAATATACAGTGAATGGTAGAACCCTTAAGAGTATTGACAGTCAGAGAGATCTAGGGGTACAGGTCCACAGGTCACTGAAAGGGGCAACACAGGTGGAGAAGGTAGTCAAGAAGGCATACGGCATGCTTGCCTTCATTGGCCAGGGCATTGAGTATACAAATTGGCAAGTCATGTTGCAGCTGTAAAAAACCTTAGTTAGGCCACACTTGGAGTGTAGTGTTCAATTCTGGTCACCACACTACCAGAAAAAGGCTTTCGAGAGGGTGCAGAAGAGATTTACCAGGATGTTGCCTGGCATGGAGGGCATTAGCTCTGAGGAGCGGTTGAATAAACTCGGTTAGTTCTCACTGGAACAACGGAGGTTGAGGGGCGACCTGATAGAGTGAGGGGCATAGACAGAGTGGATAGTCAGAGGCTTTTCCACAGGGTAGAGGGGTCAATTACTAGGGGGCATAAGTTTAAGGTGGGAGGGGCAAGGTTTAGAAGAGATGTACGAGGCAAGTTTTTTTACACAAAGGATAATGGGTGCCTGGAACTCGCTGCCGGTGGAAGTGGTTGAAGCAGGGACGATAGTGACATTTAAGGGGCATCTTGACAAACACCTGGGGCGAAATTCTCCGACCCCACGCAGGGTCGGAGAATAGGCGGGAAGCGGCGTTATTTCCGCTCCCGCAGGTTTTTCAATTCTCCCGCCGGTCATAAACCGGCGCTGTGCAAATCCCGCCGGCAGCCTGTGAAAACAGCTGGCGCCGGCGGGATTTCATTTTTTAAAAACCTTACCTCAAATCTCCGGCCCGAATGGGCCGAAGTCCCGCCGCTGGGAGGCCTTCTCCCGCCGCCGAGGTTTAAACCACCTTGGTGGCGGCGGGCTCAGCGGCGCGAGCAGGCCCCCGGGATCCTGGGGGGGCGGGGGGCGATCGGACCCGGGGGGGTGCCCCCACGGAGGCCTGGCCCGCGATCGGGGCCCCCCGCTCACTCTGCGGGGCAGTGCCGTGGGGGCACTCTTTCTCCTTCCGCTCCGCCACGGCCTCCGCCATGGCGGACGCGGAGGAGAACCCCGCATCGCGCATGCGCCGGCAGTGACGTCAGCGGCCAGCTGCCGCTGACGTCACTGCCGGCGCATGCGCCGACCGCCGAAAGCCTTTCGGCCAGCCCCGCTTACGACGGCGCCGGGTGTTTGCGCCAGTCTTCTGGTGCAAACTGCTCCGGCGCGGGGCTGGCCCCCAAAGGTGGGGAGAATTCCCCACCTTTGGAGAGGCGCGACCCCTGAGTGGTTGGCGCCACTCCCCTACGCCGGCACCCTCCGTCACGCCGGGTAGGGGAGAATCCAGCCCATGAATAGGATGGGAATAGAGGGATACGGAAGTGTCGGAGATTTTAGTTTAAGACGGGCAGCATGGTCGGCACGGGCTTGGAGGGCCGAAGGGCCTGTTCCTGTGCTGTACATTTCTTTGTTCTTTGTTTGAAGTCTGCATGTTCTCCCCGTGTCTGCGTGGGTTTCCTCCGGGTGCTCCGCTTTCCTCCCACAGTCCAAAGACATGTAGGTTAGGTGGATTGGACATGCTAAATTGCCCTTAGTGACTAAAAAAAAAGGTTTTGAGGGGTTATTGAGTTATGGGGATAGGGTGCAAGTGAGGGCTTAATGGGTCGGTGCAGACTCGATGGGCCGAATGGCGTCTTTCTGCACTGTATGTTCCATGAACAGCGTTCGGGAAAGAGCTGAACACCTCAAAGTCATGCATCGACAGCGCAAGGAGGGCTTGGCAACCCGAGCATCCCACCCACGCACTCCTCAAATCACTATCTGCGGTAGTGACAGAGACTGTCGTTCGCATTTTGGATTCCTCAACGGAAAACTCATTTTTAATGTGGAAGCACACGGTCATCCACCAAAAATTGCTTCTTCCCCGCTATTACCAGACTCCTGAATGACCCTCTTATGGACTGAGTTGATCTCTCCATGCATCCTCTCTACTGAATAGCACTACAATCCATATGCTTCACCCAATCTCTGTCACCCAATGTCTGTATCTATGTATTTACATTGTGTATTTATGTATGTTCTGTACTTTTCACGTACGGAATGATCTGTCTGGACTGTACACAGAACAATACTTTTCACTGTACCTCGGTACTGTCATGATATGCAGACACACACATATACAGGCAGGCACAGACAAGCAGCTAATGGACACAGAGAACAGGACATGACCAATAAGCAGGCAGGACACTCAGGGGTGGGATCTGACGAGAAACGACATGAGGCCCTCACGCTCCGCCTCTTTCCACTGATGAACATCTAGAGAGTCAGTCAAGGGTGTTGTTACAATCTCACACCTCCATCACGTGGCTAAGAGCTAGTCTGGTTCAGTCAGACAGAGTAACCACACTTAAATTAGCAGAGAGCCGAACTCACAGCGAACTGTGCTAACTGTGCTATAAGTTCAATAAACCTGATTGAACTAACTTCAAGATCAGGTACACATGACAATAAATACAAATCCAATCATCAACTCTGAGAAACTGCCTAAGAAGAGAAGATCCTTGGGGGATGCTGGAAGTAATGTTGTAGGAGCAAACAGAAGCACTGCAAGTACGATTTTGGATATTAATTGACAGCTAAGAGTGGAACCAAGTGATAGCATTAGGCTTTTTGTTTTCATACGTAAAGGACCTAATTCCTGTTTCAGGTTTGGAACCCAGGCTCAGTATGATGGAATTTTGAAGCCATGACTTGCTCTGTTACTAAAAGCTTCATTAGCCTTGATAGGATATAGTGCAGGGACACTGAATGGATTTTATATCCCCACCAGTTTCCCTTAATCACAGTGGATGGGGTCTGCCTCCACTCATTGAGAGAGTGATGGTTGGTGGTTTTCATTGTTGACAGAAGCTAGAATATAAGCTACTGAAGAAATGAGTGGCAGGGCCTAACTGTGCAAACGTTCCACAGTCAGTTAATCAAAGAACCTGGGATTAATAGCTGTGCCACTATGGAGAAAAATAAATACTTGTATTTGTATTGTGCCTTTCACAATCTGAGACTGTCTCAAGTGTTTTGCAGCCACTGAAGAATGCTTGAAGAGCAGAATTACCATTCATTGGTGTTGACGTTTCCCTGCTGTTGAACCTTCTCTCAGCCACTGTCTTTTGCTGGCTGTTTTTGATGGTCTGACTCTGACTCCCTAATACGGTTAATCCAGAAGGCAGCTTGAAGCTATATCTTTCCAGAGAGCTAGTGGAAGAATTGCTGAGAACTTTCCCCTTTGCTGAAGTGAGGATCTGTTAATAAGGGTTTGGGCCGACCACCCTCTCCATGGTGATCTGAAGTTCAATCAGGCAGTAATGTAGCACTTTACTGCTGCGGGTTGTGGCTTTATACATACTGGATCAGCAGAAAGATGCAGTATTAAATAATTCTATGTACGCTGCTGAAGTTCAGTGGAAGCAGGCAAGGGGAGTTCCGATACATTGGCAGCTGCGAAAAGCCAGTCAGCACTTTGCACGTCCTGAAACACAAACTGTACTTTCTCCCCCTTACTCATACTCAATGCTCTACTGGATCTTGCAATTCACGAGTTGACCCCCCCCCCCCCCCCCCCCCCCCCCGCAGAATGTATGGGCGCAGTTTTACGGCTGTGTTGCACCTGGAACAGATCTGGCTATGTCGGGTGAATAGCGGGAGAGGCCAAAAACGGGATGCGCACCAGGCGCCAACAGCTTGCCATTCTCCCAGTCTGTCCCGATGCCATGGTCAGGATCTCACCCAGAAAGTGGGAGAACCTGATCAAACCTCATTTGGAGATAGGAAGCCCTCTCCATCTACCTGCATGCAGCTCAAGGGCACCGTAGCTGATGCCCCAGGGGAGTGAGGGCCTTCAAGCTGTCATTAAATATTGTGGAGACCGATAACAGGGACCACCACAGCTGCAGCCTGTCTATCCTACATATCCCAGAGTCAGGAGTCGACATTGCGGTCGGTCCGGGCAGCAGGGATACCATGTTCATGGCGATGCCCCAAAACTGGCACCTCTATCCCTTGTATCTCTTGGATGCCGCGTTCCACACTTTCTTAGGACAAAGAGATCTGTAGCGCCTGTTGAAAGGTTAGGGAGGTTTTGCCCAAATGTTTTTCCTGTGTTTCCATATTATTTATACCACAGACCAAACAATCACGGAGCATATCCGATTCAGCAGTTCCTTACTCACAGAACACGGCTATCTTCCATAGCCATGATGTGAACCCGGTGACAGACTCACCAGGGAACCTCTTTACTGTATTAAAATTATATCTTTGAATGATCACTGAAGGGGTCGTGTGAAAGTTTTGTGCCACAAGTGTCAAGGGTTAGTCAAGTGAATGTGTATCTGGCGCCACTAGGCACTTGAGACTTTGGATCACCGTGAACATGTGTGCCCCACAAACGGTCAATGGTCTGACCATCTGGCACTCGTTCTCTGTGATGTTGTCGAGCCCGAAATAAGTAACACATCATTTCTGCATAATGGTTCCAGTCTTCTACAACAGTGTCAAATGCATCTAACTGCCCAAACATAGGCACGGCAAAATAATTTGTTCCAACCTGGGTCCAGAAAATCAGGGAGGTGGCTCATCCGAGTCGGTTGCAGCGTTGACAGCAGACCAGTTAATTCCTCGTCACCAGTTTGATAAGGACATGGGGAGTCCACACTAAGTAAAGCAAAAAACTAGATTTATTTAGAATACGATATATACAGTGCCCGGTAGATCCCTACCGGGTTTCTCTGATCACTACCTGACTGGCCGATTTTTATGCATGGCTAATTAGAATACCCCACCCCTTACGGGGGAACTCGTGCTCTGCGAGGATCACAGGTAAGATAATCATTCCCGCCCCACAGGTCACGTGTGGGTTATTGCAAGCACCATAGAGGCAGCGACCAACAATCAAACACGAAAGAGCAGGGCTTCACCACTGAGGACCCTCTTGCGGCTAAATGGTAACAATCTGGATGAGCAGATGACAGCTGAGCATGACCTCTCTATGAGAAGTCATGAGCACTCTGAGAGAAGGCGGGACAGTCATGGTAAAGGTGGGAGAGGCTTGGAGGGATTTGGGCCTACCGAGATGGAAGACCTAACTAATTGTTGGTCTCTCTCCTCCAAATCCTTCCAGATACAAAGGTGAGCATTGGAGTTGATCCCGATGAGGTTACCGGTGAACTGATTGTTGTAGCCGAGGTGGGCAGATTTTGCAGAAGACATCAAGGCCCCTCGAGTCTGCACCAGCCGTTGGAAAGAGCACCCTACTTAAGACCACGTCTCCACCCTATCCCCGTAACCCAGTAACCCCACCTAACATTTTGGACACCAAGGGGCAATGTAGCATGGCTAATCCACCTAACCTGCACACCTTTGGACTGTGGGAGGAAACCAGAGCACCCGGAGGAAACCCACGCAGACACAGGGAGAAAGTGAAAACTCCACACAGATAGTTATCCGAGGCCAGGGTTGAACCCGGGTCCCTGGAGCTGTGAGCAGCAGAGCTAACCACTGCGCCACTGTGCCGCCCTAATAAACATAAGCATTCAAAGAAAATTAAAGAAACATAGTTTTTTAATATCCCTCCGATTTTTCTCAAGGGTTGCTGACAGCAGAGTCTTGGATATTAATTTCTGATCCCTGGAGACTCCAGGCCACATGACTACAGGGCTGTCGCCCAAGTGTGCCACCATGCTGCCCAAATCAAAGTGGAAAATGTGGGCATTGATCCCACTACCTCTCACATGCAAAGCAAGCACTCTACCATTTGAGCTAATTCCCCCAATCTGTATATATGTGACTGAATGAATAATTAAGTAAAAGGGGAGTTAAATTATAAAAGTAAACTTATGCAAGATACGAAGTGGCGCATGAACCCCAAATTCGTCTCCTGTACCGTCTTGGTTAATTCAACGTCCACTATATCCCAATGATCTTTTCTTTGTAAGAATTCAAAATTTTTAACTTGGATGAGCCCTTTTCAATCAAGCTTAGTCATTTCTCTGTGTAGTTATAACATGGATGTGGTTAAAGACATTTTGCGGTAAAATGTTCAAGGCAGCATTCATCTTGTGAGTGTGGACACCTGTGTGTTGCCAAATTGCCTATGCTTCAGTATTTATTTATTTCTCTAATGCCCAACATGAGCAGTACTGTGATATTTGCAAAGATCCAGTGAAATGAACAATATTGAGATTGCCAGTGTATTTTTCAAAATTAGCAGTTGCATAAATGTTCTGCACTCCCTGTGATGCTGTTCTAACCTTACAGTTTGAAGCAATATGGATACGATAAACAATTTGTGCACCTATCTTCGTAACCCTGGTAAAGAAAATTATTTATTCCTCACCTGCTCTCACGTTTGATCCACCAGTTGGGGCAGAATTGACACAGTCTGTCACTTTTATCCATCCTTTTCCTGCTCATTTCCTTATTGCTTGGTGGCCCTGTCCCAAATAGGAACATGTATTGCTGCAGGAACTCTGTTGCTTACTTACTAAATGTAGATACTTTATGCCCAATCATTTTTCGATGGACAAGCAAAATTACTACTTAAAGGCAACAGGAACACTTTAAGAGCAGTTGGTACCAATGACCCCATTTAGCAATTTTCATTTGCTCCAAATATGGGGCGGGATTCTCCGACCCCCCTGCCGGGGGAGGGGGGGACGTGAATCCCGCCGGGAGGGGGGGCGGCGTGAATCCCGCCCCACCGCTCCGACGCTGGCTTCCGAATTCTCCGGCGCCAGTTTTCGGGCGGGGGTAGGGATCACGCCACGCTAGTCGGGGGCCTTTGCCAGCGGGCCCCCCCCGGCAATTCTTCGGGTCCCGATGGGCCGAGTGGCCACCTGTTTTCGGCCAGTCCCGCCGGCGTGAAATGGACATGGTCCATCCCGGCGGGACCTGGCTTGGAGGGCAGCTAGCGGAGTCCTCGGAGGGGGGGGGGTGGGGGTGCGGGGGGATCCGGCTCCAGGGGGGCCCCCACGGTGGCCTGGCCCGCGATCGGGGCCCACCGATCCCCAGGCAAGCCTGTGCCGTGGGGGCACTCTTTCCCTCCGTGCCGGTCTCTGTAAGGCTCCGCCATGGCCGGCGCGGAGAAGAAACCCCTTGCAGGAAACACAGCGATGGTTCTGTGCATTCGCCAGAACATGCCGGCAGTCCTGCGCATGCACCAACTCGTGCCGCCCCACAGTGGCCCTTCGGCACCAGTTGGCGCAGTGCCAACCCCTCCGGCGCTGGCCTAGCCCCCGGAAGTGTGCAGGATTCTGCAACTTTGGGCCCGACGCTGGAGTGGTTTGCGCCGCTCTTGGAGCTGGGGTCGGGCCATCTCGCCAAGTGCGGGAGAATCCCACCCATGATGTATTGAGACCCGAGAGCCCTGGATAGTATTCCCACGGACTTGTTGCCTTTGTACTTATGATGTTTATCTTCAAACTGATCCAACAATTCCACTCCTAGAATTATTTCAGCCACCTCAGTAATCACAATGATTTGCATTGAACATAAAAAAACATTTTAAGCTTAAATCCTGGACTTGAAAAACATGGCCAGATTTCTGATTTTTCTTTTGCTCAACTTTAGGGAAGGCGGTGACAAAGTGGTATTGTCCATGGAATAGTAATGCAGAGACCCAGGATAATGCTCTGGAGACCTGGACTCAAATCCCATCATGGCAGCTGGTGAAATTTGAATTTGATAAATATCTGGAATTAGAAGTCTAATAATGACCATTGTCAGTTACCGCAAATAATCATGTGGTTCACTAATGCCCCTTCAGGGAAGGAAACCTGCCACTCTTACCTACTCTGCCTACATGTAACGTCAGATCCATAACAATGTGATTGCCTCTTAAAATGCCCTCTGAAATGGTCAAGCAAACCATTAAGTTCAAGGGCAATTAGCGGTGGACAATAAATGCTGGACCAGCCAGCGATGCTCATATCCCCATAATGAATAGAAAAAAAACTATGTAAGACAAAGATGGAGTTTTAGATAGCTGTCTTGACATTAAAGTACTTGGAGTTCCAAAAAATAGCCCTTCCATAAAATTTGTCATTTATTTCTAACGTATTTAAGGTTAGATTCTAATCTGCTACTTATGTATTCCCATTGATCCTATCTTAATGAGTTTATTAAAATAAATCATGAACAGCATGAACTACCAACCCTTGGGGAATCCCACTGTATACCTTCTTCCAATCCAAAAAGCAACCATACACCACCGTGCTCGGTTTCCTATCAATCAGCCAATGGTGTATATATACTATGACTGTCCCTTTTATTCCATGGACTTCAACTTTGCTGGCAAGTGTTTCACTTTATCATATGCCTTTTGCAAATCCATACACATCACATTAACAACATGCGCCTCATCAGCCATCTCTGTTACCTTATTAATAAACACAAGTTAGTTAAGCATGGATTGCTTTTGAGATGTCCATGCTGGCTTTCCTTAATTATATTACACTTCTTCAAGTGACTTTTAATTTTGTTCTGGATTATTGATTCTAAAAGCATTCCCGCCACCGAGGTTAAACTGTCGGCCCTTAGTTGCTGGATTTAATCTTACACCCATTTACAATTTACAAAGGGTGTAGTATTTGCAATCCTGCAGTCCAAAGGAACTATCCCTGTATCTAACTAGACGCAACATAGAAAATAGGAACAGGAGTCTGCTCCACCATTGAGCTAAATCATGGCTGATCTTCTACCTCAATGCAATGATTCCATACAACCCTCACATTCCTTGATGTTTTTAATAATTAGAAATCTATCAATCTCTGTCTTGAACATATTCAATAACTTAACCTCCTCAACCTGGTGGTGCAGAGAATTCCAAAGATGCACCACCATCTGAGTGAAGAAATGCCTCCTAGTCTCAGTCCTAGATGGCCTGCCCCTTATTCTGAGACAGTGCCCCCTGGTTCTAGACACCCCGACCAGGGGTAAGGAGATCAAAACTCTGCAGAATTCTTCAGGTGCGCTCTCACCAAGGCTCTTTACAATTGCAACAAGATATTTCAGTTCCCAACTCCTCTTGCAATGAAGGCCAAGGTACATTTTACCTTCTTAATTGCTTGCTGCATCTGCATGTTACCTATCAGCAACTTATGAACAAGGACATCCAGGTCCCTTTGGGCATCAACACTTCCCAATCTCTCACTATTTTAGAAATACTCTGCATTTCTGTTTTTCGCACCAAAGTAGATAACTTCATATTTTGACACATTATATTCCATCTGCCACGTTCTTGCCCACTCACTTAGCCTGTCTAAATTCCCTTGAAGGCTCTTTGCATCCTCCTCCTAACTCACATTCCCGTGGGACTAACATTTAGTCCCACATCCAAATCATTGCTATCGATTGCGAATCGATGGGGCTCAAGTATTGATCCTTGAAGAAGCCCACTGGTCACAGCCTGCCATGCTAAGAATGACCAGTTCATTCCTATTCTCTGCTTTTTTGCCCATTGTCCAACAACATTTTCACTTCAAGGGGATTGTGATACTCACTGAAATCACATTACGGTCTGTTATATGGCTATAGAATCAGCTCTATAATCATAGAATCCCGACAGGGCAGAAGGAGACCATTCGGTCCATCGAGTTTGCACCGACCCTCTGAAAGTGCACTCCACCCAAATTCACTTGATTACCCTATCGCAATAACCCCTTAACCTAATCGACCCATCCCTGGACACTAAGGGACAATTTAGCATTGCCAATTTACCTAATTTACCATCTTTGGATTGCGGGAAGAAACTGGAGCGCCCTGAGGAAACCCACGCAAACACGGGGAGAAAGTGCAAACACCACACAGTCACCCAAGGCAGGAATTGAACCCCGGTCTCTGGCACTGTGAGGTAGCAGTGCTAACCACTGTACCACCTTGCCGCTCTAAAGTAGGTATTATAAATGACAGATTTGAGGAGAAATATCTTGAACACCACCCACTAACACCATGCTCTTTAAGATATTAGAAGTCTAGATATCACTGATATTAGCATGATTTTTGTGGCTTCACTTCATCTTGAGTCAGAGAGTCATTATTACAGCACACAAGGTAGCCATTCAATTCATCAAGTTAATGCAAGCTCTCTTTAAAGCAATCCAGTCAGTTCATTCCCTGTTCTATTCCTGCAAGTTAATCTCCTTCTAGTGTCCAGTCAATTTCTTTTTAAAATCAGTGGCCCTTCCATCTTCATTGGTACTCTCTCCATAAAAAGGTTCTTCCTCACACCTCAACCATTTCTTCCCAAAACCTTAAATCTGTATCTCTTAGTTCTTATACCATCAATTAATAGGACACATTTTACTCATCTACCTTATCTAAACTTGTTACAATTTAGAACACTTATCAAATCTCCCCCAATCTCCTCTGTTGCAAGGAGAACAACCCTAGTTTCTCCAACTGAACCCTGTAACTAAAGTCCATCACCCTGGAATCATTCTGGTGAATCGTCTCTGCACCCTCTTAAGGACTTTATATCTTTCTTAAAGTGTAGTGTCCAGAACTGGACTCAATAGTCTAGTTGTAACCTAACCAGTGCTTCATAAAGTTGCAGTATAACTTCCCTGCTTTATCTCTATTAATGAAGTCCAAGATTCCAGATGCTTTGTTAGTTCTTGCCACCTTCAAAGATCTGTGTACATGAACCTCTCGGTCACTCCATCCATGTTTTGCCAGAGTTATATTCGGTATTGGTGAGACCATGACCGGAATTCTCTGCGCGTCAAGATTCTCTGTTCCCGCCAACAGTGAACTCCCCACGGTGTGAGATATCTTCAATTGGAAATCCCATTGACAAGTAGCGAGAGTAAACCCCCTGCCAGTGAACTGCACGCCGCCGAGGAACACGTAGCTGGGGGACAGGAGAATCCCACCCCACATCTAGAGCATTGTGTACAGTTTTAGTCTCTTTATTTAAGAAAGGATATAATTGCATTTAAAATAATTCAGAGAGGGTTTACTCCATTAATTTATGGGATAAGAGGAAAGGTTGGACAGTGTTTAGAAAAATGAGAGGTGGTCTTATTAAAACATAGAATATGTTTTAAAACATATAAGATGTCTCCTGAGGAGACTTGACATGGTGAATTCTGAGAGGACGTTTCCTCTTGTGGGAGAGACCAGAACTTGGGACTCTTTTCAAAAATAAGGGTCTCCCACAAGGGGAATTATTCTCTCCCAGTCAAGACGGAGATGAGGAGAAATGTTTTCATTCAGAGTGTTAACGATCTGTCGAATTCACTTTCCAGAGAGTGGTGGAGGCAGGGTTATTGAATATTTTTAAGGCAATGTTGGATAGATTTTTGACTGACAAGGGAGTCAATGGGTACAGGGTGTAGGAAAGAAAGTGTTGAGTTCACAATCAGGTCAGCCTTGATCTTATTGAATAGCACAGCAGGCTTGTGGGGCCGAATGGCCTTCTGCTGCTCCGAATATTTGTATGTATGCTTGTATGTTCCAATGGTGCTCTCCGAGAGATGCTGTGCTCCACATTTCTGGGAAGCTGGTTCGGAGAATCCCAGTAGAAATGCAGAACAGCGTCTTCGGATTAGGGAACTTTTGGGGCTCTGTGACAAACGAATGATGATTGAAGCTGCTTGGAAAATCCAAGCCATTATTTGGAGGCCTTTAGAATATCCTTAGTCATGTGATCATAGGCTTTTTGCTTCTCAAACCAAGTGGATTTGGTCCTTGGCATCTCAACTCAATGGTAATCATTACTGCAATCCACGTTGGTGGTCGCTCGGGGTCAACCAGCAGCAGGGGCTAGATTCCTTGCCTTGAGTAACTCCGGTGAATGCCTATTAAAATGAGGCTAACTACTCACTTTAATAAGCAGATTTGGGTCCCGTTGTGGGCGGGATCCAGATTGCGACGTTTGTGAGGCAAAGCGAGTTGGGTAAATCTAGTGAGAGGCCCCTCGTGAGATATATCAGCCACACGTGTCCCAAGTCGGGTATAATGTGGCCGTTAGATTTCACTCTCCACCGTTGATGAAGAGCCATCCAGTCTCAGGCCTGCTTAGATTTTCCAGCATTTCCTGTTTTTGTTTCAGATTGCAGCATCCCCAGTAATTTGTTTTTATTCCATTATTGCCAGTTTAGTTTGAATCTGATATTGTGTGAACGGATGAATACCCAGCAAAAAGAGGAAATACCATGGAAACCCACGACGAGGCTAATTTTAGTTTGCAAAAGGTGATGAAAAATGGGCAGCAGTGAATCTGTCGCCCACCAAACACCCTTCCCAATTTTTCTTTCTGATGAAGCCAACAGAAAAGTAGCAAATTTTGTTTTCCACTACCGAAAGTTAAAATCAATCCCACTGTTTACATGCAAATATCAGCAGCAACAATTTCCAGCCGCCATTTATTTAATTAACGACACTGACCATTAACATCACCAAGAGGAACACTGATATTGGATTGGATTGGATTGGATTTGTTTATTGTCACGTGTACCGAGGTACAGTGAAAAGTATTTTTCTGCAAGCAGCTCAACAGATCATTCAGTACATGGGAAGAAAAGGGAATTAAACAGAATTCAAGAAAATACATGAGAATACATAATAGGGCACCACAATATATACAATGTACTACATAAGCATTGGCATCGGATGAAGCAGACACGGGTGTAGTGTTAATGAGGTCAGTCCATAAGACGGTCATTTAGGAGTCTGGTGACAGTGGGGAAGAAGCTGTTTTTGAGTCTGTTCGTCCGTGTTCTCAGACTTCTGAATCTCCTGCCCGATGGAAGAAGTTGGAAAAGTGAGTAAGCCGGGTGGGAGGGATCCTTGATTATGCTGCCTGCTTTCCCCCGGCAGCGGGAGGTGTAGATGGAATCAATGGATGGGAGGCAGGTTCGTGTGATGGACTGGGCGGTATTCACGACTCTCTGAATTCTCTGAGATAGCCAACCTCAGTAGTGAAAACACTGTGAATAATGGTGAGAACTGACATTACAGTAGAGCACAATGTTCCTGGACTATTGCGACCAAATACAAAAATGCTCAAAGGGCAACGATTCAGTTTAAACAACTTTTTAGATGAAAATATAATTAATTTAAAATAATAATTTGTAATGGGGCTGTGTTGAAACCCTTCTCTATAAACACTTAGTTCTTGCAAATTGTACAGATGCCTCTCTGGAGCTTTCGCTTTTTTAATATGTGAATCTGTTAGCTTTGTGCCCATCTGCTGTTGCAGCTGTTTTAATTTTTGGCACGATACAAATAGTTGGAATAAATTTAACTTGGCTGTGATGGGATTTTATAAATATGTAAAGCAAGAATTTAGTGGAGATAAAAACCTAATTGAAAAATAATCTGCCTGTCTGAGCGCAACGCTTTACCATCCCTGAAGGCTGATCTGCACCGGTTCAATTTAAAAAAAATGGATAGGGTGTCAGCGTGTGTACAGTACTGTTCTGTCACCTGAGGGACCTCAATTCAAATCCATCCAAAATAAAATTAGATGAAATCTTCTCTTTCTTGATGGCTTTTTAGGGCCTTTAATGGAATCCATTTGAGGCCTAATCCAGCTCTTATTTTGCTAACAGCATCTTCTTTATATTTTGTTACCTCGTTTACGGTGAAGCCCCTGACTCGTAATCCGGATCAACATTTGAATCTGCACAGGCAAAATGAATTGAATTGCTTTCCTTGTGCTGTGATCAGTTCCTTTGAGAATACATGCGTGCAAGTTTTATTTTCTTGACCATAAAATGGAGAAAGGAGAAAACAGCAATGCAATGATGGAGCTGGAATAAACAGGGAAATATATGGAAAAAAAAATTATCTCAACTATTTTATATGCCCATATATCAGAAAGGGCAGTGGCAGGAGCCCTATTCCTGAGATTGGGTATTCTTTGTACCAACTGCAGCACCAATATGGAAATACACATTCAGGCCAATTTGCAACAAAAAACAGAGTCTGCAGTTGCCTGATACGAAAATCAATAAGCCACTACCTTGCTACAGAAAGCACACTGGGATAGTATTTAGGAAATTAAGGTTCACATTCAGAACAGTTTGATAGATGCAGAGATATATTAATGCACATAAACAGAGTTTCCACCCTAATTACAGCAGCAGATTTGAATGAAACTCAAGGAAATTCATCTCCCGGAAATTTCTCTGCAGCATTTAAAAATGCAGTTCAGTCTCACTCTTCATCAGCAGCCTGGGAAAGAACATAGGTTAGAGAGCAACAGCTCTCAAATCCTTCATATCACTCTGCAGTAACTTCATTGCAGAAACTCAAACATTACCTGTGGGCAGCAGGGTGTCAATCATAATTCAAAGAACCATAGAATCCCTACAGTGCAGAAGGAGGTCATTCAGCCCATTGAGTCTGCACCGTCCCTCCGAAAGAGCCCGCCACCCAAGCCCACTCCCCCAACCTTATCCCAATAACCACTGAACCTAACCTACACATCTTTGGACACTAGGGGGCAATTTAGCGTGGTCATTCCACCTAACCAGCACATCTTTGGGCTGTGGGAGGAAACCGCAGCACCCGGAGGAAACCCACGCAGACATGGGGAGAACGTGCAGACTCCGCACCGTCACCCAAGGCTGGAATTGGGCCCAGGTCCCCGACGCTATGAGGCAGCAGTACTAGCCACTGTGCCACCATGCTGCCCAGTGGTATCATCCATTCACTGAGTCAAAACTTCAAGCCCCCTCTGGAAGGCATTGAAGGCAGAATAAATTGAGTCCTGAGTTTCACCACATCACGCATAATGAACACTCATGCTAGTTGGTGGGAAGTGGGACTGTCAGTGACACTTAACTCCCTCAGCATCACAGAAAGATCCACATCCTCAGCAAGCTGGGCAATATAACACATTGTACAATTTTTCCTTTTCTTTGTCCACCCTGGGATCCCAGCATAATTTTCACCTTTGCTCAGATTACCCTTCATTGAGTGTCTGGTTAAGAGAAGCTCCAAATCATGCACCATGGTCACTTAGCACCCCTTATGTCAATTACGCATATGTATTTTAAGGACACTTTAACAGCTCATACCCCAAGTCTTTTACTTCAATTAGAATCATGAAATGGCTACAGGACAGGAGAAGGTCATTTGACCTGTCGCTTCCATGCCAGACCTCTGCAAGAGAAACTCAACTCGTCCTATTTCCTCACCTTTTCCCCAGAGACTTGACTTTTTTTAATCAGCAGACAATTATCCAATTCTCTTTTGAAGCCTCAATTGAATCTGCCTGCACCAGACGCTCAGGCAGTGCATTCCAATATCATGATGCATTTTAATCATACAGATTTTTCCTTATGCCACAATTTTTAAAATCCCAATCACCTTAATATCTGGATCCTCTGATCCTCGATCCTTTCGCTAAAAGGAACAGGTTTCTTCCTATCATTCTGTTTACCCCCCTCGGGATTTTGAACACTTCTATCAAATCTCCTCTTAAATTGTCCTTCTCCAAGCGGAACAGCTCCAATTTCTCAACTCTATCCATGTAACAAAATTCTTCAACCTTGGAACAGTTCTTTTCTCCACTCTCTCTTTAATGACTTCACATCGTTCCGAAAGTGTGGTGCTCAGAACTGGACACAATACTCCAGTGGAGCTCTAACCAATGTCCAATAATGTTTTTTTAATGGTTCAATCATAATTTCCTTACTTTTGTACTCTTACACCCCAATTTCTAAAGCTCAGGATCCTGTATGCTTTATAAACCATGCTTTCAAACTGCCTTGCCACCTTCAATAATTTGTGCACATATACCCCCTGGATCCTTCTGTTGCTGCACCATCTTTCAATTTATACTGTGGCACGGTGGCATAGTGGTTAGCACTGCTGACTCACAGCTCCAGGGACCCGGGTTCAATGTCGGCCTCGGGTGACTTTGTGGAATTTACATGTTCTCCCCGTGTCTGCTTGGGTTTCTTTTGGATGCTCCGGTATTCTCCCACAGTCCAAAGATGTGCAGGTTAGGTGGATTGGCCATACTAAATTGCCCTTAGTGTCCAAAAGGTTAGTTGGGGTTACTGGGTTATGGGTATAGGATTTGGATTGGAATTTGTTTATTGTCATGTGTACCGAGGTACGTTGAAAAGTATTCTTCTGCGAGCAGCTCAAAAGATCATTAAGTACGTGAAAAGAAAAGGAAATAAAATAAAATACATAACAGGGCAACACAAGGTACACAATGTAAATACATAGACACCGGCATTGGGTGAAGCATACAGGGGTGTAGTGTTAATCAGGTCGGCCCATAAGAGGGTAGTTTAGGAGTCTGGTAACAGCAGAGAAGAAGCTGTTTTTGAGTCTGTTCGTGTTCTCAGACTTTTGTATCTCCTGCCCGATGGAAGAAGTTGGAAGAGTGGCTAAGCCTGGTGGGAGGAGTCTTTGATTATGCTGCCCGCTTTCCCCAGGCAGCGGGAGGTGTAGATGGAGTCAATGGATGGGAGGCAGGTCTGTGTGATGGACTGGGCTGTGTTCACGCCTCTCTGAAATTTCTTGCAGTCTCGGGCCAAGCAGTTGCCAGAACAGGCTGTGATGCAGCCCGATAGGATGCTTTCTAGGATGGGTGCATCTGTAAAAGTTGATGAGAGTTAATGTGGACATGCCAAATTTCCTTAGTTTCATGAGGAAGTATAGGCTCTGTTGTGCTCTCTTGGTGGTAGCGTTGGTAGGGTGGGGGTGTGGGTCTCGGTAGGGTACTCTTTCCAAGGGTAAGTCGAGAGGATGAATGGCCTCCTTCTGCAATGTCGGGATTCTATGATTCCATTGCCTCTCCTCATTCATATCAAAGTGAATCATTTTCCATTTCTCTGCATTAAGCTATATCTGACATTGTCCACCCATTCTACCAGGATGTCTATGCCTTCCTGAAGTCTATCATTATCCTCTTCACACCTCCAATTTCTGTGTCATCTACAAAAGTTGAAATTAATACCCTGCACACCCAAGTCTGTGTCATTAATACATATCAAGAAAAGCAGTGGTCCAAAAACTGACTTCACGACATAGTCAGCAATGGCTGCAACCACATGAAGTTGGCTCAATAACAGGAAACAGACAGTAGTGGTGAATGGTTGTTTTTCGGATTGGAGGAAGGTATTCAGTGGGGCTCCGCAGGGTCAGCACCTGGAAGACGTCTTTTCTTGATATTATTGATCTGGACTCGAGTGAACAGGGCAACATTTTAATATTTGCAGTGTTGCAAAATTTGGAAATGTAGTGAACTACGAGGACAGTGATAGACATCAAGAGGACATAGACAGACTGCTAGAATGGGCAGCTGCATAGCAATTATGCTTAATGCAGAGAAGTTAGAAGTAATACATTTTGCTAGGACGAACAAGAAATTGCAAAATAAAATAAAGACTACATTCTAAAGTGGGTCAGGAACACTTTGGGGAATAGTTTCATGAGTCGTTGAAGATGGATGGTCAGTTTGAGAAAGTGGTTAAAAAGGCAAATGAGTTCATGGACTTTGGGCATGATTCAACCACCGCATTGCACCCAGCGCAGATCTGGGCGCGCCGGGGAAATAGTGGGAAAGGCCAGAATAGAGATTTGCATCAGGCGCAAACCAGTTTGCAATTCACCCGGCCCGCTCCTGATGGCTACTTCCGTCTCTCGCCCAAAGACGGCGAGAGTATCATTCGGGGATTTTCACAGTAACTTAATTGAAGCCTACATGTGACAATAAGTGATTATTATTATTATTATTATTAACCCTCATTTGCATTCATTTCAATCTCATCAGCGAGATGCCTGAACTCTAGGAGCATCAGCACCATAGAGGCAGCTGCCAATAATCAAGCACTAAAGAGCAGGGCTTCAGCACTGGGAATCTCCTGCAAAGAGTAAGTGTGTGGATCAAGGAGGGCACCTGAACACGGTTTCCTTTATGTTCCTGGCCGAGGTCTGGGGTCTGTGGGCTCCTGATGTGACCAAGGATGAATGTGCAGAGTAAAGTTTGTCAGCATAACTGACCCAGGATGCTCTGTATGCCCAGGCATCAGACTTGATCACGTTCAACCTGGAGTAGCCCCACCAAGATGCTCGAGCTGCAGAATTCTCTGCCACCTTCGGAATGCCCGAGGTTCAGGGAGCAATAGATGGCATGCATGTTGTCTTGTCCACACCGGGCATCAGGGAGTGCCTTTTATTAGCAGTCAGGGGTTCCACTCCCTGAATGTTCAGATTATGCAACCATCGCCTACGTATTATGCACATGTTTGCTTGCTACCCAGTGAGTGTGAACGACAGCTACATCCTGGGGCACCCGGTGATCCCCAGCATCTTGGAGGACCAGCCCAGGATGACGGGTTGACCCTTGGTACCTGCTGAGGTCCTGGCTGATAACACCAGTAGGGAGGCCTGAAACCAAGGTGGAGATCTGATAAAATGAGGCCCATGCTGCCAATTGTGCTGTCATTGAATGGTGCAATGGACTGACCAAAATGCGGAACCACCACTCTAGTTATGCCCTGCATTACGCCACCTAGAGGATCTCCCACTTTGTGGTGTTCTGCTGCGCCCTCCACAACCTGGCATAGCACCAGGGTGACATGCTGGAGGAGGAGGAGGGACATGCGTCCTCGTCTAAGGAGGAGGACCAGGACGAACTGGAGAACAAGTCCAGGGAGGAGCCGAAGGAGGGTCTGGCGGATAGAGGACATGCTACACCAAGGGGCCAACTCGCCCAGAGGTCCAGGGCGACCCTCATCCACACCAGATTCACACAGTAAGAGGCAATGTCCATCAGGTCAACCCATCCCCTTCATTTCCCTACTTCCCTCCCCAACTACCATTTCCCACCTCCTGCCCCAATCCCCCCTCCCACCTATTCCCCTCCTTCTACCACAATCCCCTTTTCCCCCAATCCCTCTCCACCCCGACCACCTTGTTCCTCTCTCTAAGTGTCTATGCAACATCACTCGAGGGTGATGTTCCTGTGTCAGCAGTGTCAGTGGGTCACTATACAAGGCAGGAGAGTGATAACTCATTGTGAGATTAGCTCTGATGCTCCTCACTTTATTCCAAAAGATGACTCCTGTCTTTCTGTTGACAGCGCGCTCACATCCATCCTCTGAACAGGGGTTGTTTGATCTTGGTCCACAGTGCCTGGGGGGCTGGGGGGAACAGAGGGTAACAAGGGGTGGGAGTGCAGGAAGGCCCGCTGTGAGGATTAAGCTTTTTGAGGCTTCACATGTATCAGGTTTTACATGTTTTAACAGTAACCATTTGACATTTCCATTTCCCCTACCTACATTTTCTAAATGGTAAAAAGCTAGCTCTATGGTGAACAGGGTGTATTAGCAACAAGTATTAAGGGTTACTGAATAAAGGCAGGTCAATCGTCTTTAGATGCAGATGTGCCATGATCTAACTGGATCATGGAATAGGCTGAGTGTTTTGACAGAGTTGCAACATTTTTTAATAAGGGAACAGTTACGAGCAAATTTAATTCAAATACAACTTAAACCTTGACAGTTCCCACAACATTTCTTTTTAATACGAGTTGCAGCTGTTGAATTATCTTTCAAGATACTTCAAATATTTGAAAACATTGACCAGAAGAACTAAACGATTGAGCACTTAACGCAGCCTCCTGAACACATTCATCATCAGCCAGTAGCAAATGTCAAAAGGAAATTAAATACACAGGTTAGTTTTTCTGTGACAGTTGCACTATTCCACTGAGTGTACTTGGCTAAATACATTTGATGGTCACAGTTGGCCTTGTAGTCCCAGCAGCACGGCTCTGAACTACATTGATTGTCATTCAAACTCATTCCAACTGTAGAAGTTTTGTGAGCTGTTCACAGCAAAAAATGTTTAGGGCGAAATATTGTGAAAAAAACTGGCAAGGCCCCCTTTTTGCAGGGGAGCAGTTTTCTTTCTCTTGTTATTTCTTTGTTGAATTACTCATCCATTCTAGTTCTATTTTCTCATTCCCCTAAATCAAACAGCAGATGCTCAAAAAGGAGGCATGGCTAATACCTGCAACCTTGGGCAAGATAAAAACCGACCTGTATTCCCTCGCGCCCACTGCAGCATTGCATGATCGTGACAGTGTGCTGTGTAGCTGCACTGGAAATGAGGGAGCAGTACTGATGGATATGGAGCCAAGGTTTTAACTGTGTTAACAACTTGGTTGAAGAAGTGATAAATTTGAGGATGTGATAAATAACATAGACTGCACTGGCTGCATTAATCATACTGAAAGTCTTCCGAGTAAATATGTTGCAAACAGTTGAAATTGTTAAGTCCATTCAATGAAAACCAAAACATAGGATACGTAATGGGATCACGCAGCGTCTGGTTATTATGTGAAATGGACAGTGAAGGGTCCAAATGACACGTGGCCTAAAACAAAGTGCGTACAAAATATAACACTCTGGATTCATCCAGGGCACTTGCTTGAGGCAGGTGACAGTCCCATGTAAATTGGAAACCTTTTTTACTTCATCAAATTAATTTGAAACCGAGCACTCCATCCATGGCCAGTTTCCTTGGGACAAAGCTGTCAAACCAGTGGTCCTCATGAGGCGTGCTGGAGACTGACAGCAAAAAGGCAAGTTAATTATGCTTATGAGTTTTAGCCCCTGGTCCACATTATAATTGCAGACCACTGTTTGTCTCATTTATGATTACCTTCCCTTCTCCTTCTCCCGCTGACATGTTTCCTAATGTCCTTGGACAGCTTTTGTGAGGGCCACAAAGAAACCAGCATGAGTTTGTAGAGTCAAGCAGAAAGTAACTTTATTTACAAGAATATGTACACAGGGCCAGTAGTTCACAACTGGTTCCCTCTCTAGCCAATATCACGCTGGACAGCTGTATTTATACAGCTCTACTGCTAATGATTGCCCCATCCCCCTCTCACTGGGAGAGTTCATATTCCTCAAGTAACATCAGGTAACCAATTGTCCGCAGCCAATAGGTTCTGGACAGTTTGTAACAGCAGCCTTACAACCGTCATGACCAGCTGGAGCTGTGACTGGTCCCCACAACTCACTAGTGAGTGAAGCAGATGGTCCAATATCCTCTGGTTCTGCTGCCGGTCTCTTTAGGCACGTGCAGCAAACACACCTTGAACAACTCTGAATTTGGGCACAGCTTTTAGGTTTCTTGGTACCTCCATTCAAAAATGTCAACATTAGCATTCAACCTGCAGAAGAATAAAGAAGAATATTCACGCTACGCTGCAAGTGGATCGCTTATGAAATCTTGTCAATTCACTATATGAAGATGCAATCCGGAAATCAGCACTCAACTACAGTGTTTGTGTACAGTATATTCTGGCATAGCAAGTTACCAGAATGTATCATCTCAATCAGATATTTCTTCTGGGTTACAATGATGAATCTCTTCATGCTGTGTACAGTAGTCCGTTGACAAAAAAATGCAGTTACTTTGAATGGCTGTATTTAGCATGACAGAGCAATAACAGCTTTCTTACTTGACCCATCTTGTAACCAGAAACTAAAGACATCAAAACCTCATTATCTAATCAATGAGAGACAGCCAAAAATCAATACGTGTCTGGATGTGAAACAGACAGATTGCCAGCACATAGGAGTCATCTTTAGGCTACGTTTTAGAGTAATTACTTTGCATGTCTTTGCTACATTAATGCTATTAATTTTCACACAAGCTCTCTTGATCTTCTGCCGTAATTTCAGTGGAAAATCCATTGAAATCCCAAACAAAGCATTTCTCTGGAGTTTCCCAGGATCTTTTGAAGTATTACATAGAACAATCAGGCACAATCCTTGCAGAAACTCAGTCCAATGGATAGTTCTCAGAATTATCCTCTCCTCATGAGCGCAACTCCACCATTTACATGGCACGCCGATTTTAATAAAGAGTAAGGATGGCACAGGTTGGCAACCACGCCTCAGTCAAATTCTGACCAGGCTGGATTATATGTGCTATCCTTCAGTTTTCTGGCTACTGGTTCATCTTAAGGCTCCCGAAAAAGAACCAAGAACTGGACAGGGTTTTGACAAGGGAATATCATGGCTGGAGTTCTGAACATACTTTGTTGACATACTTTTAGGGCAGCATGGTAGCACAAGTGAAGGGCAGCATGGTGGATTGGCCATGATAAATTGCCCTCAGTGACCAAAAAAAAAAGGTTAGGAGGGGTTATTGGGTTACGGGGGTAGGGTGGAAGTGAGGGCTTAATTGGGTCGGTGCAGATTCGATGGGCCGAATGGCCTCCTTCTGCACTGTGTGTTCTATGTTGTGTTCAACCATAATAACTGATATCTCCATCACTGAAGGACAGGAATGAGCAAGGAAGGGAAATTCTAATTTATTTTAAAACACACACTTCGAGGTCATAATTTTTGTCATTTCTGACTGGGTAATAATTATCCCACAAGAACAGTAAATGTGTTCGTAGTCCAATCTCCTGGATCAGAAAATTTGTATTATTACTCACAGGACCTGGCGTAAATTGGAGTGAGTACATTGAGAATACTAATAATAAGAATGGAGGTTGCTGAATTCTAAAGGGGTGGAAACAATTCGAAGTCAAATATCACAAACAATGGGCTGGATTCTCCCACCCTGTGCGCCTCAAGAACGCCACAGGCGAGCCGCGTACAATGGAGAGCTCCATTAACCTCGGGCGGATTTCTACGGTTGCCGGGCAGATGCGGCCGGAGAATCCCACCCACTGATGAAAATCCGAAAGCCTCCAGGAAGGCTTTCATCCCAACAGCAGGCAACAAGTAATGAAAGGAAAGGAAATCCCTTCTGCAGACGCGAGTCTTATACAAGTAATAGGTAAGCCAGGCGAGTGAGCGGGCCACATGAGTGGCCCTCCTTCATCTCAATGGGCCGCAAAATTGAAATCTGGAATTTCACTAACCACTGCCCTATGAATAAGGTTAATACATTTAATACAAGTGGTGTCAGGAAGATAGTGGCGTAGTGGTATTGTAATTAGGTAATCCAGTGATAATGCTCTGGGGTCCCAGTTTCGACCCCACTATGGCAGATGGTGAAATTTGAATTCAGTAAAAGTCTTGAATGAAAAGTATAATGATGGCCAATGATTGCCGATTGTTGTAAAAACCCATCTGGTTCAGTAATGTCCTTCAGGGAAGGAAATCTGCCATCCGAACCCAGTCTGGCCGACATTTGACTCCAGACCCACACAGCGATGCAGTTGACTCTTAACTGCCCCCCTCCCCCACCGAAAAGGCTTAGTAAGCCACTCAGTTCAAGGGCAATGAGGGATAGGCACAAATGCTGACCCAACCAGCAGCCTTTCCTTTCATTACTTGTTAATCGTTTGCCTGCTGTTGGGATGAAAGCCTTTCTGGAGGCTTTCAGATTTTCATCAGTGGGTGGGATCTGCCCGGCAACCGTAGAAATCCGCCCAAGGTCAATGGAGCTCTCCATGTACGCGGCTCACCTGTGGCGTTCTTGAGGGTGGGAGAATCCAGCCCATTGTTTATATTTGACTTTGAACAAAAAAATACATTTCATAACGAATTATAGAAAATGCTTAATCATTCATATATTAATAGAACTATCAACTCCAAATGGTATGAAAAAAATAAGTATTTACACTATGATTTGATGCAGGGGGAGCTGATGGCTCTTGCAGTCACACACAGTCAGCGCACCCCTTACTCCATGTGCTCTTTCTCTCCGTCTCACTTTAGTCATGCGGTAGGAAAAAAGTACATGGATGGAAGCTAGCAGAATCTGGCAACGCTGTGTGTGGGCAAAAGTCATCAAAATGGCTTGTGGGCCGCACTCAGAATTCTGAGGGGCTTCATGCGGCCTACAGGCTGCAGATTGCCCACCAATGGGTGTAGTCTGACCCCCACCAATCTCATTTCAGAGCTATAGTGGGAATGATTCTTAATGCGAAATTTGTATGTGCTTGTGAGTATGGTGGTCCTTTGAAAAATGAATATGTTCACTTTTCTTTGCAAACTAGGGTCTGCAGGCGCAAACAAGTGGACTCAGCGAATCTCTTACACTTTTGGCCTGATTAGTGTTCCTTTTTTTGTCCACAGATAGGTAATTACCATTGAGAAACCCATTGATGCCTGTATTGGTTCAGGCAAATTTCATAGAATCCCTACAGTGCAGAAGGAGTCTGCACTGATCCTCTGAAAGAAGACTCCACTCAAGCCCACTTCCCTGCCATATTCCTATAACCCCTTAACCTAACCTACATATCCCTGGACACTAAGAGACAACTTAGCATGGCCAATCCACCTAACCTAGATATCTTTGGATTGTGGGAGGAAATTGGAGCAACGTGATTAAACCCACGCAGATGCGTGCAGAAAGTGCAAACTTCACACAGACAGTCACCCGAGGCCAAAATTGAACCTTGGTCCCTGGCTCTGTGAGGCAGCAGTGCTAACCACTCTGCCGCCGTGCTGCCCATCAATTTTCTCTTTTTGCCTGCCCACTCGTCCTCTTCTGCACTAGCCTGGAGGTCAAGAGTCATCTAGCCAGTCCCCTTGACAGCCTTTATCCACTGCCTCCTCCTCACCTCACTCTTTTTAAACAATTGACAATTAAGCTATAAACATGTGACAGAAGTGAGAAAAAAAACCTGACATTCATAACTGAAAAACTATTGTACGAATCCTTTACTGACACCTTGAACTTCATCTCACATACTGTGCAATGCCCACAAGCAGGATGCATATTCTTAGAGTTGATCATTAGAGGTGCAATTTCAAAACATTAAGCAGGAGATGTTATTGCATTGCTTCTGCATCCGGGTTGCATGGTGACGTACTGGTTAGCACTGCTGCCTCACGGCACCGAGGACCCGGGTTCGATCCCGGCCCCGGGTCACTGTCCGTGTGGACTTTGCACATTCTCTCCGTGTCTGCTTGGGTCTCCCCATAATCCAAAGATGTGTAGGGTAGGTAGATTGGCCACACCAAATTTCCCCTTAATTGGAAAAAAAAATGAATTGGTCACTTTAAATTTTTTTTAAATGTATAGCTTCTGCATCATTATCTCTTTTCATTTTTATGCCTTTCCATTTGCCTGTCTGAAGCGCCTGAAGAAATGCACAAAATGAGTAGGGAGCCAGCATTTATTAATATGTCATAAACTAGCTGACATGGGCCCGTGACAACAGGACAATCGGACCCTTACAATCGGCTCACTTCTTGGGAACTTCCAAATGGTCCACTGAATGAACTATCTGATGGAGAAGCAGATGGGTGACAACCTGGCATGAGATGTGCGAGATTATTAACAGAATGAGAATGTCAGCCATAAAACTACATTTCACACCTGAGAATGTGTGCTGGTATCAGCTTCAGCAACATGGGACTTTGACAACAAAGTTTCATTTGGGTTCCAGTAAGATAAGCAGCTGCTCTTGAATCTCTGCGATTGGTGGGGCCATTCTTTTGTGGAATGCAATGCAAGCCTATGCTGTGACCAGAGGAATAATCGCAGTGCATGCACACATTTTCCAGAACAAGATTTTCACTGGGTCAGTAATAATAATAATAATTTATTGTCACAAGTTGGCTTCAATGAAGTTACTGTGAAAAGCCCCTAGTCACCACATTCTGGCGCCTATTCGGGGAGGCTGGTACGTGAATTGAACCCGCGCTGCTCCCTTGTTCTTCATTACAAGCCAGCTATTTAGCCCAGTGTGCTAAACCAGCATTTAATACCCATCCCTAATTGCCCTCAAGAAGCTGATGATGAGCTGCCTTCTTGAACCACTGCAGCCCACATGATGGAGATATACCCACAGTACTATTACGGAGGGATCCGGGATTTTAATCCAGTGACAGTGAAGGAGCGGCACTTGTTTGCAAGTCAGAATGGTGTGTGACTCGAGGTGAAATCTCCAGACAGTGGTGTTCCAGTTGATGTTGTAATTGGCTGGGAAGATGTCAGACTGGAACCATGGCTCAAAAGACCATAACCTTTAGATTTTTCTTTGTAAAACGTGTAGAAGAGAGTCAAGGGACTGTGAATTAGTTTTAACAAGGAAAAACTTCATAAAACATGAAAAATTGTATGAAGATATAATACGCTTTTACTCCCCCTCAGCTTAACAATTACACACAGGTTTCAGGATGAACACGGATTCCAAAGTACATCTTAATCAGCAATAGCCTCATTAACACAAAGTCTCTTTTAAGCATACAAGATGACTGTGGGTAACTACACTCTCTGCTTTGAACCCCAAGTGAATGTTTGTGAAGGTCTCCTCAGAATCCCGCAGATGATTGTTGTGTGAGAGTTTCCAAAATCCACTCCCAAAAATGGGTTTTTTAATCTTCTCTCAATCACAGTCTCTCATAAACTCCAAGATGCAGCCATTGATTTCCATGGTTATTTCAACTCATGTTCCACATATTTTCATGTTTTCAGGTTAGAGTAAAATCTCTGAAACCTGAAAACAGCTTCAGATACCTTTTCTGGTGTCTCAGTCTTCTTCTCTGCTCTGTCTGACTTTACTGCACAGAGCTCTGTTCTGGTACCTTTAACCTCAGACTTCTTGGAAACTTGTCCTCATTTATCTAGTTTCCTCAACCAGCTGGACTTTAGATTACCAGCATTTGTTTTCTTAACCACTACCCCATGATATTACTTTTCTTCAAGCAAGGCTGAAAGATGTTCCCTCTTTAGCCTTTGAGAATCAACTGCTTATGGCAGAGCTGTGAGAGTTGCCCTCTCTCTCGCTAACCATCTCCAACAGCAATCAAATTAGCTAAACAAAAACTTAAAAGCTTCTGTACTTTATAAGGCTCAGTTGATAAGCAATCACTGCTGATTTATTTATTTTTCACACCACAGCCCTCTCTAAACACAATAGAAACACAGTTGTACTTGAAATCAGCCCCCACACATTCAAACACCTTGGTCTAGCATGTTAAGGAATGGGTTTAGGAACATTCCAATTAGATGTCTCATTGATCCAATAATTGGCACTGATATGTAAAGAGGCTCCAGGTGGGCTTTGTGGCATGTGGTGTCTTAATAGAGTTTGGTGCTGAGTGTGTTCAAAGAAAAGTAAAGGTGTTTGGGAAAAGGAGCAGATCTCTTCACTCAACAACAGCCATAGGCTAACAGTGGTAGCAGAGGATGGTTGCTATGTAAATGCAAAGGGTTGAAAGATGCTTTTCCAGAAACAAAAACATCAACCAAGGAGTAAGTGAGAAGTAAAAAAGAAAATATGGCTGAACCTAGGATAAAGATGGCTGGATATGACTATCCACCATTATTTTCAGAAACGAGATCGTACGGCTACGAACGGGTTCTGAGAATATGGAAGGAGATCGGGACCTGGAAATCATGAGGACAGAAAGCCATTTAAAACATATAATAGGAGGAGGGACATTGAGAATGGAATTGGAAAATTAACCCCAGAAATGCCTGGGGTATGATAAATTGATGTTTTCCATGTGACTCTCAATGCAATTATGCTTTCAACTGTCCAACATGATAGAGTGTTTGAAGCGACACGTGACATGGAAAAGTCAGAAGAGGAAAAAGATACCAGAAAGAAGGCATTGTCCTATTAACAAGCAGTTTTACTCCGGTAATGAGGGTGTTGGTTGCAGAATCCTTCAATTTTGCTGTATTGGACAGTGGCTGCACATCTACTATGTGTGGAATTGACTGGTTAAAATGTTACCTGGACTCCTTGAATGCTGAAAATCGTAACAAGGTTAAGGAATTTGAAAGTTCCACAAGTTTCAGGTTTGGGGATGATAATACTCTGAAGTCACTGGTGATGCCTTGCAATATTGCCAGAGTGAATCATTTCATTAGCACGGATGTTGTATCAAGTGAGATACCTTTGCTTCTGAGCAGACCGTCGATGAAGAAAGCACACATGAAACTGGATATGGAACAGGATAAGGCACCAGTTTTTGGAAAGATGATGGACTTACGATTTACACAGTTGGGACACTATTGTATTCCATTACTGACAAATAATATTTCAGGTGCAGTTGTTAAGAATGTGTTATTGGCAGCTGGAAATGGGCCTTTAGCTGATAAAAAGCTTGTATTAAAAATGCATAGGCAATTTGCGCATCCATCACCTTGGAGGCTGAAAAAATTATTAAAGGATGCAGGGGTAAGGGACAAAGACTATACTAAGCTAATAGAACAGCTGTGAAGTTTGTGGGAAGTACAGAAGGACACCATCACGACTGATAGTAACCCTACCTTGCAGGCAATGGGGGAGAACTTGCTGATGATGAGTTTAGGGATATGTGTGAAAACGTAAATATCACAGTATGAATACGGCTGCGGAAAGCCCATTTAGTAATGGTGTGTGTGAAAGAAACCATGCAGTAATAGATAACATGCTGTGGAAAATGTTGGCAGATAGACCAAATTGCAAGTTAAATTCAGCCTTAGCATGGGCAGTACATGTGAAGAATTTGTTGCAGGTGGTTTGGGGCTATAGTCCCTATCAATTAGTGTTTGGCAGAAATCCTAAAATTCCATCCATTTTGGATGACCAGCCTCCAGCTTGAGAAGGAACTACAATTATCTCTGCCTTTGCTGAGCATTTAAATGCTTACATAGCAGTAGAAAAGCTTTTTTGGAAGCAGACATCGCTGAAAGAATTCGCAGAGCATTAAGGCATAAGGTACGACCATCAAATACTGTTTTCCAGCAAGGAGGCATAGTATACTATAAGAGGGACAATATTAATGAATGCAAAGGCCCAGGGAAAATCATAGGCATAGATGGTAAAACAATTATTTTGCAAAAAGGCAGTCAGACTGTCAGGGTACATTCATCAAGGATAATGGGTACAGATTACAAATTTTCAAGTTCAGACAGAGCAGACAGACATGATGAGGAACCAGGGTCATCTGGTATGCATGTGTTACAGATCTACGAGGACCAGTTAACTGATATAGACAGGGTTTCTGTAGAGAAACGGACACAATACGTTTGATGAATTAGAACAGGCCATTTTTCCAAAAGGACAACTGCTAAAAGTTGGTACAAAAATGACATACTTGCCTGAAATGTCTAGTCAATGGAAGGATGCAACTGTTATTAGTAGAGCAGGGAAGGCCACTGGAAAGTATAAATACTGGTTGAATGTACAACATACAGGTGAGGGTGTCAAAACAATGGATTGGGAACACGAAGTTCAAAAATGGAGGGCACAGAAACGCAGTATCAGTTCAGATAGTACATCGGATAGTGAACAGGTTCACCGGAAAAGGTCGAGAACTATTGAAAGGAAATCCCACAACAGAAGGGAAAGTTCAAGCAGTAGCAGTACAGAATGAGATACTAGGCATGATATGGGACGTAGTTCGTCAAGATCTCGGAACACAGGTAAGACTATGAACGCTACTGGGAGTAGAAGGCCACATAGAACATAGAACAGTACAGCACAGAACAGGCCCTTCGGCCCTCGATGTTGTGCCGAGCAATGATCACCCTAGTCAAACCCACGTATCCACCCTATACCCATAACCCAACAACCCCCCCCCAAACTTACTTTTTAGGACACTACGGGCAATTTAGCATGGCCAATCCACCTAACCCGCACATCTTTGGTCTGTGGGAGGAAACCGGAGCACCCGGAGGAAACCCACGCACACACGGGGAGGACGTGCAGACTCCGCACAGACAGTGACCCAGCCGGGAATCGAACCTGGGACCCTGGAGCTGTGAAGCATTTATGCTAACCACCATGCTACCATGCTGCCCACATGCATGTGAGATTTTGGTGGCCTCCAATAAGTTAGATGAAAAAGTTATCAAAGATGCCAAACAGCAAGAACTGCAGAGTTGGAGTGAATTTGGGGTATACACGGAAGTACCGGATAAAGAACTAGAGCTCTATCCCGTAGATGGATTTGCGCGGAAAAGGTTCTTCCAGATGGAACTTATAAGGCAAAGGCCAGGCTTGTGGCAAGAGGATTTGAAGAAAACTTAGAAGATCAGGATTTAAGGGTAGATTCACCGATGGCAGGAAAGGTTATTTTAAAGATCTTCTTGGTTCTATTAGCCACAAAGGCATGGGAATGCAAATCTATAGATATAAAAGCTGCCTTTTTGCAGGGGCATCAGCTTCAAAGAGACATTTTTCTTTGTCCTCCAAAAGAGGCAGCTAACACAGAAGGGGTACTCTGGAAGCTGAACAAATGTGTATATGCATTAAATGATGAGTCCAGAGTCTGGTCTTTTTCGGTAAGGTCAGTTTTGTTAAAGTTAGGCTGTTGCCAGTTGTAAGCAGTTCCGGCAATGTTTTACCAGCACAATAAGGGAAATCTTTCTGGCATCTTTATGATGCATGTTGATGATTCTTTGTGGGGTGGGACTAGTGATTTTGAAGCTATAATCTCTGGGTTGAGGAAATAAATCAGGTTTGGAAGTCAGGCTTCAGGTGCATTTAAATATATTGGATTGGAAATCCGGGTAATTTGGGGTAACTTTATGTCAACTATCGTATTTGGAGAGCATCAGCCCAAAAGCAATTAGTTGTATTCGGATTCCACAAAAAGACACAGTGGTTTCAAAGATGGAAAAAGAGCAACTGCAAAGTTGAATTGAGCAACTGATTTGTTAGGTAGATAGACTAGACCGGACGTCAGTTTTGATATCTTAGATTTGAGTACAAAAATGAATAATCCTAACGTAGAAGACATAATGAGAGCAAATAAAGCATTGTTCAAACTAAAAATGCAGGAGTGTGTTTTGAGTTTCCCGGTTTTAGGTGATCTTAGGCACTTGAAACTCATAGTTTATAGTGATGCATCCTGTGCAAATTTATGTAATGGGGTTTCATGTGCAGGAGGTTTTATAATTTTACTTTTGGGGAACCATGGCAAATGTTGCCCTCTTGTGTGGGAAACAAAGAAAATAAGGAGATTTGTCAAAAGCACTTTGGCCACTGACACTTTAAGCCGTGTAGAGGCAGTAGATATGGCCTTTTATATGTCTCAGATATTGACAGACATTTTTGGATTAGGGGATTTGGGTAACATACCCATTGAGATCCCTGTGGGAAAATGTGCACTCTACAAAAGGTGTCAATGAGAAAAGGTTAAGGATAGACATCACAAGTTTGAAGCAGATGTTGGACAGAGATAGCAAAAATTAAATGGGTCGACAGTAGCTATCAATTGTCCGACTGTTTAACGAAAAGACGGGCTAGTTAAAGAAACATTTGGATATTGTTAATGAAGAGCGCCTGTTTCTGTGACATTTTTTATTTCCTTTCAAAAAAAAAAGAGGGGGGAAATTGCATGTGTTTTTGAGTTTCTTGAAATTTTCTTTTCACCAAATTATTATTTTTTTCTCCAAGGAAGGGGAGACTGTTAAGGAATGGGTTAAGAAACACTCCAATTCAATGCCTCATTGATCCAATAATTGACACTGATCTGTAAAGAGGCTACAGGTGGCCTTTGAGGCCTGTGATGTGATGATAGAGTTTGGTGCTGAGTGTGTTCAAAGAAAAATAAAGGTGTTTGGGAACAGGAGCAGATCTCTTGACTCTTTACTCGACAACAGCCAGAGGCTAACATAGCATGAATCTAACTATAGGTTTTACAGACACAGAAACATCAAATTAAGCCCCTTAAAGCTGTACGTTATTTCTAATGTTTAGCAATACAAGTTCCTTAAAACTACCTTTGTTTTTCCAACAGATGTAGATTATTCACCAGCTTAATTAGGATGCTCTAAAAGATGTTGATTAGGTTTCCACATGCACCAGATACATAAATAGCGCAACCCTCCCCCCACCCGCATCACTCCCCCCAAAAAAAGCTCAGTGCACTGCAGACACAAATGTCATGCAGTTTAATCTAATAATGTTAATCGACAGAAAATAAAGGTTGTGAGTCTGTGATTTACTAGAACGCGCACACTGCTCTGTACTAGGAGCATGAAATGAGACTGGAGTTATCATGCCTAGAAACAGTTTAAGACAAACTGATTGTGACTTCCGGTGGCGGCATGTAGGAGGGAGTCGCATGTTGGGTGGCTTCTGGGCAATGCTTGATTTTTTTAGAATTTAATACCATGCCAGGGGCAATTTTGCATTAAAAAGTGAAAGGAGACATAAGGAAGGAGGAGGATGTCCAAAAACCAGAAGAAAGCCGCCGTGAAGAAAGGGGTGAGTGAAGGTTCGCCATCGTGCAAAAGGGTCAGCTTGGCAACTGGAACGATGGCGGAGGCTGGGCTGTTGGGTGGGGCCGCACCATTCACAGCAGAATAGATGACTGAGGTGATGGTTTTGGAATTTGATAAAACAGTTTGTAAAGCACATGGAGATGATGAGGAAGGAAATGATGGCGGCATTGAAGGTACTGGTGGAGAAGGCGATTGCCTCGGTGAAGTCAGCGGAGACCAAGACTGGATCGGGCTTATTGGTCGTTGAGACCGAAACCAAAAGTGAATGAGCCACAAAAAGCAGTGATTATTTGTTTCCATAGGTACCACGTGAAGGAGAAGGTCCTGAGTTGGGCGAAGCAGATGCCCACTGTTGCTTCACAGTGCCAGGGTCCCAGTTTATATTCCTGGCTTGGTTCACTGTCTGTGCGGAGTCTGCATGTTCTCCCTGTGTCTGTGTGGGATTCCTCCGGGTGCTCCGGTTTCCTCCCATGAGTCCCGAAAGACGTCCTGTTACGTAATTTGAATGTTCAGAATTCTCCCTCTATGTACCCGAACAGGTGCCGGAGTGTGGCGGCTAGGGGATTTTCACAGTAACTTCATTGTAGTGTTAATGTAAGCATACTTGTGACAATAATAAAGATTATTATTATTATTGGAGTTCGTGAGGAGGCAGGCAGACTTCGTCTGAGTGAAGACAGCACTGTATAAGAGCAGTGTGTGGTTTGGCATAGTGTACCCAGCTAAGATCAGGGTGACCTACAACTCGAAAGACTTTTATTTTGAGACGGTGGAAATGGCATTTGTGAAGGCAGAAGGACTGGGGCAGAAGTGAGAAATGGGACTGAGGATTGGTCTTGGACTGAGGGTAGGGGTGGTTTAAAGATTATATATAGTTCTATTTTTAATTTCATGTTGTTATATGTGTTTAATGGGGTGAAGTTGCCTATTTGGGTCAGGTAGGAGTTGGGAGTTTTTGCAATGAAGGCTTTCTGAGATTTCTGTGTCTGTACAGGGTTACGCGATACAAACTGTGTTTGCGATACAGGATGAGGTGTTTTCAAGAGGAAATGGATGGAGGGATTCTGGGAGGGGAGGGGGGGGGAGGGGTTCGATGGCAACAATTGGACAGGACGGACCAAAACCAGTGGGCAGGGCCCGGAGTTATAATGATGGCGGATAGGATGGGTGGGGGGGGGAGGGTGGGGGGGGGGAGGGTGGGGTGGGAGACCCCCGATCAGGATAGTTACATGGCACATGAGGTGTTTGGGGGGGGGGGGGCAAATTAAGAGGTCGATGGAGGTGGTGGTTGCGCTGGATGAGGAAAAGGCAGTTGATGGTGGTTCTTGAGAGGTTTGGGATCCGGCCGAGATTCAGGGAGTGGGTACGGCTTTTATATAAGGAACCTATGGCAAGTGTCCGCACGCACAACAGCAGTTTAGGGGACCAGGCAGGGGTGTCCTATGTCCCCTCTGCATTAGCAATAGAGCCTTTGGCCATTGCTTTAAGGAGCTTGACACATTGGATGGGAATGGCACGGGGTGGTGGGGGGGGAATGGAACACAGGGTGTCTCTGTATGCGGGTGATCTATTGTCATATATATTAGAGCTGGGTGCATTGATGGGGACTTAAATGGAACTTCTTTGAAGTTTTGTGTCTTTCTCAGGATATAAATTAAACCTGGAAAAGAGTCAATATTTTGTGGTGTCCCAGCAGGAGTGGAGTAGGAGTGGGAGGGCTGCCATTTCACAGGCCGGCAACCCACATCAGGTATTTGGAGGTGCAGGTGGCGCAGGACTGGGGAGGGGGGGGGTTCCATAGGTACAATTTCACTAGCTTGGTGGGGAGGATGAAAGCAGATTTTCAAGGTGGGATAGCTTCCCTCTGTCACTGGCAGGTCGGGTGCAGGCGATTAAAATGAATGTGTTGCCGCGATTTCTGTTTCTATTTCAGTGCCTGCCGGTCTTTTTGTCGAAGCATTTTTTAAGGAAGTGGACTAGTCGATCACTTTGTTTATTTGGGGGGGTGGGGGGGGAGGGACCTGGAGAGAGGACGGCAGGTGGGGGGGCTGGGCCTCCTAAATTTATATTACTATGGGGCGTCAAATGCCGAAAAGATGAGGAGCTGGGTCAGGATGGGGTGAGTCCCAGTGGGTTCGGATGGAGGACGACCTGTGTAGGGGGTTGGGTTAAGAGCACTGATAACGACACCACACCCGATGGCCCCGGGCAAGTACTCTGGGAGTCCGATGTGCAACAATATGTGTATTGTATAGCAGACAAAGGGTCAATTTCATGTTAATGCTTCTCACCACCAGATGGGGATCGAGAGCAGTCATATAAATATCATGTGACTCTTGAAATTCTGGAAGAAGGTGTTTAGGCGCGAGATAAATCAGTTGTGTATTTAAGAATTCTGCAGTTAGAGATAGCATAGATTAATATAGTAACTTTATACTTTAGGAATACGTACAAATCTTATTTAGTTGTGTTAATAAATTAATTTTGTTAGTTAACAAAGCATGCTGTTCTTTGTTCAACACTATGTATCCAAGCCATCAACGTAAAGCAAAGCAAAGCAGAGAACATCACACGGTGGTGGTGGCAACACTGAAGATTTGGAGGTAGTTGAGGCAGCATTTTAAGCTGGCTGCTGGGTCAGGGGAGGTGCCGATTTGGGGGAACCAGAGGTTTGAGCCAGGGAAGCTGGACGGGAGGTTTCGGAGATGGGAGGAGAGGGGATCAGGTTTTTAAAAGACATGGGGGGACGTTTTGCAAGGTTGGAAGAGTTGGGGGAGAAATATGGACTGGGGCAAGGAGACGGGTTTAGGTACCTGCAGCTCCAAGACTTTGCTCGGAAGTAGGTTCAGAGCTTCCCGAAAGCGCCAACCCCCTCATTGTTGGAAGAGGTATTCATGGCAGGGGGATTGGAGAATGGGAGGATTTTGGGAGAGGACAGGGTGTCCATGGAAGGGATCATAGCCAAGTGGGATGAAGAGTTGGGGGAGGCTATGGAAGACGGTTTGTGGTGTGAGGTACTCCAGAAGGTGAACGCCTCAACCTCATGCGCGAGGTTGGGGCTGATACAGCTGAAGGTCGTGTATAGGGTGCACCTCACAAGGGTGAGGATGGGATGACTCTTCAAGGGAGTGGAGGATGTATGTGAGCATTGAGGGAGGGGCCCCGCAAACCATGTCCTTATGTTTTGGTCCTGTCCAAAGCTGGAGAGCTATTGTTGGGAGGTTTTCAGTGTCATCTCGGGGTTAATGCACGTGAACTTGGAACCAGGCCCCAGAAGCCATTTTCTGGATGTCAGACTGGCCAGAGCTGCAGGCGGTGTGGGGGCAGAATTTTTGACCCTTGAGAAAGTGAAATTTGAGCTGAGGGGGATGAAGGAGTGATTCTACAATTCATGGGGACTGTTTATTATGCACTTTTGAGAACTGGTTGCCACCGAACATTATGGTGGGGGGGGGGGGGGGGGGGGGGCGTGGTTGGGGTTATTGTTGTTTTTAATTACACTGTTTACTGATTGACTGTTAATTTTTCTTTCTTACCTGGAATTTACGGGTGGATATTTTGGTCTGTATAATCATAGAATTTGGAGTGCAGAAGGAGGCCATTCGGCCCATCGAGTCTGCACCGGCTCTTGGAAAGAGCACCCTACCCAAGGTCAACACCTCCACCCTATCCCCATAACCCAATAACCCCACCCAACACTAAGGGCAATTTATCATGGCCAATCCACCTAACCTGCACATCTTTGGACTGTGGGAGGAAACCGGAGCACCCGGAGGAAACCCACGCACACACGGGGAGGATGTGCAAACTCCACACAGACAGTGACCCAAGCCGGAATCGAACCTGGGACCCTGGAACTGTGAAGCGATTGTGCTGTCCACAATGCTACCGTGCTGCCCCAAATGAGCGGGGTGCTGTTTTTGTTTGGGGGACTGTCACTGTCTTCGTGTTTCCTTTTGTTTATTTGATGAAAATGTTGAAAATGAGGAGAATAAAAAGGTTTAAAAAATCGACCAATTGTTTGTGAAGGTGGAATTTCAACAGTCTTGATTGTCTGGATAGTATTCAACATAGTGGTCCCAAGACAGCCACAGCATAGCACAGGGATTGGGCTTTGAGACGGTGAAAGACTGTTTTCTGCATAAACTACTGAAGCAAAATATGCCTTAATGTCAAAAGGGGAAAGGTTTGCTGTGGATCAAAGACAACTGCTCGACAGGCACAAGCCTCTGTTAAATCTAACTGTTAAACTGTCAAAAACAACTTCTGGAAACAAGACATTACAAATCATGTGGAAGAGGATTGTCGGCTCTCTGTTGGCCTTTGACATGGATCCTTTGCAGAACATTTTCTTTAGCTTCAACTGGTCCATCTGCCAACTCATAATTGACATAGTTCTTCACATCTTTAAGTGGCAAGTCTTCTGTACTGTTTTTGCAAAACCTAATGGAGACCATATTAAAGCTGAGAAGATGGCCCTCAATTAGTCTGTGCATCGATCAACTCAGTTAGTTTTGCATACTCGGTGCATCATCAAAAGTCCCATTCTGTGTGCCACTCGTCGCCGGAAAACCTGTGCGCCGGCATGGGACAGGAATTTCCCGCCGGCGTGAAGAGCCGGTAAATCCCGGCCAATAATTTCTTTCTCCTTGACAAAATATGCCAAGACCCATTCTCAAATCGATGCAGTCCCACCATGTGCAGACAGCATAGTGGTCACTATGCAAAGTGCATGCCGATTGCAGGCTGTCAGGAGAAGTGGAATGCTTGAAAAAGATGAGCTGTTATAAAGCAGCATATGCAGGTGAAGGATGTATCTTGTGACAACCAGCAGGAGTGGGATTAGTTCCAGCAATTCACCTGGAGATGGTTAGACTATGACATCTTGATAAGACTCAGTTCCTCTTCCAGGGCAGGAGTGGTACTAACAGGTAACTAGCTGAAATGAACCCTGAAATTAAACCCAACAACTCCCCATACCTCCAAGAGCTTATCCGTACCCTATCCAGTGTCTGGGTACCCTCGGCTAACTATTTAGTCACCTGCAGGTGGCCATTGTAATAACCTATGAAGCAGGAGGTCAGTCCCAGGAACTCATCATGCAGCATCTCCCTTGAACTGAGTGCAAGTTCACAATGACTGATCAAAATGTCTCCAATATAGGGAGATAAAAAGGCAAACTGCTGCAAAGGTACAAATACTGGAAAATAGCAGGTCAGCCAACATCTACAGGAAGAGTAGGTAACATTTTTGAAGAAGGGATTGAAGTATCTCATCCTTTGATTCCCCCAGCTGGGATATCTGACACTTTATTCATCGATGTGGGGTATCTGATATGTTCACCCATTGCGGTTGGGTAATCATGTTTTACTCACCATTCAGGAGCATATTGAGGTAATAATGAAAAAGGGTGAAAGAGTCACTAAAAGATGCAAACACTAAAAATGGTAAATTAAGTATTCCTGAAAAAAAGAGACATGCTGTCGAAGCTTTATCATCTTTCACTCATCAGGACAGATTCACAAGAATATCCATTGCAAAAGGAACAACAATTTAAAATGCTTGAGAAGAGATTGTGCTTGGTTGGCAAGTGGACTCTGTTTAGTAATAATTTTTTATTGTCACAAGTAGGCTTACACTGCAATGAAGTTGCTGTGAAAATCCCCGAGTCGCCACATTCCGGAGCCTGTACACAGAGGGAGAATTCAGAATGTCCAATTCACCGAACAAGCACGTCTTTCGGGACTTGTGGGAGGAAACCGGAGCACCTGGAGTAGAAGCACTGCAATGGAGAATGCACCAGGGAATAGTTAACTGCTAAGATTTTTGTTTAAATTTAAACAAAGCAGATCGACTCTGATTAAGGTATTGCCATGGGTAATGAATCTGGGCATGGCTGTCCCCAAAGCTTTTGTTTAGCTGAAAAAGACACAGGCTGGGATTTTCCATTTGGGAGACTATATTCTCCCACCGGAAGTGAATCGCTTCTGGTTTGTGTGTTGCAAGGAGTGCAACTGAGTCTTATCAAGATGTCATAGTCTAACCATCTCCAGGTGAATTGCTGGAACTAATCCCACTCCTGCTGGTTGTCACAAGATACATCCTTCACCTGCACATGCTGCTTTATAACAGCTCATCTTTTTCAAGCATTCCACTTCTCCTGACAGCCTGCAGATTTATGCTTGGCGAGGTGCTCAAGGGATTCTGTTATAAACCCCAATTTCAGGCCACCATTTTGAGCGGGCGGCACAATACAATTTTCCAGCAATTGGCTTCCTCCCCCCTCCTACAATGCAAGTCCTACTGTCCCCCCACCCCACCAATCACTGTGAACCTCACCACAATGTTTTTTTTATTAAGAGACAATCTAGCATGGCCTGCATATCTTTGGGTTGTGGGGTGAGACCCATGCAGATATGGGGAGAATGTGCAAACATCACATGGACAGTGATCCAGGGCCAGGATAGACCCCGGGTCTGCGCCTCCATGAGGGAGCAGAACTAACCACTGCGTGATCGTGCCGGCCCTAACCACAATGTTTATAACCATCTAGCTAAGATTGAAAGTTCCTGTCCACATCAAAAGCAGTTAATTGCTATTGACTGAGAAAACAAGGGAAAGCAGTAAACTCCTAGATATTTAGAAACATTGTGGTTAGGCTCAAAGCAGGGTACGAGTTGCATTCAAGCGTTGTCTGATAGGAGTTATGGTAGTGGGAGGCCTGATGGGAGTCTCTAGTGGGGAGGTCTGATGGGGGGGGGAGAGCACCCTCTGATATAATTTGAGGGCTGCTACGTTAAATGTTTACCCCCTTGGTCCACCGCGAAGTCCACTGCATCAGGGCCATGTTCATGAACACTTGCACCAATCCATAGCTGCGTGAATCCCGGTCCAGAGGGCCGGAGCATCACGTAGGTGTGGAGAATCTGATGTCCAGCCCATTAATAGGATGCAAATGCATTCAAACCTCAATGCTGCCACCAGCCGGGAACTGGAGCATTGCAAGGCACAGATCCAGTTCTGTGCCTGACGTGAGATTCTCTGCCACATTGGGAACTCTGCTATCAGCTGCGTGGGGCAGAGAAACCTGGCCATAATGTCTGGACATGCTCCTCCTTCCATCTGTAAAGGACAGGGTCTTCTGGCACACAGAAGTGAGCCACGGCGAGCCTGATGATCTTAAGTCAGTTGCCAGTGCATTTCATAGCATAATCAGTATTGTTTAGCAATTGTGGGAGATCTGGAGGAATTTCTCCATTTGGAGAAGATCAAGTACACCATCCGGGGGTGGGAAGAAGGCTTCCTCAATGCTTGGGCCAATTCGCCGGCCTGTTCCAAGGCCTGTTTGAAGCCAACAGCGAATAGGGAAAAAGCAAGAGACGGGAGAAAAACAGACAGAGCTACACAACTCTAAGGGGAGGGGGGAGGAAGAGAGAAGGAAGCTCAGAGGAAATACTGGTAGAAGCGTGGAGGGGTGGAGAGCGAGGAAGTTGGGGTTGGGAAGTCCCCCTCACCCCCGTACCCACAAAGCCTGCAACGGAAAACACAAGGGGAAGGGGAAAATAGGGGTTCGGGGACAGAACACCCAGAACGAAAGAGGGGGACTCCAAGGAGGGGTCAGAGAGGGGATGGCAGGGAGAGGGGAACGGGAGAGAAAACACCAAGAATGATTGTATGTGCATAAGAACTGTACAAGCTGTAAATATTGGATGCAAAGTTTTACTGTGTATAATTGAAAATGCCAATAAAAATATTTAGAAAAAAATTGTGGAATCACATCAAATGTCTGAGGAATTAGACACATCCAGCCCCTCCTCTGCTGCCCTTCATCGGGGTCTACCAGTCTGGTCTTGGCAGGATCCTGGGATTAACTGGAGATCTAGGCTCATTGCTGATGCCCCCACAATGTCATTGGTGCAGTATCAGTCGTGACCACTGCTCCTGGGATGCTTTTGGTCTTGCAGAACTGTAAGCCTCTGATTGGCCAGCCCTACGGGGCAGAAGTAATGCCTCCAGCCCATTAACAACCAACTGGCAATTAACGGGCTGTGGGTGCTCCTGGTGCCTGAGCATGTAGGAACATCCCATCGTGATTTTTTTTGTCCAACATGAAGTGACAGAGGAATTAATTTGAATCCACAGTTAGAGGTGCCTCTACACCAAAAGCAAAGGCTGCTAAGATACTGAGAAAGGACACTAAATCTTGTTTGAACTGATTTAAGAAACAGGTCAGCAATAGTACCACAACATATAGTAAATTGGTAATTCCTGCTGAAGCAAAGTTGTCACTCATTCGGTAATTTAGACATTTTAAAACTAATAGCTGATCTGCACTTTAAGAAAGTAGTGATGTAAAATCACTTTGCTCCTAATTTTTTTAAATCTCTTACCCTAATAATTTTGAAGACTGAAAATGTGTCTTATTTCTTTGGCTAATCACATCAAAGATGCAATAAGTTGAAAAGTCGAGTACTGAGCTTCTCGTAATTGACATTTTCTGGATGAGAATGTCCAGAATATTCTCACTATTTATGATTGGTTAATGCTCGGATCCCAATAGAGACCAGTAACATATAAAAAGAAATTCAAACTTTCAGTTAATAGTTGAAAGGATGACACAACAAGATTTCATTTTTTTTTAAAGCGTAAAACCACGATTGACTAAACACAGCTGTTGAAGACCATTGTGCTTTAAGCATAAACTTTCACTTTTTTACTTTTAACACGTGGAGATGGTCGATAGCTTTAAGTTCCTGGGGGTCATCATCACCAATAGTTGGTCTGGTCACTCACGTCGATGCAACAGCCAAGAAAGCCCAACAATGTCTTTACTTCCTATGGAAGCTAAAGAAATTTGACATGTCTGCATCAACTCTCACAAACCTCTGCAGATGTGCAATAAAGAGCACCCTATCTGGCTGCATCACAGCCTGGTATGGCAACTGCTCGGTCCAAGATCGCAAGAAACTGCAGAGTGTGGTGAACTCAGCCCAATGCATCACACAAGCTTGCCACCCGCACATTGATTCTGTCTACATCCCCCGCTGCCTCAGAAAGGTGGGCAGCATTATCAGAGACCCCTCCCACCCAGGCATTGCCTTTTTCCAGACCCTCCCATCAGGCAGAAGGTACAGAAGTCTGAAGACCCGCACATCCAAACATAGGAACAGCTTCTTCCCCACAGCTACAAGACTCCTCAACAACTCCCCCTCGGACTGATCTGTTCCCTGAGGGAACACTATTCATGATGCCCAATGCTGCTCTTGCTCATGTATTTGCTTTGTTTGCTTTGTTTGGCCCCCTTGTTCCAAACTGTAACCAATCACTGTTTGTCGATGTACCATTTGTCAATGTTCTTTGTTGATTTTTTTTGTTCACTATGTATGTACTGTGTACGTTCCCTCGGCCACAGAAAAATACTTTTCACTGTACTTCGGTACATCTGACAATAAATCAAATCAAATCAAACACAACTGAAAAAGGGCAGCACGGTGGCACAGTGAGTAGCACTGCTGCCTCACGGCGCCGAGGTCCCAGGTTCGATCCTGGCTCTCGGTCACTGTCTGTGTGGAGTTTGCACATTCTCCCCGTGTTTGCATGGGTTTCACCCCCACAATCCAAAGGTGTGCAGGGTAGATGGATTGACCACGCTAAATTGCCCCTTAATTGGAAAAAATGAATTGGGTACTCTAAATTTAAAACAAAACACAACTGAAAAACCCACTTCATAGTTATACTCTACACTGCCCCTTAAGTAGACATTCACTTCTCCCAGATCCAGTCCAAAGTGTTTCTAAAATCTAGAGGGCAAGAAGTGCCAGGCTGGCACCCGGGTGGCACTGCCATTTTGCCAGGTCAGCACTGTCAGAGTGCCAGGACACCACCCTGCCCAAAAGGCATGCAGCTGAGGGCCTCATATATTCTGGGAGACCCCCATAAGTCCTGCTTGTGGGGACCAGTGCTGAATGGCACTCACCCAAGGTCTCTGAGGTGAAGGGGATGAATCCCAAAGCTTTAGGTACGTTGGGAATCTGCACATTCTGTGAGGCTAACTGCCTCGCTCTAATATGGAGATTTGCCAAAAGGTGATCCCACCCACAATGGGAGGGATTTACATCACAATGTCTCATGAGATTGCGTTGGATCTCGCGAGGCATGGCAAGCCAGGTAGATCCCGGGTGCTGGGTCTCCCAGCTTTCATCGGTCATGCTACGCGGAGGCATGCTGCTTTTCTGGTGCAGCATGGCCGCTGGATCACACCCAGCGTGTTTACTTCCAATCTTTTCCTTTTTCCAGCTTGGTAACTTTCAACCCCAGATCTGCTTTTCACAGTGAGGGTTTCTCTTGGCAATTCTTCCTCGGTAAGCTAGCCTAATCTCCCAGCATTGTTCCAAACCTTCACGAGTTTGGTCTTTTCAATCCGAGCATGAGCTCCCATCTGCATTCCTACATGATGAACCATAGAGACTTTCAGCCTCCAGCTACTCCCTCTCTTCTGGATCACCACAGACTAAATGTCTGAGAGTTTAGGGATATCTTATTGAAACCACTCAAAGTGCATCTCCATAGCAACATGAAGCAGATGAGCCTTGTATCCAGGTAGAAATACTGATTAGATATTCTTGCGACCCAAACTCTCTTTTATCCTATAAGTAAATGTTAAGTTTCAAGCATGATTGTTTGCAAGTTGACATCCTCAGCATCTTCCTCAGACTTTGAAAATGAGCAATCTGACCACTGTAAACACATGCTTCTGCCATTGATTCCAAGTATGAATCCTGATAGCTTCTTCCTGGCAAACCAAAAAGGGATTTCCTTTCATCTTCAACAGTCCCTCATCCAGTCCCTTTGTCAGGCAGACTTCAGAACATCACGACATTGTTCACTTTATCCTAAATTAAAGACACAGTACTGAAACAAAACTATCCTATAAGCCTCACAATTGTAGCAATAACTGGGTTGCTGTGCTGCAGAATATTTGATATTATAGTACAATTATCATTATTATGTTATTTTGTTTTATTTACAGACTAGAAGGAGGCCAGTCGGCCCATCATGCCCATTCCCAAAAGAGCGACCCACCTAGTCCCATTCCCTAGCCCTCTCTCCGTAGCCCACTAAATTAATCACTTTCAAGTATATATCCAGTTCTCTTTTGATACCTCCTTTGGAATCCACCTCCACCACTCTCCCGGCAAAGCATTCCAAATCCCAAGAACTGAGTTTCTTCTCATCTCACTCCTAGCTCTCTTGCTGACCATCTTGTGACCCCCTGATCATTGACAGATCAACTAGTTGAAACAGAATATCCTTCTTTACTCTGTCAAAGTTGTTCATAATTGTGAACACGTCAATAAGGTCACCTCTTAATCTTCTCTACTCCAAGGAGAACAAGCCTCCATCACAATTTCTCCATCTTTCCTTGTATCTAAAATTCCTTATTCTTTGTATCATTCTAGTAAACCTCCTCTGCACTCTCTCCAGGGCTTTAACATCCTTCCGTAAATAAGGTGCCCAGAACTGATCACAATACTCCAAATGTGATCTGACCAATGTTTTTTTTAGAGATGTAGCACCATTTCCTTGCTTTTATATTCTATGCCTCCAGTAATAAACCCAAGGATCCTATAAGCCATCTTAATAACTGTTTCAATTTGCCTGGCCATCTTCAGAGAATTATGCACTTGAACCTGAGGTCCCTCTGCTCCTGTACTCCTCTCAAAATTGTACCATTGAGCCTATATTGTTGCCCTATGTTTCTTCTCCCAAAATGCATTACCTCACATTTTGCTGCATTGATGTTCATCTGCGAGGTGTCTGCCCAATTGGCCAACTTGTCAATGTCTCTCTGAAGTCGCTCAGCGTCATCCTCGCAATTCACTATTATCCCTAGTTTATAAATGAGCTGGCAGGTCTGTGGTTTCCTGGATTATTCTTTGCCCCTTTCTGAAACAACGGCTTCACATTTGCAATCCTCCAGTTCCTCAGGACTAATCCTGTGTCAAGAAGCATCTTTGGAGAGCTGTCAAATTCCACAAATGATTTTTATTGAGATTAGAAAGACAGAGTAAAGAAAACATTAACTCCAGAGGTTAGTAGAATCACTGTTATCAGTTAGTTTCTCTCCAAAGATTATCACGCTGATTTGCACTGAGGAGGTGGACAATGAAGAGTTCTCTGCCTCCTCAAACAGATGAAAATTACAGGCTAAAATAATTGATTACCTTCTTACAGAAGATTATGTGTATAATTGTTGATTATGCATTGATTGAAGGCTGCATAATTGTTGTAAAATAATTTAATATCTACATACAAAGTTTCTAGCCCAGATCTTCCAGTCTCTGGGTTGAACACTCAATGCAGGACTGAGATGCCTCAGTTGGGACCCTGAGGTAGTCTTGACATGCTGACCATATTTGGGAATCGTTCAGCAAGCTTCAACATTTAATAGGCAATTTCCCTGCTCCCCAAGACTCGTTGGAAGGTATTTGGCTCTGAATTAGTCAGAGACTTGGGACAGCCAAGATGTACTACCTGGATGGTTACCGAGAAAATGTTAGTCTATTAAAACCTAATCTAACTGCTGGATACCTAGAAAACCACCCAATCACTCACACTGATCCCCTGACTACCCCACAGACCTGATGACCATCTCACCCAACTGCTACTCCAATCACTTGTCACTTCACCCATCTACCCCCAATGACCCATTAACCCTACCCACTTAGCTCCGCACCCTACCAACCTTACCATTCAAACTGGACCTTTAGACATGCTGTATGATTGCTTGTGCTGCAAAAAGGAGCGCATCCTGTCTTTACCCCGACTACTCTGCTGCAGCGAATCAGTCCACAGGACTCTGCACTCCTTGGACGGGATTCTCCGACCGTCTGTGCTGAAATCGCGCTCGGCGCCGGGGCAGAGAATGACCCAAAATAGGCCCCCACGCCGGCACGTGATCGACGCAGCACCGGTCAGGCTCCGTTGGGAAAGGCCCACTCCCGCCCCCGGCGATTCTCCGCGCTCAACGGGCCGAGTGCCCGCCGGCTTGGTTCTAATGTGGTTCCACCTGGCGGGAACCCGGACTCGTGGCTCATTGAGTCATTATGGGGGGGCGCCTGCGCCGTGGTGGGCCGCCGCGTGCATGCGCAGACCCGCTTGCGGCCACCTTGCGCATGCGCGGCTGCGCGGTCTGTCCAGCAGGGCCCCACCGGCAGCCAGAGCTGCTGGACGCATGCCGGAGGCCTGCTAGCCCCTTGGAGAACGGGGAATCACCCCGGACTTTCGAGGAAAAAGTCCGGAGTGATTCTTGTCCGTTTGCCGGCGGGCATGGGGACTTAGTCCCCCAAAGGAAGAATCCCGCCCCATATTTCTGAGATACCCGTGCTCGGAAGGTTCAGGGAGAAATATGGCACAGCTTTGAGTCGGGGGGATGGTGGAGCAGAGCAGCAACCCAACAGTGATTTCCCCTCTTCCAAAGAACTGGGCTTCTGTCATTAACAGATTTTTAAAAAAAATATATCAAAATGTTTCTTTGAGAGATCAGAAAAACTGTTCACAAACATTCCCAAAATAATAATTAAAACTGTACGGTCCATGGAGAATTCAAGTTTGAGGACTTGATAGTTAATTTGCAATCCCTAATTGCCAGCCAGCCTGTGCATCAGATTTAGAGCCCAATGGAACAGTAAAGGAAATGGTACTAGAATTCCAAATGTTTGTAATAAGCTTTCATTTAAATTGACATAATTATTACCACTCTGTTTGAAAGGTTGCTAAAATCACAGTGCATGACACATCAATGACAAAAAAAAATACCACAACGGAAACATTTCCGTGTTACTGTGGAGGGAATGATGCACTATCTGAGGTGCCCATTCAGCTGAGGCTCAGTTTTTCCTCTCCAGTGGACTTAAAAGATCCCACGGTGCTATTCTGAAGATGAGTAAGAAGGTTCTGCTGGTGCTTTGACCAATGTTTATCCCTCAGTCAGCATCAAGACAACCAAGTTATCTGGTCATGCTTTCATCCTTGTTTGTTGGAATTTGCTGTGCACAACTTGGCTGCCTCATTCCCCTACATTATAACAGTGGCTACACATCAAAATTACATAGATAAAAGCAAATTACGGTGGATGCTGGAATCTGAAACAAAAACAGAAACTACTGGACAATCTCAGCAGGTCTGGCAGCATCTGTGGAGAGAGAAGGGAGCTAACATTTTGAGTCATGACTCTGTCAAAGCTAGAAAGAACTGGAAATGGGGTCAGATTTATACTGTTGTGGGTGTGGGGGGGATGGGTGCGTAGGAGCAGTGGGCCTGGATAGAGGGTCTGCAGTAGGTGGAGATTGGCAAAGATGTCATGGACAGAAAGACAAAAGGAATGTAAATGGTGGTGATTAAGAAGGGTGCTGATAGTGGCACATAAAGAGATTAGAGTGTGTGAATGGCAGAACAAAGGTGAGCAGCGTGTCAAAGGGAAACTAGGAACGATGAACAGATGGTTCAGACAGGGTCGGGGGGTCAATAGTGAAGGAAAAACAGATTGATGGAAGAAATGTAAATAATTTGATCAAAATAAAAATGGGGTGAAGGTGGAGGAGAGAGTTCACAGTTTGAAGTTGTTGAACTCAATGTTAAAGGCTGTAACATGCATCATCAGAAGATAAGGTGCTGTTCCTCCAGTTTGCTCTGGGCTTCACTCAACAGGACAAGGACGGACATCTGGACATGAGAGCAGAACGGTGAGTTGAAATGGCAAGTGACTGGAACATCTGGGTCCTGCTTGAGGACGGGTCAGAGGTGTTCTGCAAAGGGGTACCCTATCTTCGTTTAATCTCTCCAATGTAGAGTAGGCTGTATTGGGGGCAGCAAATGCAATAGATCAGATTGAAGGAAGTGCACGTGAAGCACTGCCTCACTTGAAAAGAGTGTTCAGTGCCTTGGAGGATGAGCAGGGAGGAGTTAAAGGGGCAGGTGTTGCACCTTCTGTGATTGAATGGGAAGGTGCCATGGGAAGTGGGTGAGGTGTTGGGGTTAAGGAGGAGTAGACCAGGTTATCCCAGAGGCCCCATATGAAATCTTGATGGAGGAGTGAGGGGAAGATGTGTTTGGTGGTGTCATCATGCTGGAGTTTGCGGAACTGGCGTTGGATGAATTTTTGAATATAGAGGCTCATGAAGAGCACCTCCAAAGCACCGCTTTGGAAAGTGGCATCATCAGAAAAGATGCAATGGGCACAAGGAACTGAGAGAATGGGATGGAATCCTTACAGGATGTGGGAGTGTGAAGAGCTGTAGCCCAGGTATCTGTGGGAGTCTGTGGGTTGTAATGGAAACTAGCGGATAGTCTACCCCCAGAAATTGAAATAGAAAAGTCAAAGAAGGGAAGTGTTGAAGATGGACCATGTGAAGCTAATAGAGACGTGGAAATTGGAAACAATATTACAAAATCAGCCCCACTGCTCCACGCCCACCCCTCCCCACCCTCAACAGTATAAATCTGACCCTATTTCCAGTTCTCTCCAGCTTTGACAAAGAGTTACCCAGACTCAAAATGTTAGATCCAAATTACTTCATTTGGTGCCATAGTCATTAGAGGTGCTATATAAATGCGCATCTTTTTTGGTGCATACTTGCGCGACTCGGCCAACGCTGTCTACCTCATACGCTGCAGGAAAGGATGTCCCGAAGCCTGGTACATTGGCGAGACCATGCAGACACTGCGACAACGAATGAACGGACATCGCGCGACAATCACCAGGCAGGAATGTTCCCTTCCAGCCGGGGAACACTTCAGCAGTCAAGGGCATTCATCTCCGGGTAAGCGTTCTCCAAGGCGGCCGAGAACGCAGAATCGCCGAGCAGAAACTGATAACCAAGTTCCGCACACATGAGTGCGGCCTCAACCGGGACCTGGGATTCATGTCGCATTACATTCACCCCCCACCATCTGGCCTGGGCTTGCAAAATCCTACCAACTGTCCTGGCTTGAGACAATTCACACCGCTTTAACCTGGGGTTACCCCTATCTCTGGATCTGTAATGATTTAATCACCTGCTAATGCTCACATTCTAAGCATTGTCTGGCATCTTTGAATTTGTCGATATAGATGTTTCTGGAACATACCTCTTCATTCACCTGAGGAAGGAGCAGTGCTCCGAAAGCTAGTGTTTGAAACATGTTGGACTTTAACCTGGTGTTGTAAGACTTCTTACTGTGCTCACCCCAGTTCAAAGCCGGCATCGCCACATCATTCTTTTTTTTTGTTTAATTATTTGGCAGCCAACGAGAAGACAGTATTGGTCTGTCAGCAGGATTCCTGGTCCATCTGGACCACGCCTCTTTTCCATGCCGAACATGTGCACCAATCGTCCAGCACTCCCTTCCACCTAGCTGTCTGCAAAATCACGAACAGGGTCCTATTCCAATCATAAAAATCACAATTTGAGTATTTAAAGGTATCTTCACAATCTGAAACAGGTAAGCGCCCCACTCCAGGGCTTGAGGCCAAAAATCTACACTGACAACTCCAGTGTGGTATTGAGGGAGGACAGTACTGTTGGAGGTGCCATCTTTTAGATGAGATATTAAACCAAATCCACACTTGCCTGCTCGGCGAGGCGTTGAATGGTAAAATCCCATGGCACTATTTTGAATAAAAGAGCAAGGATCCTATTCCCGATGATCTGGTTGACAACTTTCAATCAACCTCACAAAAAAAAGTTTATCTGATCGATGCCACACTGCTGTTTGTGGGAGTTTACTGTGCTCAACTTAGCTGCTGCATTTCTTACATTACAACAGTGATTATAACTTCAAAAATTGCTTAATTAGCTGCAGGCTTGAGTTTTGTAACTTAACTTTCCAGGGAATTGGAATTTAAAAACGAAATTCATATATTCTTCATTATAGTTGAAGCATTGTTAAATCTGGAAATTATTATTTCCTTTTTAAATATTAAAAAGAAAGTCATTTTTTACTATATTTCTTTTCTTTTTACCTCATAAAAGCTCTATTCCGTTTTTGTCCTCTTTTGCATGGTTCAGCCTTGCACAACTGTCTGCTTTAACAAAGGCTCAGTCAGCAGGGCTGGAGGGAGTGTAGTTGGTTGAATGATTGGTGCTGTTAAACAATAATCCATGTGCAACTGTCGACCAAAGCGCACATTGATGCTGGAAAGTCCCATGGTGCAAGTGAACTGATTTTCCAGATCTCTGCCGATGACCTTGTGCGCAGGACTGATTTTTTTTTAATTTGCAGTAAATAGCTCTTAAATCACATCTCTGGCATGGCTCAAACAAATAGGGCTTTTCAGGCTGTGGCAACATGGATTCTGGCCTGTTTGAAAGCTGGAACCATTATTTAACTTCACATCCATTGTAAGCCAATGCTCCATCACCTTGTTTGAATGAAATCTTTGGGAAAACGTTCTCAGTGGGTAAACAGATAAGAATGTGAGTTGAATGTAGACCAGATTTAATATTGGACCTCAAACTGATAATCGTGAGAACACTACAGTTAGTCCCATGGTCCCTGGACAAGAGAGGAGCAAGAGTAGGAAGCCAATTTATTTCTTCTTGATGAACCTGCAATTTTTCCCACCAGAAAATATGCATGAGGAGCTCAGGTGCTGACAAGGTTTTGTTTGGCTGTGCTGCTCACATGACTGAATGTTCTGCTAACATTTTGGACACAGGTTTAGAAAATAGCATTTCATGGCTCTCAAGTATTTCCTTAGAACAGTACAGCACAGAACAGGCCCTTCGTCCCTCGATGTTGTGCCGAGCAATGCTCACCCCACTTAACCCACGTAACCCGTATACCCGTAACCCAACAATCCCCCCATTAACCTTACACTACGGGCAATTTAGCATGGCCAATCCACCTAACCCGCACATCTTTGGACTGTGGGAGGAAACCGGAGCACTTGTTAAAGGGAAGAAGCCCTTCACAAAAATGTGTGATGGGAGTCGTCGAGGTAGGCGATGGGATGGGAGGGGAGGGGGGAGCGGTGGAATAAACCTGTTTAAATTAATATTTTTTTGGACACAATCGTACTACTGAACATCACCATTGGTGGAATGGGAAGATCCACTGGCAGGAACGGCCAGAAGATCCCACCCTTTGTTCTTCCTTTCACAAAGCTTCATTTCCATTTTGTAGTTTAGAATTATTTTGTTTTCTCTCCAAATATCTTTGTAGTAATGGCTTAGGATAAAAATATCTTTCACATTGATTATATCCTCCTGGAAACCTTCCTATTTCTAGTCATTTCCAAGATTGTAAGTGTGATTTTTCCTCCCCCTTACTTTGCAGCAGCACTATCTGGAAATGGTGTGAGCTGAGTATGTATGAACAGTGTAAAATATTACTGGGATGTACAACACCATGGGAACAACTGCATTAGTTAACACATTTTAGAAATTCCTTTTACCTTTTAACACACAAAGCATTCCGTCTCTTGGTATAAATGTGCCTACTGCCTTTTGTGAAGATAATAACAGATGGCACTTTATATCAGATTCTTTCGAGATATTTGGTTGGCTGCTTTTCTGGTGCTTCCAATTGCTGATTAGTATCTGTTTAGTAAATTGAAGTGGTTATTGGTTGATTTCAGTTGCTGCTACTTGGTAATTTAACATTTTCCTACTTGAAAGTAGATCTTACCCAATCAGTATAATTTGAGAAATGGTAGTTTGTGATTGTTCTTCTATATTCAAACCAATCATGTTTTTGTGACCTGCAGCACAATTTTGAGGAGACATCTTAAAGGAAGGCAATCTGTGATTTGTGAATTGTAAAATTGGGCATTTGAAAATCGCTTATTGTCACGAGTAGGCTTCAATGAAGTTACTGTGAAAAGCCCCTAGTCGCCACATTCTGGCGCCTGTCCGGGGAGGCTGGTACGGGAATCGAACCGTGCTGCTGGCCTGCTTGGTCTGCTTTAAAAGCCAGCGATTTAGCTTGGTGAGCTAAACCAGCCCCTGAGGCATTACATCAGCGTGCTGCACCACATATTAGACAATCTATCCTTATTCATCCAGGGGATGGGAGTGCTACTGGCTAGGCCACCATTCATTGGCCATATGTCCTCAAAGTGGTGGAAGAGTCTCCGTCTTGAACCTCTGCAGTACACATGGTGCAGGTACACAGTGCTGTTACAGATGGCATTCCAGGATTTTGACCCAGCGACAGTGAAGGAATGATAATATATTTTGGGGTCAGGCTACTGTGCGTAATTTTCTCCTCTGAGACGAAATCCCATGTGGGAGCAAAGAGGGGAGTGTTTCCTGCTGCGGAATCCGATGGGAAACCATGCCATATCTTCTGGCCCTGTCCTTATTAATTAAGCATTCGATGATTTCACGCCATGTTCTGTGTCGGGACAGGCTTGATTGTGTGTGTCCCACCATCACCTCTGAATAGTATTGAAAATGCGGGCAACATCATTGACTCACCGTTGAAGAAGATGAACAATGTGAAAAAGAAGATGGATCTTTAGGAACATGCTGAGGTGGAAGATAGACCTCCTTGGTGATACTGAATTTGGAAGAGCCGCCTCATAGATGCTCCCCCACCCACTGATGTGTTGTTCCAGGGTTCAGGGTCGCTGGGGCGCTCTATCCCGAACTCCAGAGGCAGTCCTGGACATACTCCAGGTAATGCCAGACTTCTGCATGCCACGCTATTCCAGATGGGTTCTGGACCAGCATGTTTCAATGCTAGCATCCCAGCGAATTGGGCGTGGGAATTGGGGGGAGGGGGGGGGGGGGTGGATTCTGGCTGGGCCTTCATCTGCATCTCATTAGTGTGATGCTGGTCAGTTTCAGTTGGCCACCAGTGGGTTTCTCAGTCTGCCACTGCAGGCAACAATGGAACATCTTGTGGAGAATTCAAGCCAGGATAAAACAGATTTTTGGGCCTCCTGCCAGATACACCCCCCATCCCCGTTCACATTGATTTCTCTGGTGAGGGCATAGTGTGTACCTTGGAAAAGAACTTGCAGATGCTGCTGTCATCCCGTGTAGCTGTGCCCTTGTCCTTCAAGCTGGTAGAACTTTGGGAAGGTGTGGTTGAAGGTGGCTTGGTAAGTTCCTGCAGTGCATCTTGCAAATGGTACACAGAGCTGCCACTGTTTGTCAGTGGTGGAGAGAGTGAATGTTTGCGGGAGAAATACTAATTAAGCAGACTGCTTTGTGATGGATGGTATCGAGCTTCTTGAGTGTTGTGTGAGCTGCACTCATACAGGCAAACAGAGATTATTCCATCACACTTCTGACTTGTGCCTCATACACGGTGGGCAGACTTTGGGGAGTCAGGAGGTGAGTTAGTCTCAGCACATGTCCCAGCTTCTGACCTGCTCTTGTCAGCACAGTATTTATATGGCTAGTCCAGTTCAATTTCTGCTCAATGGAAACCCTCAGGATGTTGATGGTGAGGGGTTCAGCGATGGAAATGTCATTGAATGTCAAGGGGCAATGATTGCATTCTTTCTTTTTGGAGATTGTCATTGTCTGGAAAGTGTGTGGTGTGAATATTAGTTTCTACTTATCAGTCCAACCTGAATGTTGTCAGGTCTTGCTGAATTTGCACATGAATGGTTTCAGTATCTGAATGGTGATGGAACACTGCAATTATCAGTGAACGTACACACTTTTGATCTTAACGAAGGAAGGTCATTGATGAAGCAACTGAAGATGGTTGGACTTGGCCATTACCCTGAAGAACTCCTGCAGCAATGTCCCATGACTGAGATGATCAAAACCATAACCTTCTTCCTTTGTGCTAGGTAGGAGTCCAACCAATGGATAATATTCTCCTGATTCACATTGATACCAGTTTGCTCCTTGATATTACACTTGATCAAATTCAAATCTGGCCTTAATGTCAAGGGCAGTCACTCTCACCTCACCTCTGGAATTCAGCTCTTTTGTCCACGTTTGCACTAAGGTTTTAATGAGGTCAGGAGCTGAGCCACCCTGGCAGAACCCAAACTAAGCGCCCATATAATAATAGTTCACCATTCTCAAGAAGCACATAAGCTCGGATGTGTTTCTGTGGGTCTCGCCTCCTTTGTTGCTCTAACCTAGTCTTCCATGGGGTGCAACCCATGTGCATCTACCCCGGTAAGCCACTTCATTGGCCTAAAAAGTACATTCCTCCTTTTTGAAACTAACTGCAGATTCATCATTCAACTCAAGCTGCTGATAACCATGGCTCATGTCTAACCTCATATAAGATTGACCTCTGGTCAGCTTTGCATACAAATATTCTCTCTTTGGAATGAGGTACTTGTCCAGCTTGGCAGGCTGAATCACTGTCAATTTGTAGCCCCAAAGATGCAACTAGTCTAGTCTGGTTTTATCACAGGGACTATGCGGGCTGCCCATTCTGCAAACTGGACTGGCTGGATGATTCACAGTTCCCTTTCTAACGTTTTAAATTCTGTCTCCACCTTTTCTCAGTAAGGAGTCTTTCAACACCAGGTTAAAGTCAAACAGGTTTTCTTCGAATCACTAGTTTTTAGAGCACTGCTCCTCCCTCAGGATTAAGGAAGAAGCAATGCTCCAAAAACTAGTGATTTGAAGCAAACCTGTTGGACTTTAACCTGGTGTTGTAAGACTCCTTACTATGCTCACCCCAGTCCAATGCCGGCTTCTCCACATCATGTCCACCTTTTCCAGCAAGGCATGTGGCACGGGTCTGGCCCTGAAAACCGTCTCTGGGTCTATATGGAAATTCACCTGCAGGTCCTTAATTTTCCCCAGCTTATCACAAAATACATCTTCGTACTTCCTTATTATTTAAAAAAAATTTGTCCAATTTAATTACATGTCTTTAAGCCAGTTGCGGCCCAGTACACCTGGTCCCCAGCCTGATACAGCTATTAGTGGGAGTTGGGCAGATTGCTGCTGATAATCCTACTGGTACGGTGGTTGTACGCATGATCTTGATGGCCTCTCCTGCAGAAGGTCGCCAATTTTGCCGATGTATTCCTTAAACGCAAGCCCAAAGTATATTCGCTCCATGTATGTTCCCCTATTATGGTAGCGGACGCTCCTGTGTCTACTTCCATAGAATCATAGAATCCCTGTACTGTAGAAAGAGGCCATTTGGCCCATTGTATCTGCACTTGCCCTTGGAAAGACTTGGGGCGCAATTCTCCGCACTCACGACGGTGCAGAGAATAGCGGGGTTCGTAAAATTTTACGGCCACGCTAGTCTGACGCCCTCCCGCTATTCTCCCCCCCCCCACGCCCGACTCCCGATACGAATCGCTGCCGCCGTTTTTTTACGGCGAGCAGCGATTCACAGCTGGCCGATGGGCCGAGTTCCAAGCCCTTTACGGCTGTTTTTACGAACGGCAAACACACCTGGTCTGGCCGTTCGTAAAAACGGCCGTAAAGTGCCGATTTTTAAAACCATGGCACCGATTGGCACGGCAGTACCACGGCCGTGCCAAGGGTGCCATGGGCCCGCGATCGGTGCCCACCGATCGCGGGCAGCGGGTCTGATACCCGCACACTCTTTGTCCTTCCGCCGCCCCGCTGTATCACTTCGCGGGGCGGCTGAGGGGCATCCCGGCCCGCGCATGCGCGGGTTTCACGCAAATGCGCGATGACGTCATCCGCGCATGCGCGGGTTGGAGTCTTCCAATCCGCGCATGCGCGGCTGACGTCATGTGACGCGTCAGCCGGTGCAAACTCTGGCAAACGGGCTTAACGAAATTCGTTAAGCCCGCGATGCCGGAGTTTATGGCGGCGGCATGCTAGCCCCGACCGGAGACCAGAATCGGTTCCCGGTCGGGGAGGGGGAGGCTGGCGTCAAACCCGCCCGGATTTGACGCCAGCCTTACGATTTCTCCCTCTCTGGGAGAATCGCGCCCTTAGTACTTAAACCCACACCTCCACCCTCTCACCATAACCCATTAACCCTCCAGACAATTTAGCATGGCCAATCCACCTGACCTGCACATTTTTGGTCTGAGAGGGGAAACCGGAGCACCTAGACGAAACCCACCAGACACGGGGAGAAAGTGCAAACTTCACACAGGTAGTCACCCGAGTCCGGAATTGAACCTGGGTCCCTGAAGCTGGAAGGCAGCAGCACTAACCGTTGTGCCACCGTACCGCCCCATCTCTATAGGTTCATCATTAACCAAAAGCACCTTTGTGCTGGGGGCTATCTAACCTGCTTTCTTGTTGTTCAGTGAATGGACACTCAAATCATTTGTCGGGAAATCTTCTGCACTGTGTACTTGCAATGCGCTACTGCCAGGGGGCCTAGGTGTCGGGGAGTGCAAGGTTTCCGCCCTGTCCCAGACCACCCAGGGGGTTCCAAAGGCACCAAAACCTTTCCCCATCCCCCCGAGACACCATCACAAGCCGAGTGGCTCATTTAAATATAATTGTCTGGATGATGCCCAGTGAGGGCAATGTGCCCTGCAGTTTCCACTCAGTTGCATAATTTTCCTCAGCACAATTCACTCAAATTGGCCAAAAAAACACAAAAGAATGCAGAACTGCAAGCAAATAGAAATTTATAATTTTTTGCACTAGATTCAAAAAAATAATCACATAAGAAACCCACCCCCCCCACCCCCACCCCCAGATCAGATTAATCACAGTTTTCACTCATTGCGACAGTCTTGGACTCTCGAGGAGGCTTGCAAAATTAAACCAGTTCTTTTGGGTGCAAGGACCATACTAGACACATTTAAAAACATAAAATATGGTTATATGTGGGAGACAGTCCCGACATTGTTTAAAAGTGCTTATTTCTTGTGATCAACGCATTTTCAGTTGTATTCTAAAAGATGCTCAAATGGCTCACAGCAAAAAGGTTTAAGCAGAAACTAGAAAAAACCCTTCAGAATTAGCACATTTTTGGGCACGATTTTTGCCCAGATTATTCAAAGCACCTAAAGTGGAAATCAAGCCCGCAATTTACAAAATATACCTATTTTCTGATCTGTTGACATTAGGAAGAGTAAATATGATTGATGTTTAAAAACTTGGTATAGTAAATGTACAACTAATCAAATGACAATAATTCATGCACTCCCAAACTCTTGGATACTCTTCTTGAATATGTACATTACGGAAAAAATCAATTACGTTCTTTAAAATAGATTTACTTCTGAAATGTAAGAAATTGGTCAAGCCCCTCTCCAACTATTGCCAATGCAGAATTTCACTTCAATGTTTTACTGAATTAATCTATCTCCAGATGGTTAAATCAGAATTTTAAAAAATTTACTAGATCGATTGGAATACATAACATTTGTTAAGTGATTTTAAGAAATTCACTGGATAGTCACTGAACCATTACTAATTAGCCTGTGCAATTAATTACATGCAAATGATCTGCTCGTTTCTCTCATTAGGTACAAGCACTTTCTAATTATAAAGGAATTTAAATGTAACAGCCATGTATTAATTCCATGAGACAGCAAATATGTGACAAATCCCTGTTTCATAATATTCTCTAGCAACACCAGTAAATAATTAGGATCAAAATTAAGTCACTGTCCACAAATTCTTTTTAACAACGGCATGGGATGACTGCCCTCCTAATTCACAGTAATTAAACTACAAATCATTACAAATTTACAAATAAAGCCCACAGCATTCTATTGGGCACGAACAACATCTGAACACTTGATGCATTTAAAGAAATAGATTGAGGCCACGAGTAAAATAAGAAACAAAATAGGAGACAAAAACCGAAAATGCTGGATAAACTCAACAGGTCTGGCAGCATCTGTGGGGACAGAAACAAGAGTTGACATTTCGAATCTATATGATTCAGTTCTGTAGAAGAATCTAATTGGACTCAAAACATTGGCTCACACGGTTTCTCTTGCTGGACTCAATTTAATGGAAAAAGTTCAAAGTGTCATATAGGGCGCAACTTACTAGATGTTTCCCAATGGCCGAACTGCCGAGACCGCGGGCCATATTTAATGGGACTTAGTACCGAAAATGATGCCCCACGGGCTTCACGCTGATACTGGCTGTCCCACCAGCTGATTCACCAGACTCATGCCCGGCAGCTCCCTGCTAACAAGGAGGAGCTGCTTTTAAATGCTCCCAGACGCTGGTGGAATTGCCAAGGCACTCTGGAGCATGTCCTTAACACTGAGGACGTCGACACCATGGGGCAGATAACGGGGAGCCGCCAGGACTGACAGAGCTGGATATCGCAAAGGCCTCTGGAGCATATTCCAGCTGCCCCTCCATTCCATCGGGCACCGTCCAGGAGGAGGGAGCGCTGTACGGCACCCGGTGCCTGCCACAAGGGAGATGACAACAGTCTCCACCTTACCCAAATTCCAACTCCCCTTCCTCACCCCTCTCCTGACACTGGCACGTCTCAAGGTCAACGGGCAGAACAGAGAGGCATGGTTATACCAGTGACACCGAGTCGGCCGGGTCCCTCTGGCTCCAGGCCCTTCAGAGGACATCCGCCAAGGGCATCAAAGGCTGATGGACAAAGCCTCACCTTATGGGAAGCGGGCAAGGATGAGGGCTCTCCTGGTCCTCTCGTCATGCCAGACCCTCGTCCAGGTCCACCTCAACCTTAGGGGCCTCACGGTAGCATGGTGGTTAGCATCAATGCTTCACAGCTCCAGGGTCCCAGGTTCGATTCCCGGCTGGGTCACTGTCTGTGTGGAGTCTGCACGTCCTCCCCGTGTGTGCGTGGGTTTCCTCCGGGTGCTCCGGTTTCCTCCCACAGTCCAAAGATGTGCGGGTTAGGTGGATTGGCCATGCTAAATTGCCCGTAGTGTAAGGTTAATGGGGGGATTGTTGGGTTACGGGTATACAGGTTACGTGGGTTTAAGTAGGGTGATCATTGTTCGGCACAACATCGAGGGCCGAAGGGCCTGTTCTGTGCTGTACTGTTCTATGTTCTATGTTCTAACCTCCTCAGACAAGGCTGCATGTCCCTCCTCCTCCTCCAGCATGTTGCCTGCTGCTGTGCCAAGTTATGGAGGGCATAACAGACCAGCACAAAGCGGGAGACACTCTAGGGGGTGTACTGCAGTGCACCACCAGAAAGATTAAGACACGGTACTGCATTTTGAGCAGTCCGATGTACCGCTCAATGACAGCACCGGCAGAGCCGTCGGGGAACTCACCGGCAGAGCCGCCGGGGAACTCTCCGGCAGAGCCGCCGGGGAACTCTCCGGCAGAGCCGCCGGGGAACTCTCCGCCAGAGCCGCCGGGAACTCACCGGCAGAGCCGCCGGGGAACTCCCTAAGAAACCTGCCACAGATGGACTTTGAAATGTTTCCGTTGAATCGCGCCCTCAATGTGTTATCTGACATGAATTAATGAAGTGACACCTAACCTCTATTTAACTCCAAAGTCTGGGGGGTGGGAGAGGCAACACAAGTAAATGTTCAAGGTTTGTTAGAAACGACACTAAAATATAAAGAAAGTGACACATTGTACATCATGAAAAATCAAGCACACCCTCTCGAGCAGGAAAGTCTGCACAGCTCTAAAGCTGCTTCTAAAAGTTAATGAGCTGAGCACAAAAACTCCAGAAAATGAATACAGAGGAAATTCCCCACACAATTTTGCATGCTTGAGTAAGCTGAAGGCTCTGCATAACATTAGCTCAAAACAGATGCTAAGCCCCTTTGTCTATTCACGCGATGTAAAGTCCCAGACTCACTTCTGAAAAGAGTCAGGAATGAGATTGAGGCGATGCTGCAACAAGGGGTCATTTTCAACTGTCACTAAACCAACCAGCCAGTGATCTGGTACGTCCTCATGGCTTCATTTGTTGATGTAACACACCTCAGCAAGGCAGCTGAAAGAGAAATACTGGCAATGTTGGCCAAACTTGCCAAGAGCACCATTTTCATCACACTTGACACCAATAGCATGTTTTGGCAGCTGCCAAGAATTGAAACTCTTAAATATTTTCCTTCCACCCGTTGTATGGTACTGTTTTAACCATCTATTATTCAGCATCACGTCGGCCCGTGAAATATTCCAAAGGATTATGTCCAATATAGTGCAGGATATTGATGGCATTATCTGCCACATGGATGAAATCTTGATTTGTGGGTCCACGAAACAGGAACACGACAAAACGGGTCATGAAAGTCCTACTCGCACTTTAAGCTCAAAAAGACGTTTTCTCGGCCCATGTTAAAGTTCTCAGGGCATATTATCCAACTAACTGGGATTACTGTGCCCCAGGAATTTCCTCCACCTCGAAATGCAACAGTGCTCTGAACATTTATGAGCCCAAATTCTTTCCTCCGTTAGATCAGCTAAATGAACCCCTCAAATATCTTTTATGACCGGACCAGATATGGTGCTGGACAGAGCATCAACAGCGATTGTTCAAACTGAAATGGTGCTAACATTCTCAAAGGTCCTGGCCCTCTCCCACCTGGCCCTCTACCACCTTGAATTTCCCATGATTGTGGCAGCTAATGCATCTGCAAAGTCCTTAGGGGCAGTGCTACTCCAGATTTAAAGAAACGGTGAAAGAACAGTTTGCTACGTCCAGGTCATTAACCGATATTCAACAGCGCTATGCTGTTATTAAAAGAAAAGCCCTTGCAGCAACTTGGTCACATAAACAGGGGCTGTTTAGCACAGGGCTAATTCGCTGGCTTTGAAAGCAGACCAAGCAGGCCAGCAGCACGGTTCGATTCCCGTAACAGCCTCCCCGGACAGGCGCCGGAATGTGGCGACTAGGGGCTTTTCACAGTAACTTCATTTGAAGCCTACTCGTGACAATAAGTGATTTTCATTTCATTTCATTCATTTCACATAAGAAATTCTCTGATTAGGTAATAAGCCTGCACTTTAAGATTGAGGCCGTATGATATTACGTAACTTTATTAAACATAAGGAACTTGCAAAGGTGTCACGTAGGATTCATGGATTCTAACTTTGACTCATGCTGCCTGATGCTATTACAGAATACAGACGAATGAATTTCACACCACAGCCAATACCCTGTCCAGGATTCCCACCATTTACCAAGTGCATAAGCCAAAACCTTTGTGGCGGAAGTGGACTACTTGCCCCCAATAGACCAGATTTGAGCTAATATCATACGGCCCCAAAAAAAAGATAACGCTTGCATTCATATTTGCATGTACTGTCTGGACGGATGGCCACAGTACACCCCAAGCAGCCCCGTCCTCACACAATATTTCAAACAGCGGCAGCACTTCAGCATGAGAGATGATCTCCTGACGTACAAGACAAAAGTGTTGCTATCACATACTCGTAACCTCCAGAAGATTGACCTCCAGGTGATCTACCAAGAACATCCTGAGTTTACCAAGTGTCAAATCAGCATACAGCAGCCTGCATAATGCCCTGGGGCTTCACATGAAATGGAACAGCTGGTGTCCAGCTGTGCCACCTGTTAAATTCACAGACAGAAGCAGAAGAGCCACTTCTACCCTCCTCATTCCCACCAAGCACTTGGGAACACCTTGGCATGGATTTGTTTAACTATAAAGGGAACACTTTTCTTCCCATTGTCGAATAAAATTCCGGCTAGGCAGACGTGCAAAGCTGCGTGGCCCCAGCTCGGAAGTCGTCATTGCCACCTTGAAGAAAATATTCTCGACACATGGCATTCTGGATGTGGGCACCTCTAATAATGGACTACAGTTCACCAAAGAGTATTTTCAATCCACTGCAAAGTCAAATGGTTTGGGGATGCCGTGAGCACCCAAATACCCCAGGCTAATGGAGAGGCTGAGCGGGGAATATGCACCATCACAGATCTCTTGAAGAATGATGATGACTTGAAACTCACTCTGCTTAGTTATCACTCCACACCATTACATAATAGGTTTTCCCCATGAAAACTCTTCATGGATTGCAGAATTAAGATTCAACTTCCATTCTGCCTCGCATCTTTCTATTGAATGACATTGGAGAAGACCATGATCGAGCATAGAACAAAGAAAATTACAGCACAGGAACAGGCCCTTCGGCCCTCCCAGCCTGCGCCGATCCAGATCCTTTATCTAAACCTGTCGCCTATTTTCCAAGGATCTACTTCCCTCTGTTCCCCGCCCATTCATATATCTGTCTAGATGCATCTTAAATGACGCTATCGTGCCCGCCTCTACCACCTCCGCTGGCAAAGCGTTCCAGGCACCCACCACCCTCTGCGTAAAAACATTTCCACACACATCTCCGTTAAATTTCAACCCTCTCACCTTGAAATCGTGACCCCCTTGTAATTGACACCTCCACTCTTGGAAAAAGCTTGTTGCTATCCACCCTGTCCATAACTCTCATAATTTTGTAGACCTCAATCAGGTCTCCCCTCAACCTCCATCTTTCCAATGAAAACAATCCTAATCTACTCAACCTTTCTTCATAGATAGCACCCTCCATACCAGGCACCATCCTGGTGAACCTCCTCTGCACCCTCTCTAAAGCATCCACATCCTTCTGGTAATATGGCGACCAGAACTGCATGCAGTATTCCAAATGTGGCCTAACCAAAGTCCTATACAAATGTAACATGACCCGCCGACTCTTGTACTCAATACCCTGTCCAATGAAGGCAAGCATGCTGTATGCCTTCTTGACCACTCTATCAACCTGTGTTGCCACCTTCAGTGTGCAATGGACCTGAACACCCAGATCTCTCTGTACATCAATTTTCCCCAGGACTCTTCCATTGACCGTATAGTCCGCTCTTGAATTGGATCTTCCAAAATGCATCACCTCGCATTTGCCTGAATTGAACTCCATCTGCCATTTCTCTGCCCAACTCGCCAATCTATCTATATTTTGCTGTATTCTCTGACAGTCCCCCTCGCTATCTACTGCTCTACCAATCTTAGTATCATCTGCAAAGTTGCTGATCAGACCACCTATACCATCGTCCAGATCATTTATGTATATCACAATCAACAGTGGGCCGAGCACGGATCCCTGTGGAACACCACTAGTCACCTTTCTCCATTTTGAGACACTCCCTTCCACCACTACTCTCTGTCTCCTGTTGCCCAGCCAGTTCTTTATCCATCTAGCTAGTACACCCTGAACCCCATGCAACTTCACTTTTTCCATCAACCTGCCATGGGCAACTTTATCAAACACCTTACTGAAATCCATGTATATGACATCTACAGCCCTTCCCTCATCAATTAACTTTGTCACTTCCTCAAAGAATTCTATTGGGTTTGTAAGACATGACCTTCCCTGCACAAAACCATGCTGCCTGTCACTGATAAGTCTATTTTCTTCCAAATGTGAATAGATCCTATCCCTCAGTACCTTCTTCAATAGTTTGCCTACCACTGATGTCAAGCTCACGGGTCTTTAATTCCCTGGATTATCCCTGCGACCCTTCTTAAACAAAGGGACAACATTAGCAATTCCCAAGTCCTCCGGGACCTCACCCGTGCTCAAGGATGCTGCAAAGATATCTGTTAAGGCCCCAGCTATTTCGTTCCTCGCTTCCCTCAGGAACCTGGGAGAGATCCCATCCGGACCTGGGGACTTGTCCACCTTAATGCCTTTTAGAATACCCAAACCTTCCCCCTTCCTTATGATGACTTGACCTAGAGTATTTAAACATCCATCCCTAACCTTAACATCAATCATGTCCCTCTCATTGGCGAATACTGATGCAAAGTCCTCATTAAGAATCTCACCCATTTCCTCTGACTTTATGCATAAATTCCCTCTTTTGTCTTTGAGTGGGCCAATCCTTTCTCTAGTTACCCTCTTTCTCCTTATATACGAATAAAGGCTTTGGGATTTTCCTTAACCCTGTTAGCCAAAGATATTTCATGACCCCTTTTTGCCCTCTTTATTTCGCGTTTGAGATTTGTCCTACTTTCCCGATATTCCTCCGTTTCATCAGTTTTGAGTCGCCTCGATCTTATGTATGCTTCCTTTTTCATCTTAGCTAGTCTCACAAATCCACCCGTCATCCATGGTTCCCTGATCTTGCCATTTCTATCCCACATTTTCACAGGGACATGTCTGTCCTGCAATCTAATCAACCATCTTTAAAAGACTCCCACATTTCAAATGTGGATTTATCCTTAAACAGCTGCTCCCAATCCACATTCCCTAGCTCCTGCCGAATTTTGTTATACTTGGCCTTTCCCAATTTAGCACTCTTCCTTTAGGACCACTCTCATCTTTGTCCATGAGTATTCTAAAACTTACGGAATTGTGATCACTATTCCCAAAGTAATCACTGACTGAAACTTCAACCACCTGGCCGGGATCATTCCCCAATACCAGGTCCAGTATGGCCCCTTCCCAAGTTGGACTATTTACATACTGCTCTAAAAAACTCTCCTGGATGCTCCTTACAAATTCTGATCCATCTACGCCTCCAACACTACATGAGTCCCATTCAATGTTGGGGAAGTTAAAATCTCCCATCACGACCACCCTATTGCTCCTACATTTTTCTATAATCTGTCTACATATTTGTGCCTCTACTTCATGTTTGCTTTTGGGAGGCCTGTAATAAAGTCCCAACAATGTTATTGCACCATTCCTATTTCTTAGCTCTATCCGTATTGCCTCAGTGCTCGAATCCTCCATCGTGCCCTCCTTAATCACAGCTGTGATATCATCTCTGACCAGTAATGCAACTCCTCCACCCCTTTTATCTCCCTCTCTATCCCTCCTGAAGCATCTATACCCTGGGATATTTAGTTGCCAATCTTGCCCTTCCTTCAACCAAGTCTCAGTAATACCAATAACATCATATTTGCAGGTACTAATCCAAGCCCTAAGTTCATCTGCCTTACCTGCTACACTTCTCGCATTAAAACAAATGCACCTCAGAGTTCAAGACCTTCCGATGCTGGGAAGAGAAGGAATGGATCAAAGACCAGAGCCACGCAGATGCAATAATTGAAAAATAGCTGATAACCAAGATCGTACCTGGTCAGGACACAGGAATTATTCATTGGAACAGATCTACCCTACCCTTGAGGGACAGAAAATGATAAACAGCACGAACAGAGCTCCCTGAACCAAAATGGAGCATCATTGCAGCAGAAAGTAAAGAAAACAGGCCCTCCTAAATTGACCTCAGAGCAACAGGATTCTCATCTATCCAGAAGGAGCTCCGTATTTGTCTCGGGAGACTGGTGAAACCACCAAAAAGACTTTCCCTTTAAGGAATGAGACTTTGGGGAGAAGTGTAGGGGAAGGTATGTCAAATATTATGCTGCAAAGGCTCAGGAGGAGATGTAAATGGTCAACAATATTGGCATGATTGAACCTTAATTGGTTGTTAATGTAATTCTTTGAAAAAGGGAGCATCAATGCTCACTTTGTCAAGCTTTGACAGAGTCATCTAGACTCAAAATGTTAGCTCCCTTCTCTATCCCCAGATGAAGTCAGACCTGCTGAGATTGTCCAATATTTTCTGTTTTTGTTTCAGATTCCAGCATCTGCATTAATTTGCTTGTATACACAAATGAGTAATGTGGTACATGAATTTCAGTGCCGGTGTCATGCCAACAATATAGACTGTGCATCCCAACAACTGATGCATTGTATCAAAGAGCACGTGTCCTTGGTTATTAACAATAGGCAGTGTACTGCGCATACTCAACCAGTCTGTGCTTGCAAAACTCAGAATATAGAAGGTGGTATTCTCCGACCCACCTGCTGCTTCTCGGCCGTGCACCGTTCGCTGGTGGTGGGATTCTATCTTCCCACCAACTGTCAATGGGACCACCCCACATCGCTGCGAAACCCGCTGGCTGGGGGTGCGCTGCCAGCGGGAAAACTGAATCGCACTGACTGGGGAATTACGGGCAATGTCTACTGTTAGATGTAATTCCACAATTGGGCAGCATTTACTGAAAAATCCAGAGTGTGCTAAGCATTGAACTAGCAATAAGACTAACAGTCAGGCTTGCAATGTAGCTGACTTACACTTGCTCAAAGCTACATGTATTCATATACAGGCCTGTCCTTTGCACGCAAAAGGAATATGTTAAACATTGAGCCTTCTTTAAATTAAACAAAAACATGGGGGATAATAGGTCCCTGGCTATACCTTAATCAGAGTCAACTTGCCAACCAATCAGCACCCTTTTCTCATGCAGTATAAACTGCTGCTCGAAATTTGGTTTATTGGGTTGGTCATAGAGTGATAACGTCATACTGCACGGAAAAGGCCCTTCGGCCCATCAAGTCTGCACCAGTCAAAATCAACCACCTACTATTCTAGTCCCATTTCCCAGTACTTGGTCCATAGCCTTGTATGCCTTGGACATGGGATCTGATGAGTGCAAGACATAAAGCTTCAACATCGTGTCACTTTGTAAAGTTGTGTTTCTGGTTACCATTGCACATATTGTGAATAGTTATCACTCTAAAACCAATTTAATTGAGAACATTCTTTATATCTCAACAAGATCTCAAACTCCACAAGGACTCCCTCACTTTCTTTTAAACGTGAACCAAGAATTCAGCAACCAATAACTTCTATAAACAAGTTACCCGCAAGGTAAGAAACATATCAACTGTGATCTATTTAACTCTGAGAACAGAAATAAATCATGAGAGACCCTTAATACTGTGAAATATACCTCTACATTATGACAGCTGTCCTAGTTTAGAAGTGGAACTTTATTTAATTCAAGAAAAGGAATATCAAGGGCTGTGAGAAAGTCATGAGGATCATTCGAATTATTTCACAAGTCTGTTTATTGTCACACTCAATGCTGCGTATTTTGTTCCCATTGTTTCTGTGGTCAGGTTACACATTACCGCCCTGCTACTTGGAGAACCTATTTGATGATTTATGTTGCAATTGTATAAGGTGTTAGTGAGGCCACACCTGGAGTATTGTGTTCAGTTTTGGTCTCCTTACTTGAGAAAGGACATACTGGCACTGGAGGTTGTGCAGAGGAGATTCACTAGGTTAATCCCAGAGCTGAAGGGGTTGGATTATGAGGAGAGGTTGAGTAGACTGGGAGTGTACTCGTTGGAATTTAGAAGGATGAGGGGGGATCTTATAGAAACATTTAAAATTATGAAGGGAATAGATAGGATAGATGCGGGCAGGTTGTTTCCACTGGCGGATGAAAGCAGAACTAGGGGACATAGCCTCAAAATAAGGGGAAGTAGATTTAGGACTGAGTTTAGGAGGAACTTCTTCACCCAAAGGGTTGTGAATCTATGGAATTCCTTGCCCAGTGAAGCAGTTGAGGCTCCTTCATTACATGTTTTTAAGGTAAAGATAGATAGTTTTTTGAAGAATAAAGGGATTAAGGGTTATGGTGTTCCGGCCGGAAAGTGGAGCTGAGTCCACAAAAGATCAGCCATGATCTCATTGAATGGCGGAGCAGGCTCGAGGGGCCAGATGGCCTACTCCTGCTCCTAGTTCTTATGTTATGATACTGGATTTTCAGAATGCTCATCAGATGCTTCATTTCCAACCGCAGGATTTGGCTGCATTTCTTTTTTTTCATTTCAGGACATTGAAATGACTCATCCAGTGAGCAAATCCCATTACAGAAAGGGCAGCTGCTATGAACAGTTCAATTTTCAGGCAGTATAATATAATCTAAATTGTAGAAGATTAAAAATTTATTGGTTAATCTTAGTAGGTACATGGAAAGAAATAGCAGCCCTGAAACTGAACATTGACAGACACCGCGCTCAACATGTGTTCTGGATCACGAACAGTCATCACTCGCATTCTGCCAAGCCCCATTAATGGTTTTTCTCTTCAAACGCAACCTAAAAAAAGGAGTCAGTATCTAACTCACCACCTCTGATTGTACTCAACATGTAGAAAAAACCAACAAAATGTTTGATTTTAAGGTAACATGGAGAGCCACGGAAAATATGAGAGATATGAAAATCCATCAATGCTGAAAATATGCAGTGATGTTGGAGTGCGAGAACTAAAAGCATTAATCAGTAGTTAGGAAAAAGGAAGGTGTATCCTTCCTGTGTGATCTTTTGGTACAGTTCAATTGTTCGCCTATCTTTCTCTCTCAATGTGGATTGACTTGCTCTGCCCTTTTCAGCATTTGAAGCAGTTCAGTTTCTTGCCCCCTCATTAACTTCTACATTGAATGATTCCTTGCTTACCTCTAATGAGTATTTTGTTTCATGAAGTACACCAATTACAATGCAGCTTTCTAACTCCAACTCAGCATTGCTCCAAACAAACACAACTGCATCCTCCCAACAGCTTTCCTGCCATTTCCAGTGTTATAAATGTAAATACTATGAGCGCGATTCTCCGATCTCGTTAAGCCATTGCTCAAGTGAAACAAAGCTGGTGAATAGCGGGAGAGGCCAAAAGATAGTCCCGCGCCTTGCACCAGTTTGCAATGCAACCGACCGGCTCCCGGAGGCTAAATCGGAATCTCACCGGAGCCTGGCGAGAAACCAATTATCACCATTTGAGCCATATTTCCATTCAATTAACGAGACTCACCCCATATCAAACATCCTCTTGTCATTCATTGGCCTCCCCAGCAAGTGGTCATGATGGCGCCGATTAGTACTACTTTTTAAAAGCGAGAAACATGTGGACGGTCTTCCTTGGGGAGCCGAGATGAGTAGCCATCATTGCTTAAGGGCAAAAAGCCCGGGAGTGCTGGGCTTGCCACCCCAGTGCTCGACGGGGGGGGGGGGGGGGGGGGGGGGGGGTAGCAGACCCGCTGGTTTTGGGGGGAGGGGGGGGGAAAGAGTGGACGGGGGGGGCACTGGGGGGACAACCAATCGCAGAACCACCACGCAAACCCTTGGAACATGATTACCCGCTCCGGTGGTAAATCTTGTCCCTGTCCATCTGACCCACCGACCACCCATAACCCCCGCTGCCTGCCGAGGCCTCTGGCCGTGTGGCTGCAGGCTATTGCTAATAGTGGCAATCGTGGTTACGTGAGCAGTTCATACATCCTAAGTGGATTCGAGTGGGTGGGCGGGCTATGGAGCATGTGGGAGTCATTGCCCAGCATCCCAACCAAACCGTGATGCCCGGACACTGCATGAACGCTGTGGGAGGCACGCCACACATGCAGCAGCCAACATCCGAACACCCAGGCGATGGGGCACAGTTCCGGGGACATGTCCACGGCCAGAGGGTGGGTGCGTGCCACGGGGAGGGGACCAGTGTCAGGTCCAAATGGTGTTATGAGCGGGTGCCCGGGGGCACCTGGTCAGGGCATTCTGGGTTGGGGGGTGGGGCGGTGGTGGAATCAATGGCGGATATGGAGTCCCGGGTAGGAGCCACAGTTGTTGTCAGTCGAACCCTTTCCCTTGCAGGTATTGAACGCTATCTAGCAGGGATATTGGATGCAGGACTTGCCCTATTGGTGCTGCTAGGCGGCAAGACGCTGGAGACAGCGGCGGCAGCAGCAACGGCTGCAGATGCTCGAGGCAGCGGGCCATGTGCCAGACTCCGCCCCACACCGAGGATTGGCCGCCCATTAGACCAGAGGTGGACCCAGAGGGGGAGTCCCGCGATGGGCGAGGGTGTACAGGCGTCGTTGGTTGCTTCAATAGATGAAGGACAGCGCATGCCACAGGAGGCTCCGCCTCAACAAGGAGACGGTGCGACATCTATGCCATGTCCTCGTGGATTTGGCACCACAGGGGAGGAGGAGGACACCTGCTCTCTGTGGCCATCAAGGTCACCGCAGGCCTGAACATTTATGCCTCAGGATCCTTCCTGGGCTCGAGTTGGGACCTGTGTAATATCTCACAGGCCGCAGCCCACAGGTATATCTGGCAGGCCACGGATGCCATGTCTGCCAGGGCAGTAAACTACATGAACTTTGACATGAACCAAGCCCAGCAGGATGCCCAGGCAGCCGGTTTCTCGGTCATTGCCGGGATGCCCCAGGTCCAGTGGGTAATAGATGCCACAATTGTCGCCCTGCACTCACCGGGCCGTCTGGGGTGCCCTATGTTACAGAAAGGGATTCCATTCCCTCAACATACATCTCATGTGCGACGACCAGATGAAGATAATGCACGTTTACATGCTTCCGGGGGAGCATCCATGACAGCTACATCCTGGGGCACTCGGTCATCCTGGCCTCCTCGAGGACCACCCCAGCATGGGCAGCTGGCCCTTGGGGGATAAGAGGAACCCACTGAGGACCTGGCTCATGACGCCAGCACTGAGGCCGGAGACCGAAGTCGACACATGGTACAATGAGGGCCACGTGGCCACCCGGTCTGTGATTGAGCGGAGCATCAGACACCTCAAATTGGGATTCTGATGCCTTGACTGCTTCGTGGTGGTCTGCTGTGCCCTCCATTAACCTCGCACAGCAGTGGACGATGTGCTGGAGGTTGCTGATGAGGAACATCTGGCTACCTCCAAGGAGGAGGAATTGGATGATGAGGTGGCGTCGGAACAGCAGGGGCTTGAGGACGAGCCCGGAGAGGAACTGGAGGACGAACTGCAGGCTGCAGGACAGGTGGCAGTGACGAGGGTCCGTCAAACCCGGAGAGCCAGGGAGGCCCTCTTACTCGCCCATTTCACTTCGGATGTGGCCTGGTCCATCATCCCCCACTCCCATTTCCCACCCTCCCAGGGTCTGTGTCACATCACTCCAGGGTGCTGGGACTGTGTCGGCACTGTCAGCGGATCACTGTCGAGGGCAGGGGGGATGATGATAACCCACAGAGAGCTGAGTGTCAGTGCCCCTCAATCTATGGCATAGTCTGACCTCTGCCTGTCTGCGGAGTGCTCGCTCACACCCACCACCTGGAGTGATGTTGATATCTCCATCTGAATGTCCCGGCCACACCCTAACGTCTCCATCAGCTCCGGGATGACCTCTTCCTCAGACTCAGCATCAGGCTGGGACCTAGCTGGGTCCTAGGATCCAGCAGTCCTCTTGACCGCTGTCTTGCCTGGGGGTTCCTGCCTCCATTTGATGTATATCAGCAGCTGTGTGGTGCTCACCAGATTGTGCCCCAGAAGCCTGTCCACTAACGGTTCCCACCGAGGTGCGCTGGTGGAGGGTGGGGATGACAGCTGTGACATGACTATTATAGTGGCATCCTTAGAGCTCTCCTCCAAGGTAGTCTCGTGGATGGCTGGAGGGGGTGCTGCTGGGATGGGCTGGCACTGTCAGCTGGAGGACCTGCGAGAGAATGGACTTGTGGTCAGTGGGAGGGATGGATCAGTCAGTAAGGCAATAACAACTTACGTTTGACAGATCCTCCGCGTGGAGTCCAGTGGTTCCTCACCTCTGCAACATCCACCAACTTCCATGTTCATGACCGCCCTGTCCTCAGCCACACCAGTCACCTCTAGAGCAAAGATTGTGAGGATTCTGATGTCCAGCACACCACCGCCAGTCTGGGACCTCTCCCGGCGATTGTGAGATAACGTTTCCTGCGGAGACACAGAGAGGGTATCGTTGGCCACAGTGGTTGGGTGTGATGGAAGGGTTGGGGGCATTGAAGGGAAGGGAATGGAGAGAGGGTTGGGGGTCGCATGGAGTGTTCGGGGGCAGATGCTTCTGTGGGGGAGGAAAGGTCTCGTTGGGGGCGGCGGAGGGCGGGGGGGGGGGGGGGGGGTATGGTCTCTACTCACTCGTGCTGCCTGGTGTAGGTCATTGACCTTTTTCCTGCACTGGAGGACAGTCCTCCTGGTCACACGCCTGCCGCTCACAGCCACCCCGACCTCAACCCAGGCAGCACTGGCTCCTCTATGGCTGACCCTCGGCACCCTCATGGGAACAGGACATCCCTCTTGGACTCCACAGCATCTAGCAGCCTCCCTACGTCACTGAATCTTGCCGGTTTCCTGGGCGCCATTGTTGCGAGCTGGCAGGGATTCGCAGAGATAGAGTTGTTTAACTGCTGCTCGACCTGGGTCAGTGGGGGGCTTTCGAGCGCTGTCCCGGCGAATCAGCTGGTGAGACTTCCTTTGCGCGTGAAGCCACTGAGGCCTCGCTGAGTGGACCAAACAATGTTGTATAGCGTTGCTGGCCTCGCTGTGGCGAGCGGCGAGAAGCCCGTGGCAATTCACATTCTCTACAGCACTTCGGAATCTTTCCGGAGAATCGCACCCCAAGTCATAACAGAATGTACGACATAGACCAAGGGTTCAATTTTGTTCTGTGCAGATAAAGGAGATTTTCTTTGAAGTCCTTTGTTTACACATTGTTTGCAGGCAAGTAGATGGTTTGGACGCTCATTGTCTGATGGAAAAAAAACCGATTAGGTTGTTATGTGCTATTGACGTCACGTGTGTCACAGCAGAATAAAGTTTCATTTGTTCAAAAAGCCCATTTGAGAATTCTGTTCAGACAGAACAAATTCCACCACTTTTAAATTACATTTATTTTTCCAATAAACACTATAACTATATCATCTGACTGGATGACCATAGCAATCTGAATGATTATCACTCCATTCTCCATGCATTTACTCAAAATGTATTCTGAAATAGATTACCACACTCAATATTCTTTCTATTTCTTCAGCAAAGGAAAAATTCAGGACAATCCACAATGAGATTTTCCTGTGAGCTACTCACAGTCTCAAACTACTAAGCAATGCAATAACTTTGTAAAAATAATACATTCCATTATATTTTGCTGCAGTACATGGTTGATTCTGCAACATCTTTTGTCTTTCAGGTAGGACTTCAGAGGCAGTGTCTGCCTCTCCAATGGACACCTTGGGCTGGATTCTATGTTTCAGCGGCTAAGTGCTGGCTGAAATGGAGACTTCCCGTGTGTTTTACGACACCAAAATCGGCGCTGAACCCTCACCGATTCTGGAACCCCCAAGTTGTTGGCAAGCTAGGGACAAATAACGGGCGCGATTCTCCCATGTCTCGCCATATGGGAGAATCACCGTGTGCGCCATTTTTTCCCGCGGTGCTGGTCCGATGCCGTTCCGCAAATCTCCCAGACGGCGAGAACGGCATCATTGAGGTAGGCACCGCGCCTGCTGCAGAATCGCCCAAGGTACCAAGTACGGCGATTCTCCGGGCCCCCCCGCTATTCAGCAGCCCGGATGGGCCGAAGTCCCGACGGCGTGTGCCCAGGTCTGAAACCAGGTGTGTTGTGGAGAGATGCTGTGGCCTCCTGAAGGTGAGGTTTCGGAGCCTGGCTCGCTCTGGAGGGGCCCTGCAATACCACCCCAACAGGGCCTGACGCATAGTTGTGGTCTGCTGCGTCTTGCACAACATTGCCCAGCAGAGGGGCGAGGTCCTGGAGGAGGATGCACAGGGGGAGGCCGTTGAGGGCGACGCCTCTGAACATGAGGGGGAGGAGGAAGAGGATGGGGTGGGGGCACAGACACGACCTGGGGACGGGATATGGCCAGGTAGCTGCACAACGACACCGGCTAGGAGAGCGAGCAGGCAACGCGTTGATCGCCACACGTTTCACAATCTAGGGGGAGGGCATCGCCAAGCAAGGCACTTGCACCATCTATTGCGCACAACTGCACCACCCAGCATCCCCCACTTCCCGCACCATCGCACAACCCTACCGCCCACACCGCCACTTTCACAGCACCTTACATCTGCGGCACATCGGGAATGTTTTAACACAGTTGCGTGTCAGTGGGTGTGATCGGTGCCATGTTGAATGATGACAACCCGTTCTGCGATGACCTGTGAGCTCCAGATTGCTGGAATATGTCTGACTCATGGCCACAGCTACACCCTCCACCTCGGAGGTCCTTGTATGTGTCACGGACAACCCACTGTTGGAACCAACAATTCTACGGACACGTGCTTGTAGGATTAGAATAGCGGTTTTAATATACTTACAACAGAGCCAGCCTGTTAGCCGTTGAACTTTCGTTGAACTGGCTGGCTGACCCTGTGGCACGGATCTTTATACAGCAGCTCCAGGGGGAGGAGTTCAGGGCGGAGCCAAGGGAGTAGCCCAGTACAAACCCTCGAGTACTCCCAGACCTACTCCCCCTGGTAGTCAGGTAGTGCAACTGCACTTACAATATTGATACAGATATATACAGATTATAATACCGTGTGAATCTCATTCACCACATTCGCCCCGTGAAAAAAATCGAGTCCGGCGGGGGTGGTGGCTCACAGAGTTAGTCTGTCCGGTGGACGAATTGTTCGTTTCGATCTGCGGAGCACCAGGGTTGCAGCCTCTTGCGGTGGCTGGCTGGGTGTTGAGAGCTGGGGTACGATGGCAGAGTCCGGGGCGGGTCTCGTCCAAACTTCATACACCTCTGGCTCGACCGGAGACTGGGGTCACTGGGGGCGGGCTGGTGCTGGCGCGTGGAACCGGTGGGGCGGGCTTGCGGAATCGGGGGCACGAGGGGGCGGCAGCATAGGGAACGGGGTAAGGGGTTCCTCAGTGGGGGTGGGGGGGGGGGGCTGGATCCAGTGGGTGCCAGGTCCCGAAGGGATACTGTGTCCTGGCGAATGTCTGGGAATTCCACAAATGCGTACTGGGGGTTGGAATGGAGGAGGCGCACCTTTTCAACAAGGGGGTCAGTTTTGTGCCCCCTGACGTGCTTCCTCAGGAGGACCGGGCCTGGTGTCCTCAGCCACGCCGGAAGTGAGACCCCCGTGGTAGTGCCCCTAGAAAAAATGAAGAGCCGCTCGTGAGGGGTTTGATTTGTATCTGTACAGAGGAGGGATCCGATTGCGTGGAGCGCGTCTGGGAGGACTTCTTGCCACTGGGAGACTTGGAGTTTTCTAGACCGGAGGGTCAGTAGGACAGTCGTCCAGACCGTCGCGTCTCCCTCTCCACCTGTCCATTCCCCCTGGGGTTGTAGCTGGTAGTCCTGCTCGAGGCGATGCCCTTGTCGAGCAGGTACTGACGCAGCTGGTCGCTCATAAAGGACGAACCCCGGTCGCTGTGCACGTAGCTGGGGAAACCGAACAGGGTGAAGACACTATGCAGGGCCCTAATGACTGTGTGGGAGGTCATATCGGGGCATGGAATGGCAAAAGGGAATCAGGAGAACTCATCGATGATGTTGAGGATATAAATGTTCTTGTTAGTGGAGGGGAGTGGCCCTTTGAAATCGATCGCAAGGCGTTCAAAGGGCCTAGAAGCCTTGACCAGGTGGGCCCTGTCTGGTCTACAGAAGTGCGGTTTGCACTCTGCACAGATCGGGCAGTCCCTGGTGACCGCTTTTACCTCCTCGTTGGAGAAAGGCAGGTTTCGGACTCTGATGTAGTGGGCGTGCTGGGTGACCAGGGCCGGCCCAAGGCACCGGCAGCTCGGGCAGTCGCCCGGGGCGCCATGTGCTAGGGGGCGCCAGAGACTCGGGTCCCGTGCATGCGTAGTTGGGCCGGTGCCAAATGCGCATGCGCGGTGGCCGCCCTCCCCCAGGGCGGCCCCCTCCGCCCCCCCCCCCGGGCTCGCCCCCCTCGCCTCGGGCCCGCCCCCCCTGCCTCGGGCCCGCCCACCCCGCCCACCCCGCCTCCGCCTCGGCCCCCCCGCCCCCCCCCCTGCCTCGGCTCGCCCCCCCCCCCCCCCCCCGCCTCGGGCTCGGCCCCCCCGCCCCGCCTCGGGCTCGGCCCCCCCTCGGCCCCCCGGCCCCGCCCCCCCTGCCTCGGGCCCGCCCACCCCGCCTCCGCCTCGGCCCCCCCGCCCCCCCCCCCCGCCTCGGCTCGCCCCCCCCCCCCCCCGCCTCGGGCTCGGCCCCCCCGCCCCGCCTCGGGCTCGGCCCCCCCTCGGCCCCCCGGCCCCCCCCCCCCCCTCGGCCCACCGGCCCCGCCCCCCCCTTGGCCCCCGGCCCCGCCCCCCCTACCCGCCCCCCCCCCCCCCCCCGCCCCCCCCCCGGAAGGGCGCTGAAGTTCAGCTTGCCCGGGGCGCCAGCAACCCTAGGGCCGGCGCTGTGGGTGACCCCTGGATGGCAGAGGTCCACGTGGATGGCTTACAGACGGCTGATCTGCGCGCTGGCGCATGTCCCGCGGGATAGGGCATCCGAGGGCTCGTTGAGCTTCCCCGGTCGATATTTAATATCATAACTAGAGGTGGACAGTTCGATCCTCCACCAAAGGATTTTATGATTTTTTATTTTGCCCTTTGCGAGTTGTCAAACATAAAGGCAACCGATCGTTGGTCGGTGATGAGGGTGAACCTCCTACCTGCGAGGTAGTGCCTCCAGTGACGAACAGCCTCCATGATGGCTTGCGCTTCCTTCTCGACTGAGGAGTGTCGGAGTTCTGAAACGGATAGGGTACGGGAGAAAAATGCAACGGGCCTCCCTGCCTGATTTAAAGTGGCTGCTAGAGCTACCTCTGAGGCGTCGCTCTCAACCTGAAAGGGAGTGGATTCATCCACCGCCCACATGGCTGCCTTGGCGATGTCTTCCTTGATGCAGCTGAAGGCCTGGTGCACCTCAGCAGACAGGGGAAATCGTGTGGCCTTAAAGAGTGGGCGGGCTTGGTCCGCATATTGAGGGACCCACTGGGCGTAGTATGAAAAGAATCCCAAGCACTGTTTGAGGGCCTTGGGGCAATGAGGGAGGGGGAGCTCTAAGGGCGCATGCGGTCCGTGTCTGGGCCCAGGACTCCGTTCTCCACGACGTAGCCGAGGATGGCCAGTCTGTTTGTGCGGAAAACGCATTTCTCCTAGTTATAAGTGAGGTTTAATTTCTGTGCCGTCTGGAGAAAACGGTGGAGGTTGGCGTCGTGGTCCTGCTGGTCATAGCCGCAGATGGTAACATTGTCCAGCTACGGAAACGTGGCCCGCAGCCCGTACTGGTCTACCATTCGGTCTATTGCTCGTTGGAACACCGAAACCCCGTTAGTGATGCCGAAGAGAACCCGGAGGAAATTGAAGAGGCGGCCATCGGCCTCGAACGCCGTGTAGTGGCGGTCCTCCGGGCGGATTGTGAGCTGGTGGTATGCAGACTTCAGATCCACCGTGGAAAATACCCCATATTGGGCGATCTGATTAACCATGTCTGCAATTCTGGGGAGGGGATACGCGTCTAGGAGCGTAAAGCGATTTATGGTCTGGCTATAGTCGACAACCATGCAACATTTTTCCCCGGCCTTGACGACCACCACCTGAGCTCTCCAGGGACTATTACCGGCCTCTATGATCCCCTCACTGAGCAGCTGTCGGACCTCCGATCGGATAAAGACCCTATCTTGTCGGCTGTTTCGCCTGCTGCGAGTAGCTACTGGTTTGCAATCTGGAGTGAGATTGGCGAAGAGAGGAGGGGGGGCGATGCGCAGCATGGCTAGGCTGCAGATAGTGAGTGGGGGCAGGGGCCCGCTGAAGCTGAGGGCTGAGGCTCTTGAGGTTGCACTGGAAATGCAGGCCGAATAAGAGTGGCATGCAGAGGTCAGGCAGGACATAAAGTTTAAATTTTGAATAACTAGCGCCTCGAATTGTGAGCGTAGCGACGGTGCGTCCTTGGATTTGGACTGAGTGGGAGCCCGAAGCGAGGGCGATAGTTTGGCTCACAGAAAAAATAGGAAGCGAACAGCGTCTTACCAGCTCTGGGTGTATAAAGCTCTCGGTGCTCCCGGAGTCAAAGAGGCATGGCGTGCTGTATCCATTGATCTGGACCTCCGCCATCGAACTTTGTAGGTGCTTGGGGCGGGATTGATCTAGGGTGACCGCGTTGAGTTGCGGGCCGTGTGATAAGTGCCCGGGAAGGCCGTAGTCTTCCAAGTGGGCGTCCGGTCGAGTAGATGCCGGTACATTCTGGCGAGCTTGATGCAGGATCGCTGCGCTGAGTTGCGGGCCACGTGATGAGTGCCCAGGGAAGTCGTAGTCTTCAGATGAGCTTTCTGAGCATGCCGATGTAGATGGGGCCCGTGGATCGCACATGGTGAGCTGTGAGGAAGATGGCAGCCCCCATGAGTCGCACGTGGCCGGCCGTATGGTGGGGGTTTGCCAAGATGGCATCCCCCATGGATCGCATGTGGCGGGAGGGGGCGGAGTCGGGGCGTAGGCCGCAGTGTTTCGGGCCCCGCTGGTGTTGCGAGCGATTTGCTCTCTCTTCTGGGAGTTAAAAACTGGGGCCCTTTTCGCGAGGCACACTCTGGCATAGTGGCCTTTCTTCCCGCAGCTGCTGCAGGTCGCGGATTGGGCTGGTCAGTGCTGCCGCGGGTGCTGGCTTTGGCCACAGAAATGGCAGGCTGAGGCAGCTGAGTAGCTGGCTGGAGCAGCTGAGTAGCTGGCTGGGGCAGCAGAGTAACTGGCTTTGGTAGCGCGGTAGCTGGGGGGCCGTGCGGCACAGGCCTGGGGGGATTTTTGGTCGGGGGTCCACGATGAGGTCGCGGGGTCCGCGGGAAACGATGTGAGGCTGCGGAAGGAGACTTCCATAGTGGTAGCAGCCTCCACAGTAGTATCTAAGTCCTGGGCCCCCTTTTCTAGCAGTCTTTGGTGCACATAGTTAGATCTAAGGCCCGCTACGAAAACGTCTCGCACAGCAAGCTCCCTATGTTCAGCCGCGGTAACGGCTTGATAATTACTGTCATTGGAAAGATTGTTCAGTTCCCGTACAAACTTGGCTAGCGTTTCTGTAGGCCGCTGACGGTGAGTTGTAAACACGTGGCGTGCATAAACCTCGTTAATGGGCCTAACGTACATTTTGTCCAATATCGCCAGCGCTGCGGTGTAAGAACTGGCCGGATTTAGCTGGGTGGAGATTCTGTGGCTTACCCTCGCGTGCAGTAGGCTGAGTTTTTGTTCCTCCATTGTTCCGGCGGTGCTGGCTTCTGCCAGGTAATATTTAAAACATCTCAGCCAGTGGGAAAAAATTTCCTTAGCCTCTGCATCCTGCGGGTCGAGTTCTAGGCGTCCAGGCTTGAGGGCTGCTTCCATGATTTACTTCGACTGTTTCATAAGTATATTAAATTGTTGGAACCAACAATTCTACGGACATGTGCTTGTAGGATTAGTATAGCGGTTTTAATATGCTTACAACAGAGCCAGCCTGTTAGCCATTGAACTTTCGGTGAACTGGCTGGCTGACCCTGTGGCACGGATCTTTATACAGCAGCTCCGGGGGAGGAGTCCTGGGCGGAGCCAAGGGAGGAGCCCAGTACAAACTCTCGAGTACTCCCAGAGCTACTCCCCCTGGTGGTCAGATAGTGCAACTGCACTTACAATATTGATACAGATATATACAGATTATAATACCGTGTGAATCTCATTCACCACACCCACCACATAGCCATGTGGGGCATCTGGCGTCGGTGTGCAGAGGGCGATGGGGTGTTGCGGGGGGGGGGGGGCGTAGAACACACACCCAACCTCAGCGTTGCACGGAACTGTGACCCCCAGCATCTCTCAGTCCCGCTCACGACCCCTCAGACACCGGACATAGCACAGCGGCACCTAGGTTTGATGTTGCAGTGAATTTAATCGTGGCATTCAAATACAAGTGCCCTAGCCCCGACAACTAATCTGTGCCTTGCACCCGTGCCAACTTACTAAGTGTCGAATTTCTTGGCCTTACGGGCCCTACCACTACACCTTGGTGTTTCCCCACACGATACAGCAGGAATGGAGGCGGATGCTGAAACTCCTGCCCTGTGATGTTGGTCCACTTCGGCACGCGTTTCCTGGGGTGACCCGGCTTGGATGGTCCAGGCTGCCTGGTGGGCATGCTGGATAGCATGGTGCCACCCTGCTCTGCCCGCTACTCACCAGATGCACCAGGGATGGAACGGGAGGAATCCGAGTGTTCCAGGACCTCCCTTGCTGGAGTCAACGGGACGGCCACCAGAACCTCCTCCTCCCCCCTCGGGGAGGCCGGTGGGCCCCGGGCCATACTATGGGACAGTGGTACCCACAGAGACATGTAGCATGGCACCACCAACACCTGGCGCTGCCAGCCCTGGAGGCCCGCTGTGGAATCAACCAAGGTCTGAACGTTCCCAGCGATGGAGCTCAGGGACTGTGCAATCCCTGTGAGGCATTGTGCAACCTCCCGCTGGGATTCTGCAACGCCACCCAGCACGTGGTCAAGGCCGCCAATGCTCTCAGTGATGGCCTGCTGAGACTGGGCCAGACCCCGGAACGCGGCGGCCTGTGAGAGGGCAGCCCTGTCCTGGGCCACGGATGACCTGTGCACATCAAGCCGCACACCTTGCAGAACCTGACCCATGGCCGAAACCGTTGCACCCATTGCCTCCACCGTGGACGCAGCTCGTGCCATTACCGGCACCATCCCTGCTCCTGGATGCGGATGGACTCCTCCAACCGCGTCTGCAGTTGCTGGAAGACAGCCGTCACCCCGTTGTCCACTCCCAGAGTTTCCAAATGCATCTGGTCTCTGGGTGGGTCTATTAAGTCCAGGAACCCGGGAACTGTCTGGGCGGCAGCGATGTGCTGGGCCTGGGCTTCCCTCCGACAGTCTAGCCTCTCGGCTGCTCCTACCTCCACCTGCTGGGCTGGATCAGCTGTGTGGTGCGCACCAGTAAGTGAGCCTGAAGTCTCATCACTTATGTGCTCAACCGAGGTGAGTGTATCTGCGATGGTGGACATTGTGGGTGACAGCAGTGCCGCAAACTCAAGCTCATCATCTGTCCCCAGGTCTGGGGGCTCCTGGGTCGATCTTTGGACCGTCGCTACTAGTCCGTGGTCCACGTTAGGTGCCGTGTCCGGTATGTGCATCGACTATCTGGTCGTCCTCTGTGCGTCACTGTCCACAGTCCTAGTCCTCTCTCTGTCGCTGTCCCGGCTCGCGGCCCTCTCCCCGTCCGACTCACAGCCATCAGTGTCCTCGGTGTCCGCCGTCTCTTTGTCCCTGTAGTGTCTATCCATCCTCAGAATGAGTGCCATGGCCTCAAGGGAGGGCCGTCCTGTCAGTCTTCCTTGCCCCCTCTGCCGTGCGTCCGTGGGGGCGGATGTGCTTGCATCTGGATGGTGGGGGCTTCTCCATGAAGTCCCTGGACGATCGGCACCTGGCCCTGCTGAGGACAATGAGGTATGTATCACCCGGTGATGTTAGACACCCGGAGTTGGGTGTGGGGGGGCATTGTGAGTGCGTTCAGTGTCGGGGGGTTAGGGGGTGGGGGGGTATGTGTCACGGGGTGGGTTGAAAGGGGGGTGCTTAGGAGCTGTGGTAGGGGGTGCAGAGTGAGGGGGGGGGAGGAGGTGATGGGCTGAGGGGGTGTAGCCAGGCAGGGGAGTCTCACTTGTTCCTGCGCCTCCGACCTGGCATGGCGCTACCTCCCGGGTGGCGGCTCCCCCAGCGAGGTATAGAGCCCTCTGCTCATGGACGGTGAGGGGGAACAGGTGATCGCCCTCCGGTTCTTGAACGCTCACGAAGATTGTGAGCAGTCTTGTCCCGCGGGGGGCGGCGAGAAAGCATCAGAGTTACACGGTCACCATTAGGACATGCGGATGTTGTCACCATTATGACTGGGTGTGGGGGTCCTTGGCACCATGCCATGGCAGCTCTCGGGGGGAGGTGGGTCGGGTACAAAGTGGTATCCCCAAACCCCAAACCCCCTGCGTGGGCAGAGGGGGGGCCACACCACAATACGCATTGGGGGGGGGGCATGGGAACCCTCGAGGTACTTACCCTAGCTGCCCTCATGAGGTTGTGGAGCTTCTTGCGGCACTGTTCTCCAGACCGGGGGGGGGGGTGCTCCACAGCGCTTACCCCGGTGCCCATTTCACACCAGCCGCGCCTCACAGTGCTAGCTGGTTGCCGGTGCCAACGTTTTGGTCACAAGATGGCCCTGCGCTCTTCCACGGCGTCCAGCATCGTGTCCTGATCACTGTCCCTGAACCTGGGAGCAGCACGGCGGGGTTCAGCCATCTCCATTGGTCGGGTCCTCTGTGCGCGGATCGCGCACTTTAAATGACACGGCGCAGCGTCACCCGATCGTTGTGCAATGACGACGCCGCTCTGGCGCCACACCCACCACGATTCTCGCAGCCCCGCTGCTGGCCCCTTATCGGGGCCCGAAATGATCGTGCCCGAGGCCGTTTCAAGCTGTCGTGAAACGCGACGGCACGGACACTCTGCCTCATTATTGGAGAATCGCACCCGACGTTTTGTTTAAGGTAAACAGAGTTTGAGATTCAATATACCTGCTTATAGAATAAAGATTCAACAGGTTTTGAATGAACAAAAACAAACTTTACGATACAAGGTCAGAATGATAAAAATTTAAATATTCATCCGATGCTCTAACATTCAGGGCAAACAGAAGGTAGACGGGAATTAACAAGCCAACACCACACACAATAAAAATTGCAGATGCGACCAACACAGAGGCAACTGATTTCTCAACAATCTATCCAGGCACCAGTAAACACTGAGTCAATCAATCTCACACATGAGGGGTTCCAGTCGTCACCTTTGAAGTTCTCCCCTGGGAATTCTCTCCAAAGGTTCCTCCAACTCAGACGACATTAACGATGGCCCACCCTGCATGATTTCTTTCAACCTCTCTACAGATGCTACTTTCCCCTGGATTCCCAAGAATGCACCAAGCACCAACTGTCAAGCACAATTTCAGATCTTCAGCAGTGCCAAGCAGAACTACTGCTCCAAAGGGGTACCTTGTTCCCACAGCCCTCAGAACGACGTCACCAACCTTTGGCTGCCTTCTTCACTTGAAATATCAAATTCGTTTTTTCATAAATGTTCTACTTCATACTGTCATAATAATGAGGAAAATTTGCCAAGTTATATCCAGAAGTATCGGACTTTAAATAAAATCTGAGTTTTGTCTTTAATGAACACACAAGTCAGTGGCTGAATCACTGCAGGACGATTCTCTGAGAGACAATGGAACCCTGTTGGCAGACAAGATACTTCTAAAAGCATCCAGAAACTAATTGCCATCTCCAATTGAGACAATGGGACATAGTGGCCATTTCATCAAGAGATTTCCTGTTCAATATCTGTTATATTACAGAAATGTAATATAAATATTATTAATTTGTCTTGCCGAGTTGTATTTAGAACATAGAACATGCAGTGCAGAAGGAGGCCATGCGGCCCATCGAGTCTGCACCGACCCACTTAAGCCCTCACTTCCATCCTATCCCCATAACCCAATAACCCCTCATAACCTTTTTGGTCACTAAGGGCAATTTATCATGGGCAATCCACCTAGCCTGCACGTCTTTGGACTGTGGGAGGAAACCGGAACATCCGGAGGAAACCCACGTAGACACGGGGAGAACGTGCAGAATCCGCACAGACAGTGACCCAGCGGGGAATCGAACCTGGGACTCTGGCGCTGTGAAGCCACAGTGTTATTCACTTGTGCTATTGTGCTGCCGATCATTTAACTTGATGATAAACAGTCAATGTCTTCCATTTGATGACAAATTATTTATTGAGTTATAAAATAATATACTTGTGAGTTCTTTAACTTTAATACTTTGACTAGTAATATAATTAACTAAGATTAGATTAAGCTAACAATTATGATAATACACTACACTCTGATCTGTCACGTCTTTACTCTAGCTGCACTACACACACTACAGAAAGAGTGGGAAACTCCTTAAATAGGTCCTGTTAGTGTAGCCATTTCATGATCATCTGGCTGTCATGACTGACATTAACTAGTCATGTATTAACATATACAGAGATCACTACATCCCCCTTTTTCGTGTTACACGTTTCTATATACATGATAAAGAAAATTGTACATTAGAAATAAAGTATTCTATCACGCATTGTACATTAAAATAAATAAATAAAATAAATACTCTTTATTGTCACAAGAAGGCTTACATTAACACTGCAATGAGGTATCTGTGAAAAGCCCCTAATCGTCACATTCCGGTGCCTGTTCAGGTACACAGAGGGAGAATGCCGAATTCTCAGTTGGTACAGGTATTGAACCCACACTGCTGGCCTTGTTCTGCATCACAAACCAATTGTCTAGCCCACTGAGCTAAATGAATCAATCAGTCAAATGTTCATAAATTCAAACGATTCAGTTTCCTTCTACGTTTAGCAGATCTTCTCATTTTTTTGTGTATTCCCCTTCCTTGTTAGAATAGACATAGAACTGATTAAAAGCCAGCTGAAGAGCTACCTTTGTAGACTGTTGGAATATGTGCTCTGGAAGAATAAGTGCTGGATGTTTTGACACAGAACAAAGAAAAGTACAGCACAGGAACAGGCACTTTGGCCCTCCAAGCCTGTGCCGACCATGCTGCCTGGCTAAACTAAAATCTTCTACACTTCCTGGGTCCGTATCCCTTTATTCCCAACCCATTCATGTATTTGTCAAGATGCCCCTTAAATGTCACTATCGTCCCTGCTTCCAACATCTCCTCCGGCAGCGAGTTCCAAGCACCCACTACCCTCTGTGTAAAAAATTGCCTCGTTCATCTTCTCTAAACCTTGTCCCTTGCACCTTAAACCTGTGCCCCCTAGTTATTGACCCCTCTACCCTCGGAAAAAGTCTCTGACTATCCACTCTGTCTCTGCCCCTCATAATTTTGTAGAAGTAAAAGTCAGCAAGCATACTCACAGTACCCTCCCAATATCCATTTTTCAGGAATTTCTCTCGTTCAGTCTATGGAAATCAGTCAGGTCAGCAAAAACTGCAACTGAAAAGGGAACTGGGAAAATTCTCCGCCGAACTACAGAACACTGGAATCACAAATCCGATTATTTGGCTGCTGTAGTCAACTCAACTGGAATCTAAAATCACAACGCCTGGAAAACTCAATCATCTACGCCTCACAGCCAAGGACTGTTGGTTAGAACTTTTTTTTAAAATTACTTATTTTGAATGCAATTCTTCCTTCTAGCCTGTATGAATGTACATGCATGCGTTTTACCTTTTTTTTACTTTAAGTATTTAATAAACGCATCTATCTTTAAATCAAGAAAGCCTGGTAAATTGGTTCTTTTTAAAACCTATCTATCGGGTCTGGGAATAAGATATTCGCAAATCCTTTCTAGATTACGTTTTGATGTGACTAAAAGATCAGGTTAATAAAGAGGGGGAATTCATCCCTCCTCAACTGGGTTTGGAACATGATGTACTCAACAGACAGATAAAGAATGCAAGGTCAGCAGATGTGAGGAAAATGGGTAACATCATCCGTGTAGGGATCAACCATCGCATAAGAGGACCGCTCTTGTGTCTGGAACCCTGACAGAAGAAGAAGATCAGTCCAACTTAAAAGAAGGGAGATTGATATATGATCACTTCAACTTGCAACAGGTAATATCAGAGTCCAAGTCATAAGTCTTGTGGTGGTTCAACCAGTACAATAGTGTTTATCTAGCGGTTTAAACAGTAATAGAGATTCAGTTGTATGAAATATCTTGTGTGTTTCTTTGTCCGCCATGTCAGTTGATGCCTCAGCCGGTTGACAACAATACTTAAACCACAGCCCCCAGGATGAAAATAAACAGATTATTGAGACCCACACAGAAAATGACAAAATGTCAAATTAAACGGGCCATTTAAGCCACCAACAGTCCCCCTTGAAAACAATAGGACCTGGGAACTCCAGCCAAACGAAGAATAAAGACAATGAAATATGCAGATCGACATTTTCTAGGGCTACTCAAATAAGAAGCAACTGCCATGATAAGCACCATGGAGATTAATTTTCTCAATGGAATTTACTTGTTTTGTCCTTCTTTATCTCTTTGGAACTCGCAGCAGTTTTATTCACATTGGTCCAATTCAAGATTAGAATATTACGGAATAGCAAAACATGAAAAAGCAATAAATATAACACGATCCAAGGATCTAAATTCAGTACCTGAAAGAAATTGCCTCCTCATCTGGAAAAATTATCATTTATTTTGCTATTCTCCCTTGTTTCTGCTTCCAAACAAAGATGACAATGTTCATCATCTGAAGTTTTTGGTGGAGTTCTAGTGGGTATGTAGGTGTCTGATAAGATCATTCTATGTTTAGGATATGGTAAGAGCTACATAATGAGTGATGTAGACCATGATGTTACAGTGACATCAGCAACCAAGAGCTCGAGACTCAATACAGCAGATGCAATAGTCAGCATCCAAGAGATGTGCCTAGCTATCGGCTCATCATATATATAGTGTATGTCAGTGTTTTTCAAACTTTTTTCCCAGGATGCAATTTTACCGACCAGCTGACCTTTGTGATAAACGCCACGTTTGCTTACCTTTAATGCAAAGGGCTGCCTGCTTGGTTCTCACCATCTCACTTGAATTAGGTGCAAAGGAGGTGGGGACAATGTGCACATCAGGTACAGAATTCAGCTAGTTCCTTTGTGCCGTCTTCATCTTTGTGTAAATGAAAAATCCAACAAGCACATACAGGCCTCATGAAGGACAAAACCATACCACGAAAAATCATCTTTATACTGCTTTGTTCCCAAGTTAAGATTTTTCCAGAAGTCCTGGAGCTGTGTGCAGAGCGAACACTAGCTCTGTCCTGCGCTGGACTCTCATGAACAGCTCTGTTGAGCAGATTCTGTTGAGAGATCCAATAGATCCCATAGGTAAGCTGCCTATTTGAGTCTCTGGCTATCTTGTAAGAAAGCCATTAATCTTCACAGTTCACCTGCCTTGCTTGTCAGCAGCTGGAAAATCGAAGAAACACTGCTGCATGATTTGGCACCAAAATCACATACCTGGAGGGCGCTGAACGTTAGGACGCATTCCCTGCTCTCTGCTGTCGCTTATTTCTGGGAAAACTTCACACAGCCTAATTTATTTTCATTTTAAAGGTGGCAGTGGCTGCCATTCTCTTTTTTCTGTTTGCAGTAAGTATTTTATTTTGGACTGAGATCACAAAATAACCAAGGGTAAAGAGCATTATTTCAGCTGGCATCGCAATCGAGCTTTAAAAATCCATTATTTTTACAGAATGCAATTTCGTTACATTTCACGTCAAAATACAAAAATAGTAAATTTCTTCAAGATAGCAATTTCTAGTCGTGACAAAGACGAGAAGGTACAACACTGAACCTTGCATTCTCCAAACATTATGCTCTCCTGCGCGAAAGCTGTACGCTTTTCAGGCTTCATGCATTTTACACCAAATTTTGGTTTATACTACAAGAGAGGAGTCCTTCCCAGGAGAAACAGGGACTTATTTTCAAAATACGACCTCAGGCACTAAAATAAAATGTACAAAGCTGTTGACGCAACTCCTGAGAATAACCATGTTGACTGTCATTCCCGAGCCCCCCAAAAGTAAAATCTGTTCCCCAGTAAACCCCCCCACCCAAAACCAAACCAGGGCCGGGTCTCACCCCGAACTGGTGGCGGGCTGAGTCACCAGGGCCTGTCTCAGCAGATGAACTCTCCGGCCCACACAAGCCTCATTCCCCCGGATAAATCACTGAGAGGAGAGCCTGTGGGGGGGAGGGGGCGGAGCCTCGGGAGCAGGTGTACCGGGAATTGAATCAAAATACTCAAAAGGAGGGGGGGAACGGGAGAGAGAATCTTCCTCCCAACTATGGGTATGGGGCAGCCACACCTCCCTCTCAGTCTCTGGGTCTCACTCACCATGTGCCTGGCACAAAACCTCCCGGACACCACCGACACTCGCACCTCCCCACAAAGACGGGGGGTGAGCACAAGCCATGGACATTTAAGTTTCTCTCTCTAGCCTGCTGACCGCCCCCGCATTGCTGACTCGTCCTCTCCGCTGGAGCCGTGGGAATTTTCATACTTATCCGCCATTCCTATAAGACGGACCTGCCTCTGGCGGTCAGGACCACCCCAGCAATGGTGCACCCGATCGTTCCATGACCCTCCCAACACCTGCCCTCGACCCACCCAGGTTGTGGCCCTAACATTGAAAATCCCTGGTGTACATAGTGTAAATAAACCAGTTTGAAGTAACTATCAGAGTCTGACTATAGCCTCCATGATTAGACATGCCACGTAACCAATATACGAAACACTATGCCCAGGTGTTCTGCTGCAAAGAGGCCAGGATACCACAGGCGCTTAAATTTTGATTCAGTTGCTGGCGCATGATTTCCCTTCCTTGTGTTTTTTCTCTGCCTCTAATGTGCACTTGCTTTCAAAAGAAGCCACACCATTTTCTATTTGTTTGCACCAAGCGCAGTAATTTGAACTTCCAGGACTCAAAACTGATATCAAAACTCCCAAGTGAAGCCTTCCGTGTGGGCCCGTCATGTTTCCTTCGACCGCCACAACTGTGCACCCCAGACTCCAGGAGCTGGATTCTCCGTTTCCGGGACTATGTCCCCATGCCTTTGTGTAAACTGTGGTCTTTTACGCCAGGAAAACTGGTGTCAAAAGGCCACAGATTCACCGCCTTGCAGGGGGCTAGCAGACAGCTGTCGTGGAGCTCACAGATCCAACTGCCGAGACGGCCCCCCGCACGTCTAGGTCAGAGGCTGCGCATGCGCATGGCGGTGGTCTCCACCGGCCGCGCCAAGCTCCATGGCGGACTCAGCCCGCGGACCTGGACCGCTGAAATAGTGCCCCCAATCGGCCGCTCGCCCGACCCGGACCACTCACACACATAGCTCCCGGTCCTGAATGAGGCCCCCCCTGCCCGCTGATCGGCCCTCCCCCGACTGCGGCGGCCCCAAACTGAGTCCATAGCCACCACGCGAGGTTCCCGAACGGCAGGACCATATTAGAAACACGCCGTCGGGAATTTGACCGGTTGGGGACGGAGAATAGTTGGGCGGGCCTCAGCCAAAGGCCTGAGGCGGTGGGTACTCGGCGCGGCGTACTCCTCGAGTATGCCGCTTTTGGGGGGATGGAGAATAGCGGAACAGGCGCCGGTCTCGATTTCGTGCGGGAAAACGGATTCTCTGCCCTGTCACTGAACACGATTCTGGCATCGGGGTGCGGAGAATCCAGCCCCAGCTCTTCACAAAAGATTTGACTTGGTAAGCAGATATCAAGCATTCTGGCTACATGGCCTGCCCAATTCAGTTGTATCTGTCTAAATATGGTGTGGATGCCTGGCGTGCCAACTCAGGTGGACATCTCAGTATCTGATACTTTGTCCTGCCATCTGATCTTCAGAAACTTCCAAAACAGCACAAGTGAAAGTGGTTGAACTGTCTGGCATGGCACTAGTACACAGTCCAAGTTGCGTATGCATAGAGCAGAGTAGGCAGGACTATTGCTCTCCAGACAAAGTTCCGTAGGAAGACTTACTCCTCTTCGTTCCCAAACAAATATTCAAAGTCTGTGCAAGGTTACACTTGCTGTGGCAATTCTAGCATGTCTCTCATTATCAATACACACTGCTCAAGAGACATGACTCTCAGTTCTCTCATCTGTGTATCATCCACAGTTACTACTAGGATTATGAAGTGGTTTCTGTTCAGGCACGAGTAAGTTTGTTCTTGAAATTTTTCGTTTCTCCTTGGAATTTGGGCCAGGATTCTCCCTTCTGGGGATTAAGTCCCCACGCTGGCAGGAGAACCGGCACCAACCACTCCGGCGTCAACAGCCCCCGAAAGTGCGAAATTCTCAGCATTTTCAGGGGCTAGGTGGACGGTGGAGGGGTGGGCGCCGCTCCATCTGGCGGCGAAAGGTAGGCGCGAGTTCGCGCATGCCCAATAGTTTTGGCGTGATCTCGCGCATGCGTGAAACCGCCAGAGTGGATCCGTGCATGCACAGACTGGCCGGCGTATTTTGGCGTGTGCACGGGGGGTTCTCTTCTCCAAGCCGGCCATGGCGGAGCCCTACAGCTGCCGGCGCGGAAGGAAGAAGTGCCCCCACGGAACAGGACCGCTCACAAATCGGTGGGCCCCGATCACAGGCCAGGCCACCGTGAGGGCACCCCCTGGCGTCGGATCTCCCCTGCCGACTTACCTGCCAGGTCCCGCCAGTACGCGAGGTTGAATGATTCACGCCGGCGGGACTGGCGAAAAGTGGACGGCCGCTCGGCCCATCGGGGCTCGGAGAATTGCCAGGGGGCTGCTGCCAACGGCCCTCGACTGGCGTGGCGTGAATCCCCCGAAAAATGGCACCGGAGAATACGGCAGCCGGCGACGGGGCGGGATTCACTCCGCCCCCCCCCGGGGATTCTCCGACCCAGTGGGGGGGTCAGAGAATCCCGCCCTTGATGTCTCATATTCAGGCCTGGTTCAGAGATGGTTACAGCCCTTTAGAACATAACTCAAATTGTCAATCTTTCAGCAAATGTTGCCACGTTACCTAGCAGTGAATGAAGGAACCAGAGTGGTGGGAAACTGACTTTTTGATTTGATTTATTATTGTCACATATATCAGTATACAGTGAAAAGTATTGTTTCTTGCATGCTATGAAGACAACGCATACCGTACAGAGGAAAGGAAGGAGAGACTGCAGAATGTAATGTTACAGTCACAACTGGGATGTAGAGAAAAGATCAACTTAATACAAGGTTGGTCCATTCAAAAGTCTGATGGCAGCAGAGAAGAAGCTGTTCCTGAGTCGGTTGGTACGTGACCTCAAACGTTTGTATCTTTTTCCTGACGGAAGAAGGTGGAAGAGAGTATGTCCAGGGTGCGTGGGGTCCTTAATTAAGCTGGTTGCCTTTCCAAGGCAGCGGGAATTATAGATAGAGTCAACGGATGGGAGGCTGGTTTGCGTGATGGACTGGGCTACATTCACGACCTTCTGTAATTTCCTGCGGTCTTGGGCAGAGCAGGAACCATACCAAGCTGTGATACAACCCGAAAGAATGCTTTCAATGGTGCATCTGTAAAAGTTGGTGAGAGTCGTAGCTGACATGCCAAATTTCTTTAGTCTTCTGAGAAAGTAGAGTATTTGTGGGCTTTCTTAACTATATTGCCGGCATGGGGAGACCAGGACAGGTTGTTTGTAATCTGGACACCTAAAAACTGGTGGATGGCAATTCTGGATCACAATCGAGCCCAAATCCTGTGTTCACCTGATACCCACACATATAAAATTTCCGATATTAATCATTACATAATGACAAGGAGTAATTGTTTATTTTCATTCTCCGCTCCAGCTTAGGGAGAAATTAAGACCAGTTGTGGGGAAAATAGAGTAGAGTTTGAATGTGGAAGCCTGCTTTGAAAATCTACTGAGCTTTAAGGAGAATATGCATTAATTCATTTAATAATTTAGCACCACATAGTTAATTGTCCGAGTTGATGGCATGTGATGATACACCATTGCATATAAACGGGAAATCTGCAAATGTTGAAGAGTTGGAGGTTCAGTATAATTTTTTTTTAACTGATTGCTTGTTTCTCACATGAAAGGTGCATGACTGGAAGTTGAAAATCTAGGACCTTGCTATCACTATTATCAACTTTCAATCAGGTCTATTAACAGATGCTCCTGCCCAAAACAGGCAGAAGGTTAAAGACCTTGCACACCAACAATATTGCAACTATTTGGAACACATCTTTAAACTCTATGCCAGTGATACCAGCAATAAAAACAAGCATCAAGCCACCTAATGATGCGAAAACGTAGAAAACCATGTTAAAATCATGTTGCTTTGACTGTTTTTAGGAAAGGAAAATTTAGTATTTTTGCAGTCACTGTGCTTGCATTTATTTGATATGGAATATACAACTCCCTCCTTCCAATAGCCGATTGTTCTTCAGTGTGGATATATCTAGGCCTCACCGCGGATATCTCGCTATACACCAGGGATCTTAGCCTACAATCTGTATTACACTTGGGAAGCGTTCTATTTCAAAACAATTACTGAGCCAGGATCCGAGAGCTGCACAACAGGCATCCTGATCAGAATGTCAATTTACATAATTCATATGTTAGCTAGGGGAAGAAGACGGGGAGCAACTGGAACTGGAAAGACAATCAGATTAGTGAAACAATGCCAGAGAAAAGGCACACTTTCCAATATCTTTTCTGGCAACTCTGAATCTGGAGATCATATTCAGTCAGGAGTTTATTGCAACCAGTTTCCACAGTCCAATCCAGTGTCTCAGTTTCAACAGCAGGGGCAAAGGATAGACTACCTGATGGGTGTAAAAAAATATATTATTTATGTAACTTGTGATATGTCATTGGAAGACCAGAAGGGGCATCTTGCAGTATTCACCGAGCACTTGGAAGTACAGCCTGTGGCAGCCTATTCTGTGGATACCAGGAAATTCACTGATGGTGGATGTTCTAGGAGGTTGCCAGGGAGCTAGATGATGATGCAGCTTTTGCTTAAGTTTCAGACTATGATGAGGAAGCAATGACAATGGTTGCTAGACAGCCAGAGAGTATGAGCAAAAGTGGCTGTAATTTAACACACCTTCAAAGTTGCCAGAAAGATTCTCAAATTATGATAGGCTTACTGAACCTTTTTTGAGCAGTGAATTGGGTAACCTAATAAGTGTTTTTACACCATATTTAGACATGTGTCACAGTACAGATTCAAAATGCTTAATGATAGTTTTATATGTAAATGAGAATCTGGAGGGGTCTAGGGAATGCTTATTTTTATTATTTCCATTTTAGATCTTTGCACGTTAGAAGATTTTCAAAAGGATAAAGGAAGAACAGTTAGGCAAGCACTGTTATATTTGATCCTATAGACGTTATGTTATTTAGAATATCTGAGTAAAGCTATTATACTGCAAACTACACCAGAAAAACATGCTGAATTGAGGCAATTAGATTTTCGGGTGGGCTGAAACTTGTGCTGTACTGACAGTGTTTGTAGCTTTTTTGAATTGACTGATGGGCTCATATGAAAGAAATCTGAAAGCTGCTCACCATGTAAATAAAAACAGAAGAGAAAAGTAGCCTCCAGAGAAAGGAACTGAAATGGCAACCTGTAACCATGTCTTACTAAATAGATGAAGACACGAAAAGACAAGGATTTTGGAAGTAATATGAACAAAAATCTCAAAAAACCCGAAGTTGATCCTGAGATTGGGTTTGCCATTAAAATGGTGCCATAGATATCTCGTGACTCTCATGAGCCATGAGAAAACTTGCTGTTGAATTGCACCTTAGCGGAGCGATCTCCTCCTTTCAAAACATGTTGGACAAAAAAAAGGGAGCACAAATAGAACATGAGAAGTCCCAATGATAGTGATAAAGAAAACTTAGCCAACAAATTAAAGCTAAATGAAAGGTGAAGGTACATCCAGTTACGCTTTCACAATCAGTAGAATGGAGTCAAACTAAGCAATCCATGTGCACCTAATAAGACAAGGGCACATGCAAGTGGGTGATGTCATGGAGAGCTGGGGTCGGGGGTGGGGGAGGGGGTTCATTGTGAATTTCTGCAGAGGTTTCCCTTCTCATCCACTGTCATTTTGGAATAGTAGCAGTGGAAACCCGAGAGAGAGGGCATTCAGGGGTGGAGAACTGTAATACACTGTACTGACGTTCGTGAACCTAAAATATTTGTATCAAATTTCTTTTAACAAAAACATCAGCTTATTTAATCTTCTTTATTTTATTCATTCATGGGATGTGGGCGTCACAGGCTGTCCCAGCATTTATTGCCCATCCGCAAGTGCCCTTGAGGGGGCAGTTAAGAGTCAATCACATTTCTGTGGGTCTGGACTCGCATGTAGGCTAGACCTGGTAAGGCAGCAGATTTCCTTCCCTAAGGGACATAGTGAACCAGGTGTTTTTTTTTATGACAATCGACAATAGTTTCATGGTCACCATCAGGGCAGCATGGTAGCACAATGGTTAGCACTGCTGCCTCACAGCAACAAGGACCCGGGTTCAATTCTGGCCTCAGGTGGCTGTATGCGTGGAGTTTGCACATCCTCCCAGTGTCTGTGTAGGTTTCCTCCAGGTGCTCCGGTTTTCTTCCACAGTCCCAAAGGTATGCAAGTTAGATGGATTGGCCGTGCTAAATTGCCCCTTCGTGTCCAAAAGATTAAGTGGGTTTACTGGGTTACAGGGATAGATACAGGGGCCTAGGTAGGGTACTCTTTCCAATTGTTGGTGCAGACTTGGTGGGCTGAATGGCCTCCTTCTGCACTGTAGTGATTCTATGATTAGACTTTTAATTCCCAATTTTTTATTGAATTCAAATTTCTCCATTTGCAATGGCCGAATTCAAACACAGCTCCTGAGTATTATATTGGGTTTCTGGTTTATTGGTCAGGTGACAATACCACTATGCCAACGCTTCTCCGGTGTCTGTGATCCAAGCACCATTTTTCAAAATCAGGAAGCTCATCTGTGGAGCAATGTAGTCTGTCAATGCATAGATCTGCCATGCAGTTGACCTGTCACAGCAGAAGTTTAATGCTTCTAAAGTAGAAATTGAATGTCCTATCATACATCTCCTGCTAGCAGTTTGTGACAACTTCTGCCTGATTTATGTCACATGCTTTTCATTTCATTCGAGTAGCTACAAAGTTCCTTTCATATTTCTTCATTTCGACCACACGTCTGTACCAACAGCTAATTCTTCCAAAAAATTTCATGGCTAGTGTCTATGCACTGTGTGACTGCGTCAAGTAGTTTGGCTTAATTTCAACGAAAGAAACTTCATATCTTCCTTATTAAAATCACCCTTCTCACGCTCTATATTGAAAGCAGGCCTGTTATTCTCAACCATTTTTTCAAGTAATATATTCTATGGGCACGATCTTCCCAAAAGTAAACAAAGCCACTGAGCGAGCGCATTTAGCCGCATGTTTCCGGGCGCTCGCAGTGCCGAGAAACCCATGGCTATTCAACACGGCTAGCTTTGAATAAGGGGCCTAAATGGGGAATGGGTGGCCGAAGCTGCACATAGTCCCGTGTTTTGCAATGGGGAGCTCCACTCGCGGGAACTCCCTGTTGTTGCGAGAGTCCCGATCTCTGAGGCCCACAAAAATCTCTCCGACCTCCCACCTAGCCTGAACACAACATGAGAGGGTTCTCTACCTCCCCTTCCCTCATGGCGGGCAACCCTGGCCCGATCGTACGTGAGCAAAAATGCACCTTGGCAGTGCCAGGGTGGCATCCAGGTGGCACTATCAGGATGCCAGGCTGGCCTTGCCAGGGTACTGAAGTGGCATCAGCAGTCCCAGGGCACCACCCTAGCCCGAGGGCATGTAGCTGGAGGCCTCCCATCACCTTGGAGATCCCGACGAGTGCCATTCCATCTGGTCCCCATTAGTGGGAACCAGTACCAAATGGTGCCCACCCAAGGTCCCCAAGGCAAAGGGATTGAATCCCAAAGCCTCAGGTACCTTGTGAGTCTGCACATTAGAGTGCGGCTTACTGCCTCGCTCTAATATGCAGATTTGCCAAAAAGTGATCCCGCTCAATGTGGCAGGAATTCCCCTTGCAATGTCTCGTGAGATTGTGTTCAATCTCCTGGGGTGGCGAACCTGGCTGAACGGGGGGGGGGGCACTATTTGGCAGGAAATTCTCCGACCATATCAGCAGCTAGAACCGGGTGCTCTATGCTGCCTGCCTACTAGCCCCCACTAAACGGAATATCGGTGCCCGCCTTGTGCCTATTTTTCGGTCGGAAGGCGCCACTGTTCCCACGCCGGCGTCAGGACATAGCCTGAAAATCAGAGAATCCAGCCCATTATCTCTTACCATTTGTATAAGTCTATCTAGATTCGCAATAAGATCTCAATTAGGGTCCTATGTGCAAGATTCACCAAGCTGATGCTTCGCTTACGAAGATACACGAGAAGGCATAATTATTTTTCTTAAAACACAGGTCACAGAGAAGTATGATATAAGTATTTACAATTATGAAAAGATGGGACATGATGGATAGAAGTAGTTTGTTTCCAATAATCATAGGGCGCGATTCTCCAAAAAAAGTTCTAAGTTAATTTGCAAGTTCCCCACCACTATTCAATGACGCTTAGTCACTATTTTGGGCCCTGGGGAGTTTCTCACCAGTTTAGCCCACGCTTTAGAATTTTGTTTTAGCACTGAGGAGCTGAACTTATTGAACTGCCATTTTGAAAAGGTGCCCCAATCTCGATGTGAGCTTGTGGGTCTCCTACATCCCCCCACCCATGGGCAATGCCATCCCCCACACATATGGACACTACCCACACAGTCCCCAAGTGAGGACACCCCGCTATGGGGTCCCTGGCAGTCCCCCCTCTTCAGGCCCCCCTAGGACCCTTGCAGCACCCACTGCCTTCTAGGACCCCCACCCATCACCCCCCAACCTCCCAGAGGGCCCTATTTACCCGCCCTACATTCCCCCACCCTTCAAATCTCCCTCCACCCTTGTTTCATGCCCCCTCTCCCCTGACCCTTGGTGGTGCCACCATGGCACTCGGGCACCCTTACACTGCCACCCTGGCAGTGCTCCTGCTAGCTTGGCAGTGCCATCTGGGATCCTTGGCAGTGCCAGGATGGCAATGACAAGGTGCCAGCTGGGCAATTCCAGGATGGCAATGCCAAGGTGCCATCTGGGCAGTGCCAGGGGGAGCCCCCCCCTCCCCGCCCCCGGTACCATTCTGCCTGGTCCACGTTCGTGTGGACCAGCAATGATCGGCGCCCAGCAGCAACCTCCCTTGGGAGACCGGAGAATTGAAGGAGGCTGGTGGATCCCGGGCAGGTAGGTCGTAAGTAGGTTTACGACATACCACCGCGAGCGTCATTGGTCTTGCCCATTTGGGGCAGAGTTCCGACTCCTTGTGTGACTCCAGTAAATCTCGCGAAGCACGGAGCCTGTCGGGAGGCTTGATGGAGGCCTTTCCCGGGATTCTCCGGCCGCGTTGCACCGCCGCTTGAGCAGCCGGAGAATCACGGCCATAGGGTCAGAGATTTTACAGCACGGGAAGAGGCCCTTGGACCTTATTTATTCGAGTCCCATTTTCTAGCACTTGGCCCGTAGGTTTGTATACAATGACATTTCAAGTGTTAATTTAAATACTTCTTAAATGTTGTGAAGGTTTGCGCCCCTATCCCACATTAAAGCAATGATTTCCAGATTCCCACCACCCTCTGGATGAAAATGTTTTTCCTCACATCTCTTATAAACCGCCAGCCCATGATCTCAAATCTATACCCCTGGTTACTGACCCCTCCTCTATGGGGAAAAGTCACTTCATATCAAGGAACAGACACTTCACCATTGATACGACATTAACGTAAAAGATTTAGGAAAGTGAGCAGAATAAACATCACACAGAGAATTGAGGCTGTTGAATTCACTACCAGGGGATAATAGTTGGGGAAGCAAATATGACTAAATTTAATAGTAGGTTGTATAAGCGGATGAAGGAAAAGCCAATGAAGGGTCATGGGAATAGGTTGGGTAAACGTGATTAGAAATATTTGCTCTTGTGGAGGGTAAACACCAGCACAGGCTGGTTGGAATAATATCTGTGTATTTCTATATATCTCTTCGCAATGTCCAGGCTATTTTGAGTATGCTATATGTAACTTGCAACCAATTTAAATCATACGCATAATTTACAAAAATACCTTGGCACAAAAGGCAACAAAATTCCGAAGAAAAAGAAAATTGTAAAACTTGTTAGAGTCATAGGAGTCATACAGCACAGAAAAGGCCCTTCGGTCATCAAGTCTGCGGTGGTCAAAAACAACTGCCGAACTATTCTAATCCCATTTCCCAGCAATTTGCCAATAACCTTATATGCCTTAGGATCACAAGTGCACATCTAAATACTTCTTAAATGTTGTTATGAGGGTCTCTGTCTCCAACATCCGTTCAGGCAGAGAGTTCCAGACTCCCACCACCCTCTGGGTAAAAATGTTTCTCCTCACATCCCCGCTAAACCTCCTGCCCCTCACCTTAAACCTAAGTCCCCTGGTCATTAAATCCTCCACCAAAGGGAAAAGTTCCTTCCTGTCTGCTCCATCTTTGGCCCTCACAATTTTATACATCTCAATCATGTCCCCCCTCAGTCTTCTCTGCTCCAAGGAAAACAATCCAAGTCTATCCAATCTATTTGCAATGAATAAAAATGCATGAACATAAAAAAAATAAAATGAAACCGCTATTATCATTGTTAAACACAATGAAAGACCCATCCATGTTCTCTGAAGGAAAGACCTCACATTAGTTTAAGAGTTTCCCCATCTTGATCAATCTTTACAACAGATGATCACAGTCAACATTTAACTAGAGATCAGTTTGCATTGAATGAAAAACGTTTTAATATTAGCTGCAGCTCAAGCATTTAAAAAAAGTTATTTCATGAGATGCAAGCCGGTTTTCACCAGCAAGGCCAGTAACAGTGCAAATACATGTTCATATGTAGGGCGCGATGCAGCCACCACGTTGCACCATTGCACCAGGCATGGAGCTGGACGGCAGACTGATTGCGAGTCACCGAACTTGGGGCACCCACCGCGATCTGGGTCACACCTATTTGGCTCACTAAATATGCACAGCCATCTTGATGGCGCATTCACCCGGCATCCGGGAGTCACCGGCTGCACCGGCGAGCCCTCAACCCCGGAGCACAGTGGTTAGCCTTGTTACTTCACAGCGCCAGGAACCCGGGTTCGATTCCCACTTCGGTCACTGTCTGTGTGGAGTCTGCACATTCTCCCCATGTCTGCATGGGTTTCCTCCGGGTGCTCCGGTTTCCTCCCACAAATCCCGAAAGACGCGCTGTTAGGTGAATTGGGCATTCTGAATTCACCCCTTATGTACTCAAACAGGCACCACAGTGTGGCGACTAGGGGATTTTTACAGTAACCTCATTGCAGTGTTAATGTAAGCCTACTTGTGACACTAATAAACAATTATTATTAACCAGATGCTGATTAGTACTGGTTTTCACAAGCAGAGACCAGTTGTGATGGTCACCCGGAGACCTTGGAGGCCATTGAAGCCCCTGAGTGGTGGGGGCAAGGCAGTGCCCTGGCAGTACCAAGTTGGCACTGCCAAAGGTCAGGCCTCAACAAGTTGGGGAGGTGAATGGAGAATCCTCAAGAGGGTGGGGGGGGGAAAGAGTTTCAGTAAGTCTGTAGTGGAGTGTCCTCAGTGGGGGAGGGGCGAAAATGCCCATGTCTGCGGCGAGGGGTCATTGCCTGTGGTTGGGGGTGTACAGGTCCCTCAAGCTCCCTTTAGAGATCGGGGCACCCTTTCAAAATGACGACTCAGACTCGGAGGAGTCATTCCCGCTGGACCAGGAAGATATTCCCAAGGCCAAAAGTGTGGGCAAATCCAGGTCTGGATCCCACCCATAATGCTGGTGGGAAACACCACACAAAACCCACCAAAAATGACATGGTACCAGGCTTATAGTGCCCAGGTGCCAGGGTACCAAGCTGCCCTGTTCCTGGTCACCAGGGGGCCTCAACTCCCCAGCAAGAGTCAAGACGTGCTATCCTGACTGATTCATGACTTTGTGAACCAGTACTAAAAGGCATCCAGCATCCCAAGTGTTCGCTTTTTTTCCACACATGTTTTGAGAGTCAATCAAAAGTGGTAGCTGCTTCCCCTAAGAGTGCAGCAAGGTGTGCATCAGGAGTCAGATTGTATCTAACTGTTACCACTTCCAGGGTGTTCTTCCAGTGTTGTTTAGTGTGATCGAAGGTGGAGATGTCCAATAAATGTAGTTTTCCTGACCCTGAAAGAAAGGAAGAACAAGTAACAGATGCAGTAGAGACAACCCATGGGACTTTGTGGCAGAGTTTCTCTGTAGGTGACAAGCCGAGCATAATCAGTGTACAGGAATTCTCTATTCAAGACGTGTTTTTTTTTTGTCTTCGCCTTCAGCTTGGACAGATTGTTGAGTTTGCCATTTGACCTACTGTGCAGGTAAACTCCTTCCTTACCTGCAAGGAAGGCAAAGATCAGGAACATGAAAATGAAAATACCAAGCAAAGTGGAGGCTAGGACACAGCCCTAGAAGGTGGAGCCATCAAACTGTACAGCGCAATGTGCAATGTATGTTATCATAAAATGAACACATGTGGCCCAGGAGCTTCTGTGGACAGTCAATGTTCTCCAAATGTTTGTCCTCCTCTGCTGGTGTTGAATGCTTTTGCGAGACCTACAAATCAAGGTAAAGTAGCATATCCTCTTCCCTACACATCTCTTGTACCGACATATGGAGAGGATCATGTCCACTGCAGATCTGTCAGCATGAAAACTTCATTGAGCTGCTAGTTACCTTCAGTCGACAAGTTTGAGTCTTTTCAGGATAACCGTAGCAAAGGTCTTCCCAGTGACGTCAAGGATACCGCTGTTGTTGTTTCATTCCCCTCTTGTCATTTTGATTTTGTAAAATATGATTTTTTTTTACATCACGTTTATTCCAGTGGAACAGACCCTGCCCTCCAACAAGAAAGGTGGTCATGCAGCTGTGGCAGTAAATGAGACTTTGCATTCTTAAGAAGTTCGGATTAAATTCCAACTTTGCCGGTGCTTTTCTCCCTGTAAATGAACCACTAGATTGATTGATTGATTGATTGATTGATGAAATTCCAACTTTGCTGGTGCTTTTCTCCCTGCAAAGGAACCAATGGATATTATTAAGTGGTCATATCTTGGATGGTGCCATGATACCTTGTGATGATGTTGGCTCTAAAGAAAGCGATAGCGAGCAGAGTTCTTTGTGGACTTGTCCACTGACATTCATCATATCCGCATCATGATATCCAAGGTCACTTGGCCTGAATCTGCATTCAACCCAACACATGCACTGAAATACCATCTCGCCATTTGGAATGTAGTCGAGTATGTCATAATAATAATCTTTATTATTGTCACTGTAGGAGTGTTTTCCAAAGCCCGAGTATTGAGCAAGCCTTGACGTGGGGTTTGTCCCTCCTTGTTAGACCTTAGCTTAATAAACAGAGCAGACACACAACCTACTTAAGATGGCTATTAATTCACCCAAACTTGGTTTCTTGTACACAAGAGATGGACCTGGATAATGCCAAGATCGATCTACTCAACGCTGTTAAAAACACATCAATTATACAATTTCATACAAATATCAATAGCCCATCCGAGTTGCGATCCAATCCCTGACGCTGTCATGTCCAAACCTGTGCAATAAAATTGCGATCAATCTATGATTGAGCCTCTTCCTGTGGCCAGTTGTATACCAAAAGCTTTATGTCAATCTTACGTTGTTTTCCCCATCCTAGCATCCTGCCGACCCTTTGTTCAGTTAAAAACAGGATGGCAGAACTGGCATCTTTTTTACTCCATGGATTGTTTCAGAGAGCCAGGATATCTGAAGTGGCTTCCTTTTCACTTCCAGAGGATATTGGGGCCACTGATAAAAACTTGCTTACTATGTAAACTGCTGATCACACATCTCCTGTGTCTCAAAAACATGGGCAAGTTAGCTAGCCTGAAACCTTTTGTAGCCAGAGTTTACATGATTATCATTGCTATGTCCTAAAATACAGGTTTAAAGGTTAATGATGATTACCCAGTACACTTTCTATAATTAATGTCACTCCTTAATAAACTAACTTAGGGGCAGCAGGGTAGCATGGTGGTTAGCATAAATGCTTCACAGCTCCAGGGTCCCAGGTTCGATTCCCGGCTGGGTCACTGTCTGTGTGGAGTCTGCACGTCCTCCCCCTGTGTGCGTGGGTTTCCTCCGGGTGCTCCGGTTTCCTCCCATAGTCCAAAGATGTGCGGGTTAGGTGGATTGGCCATGCTAAATTGCCCGTAGTGTCCAAATAAAAAAAGTAAGGTTAAGGGGGGGGGGGGGTTGTTGGGTTGCGGGTATAGGGTGGATACGTGGGTTTGAGTAGGGTGATCATGGCTCGGCACAACATTGAGGGCCGAAGGGCCTGTTCTGTGCTGTACTGTTCTATGTTCTATGTTCTATATTATGTAAAACTAATTTAGTGGCATCCTAGCTATTCAGTTTTAAGAGGTCTCATCGCTGGACACCCCCTTCAGTCACAAGTAGGCTGACAGTAACACTGCAATGAAGTTACTGTGAAAATCCCCTAGTTGCCACATTCCGGCACCCATTCGAGTACACTGAGGGAGAATTCAGAATGTCCAAATCACCTAACAGCACGTCTTTCGGGATTTGTGGGAGGAAACCGGAGCACTCGCAGGAAACCCACTCAGACACAGGGAGAACGTGCAGACTGCACAGATAGCGACCCAAGCTGGGAATCGAACCTGGGACCCTGGTGCTGTGAAGCAACCGTGCTGACCACTGTGCTAAAGTGCCACTCTTGGGACAGAGTAATAGAACTGATCTTTGTCTGAGATGTATTTCAAGGCTGGTACATTAGTACAGACGACGTTGACAGCAGATGTTTTACAAAGGGAGATGTTTTACAAGTTGCTCCTGGTAGCTCAGTTGATTGTACCAATCTATTGCTGACTGCAAATCCTCCACCATGTTCACGGTGCTCTTGCCATGCCAACACATGGTGTAGTTAGCCTTGCACTTGGAGCCTGCATTGACTAATCTGGTCACAGTCGGGCAGCAATTGAGATGTCAAATTTGTGTAGCTCATGGCTGACCAGTGCTGTATTGAAAACACTCACAATGGAATATGGATAATTATTCATGTCAGGGCACATACTCCCGACATTCTGTGGTGGTTGGGTTTTGAAGAACAATTGGGTGATGCTAATGTTAGAGTGGACTCCCCCACAGCTCTTTTTGTTACATCTCCATGGGAGTGCAGGTCAGTCGACATTAAAGCCATATTTTTGCAGGGTGATACATTTAAAAGAGAAAACCACTCAAAGAGGCAGCAGATGCAAAAGGAATCAGACGTATCTGTCGCCTGAATGATGATTCCACAGTGAGATACATTCTGCTGCAAATAGGTTGTTTGTAATTAAAAGCAAATCCTGCAATGTTTCATTGGCATTCTAACATAAAACTTTTGGCAATTTCATGACACATATTGATGATTTCTTATTCAGTGGTACCACAAAATTGGAGAAAGTTTTAAATACTGGGTAGAGTGTAAGACTGGAGTCAGGCTTGTTGGGGCTTTTAAATATGTGGTTTAGACATTAAGAAAAGTGAATCTGCAATGACTTTAAATCAGCAATCCTATTTGGAGACTGTGGGTGGGATTCTCCGACCTCCCCTGCCGGGATGGAGAATTGCCGGTGGGGGGGGGGGGGGGGGGGGGGGGGGGGTGAATCCCGCCCCGCCGCCAGCTGCCGAATTCTACGGCGCCGATTTTTGAGTGGGGGCGGGGATCACGCCACGCGGTCGAGGGACGTTGGCAGCGGCCTCCCCCCGGCAATTCTCCAGGCCCTGATGGGCCGAGCGGCCACTCGTTTTCGGCCAGTCCCGCCGGCGTGAAATGGACATGGTGCATCCCTGCGGGACCTGGCTTGGAGGGCGGCTAGCGGAGTCCTCGGAGGGGAACGGGGTGATCTGGCCCTGGGAGGGGGGGGGGGGGTGGTCCCCCACAGTGGCCTGACCCACGATTGGGGCCCACCGATCTGCGGGCAGGCCTGTGCTGTGGGGCACTGTTTTCCTCCGCGTCAGCCTCTGTAAGGCTCCGCCATGGCTGGCACGGAGAAGAAACCCCCTGTGCATGTGCAGGAAACACGTCGGCGGTTCTGCGCATGCGCTAGAACACGCCGGCAGTCCTGCGCATGCACCAACACATGCCAGCCTGCGGTGACCCTTCAGCGCCGGTTGGCGCAGCGCCATCCCCTCCGGCGCCAGTGTTGTGCTTTCTTTCACTTTTGTCTTTTCTGTGGCTCTGTTCCAATTATGGCAATCAGTGAATTTGCCTACTTTCTATGTTATCTATGTCTGAATGCTTAGAGTTGCCAGGTATCAAATGATACCACCACAAGTTTCAACCGGCTATCGATCAAAAAGCTAAACACCAATTAGTTAGTTCAAGGTCAAGGGTACTTTCTTTACACACAATTAGTCATGCAACATAAACACTACTAGTTAACTACACCTATCGACTAAGACAACCTGTACTTAACTTCGGGCACCCGGCTTAGATCAGAAAACAGTGGCTGCTGTTCGATTCTGGATCTCTCGGGTTCGAAGGAGTAACTGCTGCTCAGCTGGGCTCATCTGTCTGGTAGCAGGCGTTGAACTTGGACTCGCTTCTGGTGTTGCTGCACTTGGCGATGGCTGTGACCGGGGTACCAAGGCCAAGAGAGCAAACATATGGCGATCTCTTCTTCTTATACTCGGGGCTGGGGAGGGGGGGGGGGTTCTTCGCGCTCTTTTGGGTGGTCCTTCGGTTTGGGCCTTACTAATTGGGTGATCCCTGATCACTCCGGTCGATTCCTTAGCCAATAACTGGGCAGGGATCTAGATGGCTGGCCGTGTCCCAAGAGGTCACTGACCCCGTTGTTTGCGTTTCCCTTGAACAGGGAGTGGCGCCAAAATGTCTGGGACTGTCCCGGTTGCTTGAGTACCAGTTCTTTGTTTTGGTGAAGATGGGCCGTCAAATGCTAATCGGCCCCATTACAATGCTAATTGGATGGAGTTTCGATACTGTCTGGAATTCTTGCTTATGAATATGCATTTCAGGCTCTGAGCCTGCCCGAGTCTTGGCTCGTCCAATTTACCCGCTAGGCTTTGCGAGCTTTTCTGCACCTTGTTGGAAGTGGCCATCCCAGATGGCTACACAGGCCTAGCTCAAGGAAGTGCGGAGAATTCCGCAACTTCTGGGTGGCCCGACGCCGGAGTGGTTCGCGCCGCTCTTGGAGTCGCCGGCGGGCCATCCCGCCAAGTTACTCCCATTTAAGTGAAAGGTGCAAGGTGATCACATTAAGATTACCTTTGCATCTAAAAACACGCCAATTGCGAAGCGTATCTGGTCAGTTTGCATACTCAGGCTAGGCTGGCTGCTAGTTTAGATGTTTTGGAGGCAAGTACAACAGTAAAACACCTTAAGTACGGAGTATTTTAAGGGTAAGTAAAGTATTTTAAGACAGTTAAATCTAGACAAATGCATTGTTAAGTTCCCATCCTTAAATAACCCAAAGAACATGAACATTTTAAGACACCTGGTGCAGAGAGGGGTAGGGAAAGTGGAGGACCTCCTCATGAACCTGCTCCTGGGCCTGCAAAACCCGGCATCAACAGGTCCAGGCAGGAGGCAACCGAGGAGTCATCTACCCCTCCTCTGCAGCTTCATTCGCGACTGGGAGTCCCTGGACATGGAGCATGCAGTGGGCACCACAGAGGTTGGATTGCTTTATCAACCCCTCTTTTCACATTATGATTTGATGTTGCTATGTTTCTCTTGTTCTTTGTTATTTCTGGGCAGTGCCCCGACCAAGAGTGTCCCCTTTTAATTTATCGCCAAGTTTGTTTCCTTAATTCTATTAAGCTGATTGACCCAATAAGATCACACGAACATTTTAAGAAGCCAGCCAGAATAGAAAATATCTGAAGGGTGAAAATCAAAACTGTTGCCCTTTAGCTTGGAAAGCTATTTTGCAAAGATAATTTTTTTGATAAATACAGGATTTGTACTATTGAACATTATTTGCAACTAAGCCAATAATATCTACGAGTAAACCCACACGAGGATTAAGTCTGAAGTTTGACAGCTGATCTCAGTGCTTTTGCACTAATTATTGCATTCAGATCCTATTATCCAGCTATCTCTAGCTTTTATTAAATCATGCAGTCTGCAACAAATAAATGGTGATTTTCCTAACCAACCTGGTATATTACAGCTGGCACTGCACGATATACAACAGCCATTATTAAATGCGCTGTTTAACAGATAGTATGAATTGATCAACAAGTTAAACACTTCAGTTATTATCAGCAACTCCAAGTATTTAAAGCATAAGCTGGACTTCTTTTTATTAAATCATATTTCAAATAAAGTAACCAGTCTACATGTCTTTTAAGTTGAGAGTACGCCTTACTCTGACTACAATGTGCAGAAGGATGTGCAGAAATGAACTTCACCCTGAAAATGTCAGGAAGTCATTCACAGCTTGGATAATGGCCTATTTTCATTTGTGTTCAGATTTCAATCCTACATAGGCTCTAAATCTCAATTTATGTAAACTAAAGCAGTTGTCTGGAGTGCTGCATATTCTGGTGGCCCAGAAACATCTACATTTGACACATTTTCTTTCAGTTTATCATTATACTTCAGACGCATGTTCAGTGCTCCTCAAGATAATGCTGCCAAGAAAGGAGCAATAAAACTGTAAAAGATTGCCATTCAAACACCTTTGAACAAGATCATATAACATTGATGTAATTGTTACAGCCAGCATCTGAATGGTGGATGCACAATTAGTGTTCAAAATCTTTAATCCAAAATCTACCTGGTTATAATTAAGGACATTTAAAATGAAATGAAATGAAAGCAAAACCGCTTATTGTCACAAGTAGGCTTCAAATGAAGTTACTATGAAAAGCCCCGAGTCGCCACATTCCAACGCCTGTTCGGGGAGGCTGTTATGGGAATTGAACAGTGCTGCTGGCCTGCCTTGCTCTGCTTTCAAAGCCAGTGAATTAGCCCTGTGCTAAACAGCCTCAGCACTTCATCATGAAATTAAAGGTAATTGAAGTTACAACACTTGGATTCATTTCATAAAATGAAAAGATGAAGTTATAATAGCTATTGAGCATCAAGTGAATCCTCTGGACTTTCTGATTAAATAATAGCTATCTGGAAAGGGAAACACATTCATAAGATTGGTTTGGGATGAAGAAAGTGTTTCATCTGTTGCAGAGGCGATTCACCAGGATTTTGCTTGGGATGGGACGTTTAAGTTAAGAGAAATTGGACAGTGATATACCTTCAATCACTGTGAGGCAGAGAGAGCAAGTGAACAGTAGGCTTTATTAGTCATGAACTTGCCTAGCCAGAGTCAGTAGTACAGATGAATGCCGCCCACAAGAGGCCGGCCTATATATGCCCCGGTGTGGGCGGAGCCAGTGGCTGAGCCATACCGGGGTTACAGTACAGTACCTGGAAGCAGTTCATATCACCATTTCCAGGTCATAGGTCACAGGTTATGTATCATGCACGCATTATGGTGAATACATTCACTACATTCACCCCCTCTTAAAAAACTCAAATCCTTCCGGGGGTGACATGGGGGTCATTACATATTCAATCTATCTAGAGGCCGGATCGTTCTCTTCGACCTCTGCAGCTCTGGCAGTGCGGTGGGCACAGTTGTTGCAGGTGGTGACTCCAGGGGTGTTGTGTCTGGAGCGTGAGCCTCAGTCCGGGGTGTCGGAGACGGTTGGGGTGCGGGGGTAGAGTGGGGGATAATGGGTGGCAGCAGTGTCGGCGCAGGACAATACAGGAGACCCAGGGGGGACGTATGGGGCGTTGTGAGTGGTGGCGGGCAGCGGGGAGGGGGGGGGGATGTAGGCGGGGGGGGGGGGGGGGCGTTGGCGGGGGAACCAGCTGGTGCCAGGTCCCGTAGAGAGACCGTATCTTGCCATCCATCCTGGTGCGCGATGTAAGCGTACTGGGGGTTGGCGTGCAGCAGCTGGACCCTCTCGACCAGGGAGTCGGTCTTATGGCTCCTCATGTGCCTCCGGAGAAGGACTGGTCCCGGAGTTTTCAGCCAAGACGGAAGCGATACCCCGGAAATGGACTTCCTGGGGAAGATAAACAAACGATCGTGAGGGGTCTCGTTCGTGGCCGTGCAGAGGAGTGATCTGATGGAGTGGAGAGCGTCAGGGAGGATCTCCTGCCAGCGGGGGATTGGGAGACTTCTAGACCTAAGGGCCAGAATAACGGCCTTCCTTACTGTCTCATTCTCCCTCTCCACCTGCCCGTTTCCCTGCGGGTTATAGCTCGTAGTCCTGCTCGAGGCGATGCCTTTGTTGAACAGGTACTGACGCAGCTCATCACTCATGAACGATGTGCACCGGTTGCTGTGGACGTAGGCAGGGAAACCAAACAGTGTGAAGATGCTGTACAGTGCCTTTATTACAGTGGCCGAGGTCATGTTGGGGCAGGGGACGGCGAAGGGGGGAGCGGGAGTACTCATCGATGACGGTGAGAAAGTATATATTCCAGTTGGAGGGGAGGGGCCTTTTGAAATCAATGCTTAGGCACTCAAAGGGCCGGGAGGCCTTTACCAGGTGGGCCTTGTCTGGCCAGTAGAAGTGCGGTTTGCACTCCATACAGACTTGGCAGTCCCTGGTCATGGCCTTGACCACCTCGGAGGAGAAGGGCAGATTGAGGGCCTTAATGAAGTGGGTAAGCTGGGTGACCCCCGGGTGGCAGAGGTCATTGTGGATAGCCTGAAGTCGGTTATCTTGCGCGCTGGCAAATGTGCTGCGGGACAGGGCATCTGGGGGCTCGTCGAGCTTCCCAGGACGATACTTGATATCGCAGTTGTAGGTGGACAGTTCGATCCTCCACCTCAAGATTTTATCATTTTTTATTTTGCCCCGTTGTGCGTTGTCGAACATGAAGGCTACCGATTGTTGGTCAGTGACGAGGGTGAACCTCCTACCGGCTAGGTAGTGCCTCCAGTGCCGCACAGCTTCCACTATGGCTTGTGTTCCTTCTCGACCGAGGGGTGTCGAATTTCGGAGGCGTGGAGGGTCTTAGAGAAAAATGCTACTGGCCTGCCCGCCTAGTTGAGTGTGCGGCCAGTGCAACGTCTGACGCATCGCTCTCTACCTGAAAAGAATGGACTCATCCACCACGTGCATTGCGGCTTTGGTGATATCGGCCTTGATGAGGCTGAAGGCTGCACGGGCCTCACCCATCAGGGGAAAAGTGGTTGTTTGAATAAGTGGGCGGGCTTTGTCCACATAGTTGGGGACCCACTGGCATAGTAGAACAGCCCCAGGCATCGTTTTAGGGCCTTGAGGCTGTGGGGAGGGGGAAGTTCTGTGAGGTGGCGCATACGGTCGGGGCCGGGCCCTCGGACTCCGTTCTCTACAACATAGCCGAGGATGGCTCGTCGGGTAGTACGGAAGATGCCTTTTTCTTTGTTGTATGTGAGATTGAGGGATTGGGCGGCGTGGAGGAACCTCTGGAGGTTGGCGTCATGGTCCTGCTGGTCATGGCCGCAGATGGTCACATTGTCCAAGTATGGGTATGTAGCTCGCAAACCGTACTGGTCCACCATTCGGTCCATCGTTCTCTGAAAGACCGAGACTCCGTTCGTAATGCCGAAGGAGATTCTGAGGAAGTGGAACAGATGGCAGGCCGCCTCAAAGCAGTGTACTGGCGCTCTTCCGGACGGATTGGGAGCTGGTGGTAGGCCGACTTCAGATCAACTGTGGAGAACACACGGTACTGCGCGATCTGGTTGACCAACTCTGCTATGCGGGGGACGGGGTATGCATCGAGTTGCGTGAATCGGTTAATTGTCTGGCTGTAGTCCACAACCATCCGATTCTTTTCCCCGGTCCGGATGACTACCACTTGCGCTCTCCAGGGACTGTTGCTGGCCTCAATGATCCCTTCACTCAACAGTCGCTGGACCTCCATGTCATGCCCAGCGAACTGTGCCATCTGATCCTGGTGGCGATGGGCTTACAGTTAGGACTGAGGTTCGCAAAGAGTGAAGGGGGGGGGGGGGGGGACCTTGAGGGTCACGAGGGTGCACCCATGAGGGGGGGGGCAAGGGTCCGCCGAACTGTAGGGTCATGCTTTGGTGGTTACATTGAAAGTCCAATCCGAGCAGTAGGGGTGCACAGAGGTGGGGGAGGACGTAGAGCTTAAAACGAGCGTACTCTGCGCCCTGCATCGCGAGATTGGCGATACAGTATCCCCGGATCTGAACCGAATGGGACCCGGAGGCAAGGGAGATTGTTTGGGAGGCTGGGTAGGTGTGAAGGGAGCAGCGCCTTACTGTGGCAGGGTGGACAAAGCTCTCTGTGCTCCTGGAGTCAAAAAGACAGGGGGTCTCGTGCCCGTTGACCCAGACGACCATCATGGAGTTCTTCAGCTGTTTTGGCTGCGACTGGTCGAGGGTGACTGTGCCCAGCTGCGGGTAGTCTGTGTGGTCGGTCGAGTCACAAGATGGAGACCCCCATGAGTTGCACGTGTCGGGCTGGGGTGAAGATGGCAACCAAGATGGCCGCCCCTATCGGTCGCACATGTCGGTCGGTGCCGGGGCCAGCGGGCAAGATGGCGGTCCCATGAGTCGCACATGTCAGTCGGTGTTCGAGCCGGCGACCAAGGTGGCAGCCCCCAGGAGTCACACAATGCCGATGACGCATCTAACGGGGGCGTTCCGGGCCGGCACGCAGCCGCATTGCGGGGTCTGTGGGGCTGCGAGTCCATGGGTCGGGCCTGGTGTGTTTTCGATTTCTGGGCCTTAGGCCGGCCCAGACAGACGCTAGCGAAGTGCCCCTTTTTCCCACAATCGCTACACGTTGCTGTGGGGGCTGGGCAGCGCTGCCAGGGGTGTTAGTCCTGGCCGCAGATGTAGCACTGCGGTTCCCCGGGCTGGGCTGGCAGACGTGCGGCACAGGCCTGCGACGTAGTCGGGTCCGACGGGGGTCGCGACGAGGGTGTCCACAAGGGGTTCGTCAGGCCCGAGGGGAACGCGCTGAGGTTCTCGTAGGCCACCTCTAGTGAGGTCGCTAGCTTTACCGTTTCCCGCAAGGCGGAGGTCCCGTTTTCCAGCGGGCGCTGCCTGATATAGTTGGAGCAGACCCCCGCCACATAGGTGTCCAGGATCTGTGAGTTCATATGTTCCTCCGCCGTCACATCTCGGTAGCTGCAGTTCCTCGCCAGTAGAGTCAGAGTTTTGAGATTCTCGTCCAGCGATTCTCTGGCGTGTTGACGGCGAGTAGTGAGGAGCTGTCTGGCGAACACCTCATTTACGGGTTTCACGAAGTGTGCCTTGAGAGTTGCGACCTCCGCCTCATATCTGGCCGCTTTCTCGATCATTACAGAGATTCGATAGCTCACCCAGACGTGGAGGAGTCGCAGTTTGAGAGTCTCTGTGGGAGGCGTTGAGGCGGAGTCGAGGTAGGCCTCGAAGCATCGGAGCCAATGTTCGAATATTTCCTTGGCTTCGGACGCGCGGGCGTCGAGTTCGAGCCTGTCTGGCTTTAGAGCGGCTTCCATAGTGCTGTCGATGACTAATACATTGATATACCTTCAATTCACAGTGAGGCAGAGAGAGGAAGCAAACAGTAAGCTTTATTAGTCATGAACTTGCCCAGCCAGAGTCAGTAGTACAGATGAATGCCGCCCACAAGAGGCCGGCCTATATATGCCCCGATGTGGGCGGAGCCAGAGGCGGAGCCATACCGGGGTTACAGTACAGTACCTGGAAGCAGTTCATATCACCACTTCCAGGTCATAGGTCACAAGTTATGGTATCATGCATGCATTATGGTGAATACATTCACCACAGATAGGCTTAGGCTGTTTTCGCTGGAGCAGAGAAGACTGAGGGGTAACCTAATCGAGGTGTACAAGATTATGAGGGGCATGGATAGGATGGATAGGGAGCAGCTGTTCCCCTTAGTTGAAGGGTCAGTTACGAGGGGACACAGTTCAAGGTGAAGGGCAGGAGGTTTCAGGGGGATTTGAGGAAAAACATTTTTCCCCAGAATGGTGACAGTCTGGAATGCAGTGCCTGAGAGAGTAATAGAGGTAGGTTGGCTCACATCCTTTATAATGTACCTGGAAAGGGTGGCACAGTGATGCAGTGGTTAGCACTGCTGCCTTACGCCACCAAAGACTGTGGTAGTAATACTAGGGGTATTACGGTACCTTGGAAGTGAGCTGCTATTGGTGCAGAGGACTCGCTGCCCATTGCTGTATGTCTGCTGCCGGGCACACATCTTGTGCATTAAAGCCTATCGTTTGGATCTCATCTTCGTCTTGTGTCCATTGATGATGCATCAATTTAATGCGCAAGTTTTTAAAGGATGGAGCTCCGTATCAAGCCGGAGTGCCTTCGACTCAGCCCCCACGCAGCAAATGCAACAGCAGCATTTAAACACTGGCTGGCGTGTTTCAATAGCTACTTGAGCACAGCCGAAAACCGCCCGACGAGGGAACAAAAACTGCACATCCTCCACTCGTGCGTTGGCACCGCCGTGTATACGCTCATAGAGGACGCAACAGACTATGACGCAGGTATGGACTTGCTTAAGGGACATTTCATTCGGCCGGTGAACCAGGTCTACGCTCGGCACTTACTGGCCACGAGGCAGCAATTCCCTGGTGAGTCTTTAGGCGAATTCTACCAGACCCTCCTTGTTCTGGGGAGAAACTGCGGCTGCCCACCAGTTTCTGCGGCTGAGCACACCGAACTTTTAATCAGAGACGCTTTCGTTGCGGGTATGCAATCTTCCCAGATCCGCCAGAGACTCTTAGAGAAGAAACTGTAAGCCTCACCGAGGCACGGGCCCTCGCCTCCTCTCTAGATGTCGCTAATCGCAACGCCCGTGCGTACGCTCCCGACCGCGCGGCGGCCCCCTGGGCAGCATGGAACGCGAGCCCCCTTCCCTCCGCAGACTCGGATCCCCTTCAGACCTGCGCCGCAGGGCGCCCCGATAAACCCACGGGGCCCCGCTGCTATGTTTGCGGCCAGGCCAAGCACCCTCGCCAGTGCTGCCCGGCCCGTGCCGCAACCTGTAAAGGCTGCGGCAAGAAGGGCCATTTTGCCAGTCCAAGGCGGTTGCTGCAGTCCCGAGCAGCGACCGCGGGTCCCCCCCCCCCGCTCTCCTCAGGGGCCCCGTGCGGCCTGCAGACCTCGCTGCCCCCACCCCCCACCGTCATGAGTGATCCCCGGGTGTTGCCATTTTGGGCCCCCAACGCCACGTGCGATCCCCGGGCAATGCCATTTTGGGCCCCCGATTCCACGTGCGACCCCGGGCCCCGCCATTTTGCTCACCCCCCACCACGTGCGGCCGTGGGTTCCGCCATCTTGGATCAGCACCGAGGACCCCGCAAGTGACCACTCGCTGCCGGATGATGACTCGGAGTTCCTGCCACGATTCGCCTCAGTAACATTGGATCAGTCACGGCCCCGCACACTGTCCACAGCGACCACGAAGATCCTTCTCAACGGCCACAAGACGAGCTGCCTGCTAGACTCCGTGAGCACAGAAAGTTTTGTCCACCCCGCCACGGTAAGACACTGCGCACTTCCCGTTTACCCAGTGAAACAAAGAATCGCTCCGGCCTCCGGTTCGCACTCGGTCCAGATCACAGGGTGCTGCATAGCGGACCTCACAGTCCAGGGGAGGGAGTTTAAAAACTATAAGCTCTTCGTCCTTCCCCACCTCTGCGTGACGGCACTCCTGGGGTTAGATTTCCAGTGCAACCTCCAGAGCTTAACATTCAAATTCGGCAGCCCTATGCCCCCCTCACTGTCTGCAACCTCGCGTCCCTCAAGGTCGATCACCCATCCTTGTTTGCAAACCTCACCCCGGATTGCAAACCTGTTGCCACCAGGAGCAGACGGTACAGTGCCCAGGACCGGACCTTCATCAGGTCCGAAGTCCAAAGGCTTCTGAAGGAAGGGGTTATCGAGGCTAGCAACAGCCCCTGGCGAGCACAAATGCTGGTGGTTAAGACTGGGGAGAAAAATCGGATGGTCATAGACTACAGTCAGACCATCAACAGGTTTATGCAGCTGGACGCGTATCCTCTCCCATGTATCTCCGACCTGGTTAACAGGATCGCGCAGTACAAGGTTTTTACCACGGTGGACCTGAAGTCCGCCTACCACCAGCTCCCCATCCACGCGACTGACCGAAAGTACACTGCGTTCGAAGCGGATGGGCTTTTTAAGGGTTCCTTTCGGTGTCACAAATGGGGTCTCGGTCGTCCAAAGGGAGATGGACCGAATGGTCTACCAATACGGTTTACGGGCAACCTTCCCGTATCTCGATAATGTCACCATCTGTGGCTACGACAAGCAGGACCACGACACCAACCTCCGCAAATTCCTCCGTACCGCAAAACTCCTTAACCTGACCTACAATAAGGATAAGTGCGTGTTTAGCACCGACCGTCTAGCCACCCTCGGCTACATAGTGCGTAACGGAGTGATAGGCCCCAACCCCGAACGCATGCGCCCCCTGACGGAGCTCCCCCTCCCCAACTCCCTCAAAGCCCTCAAGCGCTGTTTGGGCTTCTTTTCATATTACGCCCAGTGGGTCCCCAATTACGCCGACAAAGCCCGCCCACTCATCCAGTCCACCACGTTTCCTCTGTCCGCTTCAAAGCAGACATTGCAAAGGCCACGATGCGCGCTATCGACGAGTCCCTCCCCTTCCAAGTCGAGAGCGACGCGTCGGATGTTGCTCTGGTGGCCACCCTCAACCAAACGGGCAGACTCATGGCCTTCTCCCGTACCCTCCATGCTTCCGAAATCCGCCATTCCTCGGTCGAAAAGGAAGCACAGGCCATAGTCGAAGCTGTGCGACATTGGAGGCACTATCTGGCCGGCAGGAGGTTTACCCTCCTCACAGACCAATGGTCAGTGGCTTTCATGTTTGATAACGCACAGAGGGGCAAGATAAAGAACGATAAGATCTTGCGGTGGAGGATCGGGTTGTCCACGTACAACTACGACATCTTGTATCGTCCTGGGAAGCTAAACGAGCCTCCCGATGCCCTGTCCCGCAGCACCTGTGCCAACGCATAAGTGGACCGCCTCCGAACCCTCCACGCGGACCTCTGCCACCCGGGGGTCACCCACTTTTTCCATTTCATAAAGACCTGCAACCTGCCCTACTCCATCGAGGAGGTCAGGACAGTGACCCAGGGAATGCCACATCTGCGCGGAGTGCAAGCCGCGCTTCTACCGTCCTGAACAAGCGCACCTGATAAAGGCTTCCCACCCCTTTGAACGTCTCAGCATTGACTTCAAATGTCCCCTCCCCTCCAACAACCGCAACACGCACTTCCTCAACATGATTGACGCGTACTCCAGTTTCCCTTTTGCCATCCCCTGCCCCGACATGACCACGGCCGCCATTATCAAAGCCCTGCACACCATCTTCTCCCTGTTCGGTTACCCTGCATACATTCATAGCGATCGGGTGTCCTCATTTATGAGTGACGAGCTGTGTCAATTCCTGCTCAGAGGGGCATCGCCTCCAGCAGGATGACCAATTACAACCCCAGGGGTAACAGACAGGTCGAGAGGGAGAATGGTACGGTCTGGAAGATGGTCCTGCTGGCCCTATGGTCCAGAAATCTCCAATTCTGCCACTGGCAAGAGGCCCTCCCAGACGCCCTCCACTCAATCCGGTCACTTCTCTGTACCGCCACTAACCAAACGCCTCACGAATGTCTTCTTGTTTTTCCCAGGAAGTCTTCCTCAGGGACCCCGCTCCCGACCTGGCTGGCTACCCCGGGCCATTCTGCTCCGGAAGCACGTGCTGGTGCACAAGTCGGACCCGTTGGTCGAAAGAGTCCAGCTACTCCACACGAATCCGCAATACGCGTATGTGGAGTATCCCGACGGCCGACAGGACACGGTCTCCCTCCGGGACCTGGCACCCGCCGGATCTCGGCCACACCCCCCAACACCAGCGCACCACCCCCCCGACCCCAACTGCCCCCAGCACCGACGCACCCACGGCCAGGAACCCCCCCCCCCCCGGCCTGACCCCCCGCTAGCTCCGACCAGGGGTACAGACACAGGAACAGGATCGTCGCTCCCGGAGTCACGGACGACCACCGCTCCGACGTCGCCGGCACCGCTGCGCAGGTCAAGCAGGATATTGAAGGTGCCCATTCGACTGATTGAATCGATGTGACCTACTGGTGGACTTCTGCCTGCGGATGGACTCTTGTGTTTTCTTTATCTTTTGTTCCTTACCTGCTCCCCATTTCCCCCCCCCCCCCTAATTTTATACACTGTACATAGTTGTTGTTTTTTTTCCTTTTACACATAAGTTGCGGGTCAGTGAGCAGCCATCCATGCAACGGTACGACCCAAACATCTCTAGTCATAATACCAGTCTCACATACTCATGGGACACGCCTCCCCCCACTTCTTCCCCCCCCCCCCGCTTCTTTTTCAACAAGGGGTCAATGTGGTAGTATGACTAGGGGTATTACGGTATCTTGGAAGTGAGCTGCTATTGGTGCAGAGGACTCGCTGCCCATTGGTCCGGGTAAGTCATGTGCCTTTCAGCCGATTGGCTGAGAGGTAGGTAGCTCCGCCTACAAGGCGGGATATAAGAACCCATGCTTCCCAGCAGTCGGCCTTTCTTCTGTACGTCTGCTGCCGGGCACACATCTTGTGCATTAAAGCCTATCGTTTGGATCTCATCTTCGTCTCGTGTTCATTGATGGTGCATCAAGGACCCAAGTTCAATTCTGGCTCCGCGTCACTGTCCATGTGGTGTTTGCACATTCTCCCCGTGTTTGCGTGGGTCTGACCCCCACAACCCAAAAAGATGTTCAAGGTAGGTGGATTGGCCATGCTAAATTTCCCCTTAATTGGAAAAACATTTTTTAAAAATTGATTTAAAAAATGAAAAATATTAAAAAGTACCTTGACTATTTGGATGAGAAGAGTGCCACTTCCCTTCCTCCATGCTTCCCTGTGCTATACAATGTACCTCAGTTGAGAGCACAAGTTGATGGCATGTTTCCAAAGGAACTGAACAGGAGCTAGCAGTAAGGAGTGCCCAATGTGATCCATTCTTAAATTTGTCTTTCATTTGTGAGATGAAAGCCCGCCTTCACTTCATTGTATGGAAAGCCCCGTTTCGCCAAATTAGTTCTAATGTGCTGGAATGCCAGTCTTTCTTGTGAGCTTGCGGTGCTTGTGGCAGCAATGAAACAACATCAAAAACTTTCACTGCTACAACAAGGTGATTTCACTGGACATTGCAAAATGCTATGGGCGGGATTCCCCATCCCACCGCACCCGTTTTCAGATGCGGCACTCTCCCTCTGGCAGCGGGATTCTCCATCCCAGCAGCCAGCCAATGGGGTTTCCAATTGTGGGCACCCCCAGGCCATCGTGAAATCCGTGGGAGTGAGTGCGCTGATGGCCATCCCGAGGATCCCGCCGACAGAGAATCCAGCCCGATGGCTTTTATTTGCAGTGCATTCCGACGGACAGAATTCAGCAATGCAGTCACTACTTCTGTGATGCCTGATACTGATGAATGAACAAGAATCCCATTTTTCCTTCTTCAAGCTTTCCAGTAAAACAAAGGCTGCAGTGTTCAGTCACACACGTACAACCTACTCATTTATTACGTTTCTGATTTCTGGGGAGACAGCGGTAGAGGGCACGATTTAACTTTTAAAAAATGAGTCCGTTCTGGGAGATGTTAGCGGGGTCATTCCTGAAAAAAAAAAAGGGTAATCGAGCCCTCCCTGCACCCCACCTCATATGGGAAAGGCACCCCCAGGCCTGATCCCCGGCTCGGGCAAAATGCCAGCTTGGCAACCTGATACGGTCACCCTGACAACACTCATTCCAGCCTGGCAGTACCATCTGCGCACCCTGCCAGTACCAGGCTGGCACCCAGGTGGTACTGCCAGGGGGCCCAGGTGGTACTGCCAGGGGGCCCAGGTGGTACTGCCAGGGGGCCCAGGTGGTACTGCCAGGCTGGCACCCAGGTGGTACTGCCAGGGGGCCCAGGTGGTACTGCAAAGATGCCCATGTGGCACAAGCAGTGCCAGAGTTCCACCCTGCCTGGAGGCCAGCCACTCAGGGGCCTCCGATCGCCTGGGAGGTCCCTCCAAGTGCCGTTGCGCCTTGTCACCATTTGTAGGACCACTGCTAAATTGGATTGGATTGGATTGGATTGGATTTGTTTATTGTCACGTGTACCGAGGTACAGTGAAAAGTATTTTTCTGCAAGCAGCTCAACAGATCATTCAGTACATGGGAAGAAAAGGGAATTGAACAGAATTCAAGAAAATACATGAGAATACATAATAGGGCAACACAAGATATACAATGTAACTACATAAGCATTGGCATCGGATGAAGCAGACAGGGTGTAGTGTTAATGAGGACAGTCCATAAAAGGGTCATTTAGGAGTCTGGTGACAGTGGGGAAGAAGCTGTTTTTGAGTCTGTTCGTCCGTGTTCTCAGACTTCTGAATCTCCTGCCCGATGGAAGAAGTTGGAAAAGTGAGTAAGCCGGGTGGGAGGGATCCTTGATTATGCTGCCTGCTTTCCCCCGGCAGCGGGAGGTGTAGATGGAATCAATGGATGGGAGGCAGGTTCGTGTGATGGACTGGGCGGTATTCACAACTCTCTGAAGTTCCTTGCGGTCCTGGGCCGAGCAGTTGCCATACCAGGCTGTGATGCAGCCCGAGAGGATGCTCTCTATAGTGCATCTGTAAAAGTTGGTAAGGGTTAATGTGGACATGCCAAATTTCCTTAGTTTCCTGAGGAAGTAAAGGCGCTGTTGTGCTTTCTTGGTGATAGCGTCGACATGAGTGGACCAGGATAGATTTTTGGTGATGTGCACCCCTAGGAATTTGAAACTGCTCACCATCTCTACCTCGGCTCCGTTGATGCTGACAGGGGTGTGTACAGTACTATGCTTCCTGAAGTCGATGACCAGCTCTTTAATTTTGCTGGCATTAAGGGAGAGATTGTTGTCGTTGCACCACTCCACTAAGTTCTTTATCTCCCTCCTGTATTCAGACTCGTAAATGGGACTCTGCTGGGGTCTTCTCAGTGAGACTGATAGATACCATGTGGCTGTTCGATCCCCCATCAGCACGGTTCAGTGAGTTTTTAACACCACGTGGAGGAGGAGGCTACCTGCTCCAGGTGGCTGGCAAGGTCACCACAGCCTGGAACCTCTATGCCCCAGGATCATTCCAGGGCTCTGGGATCATTCCAGGGCTCAAGCGGGGACTTGTGTAGCATATTCCAGCCCACTCCCCACAAATGCCTCCGTCAGGTCACAGATGCCTCCTCTGCCCAGGCAGTTAACACCATAAACTTTGATCTGGACCAAGCCCACCAACATGCCTGTGCAGCATAATTCTCCGCAATCGCTGGGATTCACAGGTCCAGGGGGTAATGCATGGCACGCATATCACTTTGCGTGCACCGGGTGGTCCGGGAACATTCTTCATTTTAACAGAAAGGAGTTCCCCTAACTGAATGTTCAGCTTGTGTGCGACCACCACCTCAAGATCATGTTTGAGTGGTAACGCTTCCTAGGGAGTGTGCACGACAACTAGATCCTGGGGCAGTCGAGAGCCCCGCACATTTGTGGGACGCATCAGGGTGATCGGATGGTTCTTGGGGGATAAGGGGTACCTGCTTAGGACCTGGCTAATGGAGTCAGCACAGTGGCTGGTGACCGATGCGAAGACCCGATATAATGAGGCCCATGTGGCCACCCGGATTGTCATTGAGTGGTGCATTGGACTGCAAGAAATGCGGTTCCGATGCCTCGATCGCTCTGGTAGTGCACCCTCAGAGGGTCGCATGCTTGGTAGTGGTCTGCTGTGCCCTCCACAATCTGGCATAGCAGTGGGGCGACATGCTGGAGGTGGAGTAAAGGAACACGTGGCCACCAAGCAGGAGGAGAAAAAGGAGCTGGACAAGGATGTTCTGGAAGATGAGCCCAGGAAGGACCCACAGGGCCAGCCGGAGGATGGAGAATAGGCGACAGCGAGGGTTCGGCGTGCCTGGAGGACCAGGGAGGCCCCCATCCTCACCGGTTTCTCATAATACGTGGCCTCGTCCATCATCTCTTCTCCTCCCTGCTTCCCACCCATTGGCCCTCCCCACCCCTGCCTCCCCCATGCCTCACACTACCGCGTCCGTTAATTATCTCCTGATCATTCCCCCACCCTGCCATCCAGTAGCTGCCCCCCCTCCATTAGTCACCTTGATCTTCCCTCCCAGGGTCTGTGTTACATCCCTCCAGGGTGATGGGCCTGTGGCATTGTCAGCAGGTCAATATACAAGGCAGGAGGGTGATGACTGTAATGATACGTATATAGTCAGTATAGAGAAGGGTTAATAATTGCATCCATGTGTAAATCAAACACTAGAGGGCATTACAAATTCACTGTATATAAGACAGCCTCTCTAGGAATTCCGGGAGAAGCTGAAAGGAGAAGCTGTAGAGAACATGGAGAGAGCAGAGTGAAAGTTGAATAGAGCTATGTAGCACAAGGTCAAGTGATAGTGTAGTATAGTAGTTAGATAGAATATTGAATACTGTAGTACAGATTCAATATCATTTGTTTATTATCTATAACTCGGTAGAGTGTGTGAACTTCATTTAATCAGAAGTGTAATAATAAATTAGTTTTTTTAAAATAAATTCAGTGTACCCAATTCATTTGTTTCCAATTAAGGGACAATTTAGCATGGCTAATCCACCTACCCTGCACATCTTTGGTTTGTGGGGGCAAAATCCATGCAAACACGGGGAGAATGTGCAAACTCTACACGGACAGTGACCTAGAGCCGGGATCGAACCTGGGACCTCGGCGCCGTGAGGCTGCAGAGCTAACACACTTTTCCACCATGCTGCTCATAATAACGTAGTTTGATTCAATCTTTTGATTGGTACATTCTTTGTCAAGACGACATTGGGCTATCCTGGAGGAAAAGGCAAAGAATACAACATATTACCAGTCGTGGTAACATAACAATGATAAACCGCTGTAAGCTCCAGGTCGGCCTCCAGGGCTCCCTTCTCCAAGTCGGCACTCATGGGGCCCATGGGGGTCACCTCTGGACATAAGAGCAGCTGGATTGAGCTTCAGATGCCGCTGCATCTTCTGGCACTGAAGCTTTGGCAGCTCCCCAATGGCTGCACCAGTGTTGATGCCCTCAGCGATGCTCCCCTGTGAGTGGGTCACGCTCTGCAGCACCTCGACAATGTCCACCTGTGTTTGGAAAACAGTCCTCAGCAACCAGGACATGCTCTGAAGCACCTCAGCGATACCCACCTGGGACAGGGAAATGCTCCACAATGCTCGGCATGGTCCATCTGAGATTGGGACACGTCCCTCAGTGATTGGAACATGCTCCGCAGCACCTCGGCAGTGCCCAACTGGGACTGGGACATGTTCCGCAGTGCATCGGCAATGCCCACCTGAGATTGGAATACTTCATAGCGCCTCAGATTAGTCCACCTGCGTCAGGGACATGTCTGGATAGGTGCCAGGGAGGCAATGCTAACTCACCCGTGTGGCCTGATGGAGGTCTTTGAGATTCTTACGGCACTGGGCAGTGATCCTCCTGGTGACATTCCCCAAGCTGATGGCTGCTGCCACTGCCTCACAGGCGGCACTGGTTGATCTGAGTCTGACCCTGCGACCCCGGAGGAGGAACAGGGTATCCTGTCTGGACTCAACCGTGAACATCAGTCTAGCCAGGTCAACATCCCTGAATCGTGGAGCTGGTCTATGCGGTGGCATGGCTGCTTGCCATCTCGGGTTTGTTCTACGGGGTTGGTTTAAGTGCTGCTTCCCCGTTAGCGGGCAGCTGCTAGGTGCGATCCCGGCGAATCAATCAGCGGGACAGTCATTTGCGTCATGAAGCCCGTGAGGCATCGTTAAGTGACCTAATTAATGTGAAATACCCGTGACGGCCTCACCGAGTCGGCTGCCGGTAAATACCCACATTTTCTGCTCACTACCACACTTGGAATGAATTTGATCAGATTGCTCCCTTAGTATTGACAAAAACTTACAGACTTCTTGCAGAAGTTCCAAGTAAGATTACAATTAATTTTCTGGAATATTAATATTAGTACACCTCGACTTTGTTTTTTTTAAATGCTCATTCCTGTGATTAGCAGACCTTACAGACCAGGCAACCCCTGCCACCAACAGATAGGCGGGTGGCTTCCAAGACTGCTGCTGTCATGGCAACTGCTTTTCTGCCAATTTCTCCTCTCTCATGAAGGAAACTTCCATTCACCTAGCGCCTCCCTGCAAAATGCAGCTCGGTTTAGCATTGTGCGTGGTGGGAAAATAAAAAGACACCTAAATGTTCCTTGGTGTTTTGGATCAGTGCTTGAACCGACGATGCTATTGTCAATTAATACTCTATACAAAATGTTTTAGAAACAATTTTGTTGTCAAATGTTATATGGTGATGATTCAATTTATGACTCTTGTATTTTGAAGTCTGAAAACATAATCATTTATAGGTTTTTATCTTTCCTGTTTGTTTACAAGCCCATATAACATGGCAGAGACACACCCATGCCAAGCTGGAACCCACTGCGATGCTATGGTTCATAATTGGCATTATTATAGATGCAAGACAGCTTATAAAAAAATACAATTGTCCTCAACTCAGAAGGTTTCCAAGCAAAAACTCTTGAACAAGGCAACAAATTTGAAATTCTTCCCCCTTGCTGTTTAGGCTCACCTCCATTAGGAAATAGGCTAAAGTTGCCTGAACTCAAATCTCTCATGAACGCTGTCTGCTCTGCGCAAATTTTTGACACTGCAGTAGGAAATACAAGGTAAACGTAGCTGTATTTATGTTATATTTATCGTTTAAAAGCAAACTTACACATTTTAATTTACTGGAGTAACATTAAAATTAAATTCCACGCCCAATCACTGAAATCCAAATGAGCAAGCTCCAAAATAGTTTGGCTAAATGAATAGAACACTGTACAGAAGAGTGCTCATTAATTTTTCAGAACTGACAAGAGCAACTACTCCTAAAATTATACCCAATAGTAAAAGACGTTGTTTCAGATTAGCATACACCATCTTTCAACACATTACTGTGTCCAAAATAATTGACATGACTCTCATTGTTTATCCTTTCTTGCAGCATTGAAGCAAAGCATCTTATCATCCAGTTTAAGTCCCCAAGGCAGATAAATAAATGATTAAAACTTGGTGTGCTGCAAGTGTTGATAGCCTGGAGTATATGAATACCTAAATATTTGAAGAAGGTTCAGATGGAGGAGAATTAAAACCCTATATGGGTCATTTTCCATAAACAAGCCATCACATATTTCTAGTTTAAGACAGATTAGAAGTTATATATAGATCGTTTATAAAGTAGGAGATCAGCAAAATGTTGTGCTGCACAACAATTGTATCCTAATGGCAGAAGATAGCATATGCTATTTACAAGTAGCATTCTTCCTGTCATATATTACTTTTTTGACTGTGTTCTTACAATCACAAAGTATAACATTTAGATTGTACCCATCAGTGTTAAGTTGCTTGAATCTATAATCTCACTGCACATCTATGCATCTCTACATTTCTGATGATAATGCAAGCAAATATCAAACACAAACAAGTTTTAAAATATTAATTGCACAATAGAGTCAACAAGGAATCCTAAGCATTTCTGGGTCTTTCATCGTTAGTCTACAAAAAAAATACATTTTATATTGCTGACTTGAGTATGTCTATGGATTTTCAAAAACTAGTTTTCATTTTTTTTCCTAAAATTAGAAATAACTATGCCTGGTAACTTTAGAGCTGTGACCTTGATTTAAGAAGCACCATACAAAAAACAGTCTCACAGAAGAGGCTCACTCTTGGATTATGCACAACAGTGACATTGCGACCGCTGTAGCCCACTATCACTTTTACTCGTTGACAAGCTGCGATGAGCACTCTGTTTCAAACTATGGTTAAAACCATGAAACAAATGAACTCTTCTAAAGAGTAGACTGAAGAGAGGCAGTAATGTAATTCAAATGCAGAAAGAGAGAGGATTTTTTAAACATTAGGGAAATGGTGACCAAAAGGTTAAAAAAATAAGAGTAAGCGAGCCAAGAATATTTTTTTTTAAATTACAAGAGCTTTGACCAGTAGATGAAAAGGAGAGTAGCGGAAGCAAACATTGGCCCCTTAGACAGAACAAAATCATAGGACATGGTAGTGCCATTGAACAAGTATTTTATGTCTGTCTTCACAAATTACACACCAGAAATAGAGAGTAATCAAGGAAAGTATAGTTATAAAATTAATGTAATTAATGTCACAGTGAAACTTAAAGGATGAAAATTGGCAAATTCCCAGGATCCCAATGGCCTACATCATAGGATTCTGCAAAGGTAGCTGCAGAATAGTGAATACGGCAGTTCTGAATTTCCAAAATTCCCCAGATTCCAGAATAGTCCCAATTGATAAAAAGTCAGCAAATGTAACGTGCTATACAAGAGGGAGAGAGAAAACAGAGAACAAGCCAGTCAGCCTGACATCAGATGGGGGGGGGGGGGAGAAATGCTGAAGTATCTTATTAAGGAAGCCTTAAAAATGCATTTCAAAACTCACAGTATGATGAGGCAAAGTAAACATGGTTCATGGTTTTATGAAAGGGAAATTGTGTTTGAAAAATTGATTAGCATTTACTGAAGACGTAATTAATAATAATCTTTATTGTTACAGTGAAAATCCCCTAATCGCCATACTCTGGCGTCTGTTTGGGTACACTGAGGCAGAATTCAGAATGTCCAATTCACCTAACAAGCATGTCTTTAGGGACTTGTGGGAGGAAACCGGAGCACCCGGAAGAAACTCATGTGAAACGGGGAGAATATGCAGACTCTGCACAGACAGTGACCCAAGCCGGGAATCGAACCCGAGTCCCTGGCGCTGTGAAGCAACAGTGCTAACCACTGGGCTACCAGCTCTGCCTTCAACACCATTATCCCGACAAGACTAATAACCAAACTCTGCAATCTTGGGCTTGACCCCTCCCTTTGCAGCTGGATCCTTGACTTCCTCACCAACAGACGGCAATCTGTCAGGATAGGCAACAGCACCTCCTCCACAATAGCCCTCAACACCGGCGCCCGCAAGGATGTATACTCAGCCCTCTACTGTATTCTCTATAGACACACGACTGTGTGGCAAGATTAAACTCCAACTCAATCTATAAGTTTGCAGATGATACGACTGTGGTGGGTCGTATCTCAAACAAAGACGAATCAGACTACAGAAAGGAGACAGATCACTTGGTTGCATGGTGTACCGAAAACAACCTCTCTCTAAATGGTGGTCAGACCAAGGAACTGATCATCGACTTCAGGAAGCGTAGTACGACCGCACCCCCCTCCCCTCCTCTCCATCAATGGCTCTGAAGTGGAGATGGTCGATAGCTTTAAGTTCCAGGGGGTCATCATCACCAACAGTCTGTGCTGGTCCAGTCACATTAATGCAACAATCGCAAAAGCCCAACAACGTCTCTACTTCCTACGGAAGCTAAAAAAATTTGGCATGTCTGCATTCGACTCTCAAACTTCTACAGGTGTGCCATACAGAGTATCCTATCCGGCTGCACTACGGCTTTGTATGGCACCTCGACCCAAGATCGTAAGAAACTGCAGTGTATGGTGAACTCAGCCCAGCACGTCGCACAAGCTTGCCATCCTCCCATTGAGTCTGTCTACACCTCCCGCTGCCTCAGGAAGGCAGGCAGCATTGTCAGAGACCCCTCACACCCAGGCTTTGCCTGTTTCCAGACCCTTCTATCAGGCAGAAGATACAGAAGTCTGAAGACCCATACATCCAGACATAGGAACAGCTTCTTCCCCACAGCTATTAGACTCCTCAACGACTCTCCCTCGGACTGATCTGTTCCCTGTAAGAACACTATTCACGACGCCCTATGCTGCTCTTATTTGGCCCTTGTGCTCTGTAACCAATCACTATTTTTTGATGTGCCATTTGTCAATGCACTCTGTTGATTATTCTTTTGTCTACTATGTAGGTACTGTGTACGTTCCCTTGGCCACAGAAAAATACTTTTCACTGTACTTCGGTACATGTGACAATAAATATCTATCAAATGTTGTAAGGTACTTGTACTTCCAAAAAGGCATTCAATAAACTGCCACACAAAACATTAATATACAAGACTCATATCTCTGCGGTAATAAATTCATGCATTTTGTAACCATAATTAAAAATGCATTGTTGGTGATTCAGTGAAGTTTCACTGGAATGAAAGGCTGAGTAAATTGGTCCTGTACTTTCTGGAGGTTAGAAGAATGAGAGGTGATCTGGAGTTTCATATTCTCCCCGTGTCCTAGTGGGTTTCCTCCGGGTGCTCCAGTTTTCTCCCACAGTCCAAAGAGGTGCAGGTTAGGTGGGGTTATGGGGTTACAGGGCTAGGGCGGGGAATGTGCTTAGATGGTGTGCTTTTTCAGAGGGTCAGTGCAGACTCTATGGGCCAAATGGCCTCATTCAGCACTGTCGGCATTCTATGAATTCTACTTGAAACATACTCGTCTCTGGAAGGGGGCTTGACACAAAGGTTGTTTGCCTCTCTGGGGAAGCTAGAATTCCTTCAGGTAAAGGAAAGAATCCTTTAGGGTTGGGATGAGGAGAAATTTCTTCAGAGAGTCATGAATCATCGGAGGGTTGTGGATGCTCCATCATTGATTATAGTTAAGGTTGGTATAGACAGATTTTTTTATCTGTCAGGGTATCAAAGCATATGGGGAGCAGGCAGGTCTAGTCAAGACAGACAATTGGTCATGATCATGCTGAACGATGAATCAGGCTCAAGGAATAGAATTGTCTCCTCCAGCTCCAATGTCTTATGCTTTTAAGTCAAGTTAGTCTATTTGTGAAACTATATTCCAGGTGTCAGGTACCAACAAATCAATTTTTCAATATTTACAATTGATAAGGTTAGTCCGGAATCTTTGAAGAGGCTCGTTCTCAGTTCTTTTCAGATATATCTTAAACATTTTCGAGAGAGAAAGAGCCATATTCACAACGCAAAAAGTGGAGGAAAAGGCAGATGATGAATTTCCAAAGCCAGGAGAGATAAAGTATTGACCTTTCACCATGTTAGAAGTGCTGCATAAGCACAAGTTATTATTGCTGTTCTTGGCTACAAACTGATTAAATATATAACACACACTTACACAAAGAATAGCTCTAACATTGTAGGTTACATCAACACTTTGAAAAATAGGGAAAGAAATGCCTGTCCGTCCAAGGTACGTTTGCTTTTAAACTTCACACAATTGGAATTGACTCACTGTGAATTACATCACGGCTCTGGAGTGTAATGGAATCCTTTAAGATGATCCAGAAACTAGCAGCAAATTAGTATTATTTGTAGTTTCTCATGCACTCTATACTTTGTCAATTCCAAAATCATTACAGAGCTAGTTAATTACATGTTTTATCTAACAAGAACAAGTGAATTGGGTAATTACCAACTGGTTAAGTAAATGACGGTAACTGGCTGCAGGTGTTTACCAGGACAGACAAACATAAAGTCTGGAGTGATAAAAGCCATCAGGATCATGAAATTCACTCCATCCAGTATCTGTGTAGAATTACTCTGTCCCAGACTCTCCCCAGCCCCTCCACTTATGATCCCTGGTTTTAAATAATACTATATTTTATTTGAACTGGATTATTCATTTTCGCTGATACATTAAACAAACTTACAGCCTGCCTATCTGCTAATATTGATAACATTATTTTGAGCTTACGTTCTTCCCTGCATCTTCCTTGAATTTACCCTAAAGCTTTCTCTGGTAGTCTATTCCACATAGCGAAGATCCTGTAAGTGAAATTTATGACCTTGATTGAGATTTGTGATTCATTCCAGGAAGACAACTGGTGAGGCATAGAACTGGAGCCAATCTTTACACACTTTTATATTTATTTACAGAATTACACATTACAAGCTTAAAACCTCCTAACACAACCACAGTATTATCTCTACCTATTTATAAAGGGAACAGGTGAATTTATAGTTAAACACTGCATACAGTTAAACACGATTAATATACAATTAACAAGCTCCCTTCTATTTTTTTAAATAACAGTTAGAGTTATTGGTTAGGATCTTCCAAGTAGCAGCAACGATCGTCGGATTGCTGCTGCGCTCAAAGGTCCCTTTGACTGCTGTCCCAGCAGATGTCTTCTGGAATATTCCCAGCCTAACCATCAAAAAAACGCACAGTGCAATGTCCAAGGGGAACAAAAAGTAGAATCAGAGAAAAACAGGACATGCCCCCATTTTACAGCTCTAGCTGCCATGTGGCAAGTTTAAGTGTCCAGTCTGACTGGATGTGAGTGTATGAGTGGAATTGGAGGGGGTGGTGGTGGTGATGAGAGTGCAGTGTAGATAGGATGCGTGAGGTGGTGAGTGGGTGAGATGATAGGTGGATCAGGGGATGGCCGGGTTAGAAGAATGTGCTGTCGTAGTCGGAAGTGTAGTCAGGTCAGTTCAGGGGGACAAGGTGCATAATTGGGTCAGGTCATATACGTAGTCAGGTCAGGAAAGGCAGGTCCCGAGTCCCTCCATTCCAACAATATCTGTCTCCGGGCTACCAGGGAGGCAAAGGCCAAGATATGGGCCTCTCTCGCCCCCTGGACTCCTGGGTCTTCTGACACTCCAAAGATTGCCACTTCTGGAATTGGGACCACCTTCACCTTCAGGACCTCCGACATAATGTTGGCAAACCTCTGCCAGAATTCCCCAAGCTTCAGACACGCTCAAAACATGTGGACATGATTTGTGGACCCACCGCCCACACCTACCCTCCACTACTTCAAAAAAACCTGCTCATCCTAGCCAGAGTCATATGTGCCCTCTGGACTGCCTTAAACTGGATAAGGCTGAGCCTAACACACAATGACGATGCGTTTACTCTCCTCAGGGCATCCTCCCAGAACCCACCCTCCAGCTCCCGACACAACTCTTCCTCCCACTTGCGCTTAATTATCCCTATCGAGGCTCCTTCCCAGTCCATCAGTTCCTTGTAAATTGCCAATACCTTCCCCTACCCATGATCTTGACACCACCTTGTCCTGCAGCCCCTGGGGTGGCAGGTATGGAAAGGACGGTACCTGCCTCCGACAAAATCCCTCACCTGCAAATACCGGAAACCCATTCCCAACAGGCAACTCAAATTCCTCCTCCAACTCCTTCAGCCTCGGAAAACCGCCTTCAATGAACAGACCCCCATACCGCACAATCCCCGATGCCACCCCCGAAACCCCGGAGAAAATCGGTGATTCCCACAAATTGGTGGCCAAACCGAGGCCCCCTCCAGCCCTAGATGCTGCCGCCACTGTCCCACAACCTGAGGGCCGCTACCACCACTGGGCTTGTAGAGTACCTGACTGGTGAGATCGGCAGAGGCGCCGTCAACAGTGCCCCCAAACTCGTATCCCTGCAAGAGGATGCCTCCATCCGCTCACACACCGATCCCTCCCCCACTACCCACTTCCAAACTACAGCTATGTTCGCCACCCAGCAATAATTCATGAAGTTCGGGAGAGCCAACCGCGCCCCACCCCACTCTGCTCTACCGAGCTCCAGCAGCACCTTCTTCACCCATGGGGCTTTACCCGCCCAAATAAACCCAAAATCATCACGTTCACCCTCCTCCACCAGCACAATAGGTGCTCTCAGCCCCTCCACCAGGTCCTCCAATACCCTTGGAAACTCCAAACCCTCCAAATTTCACTACATTCCCTCCACCGGATCCAAGACCGTTTCCACCCCCCATCCTTCACTTTTCTGATCTCTCTCTCTGCCTCCAGTTTCTTCAGTCAACATTCTACTCGCCTTTTTCCCATATTCATAGACTGGCCCCTTCACCCTCCTCAACTGCCCTACCGGCATGCAGCACGGTGGCACAGTGGTTAACATTGCTGCCTCATGGTGCTGAAGTCCCAGGTTCGATCCCGTCTATGGGTCACTGTCCGTGTGGAGTTTGCTCATTCTTCCCGTGTTTGCGTGGGTTTCGCCCCCACAACCCAAAGATGTGCAGGTTAGGTAGATTGGCCACGGCAAATTGACCTTTAATTGGAAAAGATGAATTGGGTACACTAAATTTATTTTTAAAATCTGCCCTACTGGCTTCCCCATAGATAATAACCTAAACTCCAACAGCAGTTTATGGCGTTCCCTCAACAGCCCCGCCGACAGGGCCTCCGAATACCTCCTGTCCACCTGCAAGATCTTCTCCACTAACCTCGCCATCTCCGCCCGCACCATTGTATCCCTGTGTGACCGTATCAAAATAAACTCCCCCCTTACTACTTCCTTCAGTGCCTCTCACAGCATGGTGGCCGATACCTCACCCGTGTCATTCAGCTCCGCAGCCCTCACCCACTCACAGACCTCCTCATCTGCCAACAGTCCCACATCCAACCTCTACTGTGGGCGCAGCCCGCTCCTGCCCCCCCCCACTCCCCGATATACCTGCAAATCCACCCAGTGCGGTGCATGGTCTGATACTATAATTGTCGAGTACTCCGAACCGACCACCCCTGCCAACAACGCCCTATCCAACACAAAATAGTCGATTCGGGAGTACACCCTATGCACATGGGAGAAAAATGAAAATCCCTTCGCCCTTGGCCTGTCAAACCTCCATGGATACACCCCCCCCTCCCCCCCATGCATTTCATAAACCCCCTCAGATCCTTCACCACTGCCGATACTCTCCCCGACCTCGGACTCGACCGATCCAACTTTGGATCCAAAAATATATTAAAACTCTCCCCCCACCGCCCATTATCAACCAGTGATAGTCCAGGTCCAGGACTTTCCCCAACACCCGGCTCATGAACTCTATTTCATCCCAGTTTGGGCATAAATATTCACCAATATCACTGGCATCCCTTCCAATTTCCCACTCACCATTACATACCTCACTCCAGAGTCTGCCACTATGCTCCCTACTTCAAAATCTACCAATTTATTTATCAATACCACTACACCCCTCGTCTTCAAGTCCAATCCAGAATAAAATAACTGCCTCCCCACCCTTTCCTAAACCTAGTTTGAGCCCCAATCTTTCAAATGCGTTTCTTTAAAAATGCCACATCCGCCGTTAGACTCCTCAGATGTGTGAATATGTGAGCCCTCTTGACTGGCCCATTCAACCCGCTCACACTCCATGTGATCAGCCTGGTCGGGGGGCACCCCGCTGCCGATCAACCATATCCCCTCCTGAGCCAACCTCCAGTCCATGTCCGCACCTCCTCAGGCCCTCCCTCTGATGTCCACCGTCATAGACTCTGCCCATACCACATTTCAAAAGCCCCTCTCCTGTCAGCAACCCCCCCCCCCCCGCCAAAACATAACAGTCCCAACCTCTATCAACACTCTAACCACCTGCTCACCCCCACTGCACATCCGTAAACTAGCCCACCCAGCTAGCCTCGTAGCCCCCCACCCATGGTGCCTAGCATCCTAACCCCCACTGATTCCTCTCCCCCGCCCGCTCAAATATTAGCGCGGTGCAAACAACAACACCAACATTCAAAACCCCAAAACAAAGAAAAGAGCAACCACCCATCCCCCACAGAATAACACAGGACAATGGCCCCAGAGAATACAAATCAACAGGAACCAAAATGAACACCTCCTCCAAATATCAATGTCCTCCTTCTCCTACCAGCCCATTGTCCCTCACAAACTCCATTACTTCCTCTGGCAACCCAAAACAAAGTTCACGGTCATTGTCAGTCACCCAGATTGAGCAGGGTACAGCATTCCAAATTTCACTCCCTTATTAAAGAGGGCAGCCTTCACTTTGTTGAACCCTGTTCTCCTCTTGGCCAGCTCCGCACCCAGATAATGGTACACTCGAAGCTCACTGCCCTCCCAGGTACATCGCCTCGTCTGCCTCGCCCACCTCAGGGTCCGTTCCTTATTCAAAAACCGATGCAGCTGCACCACCATCGCCCTCGGCGGCTCGTTCCTCTGTGGCTTCCTCATCAGCACCCTGTGCACCCGGTCCACCTCCAAGGGTCATTCAAAGGCCCCCTCTCCCAGCAGCTTCTCAAACATCCGAGCCACGCACGAGCCAGGTTCCGCTCCCTCGCTGCCGTCCGGCAGCCCCAGGATCCTCAGGTTCTGCCTCTAAATCCTCCACCTTCTTCTGCAGCCGCCTCTGAGTATCCCGCATCACCACCAACTCGGCCGCCCTGCTTCTCGTGCTCCCCCCACCGTCTCCTCCACCCTCTGGATCGCCTGTTCTGAGCATCCAGCCTCGTTTCCAGGCAGTCAATCTCCACCTTAAAAATCGGGGCCACCGTCCTTACCAGGTCCTCCAAAGTCTCCTTCGTCTGTGGGTGAACTTCTCATTCAAGAAGTTCACCAGCTGCTCCATTGACCACTGAGACTTTAGGACCGGACCCTTAGCCTCTGCATCTTTCTCTATGTTTCAGGTACAGCTTCTCACTCCAACTGCTCCTTTCTATTAAAACCACTCCTGGTCCACAAATCCATCCACCAGTGGGACACCCTCTCCTTCCACCACTCCTGCACCTTTTTTCCTCAATAAATCTGCCCATTAGCTGGGGAAAAGGTCCAAAAACACCCCCACAAGTGGGGCCACCAAATGTGCGATCACTCATACCATGGCCGCCTCCGAAAGTCCCCCAGCGATGTCATCCTTTTAATTCCAACACACATCTCCAGCTCTATTCTTTATTGCATTGATTCCAGTTGAAGTTTCACCCTTCCTGAGAGGAACGAGCAAGGTATTTACACTAGGAGACAATGTTCGCAGTCTCTGAGTATACAATGAGTAGGCCCTGAGTCTCCCGAAGTCCTAGAAAGGTGTTATAGGTATTTAGTTGTAAACAGTGGTGCCATAAACTATCAATTTCTTTCTCAGATGAAAGGGAATTGGGCTCAAGAATAACTAAGTCTCCACTTAGATATGTTTCTCATTACCATGGGGAAAGAGGGTAGATTAAGTCATTTTGAGATCATGCAATGGACTTCCCTATAAAGCCACACATATCACAAACAGGCAGCAGTTTTGCCTTGTGTGATATATAGCCATCTAAGGGGTAGAGAATGAGTGATGAAAGAAACCAGATCTGAACCATAACACAGAAAATGCTGCTCCTGTTGTTCACCATAAAAATACAGGTGGGAGCTCAGGCTCAGACTGAAGATTTAAAGGTAGCGCAGTGGTTAGTATTGCTGCCTCATGGCGCCGAGGATTCGGGTTCTATCCCAGCCCCGGGCCACTGTCCAATTTTGTAATCTTTGAAAATGTATGGTGAAAAAATTGTTAATGAAACTTCAAGACAATTTTCTTTTTCTCTTATGATTCTTAGTATCCAGGGCAGCACGGTGGCCTAGTGGTTAGCACAACCGCCTCACGGCGCTGAGGTCCCAGGTTCGATCCCGGCTCTGGGTCACTGTCCGTGTGGAGTTTGCACATTCTCCCCGTGTCTGCGTGGGTTTCGCCCCCACAACCCAAAAATGTGCAGAGTAGGTGGATTGGCCACTCTAAATTGCCCCTTAATAGAAAAAATAATTGGGTAATCTAAATTTATAAAAAAAAAAAAATGATTCTTAGTATCCAATGCCATGAAAACATGTCTAACTTTGAGATACATCAGGTTTTGTTAAGCGGATACAATGACTTGACTGGACAAACTGCAAGCACTAGATAGCAGTCAGAGGGGTAAAATGCTTCACTTGTGAGATGTGAGAGATCTGTGAAGTTTCCAGCATTCCGAATAACTACATCTGCAGGAAGTGCACCCAATTGCAGCTTCTCACAGAACACATGGATCGGTTGGAGCAGCAGTAGGATATACTTAGGAGCATGCAGGTGCCTGAAAGCATCATAGATGGGGTTTTAGAGAATTTGTTACACTCAAGATGCAGGAAGATAGATGGGTGACTGCGAGAAGGGATCAGTGCAGGAATGCCTTGTGACTGTCCTCTTCTCTAACAAGTATATCATTTAAAAATACTGTTAGGGGGATAATCAGTGGATAACAGCAGCAGCAGCCAGAGCTGAGGCACCATGGTTGGCTCTGTTGTTAAGCAGGAAGCACAAAGCGCAGAAAAACAATAGTGATAGGGGACTCTATAGTCAGAGGCAAAGACAGGTACTTCTGTGAACGTGAAAGAGGCTCCAGGATGTTATGTTGCCTCCCTGGTGCCAGGGTCCAGGATGTCTCTGAACGGGCAGGGGACATTCTGAAGGGAGAGGATGAACAGCCAGAAGTTGTGGTATATATTGGTACTAACGACATAGACAGGAAGAGTGGCGATGTCCTGCAGCAGGAGTTCAGGGAGTTAGGTAGAAAGTTAAAAAACAGGACCTCTAGGGTTGTAATCTCGGGATTGCTCCCGTGCCATGTGCCAGTGAGGCTAGAAATAGGAAGATGGTACAACTAAACACGTGGCTAAACAGCTAGTGTAGGAGGGAGAGTTTCAGATATCTGGACCATTGCGATTTCTTCCGGGTCAGATGTACCAGGAGGACTGGTTCCAACTAAACTGAAGGGACATAAATATCCTGGCCGCAAGGTTTGCTAGTGTCACACGGGAGGGTTTAAACTAGTGTGACAGGGGTTGGGAACCGAAGCAATAGGTCAGAAGGTGAAATAACTGAGGGGAACTATAAAATAGGGCCAGTAAGACTCAGAGGAAAAGCAGGCAGGGAGATGTTGCTGAAAACAGCGGGACTGCTGGTCTAGCGTGCATTTGTTTCAATGCGAGAAGTATAACAGATAAGGCTTAGAGTTTGGGTTAATACTTGGAACAATGATGTTGTTGCCATTACAGAGACTTGGTTGAGGGAGGGACAGGATTGACAGCTAAACGTTCCAGGATTTAGATGTTTCAGGTGAGAGAGAGGGGGATGTAAAAGGGGTGGGGTTGTTGCACTTCTGGTTAAGGAGTATATCACCACTGTACTGCGGGCGGACATCTCAGGGGGCAGCAAGGCTATATGGGTAGAGTTCAGGAATATGAAGGGTGCAGTCACAATCTTGGGGGTTACTACAGGCCTCTCAATAGCCAGCGGGAGGAAGAGGAGCAGATATGTCGGCAGATTTTGGAGAGGTATAAAAGCAACAGGGTTGTTGTGGTGGGTGATTTTAGCATCCCCTATATTGACTGGGACTCACTTAGTGCTAGGGGCTTAGATCAGGCAGAGAGTTTGTAAGGAGCATCCAAGAGGGCTTCTTGAAACAGTATGTAAATAATCCAACTAGGGCAGGGGCCATCCTGGACCTGGTATTGGGGAATGTGCCCAGCCAGGTGGTCGAACTTTCTGTAGGAGAGCATTTTGGGAATAGTTACTATAATTCAGTAAGTTTGAAGGTACTGTTGGATAAAGATAAGAGTGGTCCTCGGGTGAAGGTGCTATATTGGGGGAAGGCTAATTATAACAATATTAGGCAGGAACTGAAGAATCTAGATTGGGAGCGGATGATTGAGGGTAAATCAACATCCGGCATATGGGAGACTTTGAAATGTCATTTGATATGATTTCAGAATCGGCATGCTCTTGTGAGGAAGAAGGATAAATATGGCAAGTTTTGGGAACCTTGGATAGTGAGGGATATTGTGAGCCTCGTCAATAAGAAAAAGGAAGCAGTTGTTAGGGATAGAAGGCTGGGAACAGATGAAGCCCATGAGGAATATAAGGAAAGTAGGAAGCAACTTAAACAAGGCGTCAGGAGGGCAAAAAAGGGACACGAAAAGTCATTGGCAAACAGGATAAAGGATAATCCCAAGGCTTTTTCGATATATATAAAGAGCAAGAGGGTAACCAGGGAAAGGGTTGACCCATTCAAGGACAAGGGAAGGACTATGGAAGGAGCCAGAGGAAATGGGTGAAGTACTAAATGAGTAGTTTGCATCAGTATTCACCAAAGAGAAGGACTTGGTTGATGATGAGTTTGGGGAAGGATGTGTAGATAGTTTGGAAACACATTAAGGTTCTGTTCCCAGGTCCTGATGTGATCTACTCCAGAATAATGAGGGAGGCAAGGGGGGAAATTGGTGGGGCTTTGACGGGAATCTTTATATCCTCACTGGCTACAGGTGAGGTCCTAGAGGACTGGAGAACAGCTAATGTTGTTCCTTTGTTTAAGAAGGGTAGGAAGGATAATCCAGGAAATTACAGGCCGGTGAGCCTCACATCAGTGGCAGGGAAATTATTGGAAAGGATTCTTCGAGACAGGATCCCCCCCCTCCCCCCTCCAATCTGGAAGCAAGTGGACATTTTAGCGAAAGGCAACATGGTTTTGTGAAGGGGAGGTTGTGTCTCACTAACTTGATCCAGTTTTTGAGGAATTGACAAGTTTGGTTGATGAAGAAAGGGCAGTGGATATTGTCTACATGGGTTTCAGTAAAGCCTTTGACAAGGTCCCTCATGGCAGACTGGTACAGAAGGTGAAGTCACACGGGATCAGAGGTGAGCTGGCAAGATGGTAACCAACCTGGCTCAGTCATAGAAGACAGAGGGTAGCAGTGGAAGGGTGCTTTTCTGAATGGAGGGCTGTGACTAGTGGTGTTCCACAGGGAGCAATGCTGGGACCTTTGCTGTTTGTAGTATATATAAATGATTTGGAGGAAAATGTAACTGGACTGATTTGTAAGTTTGTGGACGCCTCAAAGGTTAGAGGAATGGCGGATAGTAATGAGGACTGTCGGAGGGTACAGATCAGTTGGAGACTTGGCAGATGGAGTTTGATCTGGACAAATGTGAGGTGATGCATTTTGGAAGGTCTAGGGAGGGATTCTCCAATCCCGCGGCAGAGTGTCCACGTCGTCGTAAACGCCGTCGCGTTTTATGACGGCGTGAACAGGCTGCTCCCAATTCTGGCCTCAACAGGGGGTCAGCACGGCGCTGGAGCAGTTCGCGCCACTCCAGCTGCCGTTCCCGGTGCAAACTGTGCGCCACGGGATCCGCGCATGCACAGTTGCACCAGTGCCAATGAGGACATGCGCAGTGTTACCAGCACCAACGTGCGCATGCGCAGTGGCCTCATTCAACACGCCGGCCCCGACACAACATAGCGCAGGACTACAGGGGCCAGCGTGTAGGAAAGGAGGCCCCAAGCCACAGAGGCCGGCCCGCCGATCGGTGGGCCCCCATCGCGGGCCAGGCCACATTCCCCCCCCCCCCCCCCCGGGGTCAGACGCCCCCTCCCCCCCCCCACCCCCACAGGCCGCCATCCGACCCTTCAGCGCCGAGGTCCCGCCGGCTCAGAGCAGGTTAAAACGGCGCCAGCGGGACTCAGCTCTTTTCTTACGGCTGCTCGGCCATTCGGGCCGGAGAATCGGTGGGCTGGCCGCGGAGAGCGGCCCACAACTGACGCCGCGCCAACCACACTGGTGCCAATTCTCCGCTTTGCGGAGATTCGCGTGCCGGCATCAGGGTGGCGTGGCCCATTCGCGAGGATTCTCCGGCCCGGCCCAGGGCTGGGAGAATCCAGCCCCTAGTACAGAGGAAATATGCAGCAAATGGCAGAACCCTTAAGAGTATTGACAGGCAGAGGGATCTGGGTGTGCAGGTTCACAGGTCACGGAAAGTAGTAACGCAGGTGGAGATGGTAGTCAACAAATCATATGCATGCTTGTCGTCATCGGGCAGGGCATTGAGTTTAAAAATTGGCAAGTAATGCTGCAGCTGTACAGAACCTTAGTTAGGCCGCATTTGGAATAGTGTTCAATTCTGGTCGCTACACTACCAGAAGGATGCAGAGACTTTGGAGAGGGTAGAGAAGAGGTTTACCAGGATGTTGCCTGGTATAAGGGCATTACTATGAGGAGAGGTTGAATAAACTTGATTTGTTCTCACTGGAACGATGGAGGTTGAGGGGAAACCAGATAGAAGTATACAAAATTATGAGTGGTTAGTCAGAAGCTTTTTCACAGGATGGAACAGTCGATTACTAGGGGACATAGGTTTAAGGTGCAAGGGACAAGGTTTAGAGGAGATATGCAAGGGAAAGTATTTTTACACAGAGGGTAGTGGGTGCCTGGAACTGTGTGCCTGAGGAGGTGGCGAAAACAGGTATGATAGTGACGTTTAAGGGCCGTCTTGATGAATAGCATGGGAATAGAGGACTATGGACCCCGGAATGTAGGTTTCAGGTTAGACGGGCAGCATGGTCGACACAGGCTTGGAGGGCTGAAAGGCTTGTTCATGTGTTATAAGACACCTCACTACACTCCTACAATTTAAACATTGGCACTGATCCAGGGAAAACCAAATTAAATTTTGCCAATCTTTATTCTGTTATATATTTCTCAATAGAATGACCCTCTGTTTTCTGAAATGTATCAAATTCTGACCTTGCTTTATCGGCATTTAATGGTTTACCCTCTCATATATCCAAGAACTCCAAAAGAAAGTCCAAACCTTCATCACTATCCAATGAATTCTTTCCTTCTGATTTTGCCGAGGTCCCAGGTTCGATCCTGGCTCTGGGTCACTGTCCGTGTGGAGTTTGCACATTTTCCCCGTGTTTGCGTGGGTTTCGCCCCCACAGCCCAAAAGATGTGCAGGATAGGTGAATTGGCCACGCTAAATTGCCCCTTAATTGGAAAATGAATTGGGTACTCTAAATTTATTTTAAAAAAATTTTTTTTAATCTTCCATTAATAATATGATTTAAATTCCAAGAGCATCAGAGGGTAATCATGTCCCACAATTTATATTTGCTTTCTGCAATTTTTCACAATGGCTACTAATGTTGCAGTTTTCTGTCTGAAAACGTATTTGTTCGCTTCCAATCTTCATCGTGAGGCAACCATTTCCTGCTCGCATATGTTCTATTCCAGAAAACCATTTGGCGAAGGATGGAACTGGATCCAATCTTTTATATTAATTATCAGAATTAAACATAGTCCTCATAACCCATCAACCATAGTTTTAGTCCTGAGACCATTTCTTAGGTGCTCAGTTAGCACCTACCACCAGCATACAATTAAACAATAAATATGATTAAATCCAGGTCCTCAAATTAATCCAGTGAAGTGGCTTGCTTGTTTCCCATTATTCTGAAAACCTTTTAGTCTGTTTTATTCTTCTTTTAGTCTGCTTTCCTTCAGGAAAAATAATCTCGCTAATTTCTTCATAGATAATGCCCTTCAAGCAAGCTAGAACTGTCCTTGTCACTCTTTATGGAACACTTTTCATAGTTTTATAATGTTTCAGGTGGGGTGACCAAAACTGCATTCCATACTTCAAACTGACCATGGACCTGTACAATACTATCTTACCTCTATCTACAGCTCCTGCTGCTGTGGGAAAGTGGGCAGCATAATCAAAGACCCCTCCCACCAGGTTTAATCGCTCTTCTAACTTCTTCCAGCATGCAGGAGATACAAAAGTCTGAGCACATGCACAAACAGATTCAAAATCAGCTTATTACCCGCTGTTACCAGACTCCTAAATGACCCTCCTATGGGCTGATCTGATTAATACTACACCCTGTATGCTTCACCCGATGCTGGTGTCTAGGTATTTACATTGTGTAACTTATGTTGCCCTAGTGTGTATTTTCTTTTCTCTTCATGTACTAAATGATCTGTTTGAGCTGCTCACAGAAAAATACTTTTCGCTTAACCTCGGTACACGTGACAATAAACAAATTCAAATCTAAATCCTTGATCGGACCTCTAATTCAATTATCTCCAAATGCACCCCAGTACCAGATTTACCTCATAGCAGCTGCCTCACATTAATTAGAGTTTCAGGGTATCAAAGATCATTCCCCAAGTTATTTTCCTTTACAGCTTCCACAATGAATATCTTTTCATGTTACATATCTGTTTATCATGGTTAGCTCTAAACTGTAGTGTCCTTTATTTACAGCGCCCCAAAAACTACTGCAAGACATTTTTATAACTATGGGCATTAGCATATTCTGCCTGCAATTATAAAACCGGCAAACCAGAGGTGTTAAGCCCCAGAACAAATTCTCCAAACAAAAACCACAAAGATGGCTCTTCAAGAAGCAACCACCAGCAGTCCTAATAAGGAATGAATTTAGGCCACTGATGTACCATCAATTGAACGCAAGACGGGTTGCTGTACAAAAGTATGGCTTTAATAAGCTAGATGTTAGCCCTGCGGTCAACTACAGTAAATGGACGACTGCAGGGCGCACTGGGTATTTATACCCCACCCTGGAGGCGGGGTTAACTCAGCCTCTCGACCAATGGGGGAGCCGTCACATGACTGGTCTCAACCAATCGGTCGAGAGGCACATGACCGACCAGGGCCAATGGTAAGCCGGTGTTCTGCACCAATGGCAGGCAGCTATGTTAATCATACCACCACAGCCACTCTGAACTCAATACTATGAGATGGAGGTGGTGCAATACATGCTCTGCCCATTGGTGCATGAAAATAGCATTAGGATTTTACAACTGCAGTAATTAACAATAGACGTTCTGATCTGCCTCAGCCAAGAGTGCCGGTCAGCCAATTCAAGGGCTGTTCGCGATGCAAAATGAAAATCGTCTGTCAATAACCCTGATTTGCAGAATAAATGTGGTGATCGGCAGACAAAAACTATTCCATGTGATTTTGATAAATGTCATTCCTAAAATTCTGCGTTTAAATATTTAAAATTCTACTCGATAATAATTCGGAATATTTAAAGCATTTTTGTAGGTAAGGCATGGATATTCTACTTGTCTGTCAAATTTTCAGGAACTTGGGAGTGAATGAAGGTGAAGAATTCCTCAGGGATGTTCTCCACCAAATACCCACCATGTTGTTTGTCCCTCTCCCCCATTTCTATTGCCCCATTGGGCAATAAACTCACCCATATGTGGGAAGAACAAGATGCAAATTAATGAAATAGATTCACCAACATAATTTTGACAATTTGCATTTTTACAGCACTGAGATGTCTGTATGCCCGGTAGTTCCAGCATTATAATGCTGACGGAGAGAGCGTAGAATTGTTAGCTGCTGTAGACCTGTGTAATGAATTATTCAGAACTTTTATCCGCATATTAGGGGGTGAAATCACAAGAGGCTGAGTAATTTGGCTCCGATATTTAAATGATTCAAGAGCTCGAAAATTATCCAGAAACAGAGTTTGATGGGTGGAGCCTCCTCTCTCCCACACAGCAATTACCTGTGGAGGAAGGAGGAGTAGCGGTGAAATATCCAGAGTATACCAAGAATGAAAAGTTATGTATATTTTCAAAAATGAAAGTCAGGGTATTGATGCTTCTTGCCTACCTCCCGCATCCCCGCATTGAACCCCCACTGATTTTCTGCCATTCCTATGGAAAAATCATCACATTGTGGTCAAATCAACCAAACCAAATAAAGTTTTCTGGGTAGGCAAACAAATCAAGCCCCGTGAGAAAGCAGCTCTAACAGAGCAACAGGTAAGCAGTATTCAACTGTGCTCTGGATGGAGAGCAGTCTGATGAAACCCAGAAGCTGCACGAAACATGCTGTGTCTCAAATTCACGTTAGAATTTTAAACTTCCATGGGAAAGAATAAACCACTAAGTTACACACTGAATAGTGGTTTATTTAGTAACTATACATGTGAAGTGCATTGCCCTGTGTATAACCCACTTTTCTACTGAAATCTATGCACGTGGACAAAACATTGGCCTATGTTGTGACAACTGTGGCTAGTCAACAATTTCTCCACAACACTGGGATTACGGAGCAATATAACATTTTCAGTATAATTCAGAAGACGACTAAGCGTACTAGAATTCTGGGGGCATATCACCCCAGTTTCAGTCCCCAAAGCATGCAGTTTAAATCCAATGTTATTTATCCCATACTTTAGCAAGATCTGGAGGGCAAAGTGGTTCATTATGTGATAAACTGTGGTCTATCTAATAATGTCCCACTCTCACTCTATTGTAGACAAAATTAAGAGTTGTCCTTTGCGAAGATGTCGTCAAATTATCAAATTTATAACAATTACTTTCTCATTCTGCGGAACAAGCCACAAGGGAACATCAACTATATAGCATCATTTGGGGACATTTTCCACCAACATTTAAGAGTACCATTACCCTAAATGAGTTAAGATTATTCTCAGCCTATATAATTTTCCATCAAGAGATTCTCAATTATTGTGCTGAATTTACCCTTCGGGAAGAGACCTATTTATCAATTGTGTTTCTGTGACTGTGCAAATCTTTTTAATTTCAGTTTTATCAAATCAATATTTTCCCAGTAATTTCCAAAGCAATTTATTTCTGGTCATAAATTCTGAGAGCAGAGTTTTAATTAGATAAAAATTTGCTTTTACTGTCGAAAACAGTTTTTTTTGTTGATCCTTATGTTTATCGCTGGATGCGTCACAGCCCCCGTATCTACATTATAATTTCCTGCAGTTCAGTATTCCAAAAAACGCAGCACCCTGACAAATTGACAGTAAACAGTCTCTGCCTGTTACATTGTCTCATCGGAGCTCAGAAATTATGGCTTTGCAGCCAACATGCTCATCAAGTGCGTTCACTGATTTTCTTTGGTGATCACTCGCTAACGAGTATGATTGCCACCGAAGAAATCCCACGTTACTGGTCATGCGTTGTATGAGTCCAGGCGTGGCTGATGAGCCCGACCCTAGAGCCGCATCTTCAATTGCACACTTGGTCCTTCGACTCTAGGCCGCTGATATCCTCACATGAATTGCCCGTAGACAAATATAAAAATGGATGCTAGATGAAACATAGAACCAGTTGGATATTACTTCCCATCAAAAACATAGTTTCACGTGTTACAGTATATTAAAACAACATTTTTGTAAACCATACAATTTCAAGCTACTGCAAAATTAATGTTTCAGTGTCATTTCTTCTTTTAGTTTATGTGTTTCATGACATTCCCCTATTAAAAGCCGTGTGCGAGCGCTATTAACGTCAATAATCCCATTGCTCTATACCTTTTCATAGGTGTCAGCAGACACTTGGATGTAAGCAAGTAAGTCTACAAATGCAAAGGACACACAAAGTTGCAATTTCTCCACTATGATCTCAATGTTTGCTATTTACATGATTGGGTTTTAGCAAACATTTCCTTTTGGTTTGCAGAAAGCAGAACAAGGGGCTGGATTCTCCGCCGGCAGGATGCTCCATTTTGCCGGCAGCCCAGGGGTTTCCCGATGGCGTGGGGCTGCCCCACAATGGGAAACCCCAGCTGGATTCTCTGCACGCTGAAATCGCAGCCGGCGCCAGGGCGGAGAATCCATTTCCCTGCATGGAATCGGGACCGGTGCCGGTTCCCCGATTCTCCGGGCCCGGAAAGCAGCGTACTCGGAAAGTACGCCTTGCCGCATATCTCTTACCTGCGACCATTTCTGGAGGCCCACCCCGCCATTCTCTGCACCCGACCGCCCGAAGTCCCGATGGTGTGGATCTAACATGTTCCTGCCGGTCGGAATACTAGCGTGGCGGCTGCAGACTCCTGGTCAGGGGCGGGCCGATCGGGGGGCAGGGAGGACATGATGTGCAACCGGGCAACATTTGGGCAGGCGGTTCGGGTCGGGTGCGCGGCCAATCAGGGACACTATGTCTAAGGTCCAGCTTCAAGGTCTGAATCCTCCAGTTTGTTTTTGGTGGTCCCAGTGCTGGGAATGAAGACATCAATTATAATGCTCTGCATATATTAGTATTGATAATAAACCCATCATTGTTAGTTAGCTAACTGGTCGGCAATTATTACATTTACTACATTGGTGATGTGGAAAATAACTCAGATTGCAACGAAGAAAAAATTTTGAAGTAAAGTTCAGTTGCAAGAGTTGCAGAACAAGTCCAATTGAGTCCAGCCTGCAGAAGAGCAAAATGCAGTCATGCCTCTCTTTGGAAAATTAGAAGCTTTTCATGCTGCAACTGAAGACTGGATACAATATGTGGAGCGTTTGGAATACTTTTTCCCTGCGAATGAAATAGAAGGGGAGGATAATAATAATAATACTAATCTTTATTGTCACAAGTAGGCTTTGTAGCCATCTGGGATGGCCACTTCCAACTAAGCACAGAACAACTCGCAAAGACTGATGGGTAAAATGGACAAGCCAAGAGTCAGGCAGGTTCTGAGCCTGAAATGCATATTTGTCAGCAAAGTCCAGACGGTATCGAAACACTGTCCCATTAGCATGTTAATCAGGCCGATTAGCAGGTGATGGCCCATCGCTCACAACACCGGCTCGTTAGTCTAGAGGTAAGATTCTCGCTTCGGGGTTTGTGCTGCACGAAAATGTGAGAGGTCCCGAGTTCAAATCCCGGATGCGCCATTTGATAAGAGGCAGCACGGTAGCATTGTGGATAGCACAATTGCTTCACAGCTCCAGGGTCCCAGGTTCGATTCCGGCTTGGGTTACTGACTGTGCTGAGTCTGCACATCCTCCCCGTGTGTGCGTGGGTTTCCTCCGGGTGCTACGGTTTCCTCCCACAGTCCAAGGATGTGCAGGTTAGGTGGATTGGCCATGATAAATAGCCCTTAGTGTCCAAAATTGCCCTTAGTGTCCAAAATTGCCCTTAGTGTTGGGAGGGGTTACTGGGTTATGGGGATAGGGTGGAGGTGTTGACCTTGGGTAGGGTGCTCTTTCCAAGAGCCGGTGCAGACTCGATGGGCTGAATGGCCTCCTTCTGCACTGTAAATTCTGACAATAACACAAAGGACTGGTACTCCAGCTACTTTGGGACATGCCCAGTCATCCAGATCCTCGCCCATTTATTGGCTCAGGAATTGAACGGAGTGATCAGGGATCACCCAATTAGTAAGGCCCAAATTGAAGGACCACCCAAAAGAGTGCGAAAGCCCCCAAGTATAAAAGAAGAGTTTGTCATGTGCTCGCTCTCTTTTGGCCTTGGTACCCCAGTCATGGTCATCACCAATCACAGCAACACCAGAAGCAAGTTTGAGTTCAACACCCACTACCAGACGGACTGAGCAGCAGTTACCCCTTCGAACCCAAGAGATCCAGAATTGAACAGCAGCTACTGTTTCCTGACCTAAACCGGGTGTCCGAAGTTAAATACAGGTTGTCTTAGTAATAGGTGTAGTTGACTAGTAGTGTTTATGTTGCATGACTGATTGTATGTAAATAAAGTACCTTTGAGCTTGAACTAATTAACTAGTCTTTGGCTCCTTGATCGATAGCCGGTTGAAACTTGTGGTGATGTCATTCGATATCTGGCGACTCTAAGCATTCGGACATAGACAATATAGAAAGAAGGCAAATTCACTGATTGTCCTAATTGGAACACAGCCAGAGTAAAGAGCATAGTAAAAAGAAATCGGCAACAGCTTACATTAACACTGCAATGAAGTTACAATGAAAAGCCCCTAGTTGCCACATTCCGGTGCCTGTTCGGGTACACTGAGGGAGAATTCAGAATGTCCAATTCAGCTAATAGAATGTCTTTCGGGACTTGTGGGAGGAAACCGGAGCACCCGGAGGAAACCCACGCAGACACGGGGAGAACATGCAGTCTCCGCACAGGCAGTGACCCAAGCCGGGAATCAAACCTGGGATCCTGGTGCTCTGAAGTCACAGTGCTAACCACTATGCTACCGTGCTTCCCCTAGGCATACACTTATATTGCTGACTGCATGTGGTACCCAGACGTATAACTTGATCTGAAGTTTAACGTCCCCAGATTCTCCCGTTGAGCTAGCAGAGGGGCATTATCACCCTAAGCCCTCAGTAGTATTACAACGGTACAAATTTAACGCCATGGGGAGAAGCCCAGGAGAAACCATTACAGCCTTTGCAGCACGGCGAAGACAAATCTTTGGGTTCGCATTGAATGTCATGCTAAGGGACGGATTGGTATGTGGTGTAAGCAATGCAGCTATACGGTGCAAATTGTTAGCTGAAGCAGAGTTAACTTTTAAAAAGGTGCTGAAATGGCATCAGAGATAGCGCCGGGATGGGCACGCAGGAGCTGCAAAGTGCACAGAGCTCTGAGGTCCACCAGTTAGGATGGGAAGCTGTGAGCAACGGTGGCCCCAGGAGTGAAGGTATTGGTTTAAGCAGAGACAATTAAGTAGATGCCCCAAAGTCTAGAAGATTTAAACAACATCCAGTGAATAATGCAAAGTGCTATCGGTGCGGGGAAAGTCACTTCCCAGAAACGTGGAGATTTAGATGAGTGTTTCATGTGTGGAAAAAAATGACATTTGTGGCACAACTATTAAAACAAGCAGGGCTTCCCCCACCACCAGCAGAGTAAATAAACATGCCTCAGTGCATAGTGTGGAAGATTGCCCAGCGGGGGAATGGGATGTTTTGTTGATGAATAATGTGAAAGTGGGAAAGGTAGCCTCCATCACACTGCTGTTGTTAGTGAATGGCCAACCACTGAAGATGGAAGTAGACACAGGATATCAGCTACTGTCATGAGCAAACCAACCTCCCACTATCTCCAAGAAGGGGTTAAACCCTGAAGTTGAAGAGTACTACATGTAAACTGCTACATATCCCAGAGAAGCCATGAAATTAGTCGGGGTGACCATGACTCTAGTAAGTTATGGACAGCAGTTACCGTTGATAATGGTATCAGGACAAGAGCTGAATTTAGTGGGGTATGAATGGCTCCACAAGTTGAGCCAGCTGGAAATTTTTGAAATGAAAGAGGGGGTGGGGGGCAAGCTTGAAGTCATAAAGCAATAGCAAGATGTGTTCCAGGATAAATTGGCAAAAATAAAAGGGATGCAAGCAAAAACCCATGTGGATCCAAAAGCTACTCCAAGACTTTTTGGAGCAAGATCTGTGTCCTACTCATTCGTTGAGAAGGTAGAGTCAGAAATTAGTACTCCAATGGGTTTCTGGGCTTTCAGCAAAGAATACATTGCAAGGCTTCAATGAGAGCCAAGGAATCCATTCGCCTGTGAATCAAGAGCCCAAAGAAAATGTTGCTTGATTGTCAGCTTTGACTCTCTTATTAATGCTGTTAATTTCGCAAATGTTTATTTACTATTGAAACTTTAAAAGGTCTGTATGATTGACAACTTTATTGGGCTGTAGCAAAAAGGAACTTCTATGAAGAAAGTGGAAAATTATCAATGAATGATTTACTTTAATGCTGGTTTTTACACATCCGATTGCCATCACACGGTTCATTGACACTTCATGGTGTTTTGTGGATGAATGGGCATGGAAGTGTCATAACTTGGCATTGGAGACATGAGGAGCCAGAGAGGTGGTTGGGGGTCATATCTTGGTATGACGGCATGAGGGGGCTAGTTTGATGGGTGTGGGAATACGTTGGCATGGAGGCATCAGGAGCCAAAGAGGTTGGTGGGGAGCATGCCCTGGTGGGGTGGCATAGGGGGCCATAGGGGTTGTTTGGGGAGAGGCATGTGTGGGACCTTTTGGACTTACCTTTTACAAGTTCCCCATGCAGACTGAGGTTCACAACACCTCTGAGATGCCGTGAACAACGACTCTTTGAAAATTTGTCATAGCTGCATGAAAACTGCAGAGGACTAGGACATGCCTATTCCCGCAATGCTGCCAGCCAAGTCAGGAGTGCAGGGTTCAGGCTTTTGACCCGAACCAGCCTTCAACCATAAACCACACTGGGAATGGGGTTGGGAATCCTGGAATTGAGATCCGAGCACCAATTTTAAAGGGCTCCTGAGTCATCCCAACTTGGATAAAATCCAGGCCTATATTTTTCCTCTCCAACAATTCGGCCACAATTCGATCTGAAACAACCAGAAATTTTCAATCGCCACTGCCTCCAGTGAACCAAGAGAATATCCTTCAGGACAGCTTAACAAACAATTTAAGAGCTTTGTAAACAAGTGTACTGTTTCTTTTTACTCCATTAATAATCTAAGTGCATCTTGCTTCTTTCAAAATCATCTTTTCTTGTGTGTTGCATTTCCATATCATGTATTGTAAAAAATAAACATTTATCCTTTCTTTTGATTTAAACTTGCAAGAAGGGCTGTTTGCGTCTGTTCTTTAAAGTCTTAGCATTGAAGGGGTTAAAACTCTCCTCAAAAATACACCTTGTTGCAGACAGTCAAGAGATGAGAAAGGAGGGGGGGAAATTATTCCATATCTCTCCCCATTGGAATAAATTAGGGGCTGGAAGATGTGGTTTGAAGCCATTGGACAGCAATTAGTTTGGATGCGGGAATTAAAATTAGTTATCAAAACGAAAAGAAAACAAAGAATCAACAACTGGCTTTCTCAGAGTTTCATTGGGCCAAGCATTTAAAATAACCACATTCGATGCTAAAACCTTTGTAGGCCAAGACACATATTGCTTGGATCAACTGAAAATAGTCAAATAAATTATAAGTATCTGAATTAGCCATGTTTTCAATTAGCCCACACTGCTTCATAATTAACAGTAGTACCAAATGTAGTGCTGGAATAAGATGTGTGTCACAGTAGCCCAAACTCACAGGTCAATATTTGTTTCTTTAGCTAATGCAGTAAGTATAAAACATCCTAATTAAACCAGAGAAATACAAGGTAATGTGGTTGTACTGCAGCAAAGGAAAAGGACAATGAAGATAAACTCCAATAAGATTAAAACCTGTTTAAATTATTTCCATATATAGATTTCCACTCCATGCAATGGTGTGCATGGTTAAAGGTTAAGCATTTAACTATGCATAAGGTTAAAGATAAACTCAGTAAGGTTATATCTGGCTACATTTTTAGACTACAAATTATAGTCAACCATTATTTCAGATTAAATTTCTGTGCTCCCCTGCACTATAATTTGCTAATTGCTGCTGCACGTCAAGTCAAATACTTTTCTCCTTGATTTTTCTTCTTCTTTAGAATAGATCTCCTCCACCACATGTCATTCACAATTAAGCAAAAAAACAAGTAACTCCCCCAGATCCCCATTTCCGTTCCTCTTCAGCTGACTAGAAATATGGGAGTGTGCAAGGAGCTGCCCTTGGTAACACATCAGCAATTAATCTGCAACTCTTTGCTGTAGCGCATTGCCGCAACACTCTGAAGCAGGTAACTTTGGAAGAATAAAAAGCAGCAGCAATGTGTTATCCCAATGTATAAGTGAATGAAAGTGTCACCCTCATTTACATTAGAGGATAGACGTAGCACTCAATTTTCCAAGTGATCTTCTTATTTTGTATGAACTGTATTCAAATATTTGTTGGAGTGCTGGAATGAGACCTCACAATCATGTTTGTCAATCATTGTAGGACGTGCTGTCAGTGAAAGGTTGTAGGAAACCAGAAGCATTGATCCATCTCCAAAATTGCACTGTGTTGGTGATGCTCCACTGACGATATTAAATGGACAAGATTGTCAGCAATGTTCTTCTGCATCTGTTTACACACACAATGTGGCTGTACAATGGCAATAAAATGTCAATTACTTACCCAAATGCTGCCAAGAGGGAGAAATAAATTAGACAGACCAACAAGAATGCAAGGATCTGGGGGGAAAAATAATTCAAGGCCCGCAACTTCATTGTATGAACCTAAAATTTGTAGACTGACAATTTTATGACTACTTCAGGGACTTCAAGAGTGGCTTCAATCTGAAGGTGTGTAAGATCATCTTTCAACAGAATCTAAGCAGCATGATGAAAGACAGGATGTAGGAACAAAACAATCTCTATACCTGAAGGTAATAGGAAAAGCCAATAAATGACAAGTGTGAAGATAATGTGCAATTTACCAGGCAAAAACTGGTCCAAATACAGGTAAGATGTGTGAAGTGAGGCTGCTCACAGGTACAATGCATGTTTGAAGATCTTTAACAACTCAACTAGCGAGCTTTCCTTGCTCTATCCTATTCCAGTGATTCACTTTTGACTTGCAGATTTCTAATTATGTTTCACTGACATGAATTCTATTGAATATCAATCTTTATAACTAGGATTTGAAATCACAACCTGCTGGCTGTTAATCCAGTATCCTAATCATGAGGCTACCATATCCCCTCCTCGGCTACTGCAACAATAACAGGATTCCCAAAAGCTTAGTTGCCCCTTGTAATACTGTATTTATATGAAAGACTTCAAAATACAAACACAGGGGGGATTTATTCCAAAAAAATGACTAAGTGTCATTTTGGGCAGTAAAGCTGGTGCGAATCATGCCAGCTGTTTCGTCGTGATTCCCATCGCAATTTCCCACACTTAAGGGCCGGGATTCTCCCCTACCTGGCGGGGCGGGGGTTCCCGGTGTGATGGAGTGGCGTGAACCACTCCAGCGTCGGGCCACCCCAAAGGTGCAAAAGTCTCTGCACCTTTAGGTGCCAAGCCTTAACATTGAGGGACGAGGCCCGCGCTGGAGTGGTTGGTGCTCTGCCGGCTGGCGGGAACGGCCTTTGGCGCCATGCCAGTCGGGCCCGAAGGCACTTCGCCGGCCGGCGGAAGTCCGTGCATGCGCCGGAGCGTCAGCGGCTGCTGATGTCATCCCCGCGCATGCGCAGGGGAGGGGGTCACTTCCGCCTCCGCCATGGTGAAGACCATGGCGAAGGCAGAAGGAAAAGAGTGTCCCCACGGCACAGGCCCGCCCGCCGATTGGGCCATGATCGCAGGCTAGGCCACCGTGGGGGCACCCCCTGGGGCCAGATCACCCCACGCCCCCCCCTCCCCCTAGGGCCCCGGAGCCTGCTCGCGCTGCCTGGTCCCGCCGGTATGGTAGGTGGTTTGATCCAAGCCGGCGGGACCAGCATGACAGCGGCGGGACTTCGGCCCATCGCGGGCCGGGGAATCGCCGGGGGAGAGCCCGCCGACTGGCGTGGCGTGATTCCTGCCCCCGCTGAATCTCCGGTGCCAGAGACTTCGGGACACGGCGGGGGCAGGATTGATGCCGGCCCCCGGCGATTCTCCGACCCGGCAGGGGGGGTCGGAGAATCCCACCCAAGTTATTTTTTTGGAGCCAGGGGTGAAGTTTGCAGAGGATCTGAAGTTGCCGGCAAGTCTGGCCTCAGAGATTGGGAGCTCCAACTTTAAAGGTGCCCCGATCTCAAAGTGATGGTGCAGGCCCCCTGCCAACAACGACACAGGCATCTGGAGTTCATTGCAACCCCCTCACCCATCCTTTCTGGCAGCAACACCCTCTTCTCCCCTACCCCCAACAAGGATCACTGGCTTCAGGGCCTTCCCAAAATGTCTCGCTTAGGCCCTGCCACCTTCAAGCTGGCATCAGGCCTCCCCTCCTTCCAATCGCTGATACCAGCAACCCCCCTCCCCCATAGGTGAGCGACACCCAGGTATGGGGTCACAATATGTCCCCCACTTCATGGCGCCCTTTTCTTGGCACGCTCTCTTCCTGACCATACCCCCTTTCATGCCTGCCCCTTGGCAGTACCCTTACAATGCCATGTCCCTGACCACCCATGGACTCCTATGACCTCCAAGCCCCCAGGGTGACATCACGTCTGATCTCCGGCAGTGGAAACCAGTAGCGATTCCCGCTAGCCTCTGCTGCGGCTGAGTAGAATCCCGGGAGCTGGGAGAATCTAATTTTAACCGGACAAAGCATATTTAAATGCCTATTTAAATACGCTAATCTGGTTCACGCCCAGCAAGGACATGAACCGGATTAGGACAGGTGCAGAGGACAGGGAGCATCGTGCTCTGTTTGCACCCGATGCAAACCTCATTTAGGGCTCTCCCGATATTGGGGAAACCATCCCCATAGGTAGATTTTGCCAAATGGATGAAATAGGTTTTTATAGGCCAGTGATGGGGAAAAACACCATTGACCTATGTGGACTGGCTGAGCACAGAACTCAATCAGAAAAAATTAGAGCAAGAGCATGCTGAAGGCTCAATTTGCATTATTGCTATATTACTGATGTCTTTATAGATGCTAATGAAAACCATCTGCTTAGATGAGTCCCAGTGCTTCCAGAGACCTTGTTGCATTACTGCTGAAGTCAAGGCTGCTGAAAGTGGCAGTTTTGTAAGTTAATTGCACCACAAGTTTCTGGAAATTGGCCTCAAAATTTAACATAATCATTTACACAACAAAAGGGCTCCATTAACACAGTATTACTCCATGCTATTGTACCAGCTAAACCCTGATGTGACAATCATATGTGTTCATCTAAATTTCTAATGCAATCAATGATTATCTAATTACTGTATACTCTAATAGCTCCATACATCATATTCTAAAATTAGAATATAGACGTGATATTAATATTTCATGTTGAGTTGTAATCAAAGAGGCTGACATTGATGTTCTATCAGAGATTTTGGATGTATAGATTAGCCAACTCTTATCCTCAGAGATAGAATCATCGAATCCCAACAGTGCAGAAGCTGGCCATTTGGCCCATCGAGCCTGCACTGACTCTTCCAAAGTCCATTTTACCTGGACCCAATCTCCCGCTCTACTCATGTAACCTCACCTAATTTGCACCCACCTTTTATTGTGGGAAGAAACCAGAGCACCTAGAAGAAACCCACGCAGACACGGGGTGAATGTACAAACTCCATACAGTTACCCAAGGTCAGAATCAAACCCAAGTCCCTGGTGCTGAGAGGCAGCAATGCCGCCATGCCGCCCCTAAAGCTGATGGATCTTTCTAGAAAATTAGTTCTAAGTGCTCCAAAGATTTCACCTTCAAAACTCATTGCGATTTTTTCTTCTCAGTTCAGCCCAATATGTTGCGGCATTATTTAACTCTCATTTTAAGAACATTAGCCTGCTTTTCAATTTGAGAGATGTGGGAAAAATGAATTTGTTGCACATTCATAAGAATAAATCTTATTGCATATATGCTCAGCCCTCTCTGCTCTTTCTCCATCATTCGCTGTGAAACTTTGAATCTTGGTACCTCGCTGCGGATGAACCACAGGCAACGTGAATTCATATCTAAAGTGCCATCAACAGAAAATTGGTACTTTATTAGGCAACGTATCTGCCATTACCACCCAAGGCAATAGTGGCATGCATTGGAGCTAAGTTCACTTTTCATGAAATTTCAGTAACCTACCTCACCAATGATGTGGAGATGCCGGCGTTTCACCTGAGGAAGGAGCAGTGCTCTGAAAGCTAGTGTTTGAAACAAGCATGTTGGACTTTAACCTGGTGTTGTAAGACTTCTTACTGTACCTCACCAATGAGTCAGGTGTTGCAATATAGCAGCTTGTAATACTTTTCCTGGCAGGAAACGGCTTCTATACATAACATGAGGCCATTTCCACCTAGTGCAATTTCAGTAACTAACCCAGAGAGGTACTGGAAATATATTAATTAGCTCACTAATATTTATGCAACAATATAAACTCTTCACTGAAAAAAAACCGAACAGATTTTGTTTCAGACAACACTCAGCCTATTCAATCTGACAGCAGGTGGCATTGTATCAATTTAAATATATTGGTTAGATAGATCCAGTGATCTACATCTGTATGCTCAAGCCGTCAGGAGTCGTGTCAATGCCAGATTCATCAGTCGCATTCACAAGACAGCCCCGAGCGTCACCCAAGCACAACACCATCCGCGCTCTCAAGACCAACTGCAACACCGTCATCAAACCAGCAGACAAAGGAGGGGCCACCGTCATACTGAACAGTACGGACTACTGCAAAGAAGTATACCGACAACTCAACAACCTGGAACACTACAGACAGTTACCCGCAGATCCAACCAAGGAACACATTCGCCAACTCAACAGACTGATCAAGACCTTGGATCCAGACCTTCAGAGCACCCTACATGCTCTCATCCCACGTAATCCCCACATTGGAGATCTCTACTGCCTCCCGAAAATACACAAGGCCAACACACCAGGCCGTCCTATCGTTTCAGGCAATGGGACCATGTGTGAGAACCTCTCTGGCCACATCGAGGGCATCTTGAAACCCTTCGTACAAGGTACGCCCAGCTTCTGTCGCGACACAACGGACTTCCTACAGAAACTCAGAACCCATGGACAAGTTGAACCAGGAACATTCCTTGTCCCAATGGATGGCACTCTACACCAGCATCCCCCATGACAACAGCATTGCTGCAACAGCCTCAGTCCTCAACACCGACAACTCCAGACGCAATTCTGCAAATAATCCGCTTCATTCTAGATCACAACGTCTTCACCTTTGACAACAAATTCTTCATCCAGACGCACGGAACAGCCATGGGGACCAAATTCACACCTCAATATGCCAACATCTTCATGCACAAGTTTGAACAAGTCTTCCTCACCGCACAGAATCTTCAACCGATGTTATACACCAGATACATCGATGACATTTTTTCCTTTGGACCCATGGCGAAGAATCACTGAAACGACAACACAATGACATCAATAAGTTCCATCCCACCATCAGACTCACCATGGACTACTCTCCAAAATCAGTTGCATTCTTGCACACACTCACCTCCATCAAGGATGGTCACCTCAGCACTTTGCTTTACCGCAAGCCCACAGATAACCTCATGATGCTCCACTTCTCCAGCTTTCACCCTAAACACATAAAAGAAGCCATCCCCTATGGACAAGCCCTCCATATACACAGGATCTGCTCAGACGAGGAGGAGCGTAACAGACATCTACAGATGCTGAAAGATGCCCTTGTACAAACGGGATATGGCACTCGACTCATCAATCGACAGTTCCAACGCGCCGCAGCAAAAAACCGCACTGACCTCCTCAGAAGACAAACACGGGACACAACCGACCCTTCGTCGTCCAGTACTTTCCTGGAGCGGAGAAACTACGACATCTTCTTCGCAGCCTTCAACACATCATCGATGAAGATGAACATCTTGCCAAGGTCATCCCCACACCCCCACTACTTGCCTTCAAACAACCGCACAACGTCAAACAAACCATTGTTTGCAGCAAACTACCCAGCCTTCAGAACAGCAACCACGACATCACACAACCCTGCCAGGGCAATCTCTGCAAGACGTGCCAGATCATCGACATGGATACCACCATTACACGTCAGAACACCACCCACCAGGTACGCGGTACATACTCGTGTGACTCGGCCAATGATGCCTACCTCATACGCTGCAGGAAAGGATGTCCCGAAGCGTGGTACATTGGCGAGACCATGTAGACGCTGCGACAACGAATGAATGAGCATCGCGCGACAATCACCAGGCAGGAATGTTCCCTTCCAGTCAGGGAACACTTCAGCAGTCAAGGGTATTCAGCCTCTGATTTCCGGGTAAGCGTTCTCCAAGGCAGCCTTCAGGACACGCGACAACACAGAATTGCTGAGCAGAAACTTATAGCCAAGTTCCGTACGCATGAGTGCGGCCTCAACCGGGATCTTGGATTCATGTCGCATTACATTCACCCCCCACCATCTGGCCTGGGATTGCAAAATCCTACCAACTGTCCTGGTTTGAGACAATTCACACCTCTTTAACCTGGGATTACCCCTATCACTGGATCTGTGAAGATTTGATTACCCGCAAATGCTCGCATTCCAAACATTGTCTGGCATCTTTGACTTTGTCTATATATATGTTTCTGGAACATACCTCTTCATTCACCTAAGGAAGGAGCAGTGCTCCGAAAGCTAGTGTTTGAAACAAACCTGTTGGACTTTAACCTCGTGTTGTAAGACTTCTTACTGTGCTCACCCCAGTCCAACGCCGGCATCTCCACATCATTACAATAAATTTGATGGCGTCTTTTGAAAATATTTTAAAAGTTCACTTTACAACTTGGACAACTACATGCTTATAAATGTTTGCCATCAGAGTAACAACTACTGTTGACCAGAAATAAGGTCATGTCTGCATCATGTTCAATCCTCAAAGTTTGATGTTACTTAAATTGATTAAAAATTGATGCTTATTATCTCAGTGCCAGCACGTTAAATATAGCATAAAGATAAAGTGGGTGACTTGGTGGGGGGAGAGAATCAGTTGATGCACTTGCCTCGTTTGAATGATAGATCTTATTGGTTGAGCACAAAATAAAAGAATTCAATGCCATAGAAGAAACATCAATAGCATGGATCCCCACCTCTCCAAAGAAGATTGAACGGTATTAAGCAGCCCACAATAAAAAAGGAGGGAATACACTTTTGTACCTATTTTATAAAAAAAGCACCATTACTCTCGAAGCTTGTATTAGTTTATACTCTCATTGACCGTGGCTACAAGAGGGCTATGATACATTTAAACATAGGGTAGCATTTCCTTTGAACCTCACATAAAATATCATATCTAAAATTGGATTTTTGATATAACGTTTGCATGTTTATGTATTTATGGACACACAAACACACACTAATTACATTAGCCATATTATGCTGTGTATGTGATCTCAATACATAATTAATGTTCGACAGCAATGAATGTTAAAGCGCCATGAATATTTGCGAATAAATGTTTAAAAATGACTAAACCTTTAGCAGTAGTATTGAATCAACAATAATTGATATTTAATTGCAAACAACTAACATTTTCATAGAGCTAATGCAGACTTGTAGCCACAACCCAGAAATCTATTAACCTTGAATTCCTGCACTATTCTTTCTGCACAGTGGGAGTTAACCTCAATAAAGCAGCAGTTTTCAATTTATTTTCCTATATCAACCCATTTTCTGTGAAATTGTAAGCATTTGTTTGTAAGAGGTGTTATTGTAATGCAATGCTTTACTTGAGTATTGTGCACATAAAATAAATTACAAATTCCAATGACAATCAAAAATTAAATTAGCGACTCAATTTATATTGCGGATATGATTTAGTTTGCGTGACTTATAATTTAACTGTACTCTAACTCACTTCTAACAAATATAATTTATTAAGGCATGCTGCACACCACAATCTAATACTTGCCTCATTCGAAAATTGCAATTTTTTCTTTGTCTATTTGAAGTCATTTATTTGTACTTAAATTTAATTTGTATTTGGTAGAAACACTTCGCAGATTCTTAGAAGCAGCCCTTTCTAACATTTGATTCCAACCTAGTAAATTAAAATACACATCTTTGCAAAATCAGTAAGGTCCCTGTATTCATTCTTTATTGAAACTCTAGTCACATTGAATTACTTTACTACTATATCCAAGTTTGCATTAAAGCTGTGGCAATAAACAGGTGTACCAAAATGCATTAAAAAAAATAACTGGTACATTCCACGGTTCGGGATGCATAAACAGAGATAGTTTAACCAGCACACAAAAATATCAGAAAATAATGAATGGATTTTGCCCAACAAATGGAAAAACATTAAGTTAAACAATGTTATTTTAAGCTATTTTCTGTGTACCAAAGATTGAATCTTCATCAATCACAGCATGGCTTGGTACAACTGTTCTGCACTAGTTCTGTAGCATCACATCCACTGTGAGACAATGAAACCTGCAAATTAGGGACAACTAAGGGAATTGCATCAAGTGTTCTTTTTTAAAACAGTTATTTTTTGTACAATGAACTGAATTACCTCATATCCCAGAATTAGCTGAATCTCCCTTTTCTCACCTCGTCTGATCATGTCTGATTCTGGAGACCTGTCAGTGGGGTACAATTTAAATTTTATTTTCCGCTTGTTCGTTGTTACCCTGGGGCCCTTTCCAGTGAGGGAGAGATCTCTTGATTCTGGAACCGGTTATGTTGGCAGCCTGCACTGTTGTGTGAAAAACCCCAAGAGCCAAAATAATTTTTTTAGTGAGCAGGTGAGAAAAGGAAACTAAGATCTAGGCGTGATCTAGTGTCTGCGGTGACCTAGGGTGTGATATGGACGGTAAATCTCTCGAGAGGCCTTTCGCAAGATTTACTTGGCCCAACACGCCTCATGTGATCTAATGGGACCTCACGAGACACCATAATCTGGGTCCTGCACATTGTGGGCAGGATCCATATTTGGCAAATTTGCATATTAGAGTGAGCAGCTAGCCACTGGATCTACCCAATGCATTGGGATCGAATCCCTTTACCTTGGAGACCTCAGACAAGTGCCGTTTAGCAATGGTCTCCACAAACAGGGACCAGGCAGTAAGGGACTTCAGGGGAGGCTCCCTGGCGATTGGGGTCCCTGGGTGGTTTGGCTTCTCGGCACGATGGCACCCTGGCACTGATACCACCTGGGAAGCTTGGCAGTGCCATCTGGGCATCCTGACAGTGCCCAGGTGCCTTGGTGGCATTTTGCTCACACAGGGGATCAGGCCTGGGGATGCCCTGTCCCCGTATTGGAGGGGGGGGGCAGGGGCCTGAGATGAGCTGGGGCGTTGGGGGGGGGGGGGGGGGGTGTCTGTGGTTCACTTCGGGAGGTTGAGAGATCGAGGCAACACGTAAAAATGGCGTCCTGCTCTCTTCCTTCAGTGCAGGAAATACGACTGAGTGCAACCTTGGCAGGGTTTCCCCATCAAGGCTGCCCCCCAAAAAAGAGTACTGTTAGGTAGAGGGGTAATTCCTGGCACTACAAGCACTGGGAATGACCCCTCTAATGCCACCCAGAACAGATGTTTTTTTGCTGGATCACACCCAATAGTACAAGAGAAGCCTTCAGATGTGGCCCTCTTGTAATCCTTCCTCCACATCTCAAGATCCTGGCATATTTCTCCTTCACATATTTATCTGCTTCTTTTACAGATTAAATATTATCTCAGTAGCCAAATGTAGTGACGGATCCTGCTGTCTGATAGCCCTCGGCAGAACATTCTTCTTCTCCCTGCCCTCTGTTTTTACATGTAACGACTATTCCCACTCTTGTGTTGTTGCGTCTGCTGCTGGTTCTACATAGATAGATGTTGCTCACTCTAGCACCCTTCACCCATGGTCAAAACCTAATACTATTCCCTTTCTCCTTTGCTCCCAAAAACCCCATTCCCAATCTCTTACCCCACCTGTTTGCAGAGCAACTCCTCACCCCACGCTTCTGACTTCAGAGTCTCCCAGCACTGAGGTGACTCCATTTTAGACCCCTGATGAATGACTGAACCCTTCCGATCCCTTCCAACTGTGCTCAATACGGTTATGGTTCTAGCTGATAGTTTCTGATTGCATCATGGAGATGGAGGAGTGTTATTTGTGTTGGGGTGGGGGGAGAATAAGTGTGAACCGCAGCAAGAATTTAATCTAATGATCATAATGGAAGTAATATCAAAATGGCACCCAAGAGATCCATGGTCCATTTACCAACAGGACTGGTCATTTTGTGGAATGTGGGAGTTCTTTATGCAGCATCTGTAATGGCAGAAAAAGTCTTCTATTCCTCAATTGTACAAGCATTCAGTTGTAGAAATAATTCTCTGCCACTATAGGTATTAGGTAAATAAATCCCCGTAAAAACTAAAGTCAATTATTTTTCACTCATTGTTGCCACATGCTTACCTGTATGCAATATTTCCAGTTGCAAATGCACTTGGTGATTTGAAAGTTGTCTGTAGTTCGTAACTTGTAAGTATCCGTGGTTTCAAGGGGAAGATTGTATACTATGGCACAAATTATTTGGGACTGTCAGTAAATGTCCACTATTTGCAGGCGTCCATTTGGATAGGTTTAACTGTTCTTTCAAATTCTTAATTTCTGTTACAATGCGTATTCCTAGGAGAGAGGGAAGGGTGTTGTTTACTCAACCAAAAACTAGAAATGAGGGTTTTCATAGCTGAACAGCATTATGCAATTTATAAAGATCATGGACTGTTCCGGAACAAACAGGTAGTCAGTCACTGAGGCAGACTGGCTCCCTGAAAGCAGTGGGATTCCCATGGAGGAAAGGGGATAATACATTCTGGAACCGTTTACAGGGCACTTGGGAATTGTCCTGGTTTCACATTTGTCCTATCAGTTACTGATCAGTGTTGTTATAAAACAAATACTACGGAGAACACAAAAAAACAGCGAGAAGAGAGTGTGAACAAAAGGTGGCAACACAGTGAAAAGGCAAACATGATAAAAGTCTGAGAGAAAGAAAAGAATAGAATAGGTCATTGAGAAGAGGATGCAGAGAAGAGAAAACTAACAAGAAAGAGGACAAGGAATGAAAGGGAAAAGTGAGAGAAAACAGGCAAGGGAGGATAGCAAGATCAAAAGGGGGAAAGAGGAGAAACAGAACAAAGAAAAGATGGTAAGGTGTATTGTGGGGGAAGAGGACAAAAGTGTCGAGTGAAAGAGAATAAGAAGCAGAGAAAGAAGAAAAAGATGTGAGAAAGATCACAGCATATGGAGAAAGAGAATACAAAGGGTGAGGAGGAAAGAGGATTTGAAAAAGAATCACAGAATGGTTGCAGCACAGACATGCCTATGCTGGCTCTCTGCAACAACAATCCCAATCCCACATCCTGGCATTGCCAAGGTGCCCAGGTGGCACTACCAGCTGCAGTGGCACTGCCAGGGTACCAGGTTGGCACTGTTAAGGTGCCAAGATGGTATTTTGTGCATGGCGGCAATCGAGCTGGGGGGCCCCCATATTGAGTTGGGGCTTGGTGGGGGGTGGGTGTGGGGTTAGGGTTACAGATTGGTGGCTCCTGAAATTTAAAAATGCTGACCCGTTTGCTCACTACACTGAGGAGTTCCAGTGAGCAGAACTCGTCAGTGCAGAAAACGGGCCTGTGTGCATCCTCGGCCGCCTATTCCCCGCTGAGGCTCCGTATCTAACCTGAGTGACGTTAGATAGCATTGTGTTTCTCGGCGCTGCGAGCACTAGGAACACGTGGTTAAACAAGCTCGCTTTGGGACTTTGTTTCCATTTAGTTAAATCGCATTCTCTGTTTTCTCTCACTCAACCAACTTCTTTTCCATCTTGCCTTTGTCCCTTTCACCCATGGATTTCGGGCAGGATTCCCCAGTCCACCTGGCGACTGGAGAATCCCGCCGAAGATCGATGGATTTCTCCATTGTTGGCATCTTGCTGTGGCGTTCTTGTGGCGGGAGAATCCAGCCCTTCAACATTGCTGTGTTATGTGCCACTGTATCAAATGTATTTCCTTTCAAATTAATTCATGGGATGTGGGTGTCACTGGCAAGGCCAGCATTTATTACCCACTTCTAATAGCCCTTGATAAGGTGGTGGCGAGCTACCTTCTTAAATAATAATAACAATCTTTATTATCACAAGTAGGCTTACATTAACATTGCAATGAAGTTACTGTAAAAAGCTCCTAGTCACCACATTGCGGCGCCTGTTCGGGTACACAGAAGAAGAATTCAGAATGTCCAAGGTACATAAAAGCCCGTCTTTCGGAACTTGTGGGAGGAAATCGGAGCACCCAGAGGAAACCCACGCAGACATGGGGAGAACATGCAGACTTCACACAGACAGTGACACAAGCCGGGAATTGAACCTGGGACCCTGGAGGTGTGAAGTAACAGTACTACCCACTATGCTACCAAATTAATTGTGTTATGGGAGCGGCGTTTTCAGAACCCCAAAATGTATCATGGAGTTCAACCAACCTCTCCCTTTAATGGATTGCTGCTTTTGAAGCACACGGCTTGGACTCCAGGTGTGGTATTACAATTATGGACACGTGGGTTTTTTAAACACAAAAAATGTTTATTCCATGAATTCAACTTAACCTTTTTACATAAACATTGGATCCCTTAACACCCCTTACTTCAAAGATAACCCCAAAAATAATACAACACTAAATAATCCCTCAAAATGTTCCTTCAAACCCCCAAAGGACTTCACCTTTAACAACAGACATGAGGTTACATTCAATATACGTATAGGGCGCGATTCTCCTGGGTTACGAAAACTCGGGAAGCTGGCGTCAAAAACGGGCGCGTTTGACGCCAGCCTCCGCCCCCCCGACCGGGAACCGATTCAGCTCACCGGTCGGGGCTAGCATCGCGCGGCCGTGAACTCCGGCATCACGGGCTTAACGATTTTCGTTAAGCCCGCTAGCGAGAGTTAGCGACGGGTGACGCGTCAGATGACGTCAGCCGCGCATGCGTGAATTGGACGACTCCAACCCGCGTATGCGCGGATGACGTCATCTGCACGGGCCGGTATGCCCCTCAGCCGCCCCGCGAATGGATCCGGCGGGGCGGCGGAGGGAGAAAGAGTGCGCGGGTTAAGTACCCGCTGCCCGCGATCGGTGGGCACCGATCGCGGGCCCATGGCACCCTTGGCACGGCCGTGGTACTGCCGTGCCAATCGGTGCCATGGTTCCCCGGATCGGGACTTTACGGCCGTTTTTACGAACGGTCAGACCAGGTGTGTTTTACGTTCATAAAAACGGCCGTAAAGGCCTTGGAAATCGGCCCATCGGTCAGGGGTGAATAGCTGCTTGCCGTAAAAAAACGGCGAGCAGCGACTCATGTCAGGGGGCGGCCGTGGGGGGGGGGGGGGGGGGAGAATAGCGGGAGTTTGTCGGACCAGCGTGTCCGTAAAAATTTACGCCGCCCGCTATTCTCCGAATTTTCGTGAGCGCGGAGAATTGCGCCCATAGCCTTTGGATTTTCAGACATCAACATATTAGTTCTGTGTTTTCTTCTTGCAGCTTTTTGCAAAACACACAAACATTCCCAGCTTTCTCCTCAAACCGGCTTTCTCCTTTCAAAACAGCTCACAGCAAACCAGCCATCCACTTTTCAGCTGCTCTCTCAAACTGAAACCAAAAGCCCCAAAAAGCAGAAGTGAGCTCAACTCAGCTACCCACACCCTCTGACATCACTTCAGCAATATGGGCTGCTCCATTTCTTAAAGGTACATTGCTTAAACATCCATTTCTTAAGGTACTCTCACATTACACCTCCCCCCAAGAAATAAAACCCATCAACTTCAAGGTGGTTTCATTTTTCTTTTTCCTCTCTCTCTCTCCTTCGTATTCAAGCCGCTTTAATTATTTCCCTGTTTCATTTGTTTAATTTGCAACTGAATTTTTGCCATTTCCAATGAGTCAGACTCTATCTCAGGCAACTTTAAATGCTTAACCACCGCCATAATTACCTCATCTTTTCGCATTTTGTCAGGTAATGTTAACTGCAATGTTTTTGCCAAATCTAACAGTCTGCTTTTCGTCTCTGTCCGTAAGGTACTGCGTGTGACATTCCCCACCCCCAAAAACTTCTGAGCCTCTGAAAGAGCCATTGTTCACAACACTCTCCCCACTTAAACTAAAATACCACACCGGAAAAGCAACAATCCTTCACTGCCTTTAAGTTCACAAAAGCCAATCCAATAGATAGACTTTTAACCCGGACGAGCCCCCAATTGTTATGGGAGCGGCATTTTCAGAATCCCAAAATGTATCATGGAGTTCTACCAACCTCTCCCTTTAATGGATTGTTGCTTTTGAAGCACACGGCTTGGACTCCAGGTGTGGTATTACAATTATGGACACGTGGGTTTTTTAAACACAAAAAATGTTTATTCCCTGAATTCAACTTAACCATTTTACATAAACATTGGATCCCTTAACACCCCTTACTTCAAAGATAACCCCAAAAATAATACAACACTAAATAATCCCTCAAAATGCTCCTTCAAACCCCCAAAAGACTTCACCTTTAACAACAGACATGAGGTTACATTCAATATACTTATAGTCTTTGGATTTTCAGACATCCACTGAAAGGAAAAGGGATGGTCAGGTTGTGTGTATACATATACCCAATGGCCTGCCACTACAAACCTGGCAACCTTATGGCGATGGCAATAGCTGGCCAGATGCTGACTGAATTATTCTTTACTACTGTTATGTGCCAGGGTTTAGAGAACCCTAAAGTGTATCATGGAGTTCACCTGACCCACAATATTTAGTAGATTGTGGTATGTGGAGCACACGGCCCACTCTACAGGTGTGGTGCATCAGAAATGGAAAAGTATTTTTTAAAGCAAAACAATGGTTATTCTATGAACTCAAGTTAACCTTTTTAAAACATACAGTGAACATCTTAGCAACCATCAATTCAAATACAACCCTCAAAGAATACAACACTAAGTAATCCTTAATCACTTCCCAAACAACATCCAGAAGACAAAAGAAATACATTTTAACAGATGCACATCAGGTTTACATTCACTACTGAAAACATTTATAATTCTGAATTCAGCAAATGATCAAAAAATAGTCTTTACATGGCAGATAGATCAATAGTACACCTGCTTTGTCTGGCTTCAGCTCCAACACTGAAAACAAAACTAAAACACACCCTGCAGAAACAGCCTAAAACGAGAATAAAAAGCTGACAGACAGCCCAGCTCCACCCACTCTCTGACATCACTGATAAACACCCATTTCTTAAAGATATTCTCACATGACACTACTCAATTCTCAAATTGAGTTTTTACAATTAGGAACAAGGGAAATGGAACTCAGTGAGACCAAAGTAAAGAATGATCACAACACATAACACAGCAATGACCTCAGGGGCCTTGAAAGCTGCAGATAAAAGGAGTCATACCTTTGCACAATCTAAAAGGAGGAATTTCTACTCAAATATACAGTACAAAAATAATGGTAGTTGCGCAATGATTTACGAAAGAGGCAAATATTTCTTCTGTGTTAAAGTAGACAAGCTAATGTAAAAAAATGCTGAAATTAATAAGCAGCAGTACTTGACTCCCACAGCCTCTGTTACACACTGTCAGCAGACTAGAAATAAAACAGATGCTAGGATGGCACAGTGTTACTTTGGAGCCAGGCCGCAGGAGGGGGCCATGCGTGGAGCAATGGTGTGTGTGTGCCTGGGGGGGGGGGGGGGGGGGGGGGTTGATGGACAGTGGGAAGGTGGGATGGAAAGAATGCGATGGATGACGCTAGGTGTGGGGCTTGGGTCAGGGCAGGTTGGTTGGAGTCAAGTGGGGAGGCTGTGAATGGAGCCAGGTGGGGGGGTTGTGGTAGATGGAGCCGAGAGGCACTCCCTCCCTCCCCCCCACACCATCCCTCAGGGTTATTCTCACATTACCATTCAATCTGCGGGCGACAGCTTCCTGTCTTGAACTGCACTCCTGCTCCCAGATCTCAGGCCTCCTCTCTCTCCCGACTACCTCTGGTGATGGCAGCAGTGGATCCGATATCAGAACATGACGGAGGCTAGCCGCTAGTTCATGCCCAGAGTGCAGATAACATAAAATTGAAAATGGTAACGCAAATCAGAATATAAATAATGTTAAAACAAAAAAAGCAGGGTAGCTTAAACTAAGGATTTACTGTACCTCGAAGGTTTGTAGGCCTTGAGGAGATTACAGATGTAGGGAGAGACCAAAGCATGGAGGGATCTGAAACTGAGGTAGGAAATTTTAAAATGGCACGGCTGAATTTTATTCCATCACCAGCAACAGGAATTGTAACGAGCCAGGGCACTTTACTTGGCAAAATATCTGTGGCCTGACAACTGGATAAACCGTTCAAATTTTGTTCTCCCAACTTTCAAGGTGCGTTGGAATTCAATTTGCCATCCAAATTAAGTTTCCCACCAGCTAGAATTTTGAATTTTTAGTTTAACGACAGTATAGAATCATACAGTACAGAAGAGGCCCAGGGCCTTATCAAACCTGCACCGACAAAAGAAAACTACTCTAATCTACACTAATGCCAATACCCAGCACTTGGCCCATCGCCTTGAATTCTATGACATGTCAAGTGCTCATCCAAGTACTTATTAAAGATAGTGAGGTTTCCTGTCTCTCTCCCCTTCCAGGCCATGCATTCCAGATTCCCACCATCCTCAAATCCCCTCTAATCCTCTTGCCTTCCACCTTAAAATTAGGTGCCCCTTGTTGTTATTGACTCTTCAACTAAGGGGAACATCTGCTTTCTATCCATCCTGTCCATGCCCCTCAATCGTATACACATCAATCAAGTCCCCTCTCAGCCTTCTCTGCTCCAAAGAGAACAACCTGGGCTTATCCAGCCTCTCTTCGTAGCTAAAATGCTCAATCCAAGGCAACATACTGGAGAATCTCCTCTGCACCCTCTCTCGTGTAATCACATCCTTCCTATAGTGCAGTGACCAAAACTGAACACAGTACACCAGCTGTGTGACCTAACCATTCCTGTACAGCTCCAACATAACCTCCTTATAATCTATACCACGACTGATAAAGGCAAGTGTCCCGTATGCCTTCTTAATTACCCTGTTAATGTGTCCTGCTGCCTTCAAGGATCTGTGGACAAGCACCCCGAGATCGTTCAGTTCTGCTGAACTTCTTCATGTACTGCCATTCATTGAGTACTCCCTTGTCGTGAGCACTGATCCCTGTGGTACAGTATTGGATATCAGCCTCCAGTCACACAAAGAGCCTTCTACCACCACCCTCTGTCTCCTACCACTAAGCCAGTTTTGGATCCAACTTGCCACCTTCGCCTGGATTCCATTTGATTTTACCTTCTTTGTCAGTGTCTCATATGTGCACCTGGTGAGCTTCAATCTTCCATGACATTGAGGTCCATAGATGTTGCTTTCTCATTATTGGGGACCTCTCATAACTTCACTTGGGTGGCTTTAGAAACGTTGCACCAAAGTTGGAGAGGGAGGGAAACCTGCAGGGAAAGGGTGTGAAGTGTGTTTCGAGAAGGAAGGTGGGGGAGGGGGAATGTGTGGCAAATATTGGGAGGGGGTGGGGTCAGTATCTTCAAGGATGGGGTCTGTAGTGTCAACAGTGAGATCCAGGGGGGAGAGCCCAGGGTACTGGTGATAGGAGGGAAGAGTCACAGTCAGAGGGGAGAGTGTGATGTGGTAGGATGACAGTGTGGTAGGTGAGGGTCTCATTAAGTGCCTCACAGAGGGTGACAAGAAAAGTGTCTCGAATAGTGAGAGGGGGCAGGGTGAGAATACGCATTGGGATGCCAACAACTGTCAGCTCTGAGGGGACAAAGGCCTGTGGAGGTGGATGTTGATATGGTCCAGTGTAAGGTGGGGAGGGGGGCGTTGTTGGCCAACAGGGGAGGGTAGAACGTGATGGGCCAACTTTGAAATATGACATACACCATTTTTCTCAACTGTCCTTGGCCACATAATTAGTCAGTCAGAGAGATCCCTCGAGGTGGGAGGAGTGCCTTTTCAGGTGGGTGGAGGTCATTGTCAGCCTATTAGGCCAACTAAAGGGAGACCTGAATAATTATGAGGCAACTTGATGTCAAAAATGCTCACTTGTGTTCTCCTCTCTATCGCGAAGACTACATTACAGCAGGTTTGTTTCTGGGTAACAATGAGATCCTGGAAAAGTGTCGAGCTGCCGATTATTCTATGCCATTTGCCATCAGTTCCAGCCAGAGGCAGGGATGAATGGAGGGAGAGAGGTGGATATCTTGGTGGGTGGTCGACAGCCAACTTGAGACTCCAAACCGTCATTCTCCTGGGTCATGGCTGACAAGGAATAATGCTGCCAAGGCAATGGTCTCTCTAAAGATTTTCAAGGCAAGTGGAGGCATGCTGAAAAGTGTCCATGGGAGGTTTAGGGCACTTGGTTCCCATCACCCAGGTTAAAGAGCAATGTTTCCAATCGCATCCATGCATGAACGGAAGCAACACCTGGTCTGTTTCTCCAGGATGTCCCTTACCTGGAACTGGTGGGGTGAGGATGCCAAGTTGAGACAGAGGCCAGGTGAAGGGCTTTGCAATTGCCTGCTGATTTTGAGATGGAGGCAAACTTATGAAGAACACGCACACTAAATTTAGCATTTCAATTCAGTCACACATCCACTGCGGAGTCAATGATGCAGGTTTCAGGAATCCCACATTGGTAATAATTCTCATCCAGATGAGAAGGATGGCGCATCGCCAGTTGTCACAGGTCATGAGCAACAAGGGCCTGAACGGGAAGAGGCAGCGGGGCCTCTGCAAAGTTGCCAAACATGGACCATGGACCAAGCTTTGGCTCGACCATGGGAGTATTGCTATCGGTGATCTTATCTCGACATGACCAAAAGGCAATGCCGGAGGCACTTCGTATGTCCCAGGATGTGGTTGTTCAAATCTGCCAGCTTCTCCAGTCTGAGTTGCAGATGTGAGGTTTCCATAGCAGCTGAGCTGGGGTAGGGACGGAGTTGGGCCATGTTACGGACATAGAAATTGGCGGTCCTACCACATGGATATCTTGTTGAAAGTTCAATCTCAGTAGTCAAACCAAGGTTGCTAACAGTCTGGTTCAGCCTCAGAAAATTGGCAGGGAGAGGGACAGAGTGAGTGACAAGGGACCAGATTTCGTAGCAGGGATTTGAAAACAATGGGCTAGATTCTCCGATTTTGAGGCTATTTCTGGAGGAAGGGTCTGGTTTTATGACAAAAATGGAGGTGCCGTCCCCGCAGCGATGCTCCGACCGGTGAGGGGTTAGCAGCTGCGCCACATAAAATGCACGGCCTTCCCGATACAAACACCTGGAGAATTGCCGGGTCCATGGCCGCACATGGCGATGACCTGCAGCGGTCGCGCCGTACAACATGGCGCTGGCCGCGAGCTGACCCGACCTGCCAGATAGTGAACCCCTGGACACCCTCTCACCACCCCCGGGCCAACCCTCCACCAGTCCCCCGAGCCCTCGCCGAAGACCCCCCGCCCCGCACCCAGCAGCACAGCTCCCCCCCACTGACTGTGGCGGCGCTAGACACAGACCGCAGCCGCCACGCCGGGTTCACAAGAACTGAAAGCATACATCGGGGCTGGAGCATCGGGTGAGGGCCTTCAGGCAACGTCCGGAAGCTGTGCCAACGGCATGCAGCATACTCCCAGATTACACCATTTTGGAGGGCGTGGAGCATCCAGAAATAGGCGCCGCCCCCAATTCGGTCGTAAACAGGGATTCTGCGCCCGACGCAGATTACAATATCGGTGTCGGGTAACGGAGAATCCCGCCCAAGGGCTTCTGCCTTCCCTGTAATTTGTGGAAATTCCTGCTCATCCAGTACTGGATGTGGGACAAGCAGTCTGACAGTTTAAAGACAGTGGGCAAAATTCTCCACCTTGCCACCTGGCGGAGAATCGGGTGTCTGCCCAAAATCGAGGACCGTGCCCGGTGCCGATTCAGGCACCATGTTCCAGTCCCTTGCTGGTGGCGATAACGAGGTTTGCACCCTGCACCGGCATGCAAAACCCGGCATTTGCATGCATTTAAATGTGATTAGCGAGTTGGACACAATGCTCCGCCCTTCCGCGATGCTCCACTTCTCTCAGGCGTGAATTAGAACAAACTTTGATAAATGTGGACTGGGCACCATAGCTGTTGAGGGGGAGTGGAAGACTAAATAAAAAACCACTGGAAAACCGATGAAAACTCTCGAGCTTGCTGCGGAGTGGCTGCACGAGCCAGGGGTTGTCGCGGGTAATGACTTGGTGCCAAATCCATGGACCCGGGGTGTTCCCCTTGGGATCAGGGTGACCTGGCTCAGACCGCCATTGCTGCAGTCCATCTTTTAAATACACCCCTTTGGTGCTACCTACAGGCTCCTGGCTGCTCACACTGCTGAGCGCTTCCTGTGTCATTTAAATGCTCAGAAGACCTCTGGTCATCTGGGAGCCCACTGTGGTAGTATGACTAGGGATATTACGGTACCTGGAAGTGTGAGCTGCCATTGGTGCAGAGGACCCACTGCCCATTGGCCCAGGTAAGTCATGTGCCTCTCAGCCGATTGGCTGACAGGTAGGTAGCTCCGCCTACGAGGCGGGATATAAGAACCCGTGCTTCCCGGCAGTCAGTCTTTCTTCTGCACGTCTGCTGCCGGGCACACATCTTGTGTATTAAAGCCTATCGTTCGGACTTCATCTTCGTTTCGTGTCCATTGATTGTGCATCAATTTAATACACAAGATTTTAAAGGATGGAGCATCGCATCAAGCCGGAGTGTCTTCGATTCAGCCCGCACGCAGCAAATGCAACGGCAGCATTTAAACACCAGCTGGCTTGCTTCAATAGCTACTTGAGTGCAACCGAAAGCGTCCCGACAAGGGAACAGAAATTGCACATCCTCCATTCGTGCGTCGGCACCGCCGTGTATACGCTCATAGAGGACACGACAGACTACGACGCGGCCATGGACTTGCTTAAAGGACATTTCATTCAGCCGGTAAACCAGGTCTACGCTCGGCACTTACTGGCCACGAGGCAGCAACTTCCTGGTAAGTCTCCAGAAGAATTTTACCGGGCCCTCCTCGTTCTGGGGAGGAACTGCAGCTGCCCACAAGTTTCTGCGGCCGAGCACACCGAACTTTTAATCAGAGACGCTTTTGTTGCGGGTATGCAATCTTCGCAGATCCGCCAAAGACTTTTAGAGAAAGAGATTTTAAGCCTCACCGAAGTACGGGCCCCCGCCTCCTCCCTAGACATTGCAAATCGTAACGCCCGCGCGTACGTCCCCGACCGCGCGGCGGCCTCCTGGGCAGCGTGGAACGCGAACCCCCTCACGTCCGTAGACTCGGAACCCCTCCCAGGCCTGCACCGCAGGGCGCCCCGATAAACACACGGGGCCCCGCTGCTACTTTTGCGGCCAGGCAAAGCACCCATGCCAACGCCGCCCGGCCCGCTCCGCAACCTGTAAAGGCTTTGCGGCCGTCTGACAATCAAAAGCGGTCGCTGCAGTCCCGAGTAGCGACCGCGGGTCCTCCTCCCCGCTCTCCTCAGGGGCCCCATGCGGCCCACACACCTCGCTTCCGCCACAACCCACCGCCACGTGTGACCCCGGGCGCCGCCATTTTGGGCCCCCGACTCCACGTGTGATTCCCCGGGCGCCGCCATTTTGTCCACCCCCCACCACGTGTGGCCGACGGGTGCCGCCATCTTGGATCGGCACCGAGGACCCCGCAGGCGTCTGCTCTCTGCCAGATGACGACCCGGAGTTCCTGCCACGACTCACCTCAGTCACATTGGACCAGTCGCGGCCTTGCACGCCATCCACGGCAACCACGAAGATCCTTCTCAACGGCCACGAGACAAGCTGCCTGCTGGACTCCAGAAGCACAGAGAGTTTCGTCCACCCCTCCACGGTAAGACGCTGCGCTCTTCCGGTTTACCCAGTCAAACAAAAAAATCGCTCTGGCCTCCGGTTTGCCATCGGTCCAGATCACAGGGTGCTGCATAGCGGACCTCACGGTCCAGGGGAGGGAGTTTAAAAATTACAAGCTCTTCGTCCTTCCCCACCTTTGCACAGCAGCACTCCTGGGGTTAGATTTCCAGTGCAACCTCCAGAGCTTAACGTTCAAATTCGGTGCCCTATGCTCCCCCTTACTGTCTGCAGCCTTGCGTCCCTCAAGGTCGATCCCCCGTCCTTGTTTTCAAACCTCACCCCGGATTGCAAACCCGTCGCCACCAGGAGCAGACGGTACAGTGACCAGGACCGGACCTTCATTAGGTCCGAAGTCCAACGGCTTCTGAAGGAAGGGGTTATCGAGGCTAGCAACAGCCCCTGGCGAGCACAAGTGCTGGTGGTCAAGACCGGGGAGAAAAATAGGATGGTCATAGACTACAGTCAGACCATCAACAGGTTTATGCAGCTGGACACGTACCCTCTCCCACGTATCTCCGACCTCGTCAACAGGATCGCGCAGTACAAGGTGACCGAAAGTACACTGCATTCGAAGCGGATGGGCGACTCTACCACTTTTTAAGGGTTCCCTTCGGTGTCACAAACGGGGTCTCGGTCTTCCAACGGGAGATAGACCAAATGGTCGACCAATACGGTTTATGGACAACCTTCCCGTATCTCGATAATGTCACCATCTGCGGCAACGACCAGCAGGACCACGACACCAACCTCCGAAAGTTCCTCCGAACCGCAAAACTCCTTAATCTGACCTATAACAAGGATAAATGCGTGTTTAGCACCGACCGTCTAGCCATCCTCAGCTACGTAGTGCGTAACGGAGTGATAGGCCCCGACCCCGAACGTATGCGCCCTCAAGCGCTGTTTGGGCTTCTTTTCATATTATGCCCAGTGGGTCCCCAATTACGCTGACAAAGCCCGTCTACTAAGCACAGGCCATAGTAGAAGCTGTGCGACATTGGAGGCACTATCTGGCCGGCAGGAGGTTCACCCTCCTCACAGACCAATGGTCAGTGGCCTTCATGTTCGACAACGCCCAGAGGGGCAAGATAAAGAACAAGAAGATCTTGCGGTGGAGGATAGAACTGTCCACCTACAACTACGACATCTTGTATTGTCCTGGGAAGCTAAACGAGCCTCCTGATGCCCTGTCCCGCGGCACCTGTGCCAACACACAAGTGGACCGCGTCCGAACCCTCCACGCAGACCTCTGCCACCCGGGGGTCACCCGCTTTTTCCATTTCATAAAGACCCATAACCTGCCCAGGACAGTGTCCAGGGAATGCCACATCTGCGCGGAGTGCAAGCCGCACTTCTATCGCCCTGAACAAGCGCATCTCATAAAAGCTTCCCGCCCCTTTGAAAGTCTCAGCATTGACTTCAAAGGTCCCCTCCCCTCCAACAACCGCAACACGTACTTCCTCAACGTGATTGACGAGTACTCCCGTTTCCTGTTCGCCATCCCCTCCTGACATGACCACAACCACCATTATTAAAGGCCTACACACCATCTTCTCCCTGTTCGGTTTCCCCGCTTACATTCATAGCGATAGGGGTCCTCCTCTATGAGTGATGAGCTGCGTTATTTCCTGCTCAGCAGGGGCATCGCCTCCAGCAGGACGACCAGTTACAACTCCCGGGGTAACGGACATGTCGAGACGGAGAACGGTACGGTCTGGAAGACCGTCCTGCTGGCCCTACGGTCCAGAAATCTCCCAGTTTCCCACTGGCAAGAGGTCCTCCCAGACGCCCTCCATTCTATCTGGTCACACCTCTGTACCTCCACTAACCAAACGCCTCAGAGACGCCTTCTTGCTTTTCTCAGAAAGTCTTCCTCAGGGACCCCGCTCCCAACCTGGCTGGCTATCCCCGGGGCCATCTTGCTTCGGAAGCACGTGCGGGTGCACAAGTCGGACCCGTTGGTCGAAAGGGTCCAGCTACTCCACGCAAACCCGCAATACGCGTATATGGAGTATCCCGACGGCCGGCAGGACACGGTCTCCCTTCGGGACCTAGCACCCGCCGGATCCCGGCCACTCCCCCTGGCACAGCACACCCCCCAACCCCAACTGCTCCCACCAAGGCCCCCCCCCGACACCTGCACACCCACAGCCCAGCAGACAGGATGACCCTCCCCCGGCCTGGCCCCTGCTAGCTCCGACCAGGGGTATGGACACAGTTACAGGATCATCGCTCCCGGAGTCACGGACGTCCACCGCTCCAACGTCGCCGGCACAGCTACGCAGGTCAAGCAGGACATCCAAGGCGCCCGATCGACTGATTGAATCAATGTGACCTGGTGATGGACTCTTGTTTTCCTTGTCTGTTCTCCATTTCCCCCCCCCCCCCCAATTTTTACACACTGTGCATAGTTTTGTTGTATTTTGCACATAATTGCAGGCCAGTGGGCAGCCATTAATGCAGTGGTACGACCTAAGATTTCTAGTCATACTACCAGTCTTTCACATACTCACGGGTCACGCCCCCCCCCCCCCCATGTCCGCGTTTCCCCTGCCCCCCCCGATTCCTTTTTCAACAGGGGGTGAATGTGGTAGTATGACTAGGGGTATTACGATACCTGGACGTGTGAGCTGCAATTGGTGCAGAGGACTCGCTGCCCATCAGCCCAGGTAAGTCACGTGCCTCTCAACCCGTGCTTCCCGGCAGTCGGCATTTCTTCTGTACGTCTGTTGCCGGGTACACTTCTTTTGTATTAAAGCCTATCGTTCGGACTTCATCTACGTTTCGTGTCCATTGATAGTGCATCACCCACCTCGGCTGCCCCTTTGGACACCCTCATATCCCAGCTGTGTCGTCAAGGACCAAGCTCAATCAGAAGCCCACCAGTTGTTGGCATTCCTCTGAAGCGCTGCCCCATTGCAGAGAAAGCAGAGGATCAGCAGAGCTGGCTGGTTTAGCACAGGGCTAAATTGCTGGCTTTGAAAGCAGATCAAGGCAGGCCAGCAGCACGGTTCAATTCCCGTTCCAGCCTCCCCGAACAGGCGCCGGAATGTGGTGACTAGGGGCTTTTACAGTAACTTCATTTGAAGCCGACTTGTGACAATAAGTGATTTTCATTTAATTTTCATTTTCAGCTCACCACAACTAGAGGATACCTGCACTGCAGCCTTTGGAACCCTCCCTAATTCTCTGCTCCTCTCAGGGTGGACACCAGTCACCCCCACCCCTCCGGATCACCAGCTGTTTCCTCCTGGTGAGAACGATACCGCTGACTGCCTCTGCCACCACCTCACAGGCAATGTGCAGGAGGGCAGGCTTGAATCTGCAGCCCACCCTGGGGAAGACGGTATCCCTCTGCTCCTCACTGGCATTGAACTGTGGGTCCACTTCTTCTCTGCGGCAAGTCTTCTCTGAGCCACATTGGTGGCTGCAGTCTGTGTGTGTGTGTGGTAAGTGCAGCGCTTAAAAACAGTTCCATCTGCCAAGCTCTTTGGCGCTAACTCCTGCCCCAGTGGTTAGAATGCTGGGCCGTGAATTGCTCAGAATTCGTGCCAGCAGAGTGGTTGCCCTATCAGCATGTCCTGAATTACTCCCCGAATAGCGCCCCCAGCAGGAAGATGAACTGCACTTAATTCAGTCCGGTTTCAACACAGTCTCCCAAATAGAGAATTTCACCCAGTAGAGTAGCTGAGGGGGAGGTGGCAAAGAGATAAAGCTGGGTGTTGTTGCTGTACACAAGGAAACCGACGGCTTGTTTTCAGATGATGTCACCGAGAAACAGCATGTAAAAGAAATGGGAAGGGGCCAAGGATAGACTATATCTAGCTTTCCCTCAAAAGAATCTGGGCTAATCATTTCAGCCATTCCATTTGGTGGCAGGTTTGCATTCCCATCACTGTGTAAAAAAGGTTTCTCTGAATTCCTTATTGGATTTATAAGTGAGCACTTTAATATTTATGGCTGTTATTTTAGGCTCTGCGCAAGGCAAAACATCTCGTTTCCATCTAACCCAAAATTTTATCAGTTCACCTGCTTTAAAGAGAAGAAAGCCCGCTTTGTACATTTAGAATGTCTGCACCCTTTTCCACTCTGGTATCGTCCTTGTAAATCCGTTTTGCAGTTTCTCCAGTGCCTTTTTCTGAGAGCAGAACAGCACACGTGCCTAACCAATGTTTGATATAAGTTTAATGGAACTTTCCTGCTTTTGAATTCAGTCCTCAGTGTTTTGTGTGCACTTGTTCTGGCTTGTGAGCCTGGAGAGGTGCTTTTAACAATTTGCTATTTATATCGCTAGATCCCAATGCAGCCCTGCCTCACTTATTTTCCAAGTAGTAGGTGGTCTCCTTATTCCTTCATATTTATCTAGACTGAAATTAATTTGCCATTTACCCATTGCTAATATATTCTTGCATTTGGTCAGCCTTCCTCAGCCTTTCCACCGGTTCAGTTTCATTCACGAAACGTTCATTCACGAAAAGCATTTGATCCCAATTCATTTATGATAATTGTGAACAATTATGTTGATGATGGAGAGTGATTTTATGGCACAAAAACAGTTGACATATAAATTCCCAAACCCTCTCCCCTCACCTCTACAATTCTTTTTGAAGTAAGGTCGCTATTTTGTAAATTCCAAACACTTAATGCTAACCCATTCCTTCATTGGTTCAGTGGTATAATAACACACCGCTCAACAAGACAAAGAATTTGTCTGACAGCTGTTCTTTCTCCAATTTAATTCTGGGTCATGTCAGCCTCTGCATTCATAGCCTTTGTATCTCGAGTCCTTGCGTCTGTCGACAAATCTCTGGCATTAACTACAGCATCGGCTGGTGTCCTGGACTTACCCCATGGCTGCTGGCATTAAACTCACTGGATTTGTTGAAGACCATTAACAGAGGGCGCAATCTACTGGTCGCATTGCGCCCCAAAGCGATCTCTTTTCTGGCATCTACCCAGCTCGCCAAGCCGTGTGATCTCATGAGACGCAATCTCATGAGACGTCGCAATCAGAATCCCACCCATTGTGAGCGGGATCACTATTTTGGAAATCTGCATATTAGCGCAAGACAGCTAGTCTCACTCTAATATGCGCTCCCCTGATCTACCCGCGGCAGTGGGATCTATCACCTTCATCTCAGGCGAGCGCAGTTCAGTGCTGGTCTCCAAAAATGGGGACCAGACGGGACAACACTTGTGGGCGTCTCCCCGGGGATCGGAGGCCCCCAGACACTTGCCCCCTGGGCAGGGTTGCACCCTGGCACTACTGGTGCCATCCATACACCCTTGCACTGCCAGCCTGACACCCTGGTGCTGGCAGATGGAAGGGACACTGTCAGGGTGCCCAGCTGACAGTGCCAAGATGCCAGGCTTGCATTGTTGGCATGGCAGGGATCGGGCTTGGGGGTGCCCTGTGCATGTGAGGAGGGGTACGGGGGGGGCCCCCCCAAGGATACACTTATAGGTGAGTTGTGATCTTCAGGGGAGTCGGGGGTCGCGTCGGGGGGCGGGGGGGGGGGGGGGGGGGGGGGGGGGGTGCTGTGAGATCGGTTGTCATTTAAAAATGGTATCCTTATCTCTTCCTGCACTGAGGAGTTCAGGCAAGCCTGACAGGGCTTAAATTGAGACCTAAATTGAAACAAAGTCCTGATAGATAGCGTGGTGTTTCTCGGCGCTGCAAACCCCGGGAAATACCCGGCTAAACAGGCTCGTCACGGCATTCTGTTCCAATTTAGTTAGATTGCACGCAGAATTCAGTAGTCGCTCTCAATATTTGATCCTGCTTGAAGTTGTGGAATATGCTTTATGTTATGTGGCACAAACTGCTACTTTTCTCATTGTCCCTTTGTTAGTTCTGGGACGTCTTCTGTTTTCTGGACAGTACAGTAGAAACTTAAACGCTTGCCAATTGTGAACCAAATGAGATTTATCCCTTCCAGCTGAGAGTGTCATTCAGCACTCATGGAATGGGATAGCAATTGGTGAGAAACGTTTGGGTGGCACAATGGTTAGCACTGCTGCCTCACAGCACCATTAGTCGAGTCATTCCTGGCGCTTGTAGCAGCGGGAACAACCCCGCTATCAAACAGCACTCTGTTATTTATTCGGGCCTTAGCTGGGAATGCCCCGCAAGGCCGCACTCAGTCTTATTTCCTGCACTTAGGGGCTCCGCTCATTAGTGCAGGAAAAGATCAGGGTGCCATTTTTAAATGGCGCCCCAATCTCTCGACCCCCAGAACCCCCCCCCCCGCAACATCCCAGCTCATCTATTGGGGGATCCTCAAGCATCCCTCTCCTGCACCCCACCACTTACAGGCAGGGCACCTTCAAATTGGGAAAATGCCACCTGAGCACCTTGGCACTGCCAGCTTGGCACTATAACAGCACCCCTGAAAGCCTAATAGTGCAACCCTGGCATCCTGGAAGTGCCAGACTGGCACCCAGCTCGCACGGCCAAGCTGCCTGGGTGGCACTGCCACAGTGCCTCTGTGACATCAGCAAGGTTTCACCCTGCCCAAAGGCCGATCACGTGGGGGACCCCCCGACCCCCTGCCATCCCCCCCCTTCCCACCCCCACAGTGCCGTTCCACCTGGTCCCAGTTTGTGGGGACCAATGCTAAATAACACGCAGCTCCTGGGAATCTCCTCGATGAAACCAGTAGATCCAGTGAGCTGTTGTGGCAGTATCCAGATCACAAAGTCTTGCAAGATCTTGTTGGATCTCGAGGGGCCACACCGCCATTAGGAATCCCGGAAGAGGCTTCACATGGGATCTACCAGCCACTTCCCGTGCCAATTCCGATGGGGTGCAGCCAGTAAATGGCACCCGGTGTCTTTGATAAACATTGATGGAGTGCTAAAAGAGATTCTGCAAGTTTGCAGCTGTCACTTCCCTACACATTTTCCACATAGTTCTTGTTGGAAGCACATTATTTAAACATGGCAGGCACTTTCACAAAAATGGCTCACAAAGCTGTATCTAAGACACCCCATTCTTTTTTTTTCTTTTTTTTAAATAAATTTAGATTACCCAATTATTTTTTCCAATTAAGGGGCAATTTAGCGTGGCCAATCCACCTACTCTGTACATTTTTGGGTTGTGGGGGCGAAACCCACGCAGACACGGGGAGAACGTGCAAACTCCACACGGACAGTGACCCAGAGCCGGGATCGAACCTGGGACCTCAGCGCCGTGAGGCGGTTGTGCTAACCACTAGGCCACCGTGCTGCCCAGACACCCCATTCTTGAGGCTGTGCACAACGAGGCAGTTACTGAGGAAGCTAAATACCAATCACACACTTACTTCTCATGGCTGCATCATAGGTAGGGGCAAGTCATGGATATGGGATGAGACTGGCCGGATTCTTCACGCCATGCCATTTCCTTCTCCTCCTTCTCAATTCTATCTCACCCTACATGCCTGCAGCTGTTTTCAGCTGCAATTTAATGCTCTTTGCACTCCCTCACACTAAAAGCTAATCCAACACAGGAGCTCAAGAATGTGGATTGGGAGCAGCTGTTTAAGGGTAAATTCACATTTGAAATGTGGGAGTCTTTTAAGGAAAGGTTGATTAGAGTGCAGGACAGACATGTTCCTGTGAAAATGAGAGATAGAAATGGCAAGATTAGGGAACCATGGATGACGGGTGGAATTGTGAGACTCGCTAAGATGAAAAAGGAAGAATACATAAGATCGAGGCGACTCAAAACTGATGAAGCTTTGGAGGAATATCGGGAAAGTAGGACAAATCTCAAACGCACAATAAAGAGTGCTAAAAGGGGTCATGAAATATCTTTGGCTAACAGGGTTAAGGAAAATCCCAAATCCTTTTATTCGTATATAAGGAGCAAGAGGGTAACTAGAGAAAGGATTGGCCCACTCAAAGACAAAAGAGGGAATTTATGCGTGGAGTCAGAGGAAATGAGTACTTTGCATCGGAATTCACCAAGGAGAGGGACATGACGGATGTTGAGGCTAGGGATGGATGTTTAAATACTCTAGGTCATGTCGGCAAAAGGAAGGGGGAGGTTTTGGGTATTCTAAAAGGCATTAAGGTGAACAAGTCCTCAGGACCGGATGGGAACTATCCCAGGTTACTGAGGGAAGCGAGGGACAAAATAGTTGGGGCCTTAACAGATATCTTTGCAGCATCCTTGAGCATGGGTGAGGTCCCGGAGGACTGGAGAATTGCTAATGTTGTCCCTTTGTTTACGAAGGGTAGCAGGGATAATCCAGGGAATTATAGACCTGTGAGCTTGATGTCAGTGGTAGGCAAACTGTTGGAGAAGATACTGAGGGATAGGATCTATTCACATTTGGAAGAAAATAGACTTATCAGTGATAAGCAGCATGGTTTTGTGCAGGGAAGGTCATGTCTTACAAACCTAATAGAATTATTTGAGGAAGTGACAAAGTTAATTGATGAGGGAAGGGCTGTAGATTTCATATACATGGACTTCAGTAAAGCATTTGATAAAGTTTCCCATGGCAGGTTGATGGAAAAAGTGAAGTTATATGGGGTTCAGGGTGTACTAGCTAGATGGATAAAGAACTGGCTGGGCAACAGGAGACAGAGAGTAATGGTGGAAGGGAGTGTTTCAAAATGGAGAAAGGTGACTAGTGGTGTTCCACAGGGATCCGTGCTCGGACCACTGTTGTTTGTGATATACATAAAGGATCTGGACGAAGGTATAAGTGGTCTGATGAGCAAGTTTGCAGATGATACTAAGATTGGTGGAGTTGCAGATAGCGAGGAGGACTGTCAGAGAATACAGCAAAATATAGATAGATTGGAGAGTTGGGAAGAGAAATGGCAGATGGAGTTCAATCTAGGCAAATGCGAAGTGATGCATTTTGGAAGATCTAACTCAAGAGCAGACTATATGGTCAATGGAAGAGTCCTGGGGAAAATTGATGTACGGAGAGATCTGGGAGTTCAGATCCATTGTATCCTGAAGTGGCAACGCAGGTCGATAGAGTGGTCAAGAAGGCATACAGCATGCTTGCCTTCATCGGACGGGGTATTGAGTACAAGAGTCGGCAGGTCATGTTATAGTTGTATAGGACTTTGGTTAGGCCACATTTGGAATACTGCATGCAGTTCTGGTCGCCACGTTACCAGAAGGATGTGGATGCTTTAGAGAAGGTGCAGAGGAGGTTCACCAGGATGTTGCCTGGTATGGAGGGTGCTAGCTATGAAGAAAGGTTGAGTAGATTAGGATTGTTTTCGTTGGAAAGACGGAGGTTGCGGGGGGACCTGATTGAGGTCTACAAAATTATGAGAGGTATGGACAGAGTGGATAGCAACAAGCTTTTTTCAAGAGTGGAGGTGTCAATTACAAGGAGTCACGATTTCAAGGTGATAGGGAGAAAGTTTAAGGGAGATGTGCATGGAAAGTTTTTTACGCAGAGGGTGGTGGGTGCCTGGAAAGCTTTGCCAGTGGAGGTGGTAGAGGCGGGCACGATAGCATCATTTAAGATGGATCTGGACAGATATATGAATGGGTGGGGAACAGAGAGAAGTAGATCCTTGGAAAATAGTCAACAGGTTTAGATAAAGGATCTGGATTGGCACAGGCTGGGAGGGCCGAAGGGCCTGTTCCTGTGCTGTAATTTTCTTTGTTCTTTGTTCTTTAACACCTCTATTTGTACATTGCAGCAAGATCGCTCAGATGAATTGGCCTTGAATCAGTCACGCGCTGAAGAGTTCTGGCAGCTAGGGGTACTGGTAGTCAATACTTCTCCTGCTCTTCATCCTCTTTGTCTTGCTGTCCAGGCATTGGTAAGAGCTGGGTTCACAGGCCATGTGGCATACAAAACGTGACCACATATCTGGAAACACAGTTAGCGGTAGAGTGCAGAGCTCTCTCTGAACAGTCAGGGAAGGAGAAGCTCTGTGAGAGCATACCACTGGTCTGCTGAATGGTATGCTTGGTTATGGCAAGGCACTTGTCGTTAGGCATCCTCTGCATCGTGCTTGCATGTCTGAAGGAAACCATGAGCCTTATCTGGAGGAGACAACCTTGTTGTCGACTAGTGTGGCTTGACGGCCCGAATAATGGACTGGCACAGGATGAATAAATCATGACAGCTGCCGAGAAGCCAGGCACAAACTTTCAGAGTCTCTTTAATCCTGACATCAACGTTCATCAAAGAGATTAAATCAAATGCCAGGCAAGTATATTCAAAATATTAATTGCATCTTACTGTTTTTGGCTTTTGAAGTACCCCATAGCCTTAATCTATCAGGAATAACTGCAAATCCATGTAATTTAAGCAGGTTTAATTTTAATCTTTCAAGGTCACAAGCAATAGGAGGAGGAGATAAAACAAGTCATTGGGCCTGCTCCACCATTCAACGCAATCACGGGTCATCTTCAACTTCAACTCCACTTTCCCACCCACACTCCATATTCCTGGATGTACTCAGAGACCAAAAATCTATCTAGCTCGCCTTAAATATGTTCAATATGTTCGATGATGGAACATCCACAACCATCGGGAATAGAGAATTCTAAAGATTCACAACCCTTTGAATGAAGAAAGTTCCCCACACCTCAGTCCTGGAAGGTCGGCCCCTTATCTTGAAATTATGCCCTCTGTTCTAGGTTCTTTAATCGGGGGAAAGAACCTCTCAGTCACTAGCATGCCAAGTCTCTTCGCAATCTTGTATGTTTCAATAAGATCACCTCTCATTATTCTAAGCTCGAGAGTATAGGACCAATTTACTCAACCTATTCTCAGAAGACAACCCTCTCATACCATGGGCCAATCTAATGAACCTTCGCTGGACCACCTTCAATGAAAGTATTTAAGCATTTTTGGAAAGTAAAGCAATAGCCAACTCTGAAAGATTCCGGAGCTTCAAAGTTTAGCTTCCAGGAGAATTCCCACATGGAGACTGAATAAAACAGCTGGAAGGTGGAATTAGACAGAATATTTCTTGGAATATAAGAACTAGGAGTAGAAGTAGGCAACTTATCCCCTCGAACCTGCTCCATTGTTCAATACGATCATGGTTAATCTCATCGTGCCCTCCTCTTTGTAACCCTTCAACCCATTACTGATTAAAAATGTCCAACTCCTCTTTAAATTTACTCACTGTCCCAGCATACATCGCACTCCGGGATAGAGAATGCCACAGATTCAAGTCCCTTTGGGAGAAGTAGATTCCCTCATCTCTGTTTTGAATTTGCTACCTCTTATCCTGAGACTATGGCCTCTTGTTCTAGAATGCCCCACAAGAAAAGGAACTCACTCCATGCCTACTTTATCCGTACCTTTTATCATCTTATATACCTCAATTTGATCTCCCCTTATTCTTCTAAATTCTAGAGAGTATAGGCTTGAACTGTTTAATTTCTCTTCATGAGACAAACCCCTTGGGCGCGATTCTCTGCTCCCCAGGCCAGGTGGGAGAATCGCGGGAGGGCCACTCTGGCAACACGCTGCTCAGAGAATCACGGGTCGGCAAATTTCACAGCGACCCGCGATTCTCTGACCTGGATGGGCCGAGCGGCCTGCCGTTCCCGACCTGTTCACGCCGGCGGCAACCACACCTGGTCGCTGCCGGCATGAACATAGCGCAAAAGGTAAGTTTGGGGCCTGTGGGGAGCGGAGAGGGGATCGAGCATCACGGCCGTGCTCGGGAGGGGACTGGCCCGCGATCGGTGCCCACCAATCATCGGGTCGACGTCTCTAAGCGACGCACTCTTTCCCCTCCGTCGCCCTGCAAGATCAAGCTGCCACGTCTTGCAGGGCAGCGGAGGGGAAGACGGCAACCTCGCATGCGTGGGTTGGCGCCGGCCAACCTGCGCATGCGCGGCTGACGTCACTAATGCGCCGCCGGCCGCGTCATTATCGGCGCGCCGCCTTGCCGCCAGCGTCAAGGCCCGGCGGCCGAGTTTCACAAAACGCCGCTCCTAGCCCCCCCGGGTTGGGGGGGGGGAGGGGGGGGGGAGAATAGGGACGAGGAGCGACCTCCGACGCCGTCGTGAAACACTCCAGGTTTCACGACGGCGTCGGCCGTTGCGGAGAATTCCACCCCTTATCTCTGAAATCAATCTAGTGAATTTCCTCTGAACTGCCTTCAATGCCACAACACCTTTCCTCAAATATGGGGACCAAAACTGTGCACAATACTCCAGGTGCAGTCTCAACATAGACTATGGTTTTCCACAGTATGTTCTCAGAATAAGTATACAGATGTATTAAACTCAATGTTAGCAGCCATAAAAGACATATTTCTATTGATTCAAAAATATATTATGCACGTCAATTTGGTTCTTTCAAACATCAATGGACTTGATAGGAAAGAATGTTGTGAAGAGGACATCAGGAGGTTGCACACAAATATAGATAGTATGAGTGAGTGGGCATAAATCTAGCAAATGGAGTATCGTGTGGGTAAATGTGAAGTTCTCCATTTTGGCAGTAAGAATAAAAACGCAGAATATTGCTTAAATGGAAAACAGCTGCAGAATTCTGAGGTGGAGAGGGTTTTAGATGGTAGGAGTCACAAAACTCAGTTAGTCAGCTAAATTCTCCATTTGGGAGACTAGGGCAGGATTCTCTGTTGCCCGACGCCGAAATCGTATTCGGCGATCGGGTGGAGAATCCAGTTTGCGACTGAATCGGGACCGGTGCCATATTTCAGATGCTCCATGCCCTCCAAATCGGTAGCCATGATGTGGAGATGCCGGCGTTGGACTGGGGTGAGCACAGTAAGAAGTCTTACAACACCAGGTTAAAGTCCAACAGGTTTGTTTCAAACACGAGCTTTCGGAGCACGGCTCCTTCTTCACCTGAAGAAGGAGCCGTGCTCCGAAAGCTCGTGTTTGAAACAAACCTGTTGGACTTTAACCTGGTGTTGTAAGACTTCTTACTGTGCTCCAAATCGGTGTCATCTAGGAGTGCACTGCACGCCATTGCGACAGAGTCAGCACGTCGCTTTCAGGCCCTCCACCGATGCTCCGCCCCCGATGGCCCGAGTTCCCGATCGCGGGGGGAAGCCATACTGCTGGCGGGTGGGGGTGGGGGGGTGCAGATGGGGGTCCAGAGGGCTGCTGTTTGGCCAGCCTGGTCCACGCGCGCTGGCGCCATGTTGTATGCTGTGTCGTCGCCATACGCATTCGCCGCCATGGACCTGGCAATTCGCCGACTGTTTATGTCGGGAACGGCAGTAGTTTTACGTGGCGCGGCTGCTAGTCACTCACCGGGCGGAGCCGACCTTTTCATTGTAAAACTAGACACTTCGTCCGGACATTGCCTCAAAATCGGAGAATCCAGCCCTATGTTCTCTTGCCAGAGATGAATCACCTTGGATTTGCGAAAATGCTGGAAGTGAGAATCCACAGGCGATTCATTAACCCTTGCCATGCAAATATATGCATGGCGGGGATTGCAAAGGACTCCCTGTGAATCCTGCTATCGGGCCACCATTTTGAGCAGGCGGCTTAATAGCGCATACCAATCCCCCCATTAGAGAGATAGGCACAAGAGTTCCTCATTTCAGAGACCTCCACCAGAGACCCCCCATTAGAAAGACCCCCACCAGAAACCCTTACAGAACTTGAGGATTACCAAAAAAAAATGCTGTTGAAGCCTTTGTCTTGCACTCATCAGAACAGATTCAAAAATGACAAATTTCAACAATTTATATTGCATGAGAAAAGAAGTGCTGATTGGTTAGCAAGTCGGCTGTGATTGGTTGAGACTGTGCCATTGGTAAATGCACCAGAGAGCTATTGTTCCCCCAGGCTTTTTGTTTATTCAAGAAAGGTGTTATGTCCAGATATATTCCTTTTGTCTGTAGAGAACAAAACCCTGCATATAAATATATGCTGCCTCTAGCAAGCTTAAGCAAGCCCAACTGATAATATTAATCTGATTGTTCATGCAATTCTTAACACCCTTTGACTGTCCAGCAGATGCTGTCCAATCATGAAATGACAGTGAACGTTAAACATTACGATCCGGGTTTTGCAAGCACAGATTGGTTGAGTACAGTCAATATTCTACTTCTCGTGCACAGCCAAAGAGACATGCTGTTTGATACAATCTGCCAGTCAATGGATCATCTGGCATATGTACCTGGCATTGCACCAGCACTGAAATTAATTTAACACATTACTCATTTTTGTGGTTGGTAGAACATTTTTGATTTGACTGCAGCACTTTTCCAATTTCACTGTGGGACACATCATTTGTATCAGTGGTTAGCTTCACCTGTTGCTCAAATGTTTCGAGATACTTTATCCTCTCTGGGTAATTTGAGGTACACTCGGCACTTTTCAGGCTCAAATGTGGTGGTTTTATCCCCATTTTTGTGAATGTGTGTTATCCAGCAAGCAATGATCTGATTGGGTTGGCCATTATCCTGCAGGTTAACTTCGGTGCACCATTTTTCCAGGTCGCGCCATTCGGCATTGAGGGGCTTCAAGGCCATCATAGACATACATGTCAAGCCTGGCAAAGGGACTGGAATAGTCACTCTTAACAAGTCTGAAGATATTGACAAAAAGCACACCATTCTTAATGATAGATCGAAATTTGTACCCATTGGATTCACTACCAAGCATGACCACAGCATTCTGCTCAAAAGCAAGTTATGAAACCATTACAAAAGTTTCCTTGTTCATCCTCATGTTTCACTACATCCACAGGCTTCCCAAACTACAGGACATTCTTGTCCCAATATGGTCTCTCTTATCTATGACTACTTCTGCACAACATGAATTGGACAAATGGTTGAGTGAGTTGCTGCAGCCAATGCTGAGTGCTGAGTGAGTATCCCACATATACGATGAAGGATTCTTCCACGCACAAAGATTATACTGACATGCATGTCAACAGCAATTCAACATTGTGAGCCTATTCAGTAATGTGCTGTTCAAGGAAGTCACAGACATTTGCTCCATGTCACGGTATCACTGCGATCTCGATGTGCTGTCATGTTCTGACTCTACATGCATAAGTTTGCACATTCTCCCCGTGTCTGCGTGGGTCTCACCCCACAACCCAAAAGATGTGCGGGGTAGGTGGATTGGCTAAATTGCCCCTTAATTGGAAAAAAAAGAATTGGATATTCTCAATTTCTAAAAAGAAAAAAAAGACTCTACATTCATTCATTCAACTTATGAACTTTGCAACTCAAGCAGTTGAATTCAACTTCAATAACATTATGCTTACTGAAATAGGTGGTGTTGCCATGGGTTCCCTCTCAGTTCAGCTCTCACAAACACTTTCATCGGTTTGCACGAGAAACAACCACTAAATTAAAGCATGTTGGGGGGGGGGGGGGGGGGGGGGGGCGTTGTGGCAATAGTTATCTGATGCATTTGCCATGGCAATATCTTGACTAATCAGAGCCGATTTGCAAACCAATAATCACCCATTGGCTCATGCAGTATAAATTGTTGCTCCGTTTGAAATTTGGCATTCTTGTGCCTGTCCTGGTGAGTGCAAGATGAAAAGCTTCAACAACATGTCTCTTTTTTCAACAATATTCAAATTCTAGATGTAATAAGATGTAATTAATTTAATTTCAAGCACCATTACATCGCTCTCAAGGAGTAGACCAGTAGTTTCTCCATTGCATTGTTCTGTTTCTGATTCCAGAAATCTGCAATAAAGCCACCACAGGCAGCACTTACCTTGATCAACCAATCATTAATATGCCGGAAAATGAGTAGCAGCCTGACAGATAATGACCAAGGCACGATTCAATTCAACATAATGTGGGATTTTAAATATCCAAGATGTGATGTTGGTATAGAACTTTGAAGGGCGAAATGTAAAGAAATGAATAAAAACAAAAAAATCTGATGGGATTTGGGTGGGTTGCCCAAAAACACATGAGCAGAGAATAATTTTAACATCTCTATCTTCGACCATGATGGCACCCAGCCTGTTAGTGCAGCAGACAAATCTGATGCCATTGTTTTAACCTCTCCAAAATTGATGCTAATGTAACAAGTCAGTAGCAACCTCACTTTTCCCTGCCCCCTTTCTTAAATAATGTAGTGACATTTACAATTTTAAAATCAAATCCACAGCGCGATCTCTACTGGCCCTCCCCACAGCAGGTTTGGTGGCGGCAAAGGGACATTTATTCAGACAGATGTGCGGCGAAATTCTCCGTTCTCGAGTGTTGATACCGGTGCAGAATTTGTGGAGTTCCACAACAACACAACTGGTGCCGCACCTGGATCAATTCAGCGACTGGTGAGGGGCCAGCATCAGCGCAACATGGAACACAATCGATTCCAATGAGAAACGGTGCCGAATCGCTGGGTCCGTGATTGACACTCAGGAGGCTGACAAGCTGCAGCCACATATACGCACTGCACTCACCATACACACCATCCCAGCCAACAAAATGGCAGCGAAGAGAACGACGCCCCGTTTCACGGATGCCGAGCTGGAGGCTCTCCTGGACATGGTGGAGGAGAAGCGAGCGACCCTGTACCTCAGCCCAGGAAGGAGGCTGCCAGCCATTGCAGTTCACCATGCCTGGGCGCAGATGGCAGAGGCGGTCAGAGCTATAGGGAACACCAATCGGACCGGCCAGCAATGCTGGAAAAACTGCATGACCTCTGCAAGGGGGAGGAGGCAACACTGTGCCCCTGGCACTAACCTGTCCCACACACCCGTAACCTGACCTTCCACCGCCCCCCCCCCCCAATCCGGAGGGCAGTCGAACCCCCACCGTGCACCAGCTACCAGCAATGGCTTGGTGCCCTGGACACTGAGGCCACCAACTATCCACCCTCTGAGCTGCAGGCACCCTCGCCCTCACCCCCACACTATCCTCACCTTCAGCATCACCCTTACACCACCTTCAACCCCACAACCCCCTGCTGCGGTCCAATCATGCATCTTTGTCTTGTGTCTTCCAGGACCTTGTTACATTTTTTAAAAAATTTGTTCATAGAGACGTGGGTGTCGAAGGCTTTGCCAGCATTTATTGCCCATCCCTAATTGCCCTTGAGGGCACAGTTAAGAGTAAGCCACATTGCTGTGGGTCTGGAGTCAAATATAGGCCAGACCAGGTAAAGATGGCAAATGTCCTTCCCGAGTCTGAGGATGAAATAAATATCTCATCACAGCTTCTCCAACACACTCCACCATCCCAGAGATACTTATCTCGGTTGGGCACTTTAGTGAAGAGGTGAGTGGGACACTATCTGGTGTGCACCACACAACTGACCCGGTACAGCAGGTGGAGGTAGGAACACCTAAGGGGGAGGATAGTCGGAAGGCAGGCCGACCCCAGGAACCAGCTGCCGTCCAGACTGGTGTGGAGATTCTGGAACGGACAGTCCCACCAAATGTGGAGATGTAGTTACAGCGACAAGGACTACATAAGGTGTTGTTGGCGAGCATCCAGCACCTGCAGGCACATTTGGAGGAGTTCAACCACGTGGAGCAGCTGGTAGTGATGCCGACCATGCGTTCCACCCAAGCCAACACCGCACGAGTGGCGTCCGCTGTGGAGGCATTGGGGGCGAGGGCTGGGCTACAGGCCAGCTTGTCCAAGGCTTGGGGCATTCTGTACAGGCGCTGATCAAGGCCCGGGACAGGGTTGGATTGGTTGGATTGGATTTGTTTATTGTCACGTGTACCGAGGTACAGTGAAAGGTATTTTTCTGCGAGCAACTCAACAGATCATTAAGTACATGGGAAGAAAAGGGAATAAAAGAAAATACATAATAGAGCAACACAAGGTAAACAATAAGCACTGGCATCGGATGAAGCATACAGGGGTGTAGTGTTGATGAGGTCAGTCCATAAGGGGGTCTTTTAGGAGTCTGGTAACAGCGGGGAAGAAGCTGTTTTTCAGTCTGTTCGTGCGTGTTCTCAGACTTTTGCATCTCCTGCCCGATGGAATAAGTTGGAAGAGTCAGTAAACCGGATGGGAGGGGTCTTTGATTATGCTGCCCGCTTTCCCCAGGCAGTGGGAGGTGTATATGGAGTCAATGGATGGGAGACAGGTTTGTGTGATGGACTGGGCGGTGTTTACGACTCTCTGAAGTTTCTTGCGGTCCTGGGCCGAGCAGTTTCCATACCAGGCTATGATGCAACCCGATAGGATTCTTTCTATGGTGCATCTGCAATAGTTGGTAAGAGTTAATGTGCACATGCCGAATTTCCTTAGTTTCCTGAGGAACTATAGATGCTGTTGTGCTTTCTTGGTGGTAGCGTCAACGTGGATGGACGAGGACAGATTTTTGGAGATGTGCATCCCTAGGAATTTGAAACTGCTAACCATCTCCACCTCGGCCCCATTGATGCTGACAGGGGTGTGTACAGTACTTTGCTTCCTGAAGTCAATGACCAGCTCTTTAGTTTTGCTGGCATTGAGGGAGAGATTATTGTCGTTACACCACTCCAGTAGGTTCTCTATCCCCCTCCTGTATTCTGACTCATCGTTATTCGAGATCTGGCCCACTACGGTCACATCGTCAGCAAACTTGTAGATGGAGTTGGAACCAAATTTTGCCACGCAGTCGTGTGTGTACAGGGAGTAGAGTAGGGGGCTAAGTACGCAGCCTTGCGGGCCGCCGGTATTGAGGACTATTGTGGAGGAGGTGTTGTTGTTCATTCTTACTGATTGTGGTCTGTGGGTCAGAAAGTCGAGGATCCAGTTGCAGATTGAGGAGCAAAGTCCTAGGTTTTGGAGCTTTGATATGAGTTTGGCTGGGGTTATGGTGTTGAAGACGGAGCTGTAGTCAATAAATAGGAGTCTGATGTAGGAGACTTTGTTGTCGAGATGCTGTAGGGATGAATGTAGGGCCAGGGAGATGGCGTCTACTGTGGCCCGGTTGCAGCGGTATGCAAATTGCAGTGGATCAAGGCATTCTGGGAGTATGGAGGTGATGCGCTTCATGACCAACCTCTCGAAGCACTTCATTACGACTGAAGTCAGGGCCACCGGACGGTTGTCATTGAGGCACGTTGCCTGGTTCTTCTTTGGCACCAGTTTGATGGTGGTCTTCTTGAAGCAGGTGGGGACCTCGGAGTGGAGTAGGGACAGGTTAAAGATGTCCGCAAACACCTCTGCCAGCTGATCCGCGCAGGGATCCCATCCAGGCCTGTCACCTTCCGAGGGTTCACGTTCAGGAAGGCCGATCTGACTTTGGAAGCTGTGATGGTGGCAATGGGTGAGTTATGGGCTGGTGGGGCACTTGACAGCGGATTGTTGGTTTCCAGCTCGAAGCGGGCATAGAATGCATTGAGTTCATCGGGGAGATACTGCCGGAGATACTTCTCGACTTCGCTTTGTAGCCCGTTACGTGGTTTAGTCCTTGCCAAGAGTCTGTCTGTGGGGTTGATGCCTCACAGGCAGCCATGTGTGAAAGCCAACTGGAAATTACAGCAACGCTCCTGAGCATGGCATGTCACAGTGGGCCATGGCTGAGAATGTCGGCAGCATTGCTCAGGTGCTGGCCGATGTGGCACAGACTCCATCTCCAGACAGAGATTGCGCAGTCATTGGCTGATGTGACACAGACCCAGGTGGTGGCACAGTCAACGGGTGATGTGGCGTAGTCTGAGACGGCGATGGTCCACCCCCTGGGCTCCATGGCAGTGAGTATGCAGACCCTGGTCAAGTCCAGAGCGGGCATCCAGGACTGGCAATGCCAGGTGGTGGGGTAGCCTCAGGGGACAGCTCTGCTGGCCAGTTTCCCCTCCCCTTTAAATTGGTGAACCTGGAGGCGAGCAGAGTGTCCCGTGCACATTGGTCCTGGTGCACACGTTATGCGGCCTCCCCTGCCTGGGCCCCATGTTAGGTCCATCCCCACCCTCTTTCCGCATCCTCTTCTTTGGAGGCCTGGCATTCATCCTCCTCCTCCAGCACATGGCCTCCCTGCTGTGCGATGTTGTGGAGGAGGCAGCACGCAGCCGCCACGATGCAGGCAATCCTCTCAGCATCATACTGGAGGGCCCCTCCAGAGTGGCCCAGGCACTTGAGCAGTATCTTCAGGAGGCCAATGCACCGCTCATACACACCACAGGTTGCTCCATGGGCTTCATTGTAGTGGTTCTCAGCATTGGTCTGTGGCCTCTGGATAAGCATCATCAGCCACGGCCACAGCGGATAATTCCTGACACCCAGGAGCCAACCCCCAGCTGGGGGAGCATCTCAAACATGTCAGGAATCGTCGATTGTGTCAGGATGAAGGAGCCAAGCACACTATCGGGCACAGACGTGCATGATGCGCACCATCTGCATGTTCATCGAATGCAACCACTTTCAGTTAGTGTAGAGTGGCTTGTCATCTGGAGGTGCTCGTTGTCATAATATTAATATACACACAAGTATATGATGGTGCATAGACAGACGCTGACTGACACACTGAATGACCAATCAACACACAGAACACAGCAGCCAATCACCAGACAGGACTCGGCCACTATAAAGCCAGAGGGCACTAGTTTTCCCGCTCCCTTGGGATGCAGCCTCTGAGACAGACAGAGCCCGTGATCAGCAACACGAACATCCACCATGTGTTAGCAGGATAGTCTGGTCAGGTTAGCCTCAGCTCATAGTTCAATAAAATAGAGTTGTACTTCTAAAAGTGTTGGTAGCCTGTCTCACTGCTCTGGTAAACACAGTCCTTGCAGACCCAGCATACCCAACACATCATGGTACCAGTGCGTGATGTTAGAGTTTGACGGACTCTGAGATAGTCTGCCTTTGACCAGCGATCAGCCATCCGGTAGTATGGACAGCGTCCGCCCTCCCCCGCCGCTCCGCATCGCCGGCAACCTCGGTGCCAACTGGAAGATTTTTAAGCAGAAGTTTCAGCTGTACCTCGAAGCCACCGACCTTGAAGCTGCCTCAGATGTCAGGAAGATTGCTCTCTTTCTCGCAACAGCCAGGGACCACGCCATCCACATTTTTAACTCCCTCACATTTGCTGAAGGCGAGGACAAGCCCAAGTTCAAAACTGTCCTGCTCAAGTTCGACAGCCACTGTGACATCGAAGTCAATGAGAGTTTTGAACGCTATGTGTTTCAACAGAGTTTGCAGGGTAAGGATGAACCTTTTCAATCTTTCCTAACTGACCTTCGTATCTTCGCACAGTCCTGTAATTATGGCTCCGCCTCCGACTCCATAATCTGTGACCAGATCATTTTCGGAGTACACTCGGACCCTCTACGTCAGCAGCTCCTTAAAGTGAAGCAGCTCACCTTCACTATAGCCATCGAAACCTGCGTTCTGCATGAGCACCCCACTAACTGATACTCGCACATTCAAGCGGCAGAGACGGCGTGGCAAGGCCCCCATGATGCGGAGTGGGTGCAGGCCATAAAACATCACCAGGGCCCGAGTCTGGATGAGGGCAGCCATTTTGCGCGCTTTTCCCGGGCTCCCGCGCATGCGCGCAATGAACGAGGGGACGGCGAGGTTGAAGACTGAACTGCGCAGGTGCGCACAACGTACAACAGCACCGCGCATGCACGGTGGAGCATGGAGTGTTCTGACGTCACGACGTGCAACAACTGTGGCAGCTCCCACTTAAAGCGGCAATGTCCCGCGAAATCTCGACACTGTCTCCAGTGTGGCAAACTTGGTCACTACGCAGCCCTGTGCAGTTCTGCTCAAACACCTGCCTCCTGTCGCTCCCAGCAGCAGCGCACGAATGTCCGGTCCGTTCAACAACCAGTTACAGATTCCGATTCCGACATGGGTCCAGACCCTGATACCGAGGATCTCAAATCCCCATCCCGGGTGGGCACCATTCCCAAAAAAAAGGCCAAGCCCTTCCCAGTGATGAGCATTGATCCGGACGATGAGTGGTGTGCCACCCTTTCGGTCAACAAATCTCACATACGCTTCAGGCTGGACACCGGCGCTTCAGCCAACCTCATTTCGCAGTCTGACCTGGATACCATCCACATCAAGCCGAACATTCTTCCATCGGCCTGCCAGCTTCTCGACTACAATGGCAATGCCATTGCTACCAGTGGCTCATGCCAGCTTGTGGTGTCGCACCATTCCTTAAAGGCCACCCTGTGCTTCGAGATTGTAGGGTCAACTAAAGCTTCCCTGCTCGGTGCTCAGGCATGCAAGGTCCTGAATCAGGTCCAAAGGGTTCACTCCATGCATCAGCCTCACCAGGCGCCGACGTTCAGACACAACTGAAGAACATCATTACTCAATACCACACCGTCTTCGAGGGCATGGGCACACTACCATACACATACAAAATTATTTTAAAACTGAATGCCGTGCCTGTGGTTCATACACCCCGCCAGGTGCCGGCGCCCCTTAAGGACCGCCTCAAGCAGCAGCTGCAAGACCTCCAGGACCAGGGCATCATTTCTAAGGTAACTTAACCCACAGACTGGGTCAGCTCCATGGTGTGTGTTAAGAAACCATCAGGAGAACTACGCATTTGCATCGACCCCAAAGATTTGAACCGTAACATCATGAGGGAACACTACCCTATCCCAAAGAGTGAAGAACTCACCTGCGAGATGGCTCGCACCAGATTTTTCACAAAACTTGACGCCTCCAAGGGGTTCTGGCAGATACAACTTGACGCATCCAGTCGGAGGCTCTGCACCTTTAACACCCCATTTGGCTGGTATTGTTACAACCGGATGTCGTTTGGCATCATCTCCGCCTCGGAGGTGTTCTACCGAATAATGGAGCAAGTGATGGAGGGCATCGAAGGGGTGCGAGTGTACGTAGACAACATCATTGTCTGGTCTACCACCCCGCAGGAACACATTGATCGCCTCCAACGCGTCTTCTAGAGAATCCACGAGCATGGCTTCCGCCTCAACAGAGCCAAATGCTCCTTTGGTCAACCAGAATTCGTCGCCCACCAGAGACTGAATTTAGGAACTGATTGTTTCGTTACCTTGGTTCTTCGTTTGCTCGTTTTTACATACTCTTATTTATATTCCATGTTTTGTTACATGCGCTCTATCTGCACTAGACACCTTCCCGTGTAAATACGTTAGGATTTTTGTATATAGTCAGGATCCTGGTCATGTAAATATGCTCACATATTCTGTATATAGTCAGGCACATTCACATACCACACTATTTATTGCCATATATACATTTTTTTCAAAAGGGGGAGATGTCATAATATACACACAAGTATATGATGGTGCATAGACAGACATTGACTGACACACTGAAAGACCAATCAACACACAGAACACAGCAGCCAATCACCAGACAAGACACGGCCACTATAAAGCTAGAGGGCACTAGTTTTCCCGCTCTCTCGGGATGCAGCCACTGAGACAGACAGAGCCCGTGATCAGCAACACGAACATCCACCATGTGCTAGCAGGATAGTCTGGTCAGGTTAGCCTCAGGTCTCCAGTCAACTCAACATAGTGTCAACCCACAGTGCAAGTATGTTTAACAGCTCATAATTCAATAAAATAGAGTTGTACTTCTACAAGTGTTGGTAGCCTGTCTCTCTCACTGCTCTGGTAAACGCAGACCTCGCAGACCCAGCATACCCAACACATCACTCGTAGGGTGGCATGCATCCAGTCAATCAGCCTCTGGACCCAGGGCATGGCGGCGCACCCTGCTGCCCGGGCATCTGGTAGGTTCGGTCCCCATTGAAATGGATGTATTGCGCCTACTGGGCACATAGAACCTTCGTGATGGCGTAGATGCACCTGTGCACTGAGCTCGGAGACATCCCGGACAGGTCCCCACTCAGCGCCTGGAAGGACCCTGAGGTGTAAAAGGTTCAGGGCGACCGTCGCCTTGATGGCCACCGGGAGAATGTGTCTTCCCCCATACCCCCACGGTACCAGGTGTGGCATCATCTGGCAGATATGTTGCACTGTCTCCCTGCTCTGCCGGAGTCTTCGACAGCATGACCTGTCCAGCAGGTCCTCGAATGACAGCTGCTGCCAGTACACATGAGGCCTCATGTGGTGCCTCCTTTGCACCTCCCTGGCCTGTTAGGTAGCCAGCTCTCCATCCTGGGTGGCTGCCTCCTGTTCCTCTGGGGCATGGTCCGTTGCTGCCCGCTCCACTGCTGCAGCTTCCTCTTCCTCGAGCAACGCCAACTTGTACAGCCGCTGGGCATGCCCCAGGGCTGCGGTGACTAGAAGAAAGGTCATCATTGCTGGTGAATTTCAACACCTACTGTCTGCAGGGGATGAAAGACCAACATGTTAGCATGGTACATATCCCCGCCCAACCAGGCTCTGCATGCCCCCCCCCCCCATCTCCACACCCCTAGTCACGTCAGTGCCTGGCACCGTGAGGGCCTTTGGCCTTAGTGCCCATCCCTGATGCCAGGGGCACTGTCGGTTGGGCTGCCCTTGCCTGAAATATGCTCCATGGGTCCCACCCACCGCCCGTATGGGGGCGACAGTGGGCATTGTCCTTGAGTGGGCTGCCTAGTGGCCCGCTGGTGTGGGGGGTGGTGGTGGAGTGAGAGTATGGCAGAGGGTGGGGTGAGGGTTGGGGGCATCCATATGGCCGGTGTCACTCTGTAGAACAGGGGCCAAGGTGGGTGGTCAGTGGGGTTCACAGCAGGATGGCTGGGAGGGGGTATCCCAGCCACATGGCTCATTCCCCCGTCGCCCATACCCCACCGACCTTGGCAGGAATCCCCACCCCAGCCAGTCCAGCCACCCCAGCCAGTGTCTGGCCCGGCAGCCTGCAGCTGTGCTGCTCTGTGTCCGACGTCCTTTCTCTCGCCCATCAGCCACGACACCGGTTTCACGATTTTTAAAAACATAAAAGTGTTTCCATTAGAAAGACAGAGGTTGAGGGATGACCTGATAGAGGTCTACAAGATTATGAGGAACATGGATAGAGGGGATGGGGAGGCACTCGTTCCCAGGATGGAGTAGTCAGTCACCAGGGGGCACAGGTTTAAAGTCCATGGGGCAAAGTTTAGAGGAGATGTGCGAGGCAGGTATTTTACACAGAGGCTAGTGAGTGCCTGGAACGCGTTGCCAGGGGAGGTTGTGGAAGCAGATACATTAACGGCATTCAAAAGACATTCACATGAATAGGATGGGTACAGAGGGATATGGCACAAGGAAGTGCTGAGGGTTTTGGCAAAGGTTGGTATCATGATCAGCACAGGCTTGGGGGGGCCGAAGGGCCTGTTCCTCTGCTGTATTGTTCTTCGTCCTTTGAACCGCGCCATTGGGAACTCGGCCTATCGGAGGTGGAGAATAGCGGAAGCCCCGGAGAATAACGGTTCAGCCCTGCTAATGATATGCAAACGGTGTTTACTGTAAATATCTTCCAGATCGCATTGACGATACTATCGAGGTGACGGAGAGTTGCGATTTAGCGTTAAGTCACCGCCCGCTGCGATTTCACCATCAGAACCGATTCTCTGCCCAATCGCATTTCCAAATTTCAGCATCAACCAACAGAGAATTCTTTCACCCTGATTAAGTCAATATTGGGGAGGTCCATTAATGGCCTTCCCTTCCCTATGCAAATTGAGGCCTTCTGTGGGAAATTAATACCCATTTGTTTTCTCATGAAGCACCTTGGGGCATTTTACAACATACAAACATATAAAATAGGAGCAGTAGTCCTCACAGCAACTCAAGTCTGCTCTCCGTCACTTAGCTCATTTACTGATCATGGTTGCTTCACTGCACACTCATATCCTTTCCTGGGTATGTCCTGGCTTTATGTAATAAAAATAGTCCCCATTATTTACCTACGGATTTACCCATTTACAGTTCAGTCTGGTCCAGTCTCGAGAAATCAATTTATTTCTTGCATTTCTCCAGCTCGAAATAGAAACATCAATTTTGCTTACCAAGGCCTGTCACCATTTTCCAGGAGGTTCTGGGGAGAGACAGTGAGAGGTGCAGACTAACAGAAAATATCTAGAAGTCAAGGACCCGATCCAAGGCCTCGTTGCACCCAACTCAGGACGCAGCGAGGCCTCTCAAGAGATATACAGAGCTCATTACTCCTTGCGAAATCTAATGAGATCTCGTGAGGTATCGCGACCTGGATCATGCCCAGCACACTTAAATATGATTGCGCCAAAGTTACCCAAGTCACGGGATCTAACGGCCTTGCGTCAGAGACCCCTAGAGGGCGACATTTAGCACTGGTTTCCACAAATGTGGACCAGGTATACCAGCATTGGTGGGGTATCCTTGGCAATCGGGGGCCCCGGGTGGTCGGCTGTGGGCAGGGTGGTACCCTCACATCTCCGATGCCACCTGGGCACTGACACTGCCAACCTGGTACCATATCACCAAAGAGAAAATGTTGGAAAATCTCAGCAGGTCTGGCAGCATATATAGGGAGAGAAAATAGCTAACATTTCGAGTCCAGATGACCCTTTGTCAAAGCTAAAGAACAGAGAGAGTGGGAAATATTTATACTGTGGAGTGAGAATGAAAGATGAATCATGGCCACAGAAACCCAGGGAAACGAGGTGCTAATAGTCACAGAAACCAAGGGGAAAGAATGCTAATAGCAGTCCCCAGAGAGAACCAAAGGTGTGAAAGGCCAATCTGCAGAAAAACTATCATCAGAGGGTAAACTGTGACAGATGTAGATGTGGGGCGAGGGGAAGGGGGAAGCAAAGGGGAGAAAGGGTAAGGAAAGGTGGATAAGATGGGGAGAGTTAAATATATATAAAGAAAGACAAGAGAGAATGAAATAGTAAAAGCCAGTTAAAATTAAAAGGGATGAAACAAATGGGTTAAGATGGGGTAGAGCTAATCATCTGAAGTTGTTGAATTCGATGTCGAGTCCAGAAGGCTGTAGCGTGCCTAACCCGGAAGATGAGATGCTGCTCCTCCAATTTGCGTTGAGCTTCACTGGAACATTGCAGCAGGCCATGGACAGACATGTGGCCATGGGAGAGGGTCTTGGGTTAAATTTTTGGAAGTGTCACCTGAGTGCCACCCTAGCACTGCCAGGCTGGAAAGGACACTGCCAGGGTGCTGCTGCCAAGGTGCCTGGGTGGCATCTTGCAGGTGCCAGTGACCGGGCCCGGGGGCTCCCTGCTTTTATGAGGTGAGCACAGTAAGAAGTCTTACAACACCAGGTTAAAGTCCAACAGGTTTGTTTCAAACACAAGCTTTCGGAGCACGGCTCCTTCTTCAGGTGAATGGAAAGGCTTGTTCCAGAAATGTTTATATAGACACAGTCAGAGATGCCCCGGAATGCGAGCACCTGCAGGCAATCAAATCATCAAAGATGCAGAGAGAGAGGTAACTCCAGGTTAAAGAGGTGTGAATTGTCCCAAGCCAGTTCAGTCGGTAGGCCTCTGCAAGTCCAGGCTTGTTGGTGGGGGCCGAATGTAATGCGACATGAATCCCAGATCCCGGTTGAGTCCGCATTCATGCGTGCGGAACTTAGCTATAAGTTTTTGCTCAGCAATTTTGCGTTGTCGCGTCTCCTGAAGGCCTCCTTGTAGAATGCTGACCCGGAGATCAGAGGCTGAATGTCCTTGACTGCTGAAGTGTTTCCCAACTGGAAGGGAACAGTCCTGCCTGTTGATAGTCGCACGATGCCCGTTTATTCGTTGTCGCAGTGTCTGCATGGTCTCGCCAATGTACCACGCTTCGGGACATCCTTTCCTGCAGCGTATGAGGTAGACTACATTGGTCGAGTCGCACGAGTATGCGCCGCGTACCTGGTGGGTGGTGTTTCCACGTGTAATGGTGGTGTCCATGTCGATGATCTGGCATGTCTTGCAGAGATTACCCTGGCAGGGTTTTGTGGTGTTGTGGTTGCTGTTCTGAAGGCTGGGTAATTTGCTGCAAACAATGGTTTGTTTGAGGTTGCGCGGTTGTTTGAAGGCCAGTAGTGGGGGTGTGGGGATGACCTTGGCAAGATGTCCATCCTCGCTGATGATGTGTTGGAGGCTGCGAAGAAGATGTCGTAGTTTCTCCGCCCCAGGAAAGTACTGGACGACGAAGGGTACTCTGTCAGTGGTGTCCCGTGTTTGTCTTCTGAGGAGGTCGGTGCGGTTTTTTGCTGTGGCGCGGTGGAACTGTCGATCAATGAGTCGAGCGCCATATCCCGTTCGTACGAGGGCATCTTTCAGCATCTGTAGGTGTCTGTTGCGCTCCTCCTTGTCTGAGCAGATCCTGTGTATACGGAGGGCTTGTCCATAGGGGATGGCTTCTTTAATGTGTTTCGGGTGAAAGCTGGAGAAGTGGAGCATCGTGAGATTATCTGTGGGCTTGCGGTAAAGCGAGGTGCTGAGGTGACCGTCCTTGATGGAGACGAGTGTGTCCAAGAATGGAACTGAATTTGGAGAATAGTCCATGGTGAGTTTGATGGTGGGATGGAACTTATTGATGTCATCGTGTAGTCGTTTCAGTGATGTCTCGCCGTGGGTCCAAAGGAAAAAAATGTCATCGATGTATCTGGTGTATAGCATCGGTTGAAAGTCCTGTGTGGTGAGGAAGTCCTGTTCAAACTTGTGCATGAAGATGTTGGCATATTGAGGTGCAAATTTGGTCCCCATGGCTGTTCCGTGCGTCTGGATGAAGAATTTGTTGTCGAAGGTGAAGACGTTGTGGTCTAGAATGAAACGGATGAGTTGCAGAATTGCGTCTGGAGATTGGCAGTTGTCGGTGTTGAGGACTGAGGCTGTTGCAGCAATGCCGTCGTCATGGGGGATGCTGGTGTAGAGTGCCGAGACATCCATTGTGACGAGGAATGTTCCTGGTTCAACTGGTCCATGGGTGCTGAGTTTCTGTAGGAAGTCCGTCGTGTCGCGACAGAAGCTGGGTGTACCTTGTACGATGGGTTTCAAGATGCCCTCGATGTGGCCAGAGAGGTTCTCACACAGGGTCCCATTGCCTGAAACGATAGGACGGCCTGGTGTGTTGGCCTTGTGTATTTTCGGGAGGCAGTAGAGATCTCCAATGCGGGGATTACGTGGGATGAGAGCACGTAGGGTGTTCTGAAGGTCTGGATCTAAGGTCTTGATCAGTCTGCTGAGTTGGCGGATGTGTTCCTTGGTTGGATCTGCGGGTAACTGCCTGTAGTGTTCCTGGTTGTCGAGTTGTCGGTATACTTCTTTGCAGTAGTCTGTTCTGTTCAGTATGACGGTGGCCCCTCCTTTGTCTGCTGGTTTGATGACGATGTTGCGGTTGGTCTTGAGAGTGCGGATGGCGTTGCGTTGTGCTTGGGTGACGTTTGAGGCTGCCTTGTGATTGCGAGTGATGAATCTGGCATTGACACGACTTCTGACGGCTTGAGCATACATGTCGAGTCTAGGGCAGCGGCCTTCCGGAGGGGTCCAATTTGACTCTTTCCTTTTCGGTTGCTGCACTGCAGATCTTGCGGTCTGCTGTTCCGGTTCATTGGTCGTGTCCCTGGGTTCGCTGTCGGCCTCTTGGGGTCTGTGGAAGAATTCCCGGAGCCTCATTCGCCTGATGAATTCCTCCGTATCTGCCGCGAGACTGATGGGGTCCATTTTGGTGGTGGTGCAGAAATTGAGCCCTCTGCTGAGGACTTCGATTTCGTCTGGTTGAAGGGTGTAGTCTGACAAGTTGACAATGGATTTCCCTGTATTGTTTTCGACTGTTGTACCGGGAGAAGCTTGATTGCTGCTGGTGGTGATGCCAAGTTTCTCAAGCTTCCTGTTTATGAGGTGAGGTGCAGGTGGCTTGCGGACCACCTAATTAGTAAGTTGGAGCCTTGGAGGGGGGGGGGGGGGGGGGGGCAGAGATGGGGGCACCATTTTTAAATGGCACTGAGTTCTCTTCCTGAACTGGCGAGCTGAGCTCATGAGGAAATGGACCTAAGGGCGGCCTCAGCGGGGAGTTCCTTGCCGAGGCACAGAAATGAAACAGTCCTGTTTAATAGCAGGGTCCTTCTTGGCACTGCAGGCCACTGGGAAGCACCTGGCTAAACCCACCCAAAATGGAGCTCTGTTTCATTTCCGTTAAATCGCCCTCCAAGTTTCAGCCTGTATAGCTCACACATGCATTCGAGAGAGAAACATTGTCTGAAGACAGCCTCAGCAGGGGCTGAACGAACATGTCCTGATGAGCTGTCCGTTTTCTGGCAAACTCAGAGCTTATAACTTGCATGTTTATCCTTAATATCTTCTTTTAATTTATGCCATTGGTGTATGTTTTCACATTTCTATGTTACATGCCAGTTGTGGAAGGAACTTTGAAACAATTACTCATCCACATCCCCAAGCATTAGAAGAGTATCACAGATTCAAACCGTCAAATTTTTACTGAAATTAGATGAGCTTTTATTGAATGCATTGCTATGTGCATAGAATCCCTACGGTGCTGAAGGATTCCATTCGGCCCATCAAGTCTGCACCGACCCTGGAGAGAGCACCCTATCTCGGCCCATAGCCCCACCCCATCCCCAGAACCCCACCTAACGTTTTGGACACTAAGTGCCAATTTAGCAAGAGGTCTACCCAGTGTGTGCCCCTCTCCCCCGCAAATAGCATCATCTTTTCCATAGATGTCACGCCCAGTTCCCGAAAGAAAAGAGGCGGGGGGGATAGTGAGGAAATCGCAGCAGCTGCCGCTTTCCCCCGAGCAGGGTACTTCGGGGTCGGACTGGACCCTAGAGGGCCCGTTCCACCCAGTACAATTTAGCAGCCAGCACTTGATCAATTTCTCAGAGCAGGGGGGTCAGCGATAACCCGATGCTTCTTAGGTTCTTAGCGGGTTATACGTTGTCCCAACCTCGCTGTCTTCGGGCACCTTTGCCACCATCCCAGACCTGTTTCTGGAGTTATTTTCAGGGCCTTCTGGTGACCAGAGGCGGGGCAGAGCAGTAATCTGCACCACCGCCTCCCACTTGCCTGGGAGCCCGGGAGGAGCCTGAGGAGATCCAGCCTGTTGATGGCGGGATCAAGGCAGGCCCTTGGTTAGTTGGTGGGCCCGTGTCGCCCGCTGCACTCAGTGTGGTGGAGGATTCAGGCCCGGAGTGTGACTGTTTGAAGGCTGTCAGCCGCTCAATGTCGGGTGCGGAGGGTGCAGTGGGGTGTGATGTGTTGGGTATGCTGGGTCTGCGAGGTCTGCGTTTACCAGAGCAGTGAGAGAGACAGGCTTCCAACATTTGTAGAAGTACAACTCTATTTTATTGAACTATGAGCTGTTAAACATACTTGCACTGTGGGTCAACACTGTTAGGTTGACTGGAGACCTGAGGCTAACCTGACCAGACTATACTGCTAGCACATGGTAGATGTTCGTGTTGCTGATCACGGGCTCTGGCTGTCTCAGAGGCTGCATCCTAAGAGAGCGGGAAAACTAGTGCCCTCTGGCTTTATAGTGGCCGTGTCCTGTCTGGTGATTGGCTGCTGTGTTCTGTGTGTTGATTGGTCTTTCAGTGTGTCAGTAAGTGTGTGTCTATGCACCATCATATACTTGTGTGTATATTATGACAGGGTGCAGAGCTCACTCATGCCTGACACTGTGTTGCCCCTCACCATCTCTGGGGAACTCCCGGAAACTTCCACATCATAATTGAAGGTTCTTTTGTTTTTCTGCCTCTGTAGATAGTTCAGGCAGTGTCCTATTGGGCCTTCCCTACCACCCCCCTTTCCCCTCTCTCATCACCACACCCCCTTCCTACCCCTTCTGTTGGTACAGAGGCGAGGGTATCTGGTCTCTCCAGTGAAAAGTTTAGTGTTTGTACCGTTTGTTTTTTGTACAACTGTGTTGTGACTGTTTTAATAATCAGAGTATCCGACCACCCCCTCCCCGTACGTTGGTACTGAAGGGAGCGTACCCTGTTTCTCCAAAATAAAATTAGTGTTTGTACCGTTTGGCCTGTATATATATTTTACCATTTTAATAAAAGGATATGGTCAATCCATCTAACCTGCACATCTTCTTCAGAGTCAAACTCTATATCTAATCATTAAATCACATAGCAGAGATGGAAGCCATCGTGGCTGCACTGACTCTTTGTTGAACATATGAACATACAAAATAGGAGCAGAAGTAGGCCATTTGGCCCCTTGAGCTCGCTCCACCATCATGGTTGATATGTTTGTGTTTTGAGTTCTACATTCCCATCTACACTGGATAACCTTCGATTCTCTTTCCTAACAAGAACATATCCACCTCCGCCTTAACAATATTCAATTACCCTGCATCCACTGCCTTCTGAGGCAGAAAGTTCCAAAGTCAGGCAGCCCTCAAAAGAGAAGAAAATTCTCCTCATTTCTGTCTGAAAAGGGCAACCCTGAATTTTAAAACACTGCCCCCTAGTTCTGGACTCATCCACAGGAGGAAACTCCTTTCCACATCCACCTTGTCAAGACCGTTCAGGATCAGATACACATCAATCAAGTGACCCCTCCGTCTTCTAAATTCCAATGGAAACAAGTCCAGTCTACCCAACCTGCCCTTCTAAGACAACCAATGAGTTAACCAATTAATCCCAGTTGCCTGCGAGATTCCCACAGACATGTAATTGTTTTTTCTTTCAACTATTTATACCATTCCTTTTTGAAAAGTTACAGCTGAATATGTTTCCATTACCCTTTCGGGCAATGGATTCCAAATCATCATAAATCACGAGATTACTTTTTTTATCCTCGTGTCACTTTTGACTCTTTTGTCAATCATCCAACCATCTGTTATTGGAAATACTCCTTGAAACCATTCATGATTTTGAACTCTTCTCCACACAAAGGAGAAGTACCCTAGTTTTTCCAACCTTTCAGAGTAATTGAAGTACTCATGCCTGGTACCATTCTGTACAGCAACCTCTCTTATGCCTTGACTTCCTTCCTAAAGTGTGATGGCCAGAACTGAACACAGTATTCCAATGCTTGAAGTTTTAGCCTAGTTTCCCTTTTCTGTACTCTATGGGCAGGATTTTCATTCCAGAGACGGGCAGTGTGAGCATCAGATCGCCCAGGGAGTGAGGGCCAGAGGACTTGTTTTCTGTTTTGTTTTTGTAAATGGGATGATGCCCCAGGTGAAGAACCAAGGCGGTCATTTAAACAGCCCACCTTCACACCCAGAAGTCCCTGCGGCTGCCTCCAAATTCATGCCGGGGCAGTGGGCCTGACACACACATGCACCCTGCCCCCGAATGAAAATCCTGCCATTTAAAGCACTTTATTCTAAGGTATTGAAACGCCATAGATAGGCCAGAAGTAGGGTATGAGGCACCATTGTGGGTGGGTGAACAAGCACAGATTGGCACACAGGCTACAGGGGTCATGGGGATGGGGAATTAGTGTTGGTTACTGGAAGGTATGTGGGGCCATTTGAACGTATCTTTCAAAAGGTTCCCTCATCCACATTATGGCAATGACTCCTCGGAGGGATCGTGAACCACAACTCCTTGAAAAGCTGGCCAGACTTTACAAATATTGCAGAGGACTACAAGATTCTAATCCCCGTAATCACAACCTCCAGCAACCCTTTTTTTGTTTTTTAATTAATTTACGGGATGTCGGTGTCGCTGGTTAGGCCAACATTTATTGCCCATCCCTAGTTGCCCATCAGGAGATGGTAGTGAGCTGCCTTCTGGAACCGCTACAGTCCTTGAGGTGTAGGCACACCCACAGTGCTGTTAGGGAGGGAGTGCCAGGATTTTAACCCAGCGACTGTGAAGGAGCGACAATATATTTCCAAGTCAGGGTGGTGAGTGACTTGGAGGGAAACCTCCAGGTGATGGAGTTCCCAGGTATCTGCTGCCCCTGTCCTTCTGGATGGTAGTGGTCATGGGTTTGGAAGGTGCTGTCTGAGGAACCTTGGTAAGTTACTGCAGTGCCTCTTATAGACGATGCACACAGCTGCCACTGTTTGCCGGTGGTGGAGGCGTTGAATGTTTATGGAAGAGGCAGCAATCTAGTGGGGTGTTTTGTTCTGGATGTGTTGGGCTTCTTAAGTGTTGTTGGAGCTCCACTCATCCAGGCAACTGGAGAGTATTCCATTACACTCCTGATTTGTGCCTTGTAGATAGTGGACAGGCTTTGGGAGGGTTCAAGACATGAGTTACTCACCGTAGGATTCCTAGCCTTTGACCTGCCCTGGTAGCTACAGTATTAACATGGCTAGTCCAGTTCAGTTTCTGATCAGTGGTAACCGCCAGGATGTTGAATGTGGGGGATTCAGTGATGATGCTGAATATCAAGGGGCAATGGTTGGATCCTCTCTTGTAGGAGGTAGTCATTGCCTGGCAGTTGTGTGACGCGAATGTAACTTGCCACTTGTCAGACCAAGCCTGGATATTGGCCAGGGCTTGCTGCATTTGGACATGGTCTGCTTCATTATTTGAGGAGTTGTGAATAGAGCTGGACATTGTGCAGTCATCTGCGAACATCCCACTTATGACCTTATGATAGAAGGGAGGTCATTGATGAAGAAGGTTGGGCTGAGGACACTACCCTGAATAATCTTATTCCGTCTTTCTTTTTAAATTTAGAGTACCCAATTCATTTTTTCCAATTAAGGGGCAATTTAGCGTGGCCAATCCACCTACCCTGCACATCTTTGGGTTGTGGGGGCGAAACCCACGCAGACATGGGGAGAATGTGAAAACTCCACACAGACAGTGACCCAGATCTGGGATCGAACCTGGGACCTCGGCGCCGTGAGGCAGCAGGGCTAACCGACTGCGCCACCGTGCTGTCAACCTTATTCCGTCTTGACAAAGATTGGGTGCGCTGGGAATGAGACCAGCAAACCCAGTTTTAAAGTTCCTCAGAGTCTCCCTGTCCCCCAAAATCCAACCCTATGGGCGTGATTCTCTGCTCCCCACGCCGGGTGGGAGAATCGCGGGAGGGTCGGGCGAATCACGACACGCCGCCCTGGCACCCCCCGCGATTCTCCCACCCCCCCCCAAAATGGCGTGTCGCGGAATCGCCGCTTTTCACGGCGACCGGCGATTCTCCGGCCCGGATGGGCCGAGCGGCCTGACGTTCCCGACCTGTTCATGCCAGCGGCAACCATACCTGGTCGCTGCCGGAGTGAACATAGTGCGGAAGGTATGTTTGGGGCCTGTGGGGGACGGAGAGGGGATCGAGCACCACGGCCGTGCTCGGGAGGGGACTGGCCCACGATCGATGCCCACCGATCGTCGGGCCGGCGTCTCCAAGCGACACACTCTTTCCCCTCCGCCGCCCCGCAAGATCAAGCCACCACGTCTTGCGGGGCAGCGGAGGGGAAGACGGCAACCGCGCATGCGTGGGTTGGAGCCGGCCAACCTGCGCATGTGCGGCTGACGTCACTTAGGCGCCGCTGTCACGTCATTCTCGGCGCGCCGCTTTGACGCAAGCGCAAAGCCCCTGCGGCCGAGTTTTTCGAAACGCCGCTCCTAGCCCCCCCTCCCCCCCACCTCCCCCCCTGGGTTGGGGGGGGGGGAAATAGGGGGCGAGGAGCGGCCTCCGACATCGTCGTGAAACTCTACGTTCACGACGGCTGCCCGATGCCGCGCGGCATAATGGGAATCGCGCCCTATGTCTCTAATTAATGAAGCCAAAACTCATATGCTCATTTTTTAATAAAACACACAACGGGATTCTCTGCTCCACCAGCTATGTTCCTCGTCGCACATCCCGTGGGATTCTCCATCCGACCACCTGACAATGGGATTTCCCATTGTGGCCACTTCATGCCACCGGGAAACCTGTGGGCGCTACCAGCAGAATGGAAAATCCTGCCGACAGAGAATCCACCCACCCTTTTTAGCTTATCTTGCAACCTTCAAAGACTGATTTACATATATCCCAGGAATCTTTCCTCCTGCTTCCCCTTGAACATTTATATTGCCGATCTTCACTCTTCCTACGAGAACAAATCACTGCTGACTTCTCTACGTTCAATTTCATTGACATTTCAGAGATTCCTGCCATCTGCAAGCTGTAGCCATCTGGGATGGCCACTTCCAGAATACAAAATGGATGATCGCAATGATTCGAGGGAAATATGGACAATGTTAGGAAAGCAAGCAGGCACAGAGCCTGGATACGTATTGAGAAGGCAACTCCCAATTAACATATTTATGGCCCATCTCCGGGAACAAAGGAAAGACACTCAAGTAACTGATACTATTGCAGACATCTCGGCGCCAGAAAAGACACAAACAAAGCAAGGCCAATGGCCACCTAGGACACGCCCAGCCATCAGGGCACCCACCCCTTTTTTGGTCAAGATCAATACGAGTGATCAAGATACGGCCCAATTAATCAGGGCCAAGTTCAAGGCCCGCCCAAAAGTGCGAGAAGCCCCTTCAGGAAAAAGAAGCCCCTAGAGAGATTCGCTCTCTTGGATTCGGCTCTCGAAGTGGAGAGACCCGTCCACCAGCTGCACCAGAAGCAAGTAAGTCCAAGGTCAACGCTCGCCATCAGACGGACGACCTTAGCTGTTCTCCTGTTACCTCTTCGAACCCAACAGCCTCACATCCGAACAACGGCCATTGTTCCTCTGACTGAGTGGGCACCCGAAGTTAAGTATAGGCGTTAGAGTGAGAGATAGTTTAGTTTGTAGTATTTTGTGCATGAGTAGATATTACTGTGTGTGTAAATAAATAGTATTGACTTTGAACTAACTAACTGGTGCATTGGTTCTTTGATCAGTATTCAGGTTTGAACCTTGTGGCGGTATCGAGAGATACCTGGCGACTCTAGAGCAAACGTAATTAAGATTAAGGAAGGCGACCATATTGACCACTGTATTTATAACCAGATAAATATAGCAACTAAGCTTTGAAGTCATGCCCTGAACATTCAAGTCCAGTCATTAATATGTGTCAGAGAGTGCACCCACTTACACCGACCTCTGGGAAACACCACTCTGCTTTTCACAATATAATTATTCACCACTTCTTTCTCCAATCTATTCTTTAAGACAATTCCATACCCCTGCTGCCACAGTCTCTTTACACCCATGGCTTTTAGTTTTACTAACAAGTCTATTACGTGGCACTGTTTCATCAACATGCTCCATTACTTCAAAGAACTCAAGTTAGTCAGACATGATTTGCCTTTAAATCCATGTTGACTTTCATGTATTTTTCCAAGTTAAATTTGCTCCAGGTTATGGTGCTCCAAACTTCCCCCAACACAGGGGAAGCTGACTTTTAATTCATCCTACTATGATCTTTTAAAATGGAATATAATATTTGTGACCTCTGCATCACTCTATACTGAAAGACGATTGAAAGCTGTCCAGTGTCCCGGCAATCTCACCCTTAATTCCCTCAATAACATACCGTCATACCCTGCATCCCATTCAGATTGGGTAACATTTCTACTTGTGATTATTTCCAATTGTAAGTAAATAAAGGTAGTTTTAAATAATTAATAATCTAAGAGTCATTCCTGTTTATTTCCTTTGTTGCCATTTTCTTTTATTTTTGGTCCATGGGCCCATAATCAGAATGTGTCTTTAAGCAGAGGACTCCAGCTGAAGCAGCCTGCTTGTCAGGACATTTTGTTCCCAGGTCTTGTTGTGGAAAGGAGAAGTCAGACTCTTCGGCGCCGAGTTAACCAACTTTGGAGGATGTTGTTTCGATTGGTTGGCTGGCAACCCATGGGTGGCCAGGGGTAGTGTTCTGCCTGACTATAATCAGTGATTTATTCCTACGTGATGTGTTTTTAGAGAAGTAAGCAGACGTGGTTACACAGTGGAAGGAGAAGGAACAGTCTCTCTTGCTGGAATAACTGCTTTATTGTTCTGAAACTAGAGAGTGCCCGTCACATCATTGCTGTAAACTTGAAATGATCCTGAATCAACTGAGAAAATAGACAACTTTGCCAGAGAAAACCATCTCAAGCCTAGAGGGAAGTAGTACTGAAAAGAAAGCTGAACCTCAGAAAGACACTAACTAGAAGTCATCACAATGCATCAATGATCCTATTTCCTTTTATTTTGATTCATATTTTCTTTATCTCTGAACCACCCTTTTCCCTGTGCGTTGTTTATCTGAATAGAGAGTGGGGGTAGGCAGAAAGGAGGGGGGGGGGGGGAGGGGGGGAGGGGTTATATTGTCGGTCAGTTTAATTATACTGTACATAATAAAAGTACTTAAGTGTAATGAATGCCAGAATTTCAGATGTATTGTCTTATAGGTATTTGGTGCAATAAGTGTTAAAAGCTTGGGCTAATGTGTGTGTGACTGCTGCAATCATGTTTTAAAAGAAATCCTAGTTTGAAAGGCAAGTATATTTTTGGAGCTAGGGCTGCAATTAAACCATCATAAAAACCCTTGGGCTAATGGAATTTTGTTTTGATTGAGGGGATTCCCTGTGGAGTTAATTATATTTAAGATTGGTAAGATTACTTCATTGCTGGGTGGAGCTAAGGCATCAGGTATTTTGCAGAAACCAGGGCAGTTCTGATCTGAATGAAGCTGTGTCCAGAGGTCAAACAGTTTTCTCTCACTGCAGTACAGTTAAAAGAGATGAACGATCTTTAAAGTAGTGTAGACTTGTCTGAGAACAAGGGAGAGCTTAAACAAGCCGAGAAGCAACTTCTGAAGAAATATAGCCAATAGAACATAGAACATTACAGCACAGGCCCTTTGGCCCTCGATGTTGCACCGACCTGTGAAACCACTCTAAAGCCCATCTACACTTATTTCCTTATCATCCATATGTTTATCCAATGACCATTTAAATGCCCTTAATGTTGGCAAGTCCACTACTGTTGCAGGCAGGGCATTCCATGCCTTACTACTCTCTGAATAAAGAACCTACCTCTGACATCTGTCCTTGTCTATCTCCCCTCAATTTAAAGCTATGTCCCCTCGTACTAGCCATCACCATCCGAGGAAAAAGGCTCTCATTGTCCACCCTATCTAATCCTCTGATCATCTTGTATGCCTCAATTAAGTAACCTCTTAACCTGCTTCTCTGTTAAGGAAAAACAGCCTTATGTCCCTCAGCCTTTCCTCATAAGATCTTCCCTCCATACCAGGCAATATCCTGGTAAATCTCCTCTACACCCTTTCCAATGCTTCCACATCCTTCCTATAATGCGGTGACCAGAACTGCACGCAATACTCCAAATGCGGCAACATGACCTCATAGCTCCGAAACTCAATCCCTCCACCAATAAAAGCTAACACACCGTACGCCTTCTTAACAACCCTATCAACCTGGGTGGCAACTTTCAGGGATCTATGTACATGGACACCGAGATCTCTCTGATCATCCACACTATCAAGAATATTACCATTAGCCCATTACACTGTCTTCCTGTTACTCCTTCCAAAATGAATCACCGCACACTTTTCTGCATTAAACTCCATTTGCTACCTCACAGCCCAGCTCTGCAGCTTATCTATGTCCCTCTGTAACCTGCAACATCCTTCCGCACTGTCCACAACTCCATCGACTTTAGTGTCATCTGCAAATTTACTCACCCATCCTTCTACGCCCTCCCCCAGGTCATTTATAAAAATGATAAACAGCAGTGGCAGCAAAACAGATCCTTGTGGTACACCACTAGTAACTGAACTCCAGACTGAACGTTTCCCATGAACCACCAACCTCTGTCTTCTTACAGTGAGCCAATTTCTGATCCAAACTGCTAAATTACCCTCAATCCCATGCCTCCGTATTTTCTGCAATAGCCTACCGTGGGGAACCTTATCAAATGCTTTACTGAAATCCATATACACCACATCAACTGCTTTGCCCTCATCCACCTGTTTGGTCACCTTCTCAAAAGAACTCAATAAGGTTTGTGAGGCACGACCTACCCTTCACAAAACTGTGTTGACTATCCCTAATCAAATTATTCCTTTCTAGATGATTATAAATCCTTTCTCTTATAAACCTTTCCAAGACTTTGCCCACAACAGAAGTAAGGCTCACTCGTCTATAGTTACCGGGGTTGTCTCTACTCCCCTTCTTGAACAAGGGGACAACATTTGCTATCCTCCAGTCTTGTGGCAGTATTCCTGTAGACAATGACAACATAAAGATCAAAGCCAAAGGCTCAGCAATCTCCTCCCCAGCTTCCCAGAGAATCCTAGGATAAATACCATCCGGCCCAGGGAACTTACCTATTTTCACACTTTCCAGAATTGCTAACACCTCCTCATCATGAACCAATGGTGGAATTCTCTGCTCCCCATGCCAGGTGGGAGAATCGCGGGAGGGCCGGGTGACTCATGACATGCCGCCCTGGCACCCCCCGCGATTCTCCCCCCCCCGCTTGCAGAATCGCCACTCACCGTTTGTCACGGCGACCGGCAATTCTCCGGCCCGGATGGGCCGAGCGGCCTGATGTTCCCGACCTGTTCACGCCGGCGGCAACCTTACCTGGTTTGTGGCTTGTGGGGGGGCGGAGAGGGGAGTGAGCACCGCCACCGTGCTCGGGAGGGGACTGACCCGCGATCGGTGCCCACCGATCGTCGGGCCAGCATTTCCCAGCGACGCACTCTTTCCCCTCCACCACCCCGCAAGATCAAGCCGCCACATCTTGCGGGGCAGCGGAGGGGAAGACGGCAACTACGCATGCATGGGTTGGAGCCGGCAGCCGTCATGACATCAGCCGCGCATGCGCGGGTTGGAGCCGGCCAACCTGCGCATGCGCGGCTGACGTCACTTAGGCGCCGCCATCGCGTCATTCTTGGCGCGCCGCCTTGACGCAAGTGTCAGGGCGCGGCGCCCGAGATTTACGGAGCGCTGCTCCTAGCCCCCTGGGGAGGGGGTGAATAGGGTGCGAGGAGCGGCCTCCAAGGCCGTCGTGAAACTCGGCCGAGTTCACGACGGCGTTCCCGATGCCGCGCTGGAGTGGAGAATTCCGCCCCAAGGCTTCTGCATGGGTCTGACAGGAGTCAGATCTTTTCTTTGAAGTAGTATCCATAGATCTCTCTTTCGCAAAGAACATCTCTGTAAAGCAAGTATTCCTATGTGCTATTAGTAGTTAAAGTGGATTGAGAGCGGAGATGGTTTTGTTTATTGTTGTTTAAGTGGGAATAAAGATAGCAAGTAAGGATATTAGAAAGAACAAAGAACGAAGAAAAGTACAGCACAGGAACAGGCCCTTTGGCCCTCCAAGCCTGCGCCGACCATGCTGCTAAAATCTTCTACACTTTCGGGGTCATATCCCTCTATTCCCATCCTATTCATGTATTTGTCAAGATGCCCCTTAAACCTCACTATTGTCCGTGCTTCCACCACCTCCTCCGGCAGTGAGTTCCAGGGACCCATTACCCACTATGTAAAAACTTGCCTCGTACATCTCCTCTAAACCTTGCCCCTCGCACCTTAAACCTTTCCCAGTATTTTATTGACTGCATTGAGTAGTATTGTTTAAGAGGTAATTTTAAGCTATTTCCTGGTGTTATGTTAAGGATTTCAATGCTGTGTTCATAATTACGTTTGTTTTAAAGTACCACATCCCTATTTTTTTGTGCAATCGCTCCTGGAATGAGGTATCTTTCCTTACAGTCTTACAAAATTAAAACAAAATTTGGGGGCTTCTGTCCAGTATCCTAGCTACTGTTGGGGTCTGGTCTGGGATCGTAATAACAGTTACAAACCTGGTGACTACAATTTATTGAGTTCAGCCTAGGTCCGCAGGTATTTTAAAAAAAATCTAATTTCACTTGTGTTGCAACGCCAGGTCAAGTGGAACTAGAACTGACCGCACTCTAGCCCAGGGGATTGTAATTTGTATTTGTGGGTATCAGAAATGAGGTATGACTTTAACGAAGTTTAACTGTGTGTTTTTATCGAAGTGTTAAAACTTTCGTTAGCTTCATGGTAAACAGTGGCTTATATTTTGGTTCCAATCCATCTGGGCCAGGTCCCATGAAACTCTCTTAAATAAGGCTTCTCCAGTTAACTCTTTGGCACTGATTGTTCCTTTTCCTTAATCATAATTATTTCAAACTTGATGGTGATGCAATGATTTTGCACATACTCCTGCACTCAAATAAGCTCCACTCACCCCCTCACCATTATTTCCCTAAAGCAGATCAGCACTGCTTCATTGGGCTGAAAACAGAAAGTTCTTCAATTCAGGAATTCCTCCACCTGTTTACATTGATATTATTCCAGTCTATTCGTACAGCAGAAATCTTTAATTATCACTAACTCTCACATACCTCTAATTTGCTCCTCCATTTCATTTCCACTATTTGGTTAACAACTGTATAATACCTCTTCTATCAAATTCTAATCAAATAGATTCTGTCTTTGACTCCTCGACTGCATCGCCACCTTACTGTGCTATAATAGTTTATTTAATCAATTCCTTTCTTTTCATCCTTCCTCATCTTTCCTGAACACCTTTTAGGATTATTAAGTTCTCAATTCTCTCCTTGTTTGCACCAGATCTCCCGAACCAGCCTCCTCGAACAGGCGCCGGAATGTGATGACAATAAGCGATTTTCATTCATTTCATTTCATTGCCACTACATCATAATCCTATGTGGTGACATACTTGAAAGTCATCAATATGATTCACCCTGCTATGTGCACTTATGCACATGGTCTACAAGCCTATCTTATACTGTTTTGCATCTGCTCTTGGCTGATCCCTATGCTCTATTACTATTTGGCTTTGCCAGTCCACTGTACACCTTTCTCCTCTCGATTCATTCCAGTGCCCTGCTAAATTAGGTTAAACCCTCAACCACCAGCATAAGTAATTGGATTAGCACAGTGGGCTAAACAGCTGGCTTGTAATGCCAGAACAAAGTCAGCAGCGCAGGTTCAACTCCTGTTCTGGCCTCTCCGAACAGGTACCGGAATGTGGCGACTAGGGGTTTTTCACAGTAACTTCACTGAAGCCTACTTATGACAATAAGTGATTATTATTATTATTAATAAGTAATTGGATGTGATGCTGACCATTTCTGAAAGCCTTTCTCATAAGCTTAAAATCTTCTACTTTGATATTAATCTGAAAATATCTCCTTGCAGGTGTTTAATTCTTTCAGTTTTTTCAAAAATATCTACTTTGCTCGAGAACACATAGAACCTAGAACATACAGTGCAGAAGGAGGCCATTCGGCCCAGCGAGTCTGCACCAACCCACTTAAGCCCTCACTTCCACCCTATCCCCGTAACCCAATAACCCCTCCTAACCTTTTTGGACAGTAAGGGCAATTTAGCATGGCCAATCTACCTAACCTGCACGTCTTTGGACTGTGGGAGGAAACCGGAGCACCCGGAGGAAACCCACGCAGACATGGGTAGTAGTATTGTAGTTTTCACTTCAGATCTTGAGCCTCACTGAAGAACAAAAAAGAGGGGGCAGGGATTTTGCTGTCACTCTGGTGGGTTTGGGCCTAATATGCCAGGCAAGGCCAGTTCCACAGCAATCTGGGCGCCATCTTAAAGGGTGCCCATATCACAACTGAACATCAACTTCCCTCCCCCCTCTCCACAACCATCGGGTACTCTCTTCACACCCACCCCACCCCTATTTATAGTGCTCTCTCTCTCAACCATCCCCACAATCATAGGACTCTCCCTCTCCACCATCACATCCCTCTTCCCTCACCCCGCCCCTCCGCAAATCATCAGGCTCTCCCTCCAGCACTCCCCAAAACAATCATTGGGCTCTCTCCCCACACCCCCCCCCCCTCCTTCCCTGCAAAGGTACTGCCTGCTCCCCCCACCTCCTCTCCCACACCTTGCTTGCAAGAATCTCTTCAATGACCTTGGTGCTCACTCTCCCACACCACACAAAACAAGAACCACACACACCCCCTCCCCCCACCTCCCCCCCCCCCCCCCCCCCACAATGGCTCCCCAGAGGGTCCAACCCTGGCAATGCCTCTGGCACATGTTGGCACTACCAAGTTAGTAAAGGGTCAACCTGGCAGTCCCAAGCTGTGCCTGGGCCAGGCCAGCCCACTTCCCAGACATGTCCGTTCTCCCAGGGTCAAACTTACTTTTGCACCGGTGGAGGGATCTCCTTGACTGAATCATGTTTTTAAAAGGCTATCGTAATCGTTGTGTCACGTCGGCAATGTTTGAATATTCAGTGAGGGGAGAGATCATATGGCAAGGGGGCTAGCTAATTATATTCAAATTTATTGAAATGAATTAAAGAGGTTCTCACCTGTTGTGACCATGCCATCAGCAAGGTGCGTGCAAATTGGGGAACATGATGTCTCGCCCCCACAAACCAAAGATGTGCAGGCTAGGTGGATTGGACATGCTAAATTGCCCCTTAATTGGAAAAAATGAATTGGGTACTGTAAATTTATTTAAAAAAACAAATATATTCAAAAAAATTACTGTCTTGGCTGTGTTGTATGCTATTAAGTTAAAACATAAAGGAGGTGATTTTGAGCCCGCACTAGCTACCTTGTATATGGAAGGAGACAAATCAGCAGGAACTAAAATTAACTGCCCAAATGTATCAGTTCACAGAAATAGGGAAGAATAGAGAATGCAGGCTTCAGGCAATGCTGTCTTCTCGAACGCTTTGCTTAGAATTTTTAAAAAATAAATTTAGAATAGCCAATTATTTTTCTTTTCCAATTTAGCGTGGCCAATCCACCTAATCAGCACATCTTTGAGTAGGGGTGAAACCCACGCAAACATGGGGAGAATGTGCAAACTCCACACGGACAGTGACCCAGGGCTGGGATTCAAATCCGGGCCCTCAGGACCGCAGTCCCAGTGCGCCACATGCTGCCCCTCCTTTGCTTAGAATTGACGAGAAGAGGGGTCAGTCAGCATTTGGCACAGCTCAGGGAAGATCGTCACCCTGAGGAACAAGAGCCAGCGGGACCCTAGTCAGTTCTAGATTCTGTCAAGGAGGGACTTTTCATAGAATTTACAGTGCAGAAGACGGCCATTCAGCCCATCGAATCTGCACTGGCCCTTGGAAAGAGCACCCTACTTAAGCTCACACCTGCACCCCATGCCCGTAACCCAGCAACCCTAACTAATATTTTTGGACACTAACAGCAATTTAGCACGGCCAATCCACCCATCCGCACATATTTGGACTGTGGAAGGAAACCGGAACAAATCCACGCAGACATGGGGACTAAATCCATGAAGACATTTGGCGTGAACAAGAGTGAAGACGGAGCTCATTTGTGGAGATGAGCGAAAGACAGTTCTGCAGATACCTTTGCCTAGCCAGGGGATGTGGTAGCTCATATTTACCACATTCTCCATGAGGAACTCAAGCCACACTGACTGGGACGGCAGCTAGTGCTGGTCATTCTTAAGGTTGCCACAGCAGTCAACATCTTTGAAAGCAGACCCTCCCAATGATCCACTGGCTTTCCACCAGTGAAGATTGCCACCATGGCTTTGAGAGCTATCTGGCACCAGGCTGTAAGATTCATTAATAGAAATGGATTTCACTCTCTAAACATCCAGTTAATCTCTGATCACAGAAGCAGCTCCAGCAGGTTTGTACTAGGTATCGATTGAGCTCTCATGGCTCATGCATCTTGAGTCACCTTCAGATGCCACAAATCTTCGAGGGCCCTTGGAGCTTCAGTGTTTCAGGGGTACCACGTAAAGACAGAGTGCATTGTAATACAATTTTGCACATTGAGCCACAAGTCCCCTAATAGAGCAGACTTGAGGCCTTTCCAACTTGAGTTTCAAATGTTTGGAATGATCAGTGGGAATCTCCAATAAACATCACAAATGGTGTCCCACATCATCATTTTCTGTGCCCTACACATCGCAGCACTGCAAGGAGGTGATCTTTTGTCACAGGGAGATATGGAGCAGTTAAATATCTCTTCAGACGAGGGGGGCATTGAAGGGGATGAATTTGAAGAGAGCGAGGATTCAGACAAGGAGTCATGAGGATGTCAGTGCACTATGTGGAAGCTGTGCCCGTGATAACCTCATAGCTATAAGATTCCAGGAGGAAGAAGGCAAAGGCAAGTTCATAGAATTTACAGTGCAGAAGGAGGACATTCGGCCCATCGAGTCTGCACTGGCTCTTGGAAAGAGCACCCTACCCTAGCCTACACCTCCACTCTCTCCCCATAACCCAGTAATCCTACCCAACACTAAGGGAAATTTCAGACACTAAGGGCAATTTAGCATGGCCAATCCACCTAACCTGCACATCTTTGGACTGTGGGAGGAAACTGGAGTGCCTGGGGGAAACCCACGCACACATGGGGAGAACATGCGGACTCCGCACAGACAGTGACCCTAGCCGGGAATCGAACCTGGGACCCTGCAGCTGTGAAGCAATTGAGCTAACCACTATGCTACCGTGCTGCCAAGTTGATACTAGCGCAGTTCTTGTCACACTTTGATGCAGAGGAGACAATAAAACCTCCACTGTTTTTATACATCTGGGAATACATTTTTGCTGGGTCCGCATCATCTGATGTGTAGTAATGTCAGCAGAGTGTTTGCTGGGCGTTGGGCAGGTGAAACACCCTGAAAAACCTCTCATTGTGTTTATTAAATACAAGAATCCAGAGTATGGGCACCTCCATACCTTTTCTCTTTGTGCAACAAAGAAATATAACAGGAGAGAGAGCTGGCAACGAGGATACAAACAGAAAAATCGCTGGAAATAAGATTTTCATCGACGAGCAGCAGAAGATTCTTGGAACCAGACTGACGCACACACAAACCTGCCGGGTGAATCCCTGTTGCTGATGTGAAATTTCATAAAAAGTTTGACAGCACCTTTGAATAAGAAGACCGACAGTTGGAGAAGACTTGCTTGCATAAAAGTGAGGGACAGCACATGTGGCTGAAGCTACATAGGCTGCAGGGAACGGGGATTTCGGCATCCGCCGTCTCTGTACATGTTACTACTCAGCCAAAAATCAAAATACTCAGGTAAAAAAGGGGTATAATTACTACTTGCTTGTTCAAGGGATTGTTGTGCTAGTTTCCAACACAGTCAGAAGGGAGGAACCTAGGAGGTAGACCCGAGAAGGTGGGATCCTCAAAAAGCGGGAAAACGGGTGCCGTGGACGCATTTGATGATAATTATGAAACATGGAATTCATACGAAGAAATATGCCAATTGTTCTTAATGGCTAATCAAATACCGGAGGACCTAAAAGTCGCAATATTTCTCAGTTCAGTTGGCTGTAAAATGTTTATGCTGCTACAGAATCTTGTTCACCCAGGAAAACGAGGAGACAAGTCCTCCAGTGAATTAATGAAAATCTTAGGGGGACATTTCTCTCCTGAAACCTTATCGATTACAGAAAGGTTTTGGTTCCACCATTGTAGTGAGGAAAAAGGTGAAACCATTTTGTGAATTTGGTACAGCACTTGATGATACTCTTCGAGACAGACTAGATTGTGGGTTACGCAGTGAAGCAAATCAGAGGAAGCTACTTACTGTAAATGATTGAACTCTGAAGGCTGTGGAGGTTGCCACATCTATGGAGCTAGCAACAAGAGAAACTTTGCAGATAGGGGCTGGAGCGAAGATCCACAAAATGGAGAACCCAAGGAATAAGGTTGCAAAAGTGCACCCATGTCATCATTGCACACAGATTGGAGACTCAGCCGGAGAATGCTGGACTAAATTGAATACATGCAAGAACTGTGGTAAGAAGGGCCACATTGCCAAAGCGTGTTGGGTTCAGAAAACGTCTTCCACACCAAGAAATTGCAAGAAGAATAGACAAGTAAACAATCTAGTTGTGTTTACAAATTAATGGATGAAGTTCATGGTCACACAAAAGACAGTGAAACCGGGCTACAGCAGGAGTTTAAGTAAGGCGCCTTGTCAATGCAGGGCAATCAACAAAGATTTTTGGCACATCCAAAACTTGAAGGTCATGTAATTAAAATGGAAATGAATACTGGCGCAGCAGTATCATTAATACCTGACACAATCTGAAGCATTTGCCTTTAAAACTGTCAAATGCGATCCATTTTTCCCCAAACATTTAGAGTACCCAATTCATTTTTTCCAATTAAGGGGCAATTTAGCAAGGCCAATCCACCTAGCGTGCACATTTTTGGGTTGTGGAGGCGAAACCCACGCAAACACAGGGAGAATGTGCAAACTCCACACCAGCAGTGACCCAGAGCCAGGATCGAACCTGGGACCTCGGTGCCATGAGGCAGCAGGGCTAACCCACTGCACCACCATGCTGTCATCTCAAATGCGATCCTAAGGACATGTACTGAAGATGTTGCACCATTAAAAGGCTGCACTATGATGAAAGTAGAAGCAAATTGGCAGACAGTGAAGTTGCCTCTTCACGTTATCCATGGAAATTTTCCTGCACTATTTGGTAGAGCATGTTTGGCTAAGATTAGGCTTAATTGAGAAACAGTCAATAAATTAATGGATTGAAAGAACAACTTGCAACAACTCTGGAAGAAGTACCAGAACCTGTTCACAGATTCACTGAGTTCTATGACGAGTTGAGCTACACCTAAACATCAAGCCAGACAGCACACCCAAATGTCTCAAAGCTAGAACTATCTTATGCCATCAAGCCTAAAGTTGAAGATGAGACAGATTAGTAAGGACAGGAGTCTTGAACCTATTGTTGAAAGTATGGGTGATACCAATCATTTCCTGTATCAAAATTGAATGGCCCAGTGAGAATTTATGGGGATTTTAAAACTACTATTAACCCAGTTCTGTGGAGAGCATTATCCACTCCATTGATTGAAAATTTGTTTACTGGACTTTCTGGGGGACAGAAGTTCAGTAAAATTGATCTTTCACAGGCATATCTGCAGATGAATGTTTCTGCCGAATCACAGCCATGACTCACCACCGTAAATCACAAAGGTCTGTTTTGTTACAAAAGACTTCCTTTTGGAATAACACCATGCCTGCTCTTTTTCAAAGATCTGTGGATCAAATTCTAAGTGGATTGAAAGGAGTTCAATGTTATTTAGATGACATACTCATCACAGGTTCGGTGATGAACAGGAACACTCGACAAATCCGGAAGCTCCCTTGAAGCAATTACAGAACAACCTGAGAGTTAAGAAGGAAAAATCATTGATAAATTACCTTGATCAGATCATCGACAAAAATGGTTTACACAAAGAACCAAAGAAAATGTCAGCAATCTTAAAAGCACCATGTCCTCAAAATGTGACACAATTAAGGATGTTTTTAGGATTGATCAATTATTATCGGAAATTAGTTTTAACAACACGATTGAAGCCTCAACATACTTTGTTATGTGTCAAACAGGAATGGCACCTGCCAGAATAATGTGAAAATACATATAACAAACTTAAAGAAGATTTACTGAACTGTTGGTTCATTATAATCTGAAAATTAAGTTGCAATTAGCTTGTGATGCCTCATCCTATGGGGTTGGTGCAGTTGTCTCATGCATTTTGCCTTCAGCAGAGGAACGATTGATAGCATTTGCCTCACGTCCTCTTACAAGCACAAAAATGAAATATGCTCAGCTAGAAAAATAAGCTCTGAACACATTTTTGGTGTTGGAAGGTTCCACCATTACCTTTATGGACCTCATTTTATCCTTTTTGATGGATCATCGACCCTTGACTTCAATCTTTGGGCTGTATATTTGTATACCTTCTTTGGCAGCTATTAGATTGCAATGGTGGGCATTGATATTGTCGGCACACACTTACAATATGCAGGGCACGATTCTGCCACCACATTGTGCCGAGCACTAACCTGGGCACCAGGAGCACTGCACACGTGCCAGGCTAGCGATGCCCAGGTGCCAAGTTGGCACTGTCAAGGGTCAGGGCCTGAAGGGGAGCTGTACCCATGAAAGGGGAGGATTAGGGGGTGTGAAGGGTGGGGGGGATAAAGGGGGTGTATGAATGGGTTCATAAAGGTTGCGGTTTTAATGGGGGCCCTCAGTAACCCCATAGCGGGGCCCCTCACTTTGGGGTGGAAGAGGGGGATTGAAGAGAGTAATACCCAAGTCTGCGACGGTGGCATTACCTTTGGGTGTGGGGGGGTGGGTGGAACCCTCAAGCTCACAAAGAGATTGGGGCACCCTTTCAAAATGGCGTCGTAATCACCAAGGATCCGGCCTTCCCGGTGAGTTCAGCTCCCCACTACTGAATGTGGGCTCGAAGAGGAGAAACTTTCCAAGGCCCAAAAAATGTCTAAGATTGGATGAATCAAGATTTGGATCTCACCCAGAAAGCCAACAGGCACCACCCTGACAAGCTCGCCCAGAAAGACACTTTTTCATCCTTGGGTGAATCACACCCCCAATATCATAAGTCCATGATCCAGAAGAAAACTTTGTCAATATTTTGTGTTTCACACTTGTGGATCGTGTACCTATGACTTCATCTCAAGTTCAAAAATATACAAAAACCAATCCAGTGATGGAGAAGGTAATGGACCTGGTCCAAAAACAAATGCTGGCAAATGTTCAGAAGAAAAATCCGTACCTCAGGTCCTACATCACACAAAGACTTGAGTTGACAGCAGAGGATGGAGTTCAATTGTGGGGAATCCGTGTGATTATTTCTCCGTGCTGACATAGTAAAATCCTTGGTCTAATTGTATGAGCGATATCCTGGTATGGTGAAGATGAAGGAATTGGCATGCATTTGTTACTCGTGGCCAGAATTAGTTGCTCAAATTGAAGAGAAAGTTGGGCAATGCCAATTTTGTACAAAACTATGGAACACTCCACTATTACAGCCATTACATCTGTGGAAATGGCCGACTCAGTCATGGCAGGGAATACACGTCAATTATGTTGGCTTACTGGAGGAACCTGTTCTCAGTGATTGTGGACACGCACTCGAAATGGCCAGAAGTTGCGATCATGAAGTCAACAACAACTGTGCAGACCATTGAAGAACTAGACAAAATATTTGTAAGAGTTGGAATACCAAAGCAGGTTGTCAATGTTTAGAATCATAGAATCCCTACAGTCTGGAAAGAGGCTATTTGGTCCATCGAGACTACACTAACACTTTGAAAGAGCACTCCACCTAAGCCCACTCCCTATCACAATAACCTCTTAACCTAATGTACATACCTTTGAACAGTTCAGGGGCAATTTATCATGGCAAATCCACCTAACCTGCACATCTTTGGACTGTGGGAGGAAACCGGAGCACCCGGAAGAAACCCACGCAGACACGGAGAATGTGCAAACTCCACCCAGACAGTCACCCAAGGTTGAAATCGAACCCGGGGCCCTGGCGTTGTGAGGCAGAAATGCTAACTACTGTCCCACCGTGCCACCCTTAATGGTAAACATTATGCTTTATTTTATAGGAGTTTGAAGACTACTTGAAATGGAATAGTAAATGCCAAATCAAGTCAGCTCCATATATTCCAGCAACGAATGGATTGACTGAACATTTTATGCAGTCATTAAAGCATTCTATCAAAGCACTGAAGGACGAGGGAAAATTAGCAGGAAGAGTAAACAAATTTCTAATATCTTATCGCTCCACTTTACGTGTGACCATGCAAAGTTCATTGGCAATGCTGTTGTTTAAGAGGAAACTGCAAGCTCAGTTTGATTTATTAACTCCACCTGATACTTTGAGCTAGGAGTTACACCATCAATGAGAAATGGGTACCAACTATGATCCATACAGATGGATGATAAAAGAGTTTGGCAATGTCACGCCGATCAGTTACTTGCGGCACAAAGTGAATTTGCGGAAACTTCTCAAGAGATTCCACCTTTAGAAGATTTAGAGAGCTAAATGTTGGAACAGCAATCAGGGACAGTGATATGTTCAAATTCTGTTTCTGAGGGCTTTTCAATACTGATAATGACAGATACTGAAATAATACTTCAGAAGTACCACCTACTGAAAGGAATGAGGACACGCCTGACGTCACAGTAGCCAACTTCAAGAATGCCAAATTCTACCAAAAAGGAATAAACATCCAGCTCAGAAATTGTCTTATTGAATTTTATGTATAGAAAGAAATAACATACTAGGGATTTGTTGTTCAAATGTTAGGCATGGTCATTGCACAAATGAAGTAAAGTATCTGGGAATGCATTCTTACTGGTTATGCATCGCGTGATGTGTAGTGACATCAACAGAGTGTTTGCGCATGCTTTGAGAAGATCACCCATTTTGATTGTTTAAGCAACACTTAAAAAATCTCTCATGCTGTTTTACAAGAATCCAAAGTGTGGGCACCTCCATACCTTTCCTCTTTGTGGCAACAAAGGAATATAACAATTGTCATCTTCAACATCTCACTCAAGGTTCCATCACTAAAGGTGACATCAATCTCAGAATGAAAATGGTGGAAGCATGAATTAGCTTCAACGATGGCAACACAGTGGCACAGAGGGTTAGCCCTGCTGCCTCACAGCGCCACGGTCCCAGGTTCAATACCGGCTCTGGGTCACTGTCCGTGTGGAGTTTTCACATTCTCCCCCTGTTTGCGTAGGTTTCGCCCTCACAACCCAAAGATGTGCAGGCTAGGTGGATTGGCCATGCTAAATTGCCCCTTAATTGGAAAAAATGAATTGGGTATTCTAAATTTATTAAAAAAAGAAAGAATTAGCTTGAACGCTCATAATGCAGTATTCCTTGGCAGACACAGAAGCCTAGGGAGCATGTGGCCACGGTATAATGGGAGAAGTACTCTACTGGCACACATGCTTAAGCAACAACACATGGTGCTGTCTTTTCAAACAAGGTATGACCAAGTCAGTGGGCTTGGCAGCCTTCAAGAGGCAGAAATGCGACTGCACACATGAGTGCACTCATACCAGTGAGCTTAGCGTTACAGCACGAAGAGAAAATACAATGGTTATCATCCGAGTGCCTGAGGATGGCAGACTGCACCATCTCTCCAGACACCAGCCCCCAAGGTGCATTCGGACATCAGACACAGTGATCTGTCATGCGACAGCATAATGCAAAGTTAGGTAGCAGATTATTGTCAATCACTCAGGACCCTGCATTCATCCAAAACTTACCCAAGTTTACATCCTACATTGTCTTGGCATCTGGGAGAGATGTGGCCCAGTCAGTATTAACACAGCATTCCATGATAACTTAGTCCCGTCATCAATACTGATGAGCATTCTGCTGTGTTGTATATTCATGTTTGTTCCCAATTGGAACAAGGTCATGCTAAGAGTCTGATCACATGAGGTATCCATCGGCTGTTTGTGCAGGGAAACAGGCAGTCTATCCTGACAGTTGTAGAGTAAATGCCTTTTCAATAAAGTTCTTGTTTGTTTGTGCCTTCGTGGTCTGCAAGCCTATCCTTTAAAAATATCACAAAGAAAACTGGCAACGAGGTGGTTGGAAACATGCTGGCATACTCCCGGAGAAGGAAAAAGAAATATCGCCGATCCATGCGCAGACATCCAAAAAGAATTAAGAAGCTAAAAACTTTGCTACATGAAAGCTGACGACTGAGGGGTGCCAAATATCGGTAACAGCCATCGAAGGTACCAACATTGAATTGTATATTTTGGAGGTAAAGAAGCTCATCACGTGCTCTGTCCAGAAAGATCTGGAACTGTAGAGGGATCACTGTGAGTAGCGAATACCCTGCAACAACAGTTCCAAACAGTTGGGAGTTCCAAAACTCAGAAGGAAATAGGCTGAATTTAGGGGTACATTGTTTTATAAAAGAAGCAAGGTAGTGCTAAACATTTTGTGGCACATTATGCTTTTGTAAAAATGGTGGGAATTTTTGATCCCATATGATGAGAACACCAAGCAGTGGAGCTCATATACTGATAGATTCTATTATTTTGTCCAAATGAGTAAAATTGCCGCAGATATTCTAGTCCCAACCTTCTTGAGTACAATGGAGGGGGAGAAACAATCAACCTCCTGTGAAGTCTGGTGCAGCCAGAAAAAACAGGATCGAAAACCTACGATGATACTGTGCATACTGAAAACTTCAGTAATCGCTGAGAGATTTAGATTCCATAAATGTAACCAAAAAGGTGAATCAAACACACAGTTCATAGCTACTATGAATACATTATCTGAATACTGAATTTGGAGAGGTCTTGAATGACACCATCAGAGACAGACTAATGTGTGGGTTCAAAAGCAAAGCTGTCCAAAACAGGCTGTTAACAGAAAGCAGCTGAATCCTAAAGAAGGCTTTAGAAGTTGCTATCTCAATGGAATTAATGGCTAAGGAAGCCCAATAATTAAGTTTGAGCACCAGAATCCATAAAATGTAGACTGAGGTCTGAACACAGACATAGGTTTGAAATTACCACCAATGTGCAAAAATGAGGCATTAAATCAACAGACTGGGCAACAGACTGCTGGCACAAAGATGCAAGATTCAGGAATTGTGATAAAAAGGGGCACATCGAACATGCGTGTTCGGGAAAGAAACAAGTTCCAAACAACCAAGAACCAAGTGTATCAAATGGAAAACTGAAGAGGGAAAAGAATCCATGCGATACAAAAAGGGAGCAAGAAAGGACCAGAGTCACAGTAGAATGACGAGCTGCCATGAACATACTGGCCATTGCAGGAGCAACAAACCGTTACTGGGTCACTCCTTTACTGGGTAGACAACTGGTGAAAATGGAGGTGGATGCTGGAGCTGCAGTTTTGTTGGTAACAGAAACGGATTGCCTTGAATTGATGATGTAGTTGTTAGGTTGGCTGGAGGCCAGCATTTCAGTAAAGTTGACCTTCGTCAAGCTTATCACCAGATAAATGTGGATCCAGATTTATAACAATATTCGACAATCATAACATGTAAATGGTTATTCAAAGACTTCCATTTGGCATCACATCTGCACCTGCATTGTTCCAACGTGCAATGGATCAAATTCTCAGCTGACTGCAAGGGGCCCAGTGCTACTTAGAAAATACCTTAGTTACCAGAAAGAATGAAGAGCAACTCCGGGGACAAGAAGATTACGGACGACGAGTATGGAGGATAAATGTGAATTCTTCATATCTTCTACTGAATACATGTGGCACATTATGGATGCAAAGGGACTGCGCAAATCACCTTTAATTGTAACAGCCATAAATAAGGCACCTGCACGTAAATGAACTTTGATAATTTTTGGGCTTAATAAACTATTATGGAAAGTATTCTCTTATCTTTACACAACTTATTGTGTCAAAACAGAAATGAGTGGATCAGCGTGAGAAGGTCTTCATACAAGCTAAAGTCAGAAGTCCTGGCACACTTTTATCTGAAGTTGCCATTGCAACAGGTTTGCAACACCTCACCTTATGGGGTGAGAGCAGTGGTTTCTCACAATGTTCAATGGTGAAGAGAAGACAATAGCGTTTGCATCAAGATGCTTGAACAAAGCAGAACTATGCGTAGATAAAGAAGGAAGCACTCGGCATCATTTACAAAATCAAACTTTTTACCAATACCTATATGCAAGGAAATTTACTTTACTAGCAGATCGTCGACCACTGACAACGATGGGTGAGCCATACACTGGTACTCCATTTCTTGCAGCGATCTGGATGCAGATGGGCATTGCTATTGTCAGCACATACATATACAATGAAATATCGTCAATCAATTATCTATGGGAACACTGCTAGACTCTCTAGATTACCTTTACCTAATGAGTAGTCAATGAATATTTTGAGTGGTAATATTTTCTATTTCGAAGATGTCGATGACACTCCTGTAACCGCAGGACAAGTTAAGCAGTATAACAGAAATAATCCACTACTGTGAGAAATTATGGGCACGGCATGGTAAGACCATAGGAACAAAGTTACTTTGGTTACCCGAAGCATGACGATTGGAGGATTTTAGGAATATTGGCTTCTACATATTTGGACAAGTTAAGAGTTAAAAAGGGGTGGCACAGTAGCGCAGTGGTTAGCACCGGGTCACTGTCTGTGTGGAGTTTGCACATTCTTCCCAGTCTGTGTGGGTCCCACCCCTACAACCCAAAGACGTGCCAGGTAGGTGGATTGGCCATGCTAAATTGGCCCTTAATTGGAAAAAAATGAATTGGATACTTTATTTTTTTTAAATTAAGTGTTAAAAGCCTGGGTGTATGGTGTGTTTGGCTGCAGTGATCATGGTTTTAAGAATGATATGTCCTCCAAAGCATTTAAACTTATTGACTGTTGTGTTTATTAATTGTTCATATTGTAAATTTTGATTGTTGATGTATTATGTTTCATTGCAGAAACCTCTAATGTAAAGGGGAGGAAAGTGTTGCGTATTCAGGTTTGTTCCGTCCTGGAACAAGGTCACTTTAAGAGTCTGATCACATGACATATTGATGACGTCATCGGCCGTTTGAGTGGGAAAATGGGCAGTGTATCCTAACTGCCTGATTAAACACATTTACAATAACGATTGTGCTTGTTTGTTCTTTTGTGGTCTGCAAACCTATCCCTTAAAAATATCACAAGGTGTTGTTCTAGAGCATCGGTTTCATACCATTACAGAACTTGAAATTGTCCATCTCACAAAGGCCAATTCTTTCCATGAAATCTAAGTCACTGACTGCACTGTCATGTAATGAATTCCATATTGATGAAGGAATGCCAGGCAGCCATTCAGAAGCAAAGTAATGTCCTCACAGTGAGTTGGGCGGCTTCATCAGCCTGAACACACAATTCAAACATCACACTCTCACTCCAGTCTAGCCTACATTTCAAATGTCGTCAAGCGGAACCAAGTCCCATCACTCAGCGCCTTGCATGTGGATAGTGGGAAATAATAAAGGAGTAACGTTCAACCTTAATGAGAGACAGAATAAGGCTGCAGAGAAGCATGTGATGCTCAATGATGAATAACATTTTACCAAAACCTCACATCTATAAAATAAAGGCCTTTGCAAAGTGCACTTGGGTGAATGGGCTCCAACTTATAGAATTTACAGTGCAGAAGGAGGCCATTTGGCCCATCGAGTCTGCACCGGCCCTTACAAAGAGCACCCTACTCAAGCCCATGTCTCTACCCTATCCCTGTAACCCAGTAACTCCCACTTAACCTTTTTTTTGTACACAAAGGGCAATTTAGCATGGCCAATCCACCTAACCCGCACATCTTTGGACTGTGGGAGGAAACCAGAGTAACCGGAGGAAACACACGCAGACACAAGGAGAACGTGCGGACTCCGCACAGACAGTGACCCAAGCCGGAAACCAAACCTGGGACCCTGGAGCTGTGAAGCAACTGTGCTAACCATTATGCTACCGTGACAAAGAAGTCATCAGTGTGGCATCATCAGGATAATCACTAATTTTCTATGAACAATGTGACATAATGTGTGCCTCAGATGCAAGGATTGCATATGTTTTGTCCAGCCATCATTTTCATATAGGAAGTGCCTTTGTTCATGTTGCTGATGTGAAACTAAAGGTGATTGACAGTGATGAGGTTTCAGCGAGACTTTATTGAACTGAAGGACGAGATGGGAGATAAATGAAAGGGTTGGGGTGGGGAAAGAGGGCCATTTTGTATGAGGACAGGACCTTGCATCACATTGGTTTGCCATTCAATAAGTGAGACTTGGAGAGGATAAAAGTGAAATATATTTACAATCCTGCAGATTATTTAGAGTGAATGAGCACCTGTGCCACCATTATGCATTCAAAACGTATTTTTTCTTATCCTACCGCTAAGTCCTGATGCAGCCCCAACATCTGCAACAGAGCAGAAGGCAGTTATACTGCTGACTGCTATAAAACCTGTTCCAGGGTATGCTCCTTGGCCTGACCTGCTGGACTTGATGCGGTCACTGGCAGAAGGGAGCTGAAGCGGCAGAACACCCTTTGAGACTTCTATGTGGCTGCCCCAGGATTTCTGGTTGGCGACCCTCCTCCCTTTGGGTGTCCAATAGCTTCTCCTCGACTGCTTGGGGAGAAGGGGCAGCTGAATTGAGACCGAGGTGCCCCATTCCCCTATGGCTAGAGTGATAGAGTTCAGGTCTGAGCACAAATCATGCTGAAACAGTGCCTTGATAAAGACAGATGGATTGACTGTGAGAACAATGGATGAAAGAACATTTCTGAAGCATGCATGCTCGCTGTATGTGCTGAACACTCACCAGTAACGGATTAAAACATCAGTTGTGTAGTATCCTATATGAGATGGTGAGCTTAAAGTGGCTAGCAGACAATCAGTGCTTACGTCCCAACTGCTGGTCGTGTGGCATTCCTGTGGACTCTGCCTGATATGCTTATGATACCACACATTTAGAGTGAGGCGGTTCACTTACTCAGCAGAGCACAACAGATGATTTGTCCTTTTCCTGCATGCGGTGAGGCTTTTTTTTGTGTGCCATAGGCACTGACGTCCTTGATGACTTCCTCCTGGATTGGCATGGTCAGGTGGGTGTATCTCCGGATCCCATTCTGAAGAAAGAAGACCTCCTTCCTGGAGTTCAACAATGGAGGCCTCGCTGAACCATGGTGGTGTAGGCTTAGATCTTTTAGTTGCCATGGATTACCAGTCCAACACAAACCTGGCCTGCAGTGAGTGAATGCATGTGCAGGTATGATTTAAATATGGTGCCAGGGCCTTTGAGTCGATAAGGTAACAGCAAGGCAAGTGAGTAACTGCCCACCCCAAGATTCGACGAGTTCCTTGATAAGTTCCTTCATAACGAGTTGAAAAGTGGAAAAACTGGTGTGAAATGACTGTGAGAACAATTGATGAAATGATCGTCCAATGAGAATTGTGTTGACCTTGCCACCTGCCACTGAACTTACAAAGAACAAAGGAATTACGGCACAGGAACAGGCCCTTCGAGCTTGTGCCGACTATGTTGCCTATCTAACCTAAAACCTCTTACAATTTTGGAGTCTGTATCCCTCTAGTCCCATGCTATTCATGTATTTGTCAAGGCACCCCTTAAATGTCACTATCGTACCTGCTTCGACCACCTCCTCCGGCAGAGAGTTCCAGGCAGCGGCTACCCTCTTCCTTCGCACATCTCCTCTAAACTTTGCCCTTTGCACCTTAAGCCTATGTCCCCTAGTAATTAACTCTTCCACCCTGGGAATAAAAGCTTTTCACTATCCACTCTGTCTATGCCCCTCATAATTTTGTAGACCTCTGTCAGGTCGTCCCATAAACACTGTTGTTCCAGTGAGAACAAACAGAGTTTATCCAACCTCTCCTCAAGGCTAATACCCTCCATACCAGGCAACATCCTGGTAAACCTCTTCTGTATCTTCTCCAAAGCCTCCACATCCTTCTGGTAGTGTGGCAACCAGAATTGAAGACTATATTCCAAGTGTGGGCTATTAAGGTTCTATAAAGCTGCAGCATGACTTGCCAATTTTTATACTCAATGCCTCTTCCAATGAAGGCAAGCATGCCATATGCCTTCTTGACTACCTTCTTCACTTGCGTTGCCACTTTCAGTGACCTGAACACCCAGATCCCTCTGCCTGTCAATACTCCTACTGTCCATTTCCCACCTGTATAGAACTTCCAAAATGCATTACCTCACATTTGTCCAGATTAAACTTCATTGCCATCTCTCCACCCAAGTCTCCAACTGATTTATTTCTTACTGTATCCTTTGACAGTCCTCATCACTATCCTCAATTCCACCAACCTTTGTGTCATTCGCAAACTTACTGATCAGACCAGTTATATTTTCCTCCAAATCATTTATATATACTACAAACAGCAAAGGATCCAGCACTGATCCCTGCGGAACACCACTCGTCACAGCCCTCCATTCAGAAAAGCACCCTTCTACTCCTACCCAAGATCTTTTTGGAGTCCATGTGGACAACACCTTCAATCATTGTCACTTCCTCGAAAAGCTTGATCAGGTTAGCGAGACGCAACCTTCCCTTCGCAAAACCATGCTGCCTCTCACTAATACATCAATTTGCAAGGACCGGACGGTGGCACAGTGGTTAGCACTGCTGGCTCACGCTGCTGAGGTCCCAGGTTTGATCCCAGCTCTGGGTCACTGTCCATGTGGAGTTTGCACATTCTCCCCATGTTTGCGAGAGTTTCGCCCTGACAACCCAAAGATATGCAGGGTAGGTGGATTGGCCAGACTAAATTGCCCCTTAATTGGAAAAATGACTTGCTTACTCTAAATTTATAAAAGTAGATCCATTTGCTTCCAAATAGGAGTAAATCCTGTTTCGAAGAATCCTCTCTAATAATTTCCCAGCACTGACATAAGGCTCGCCAGCCTGTAATTTCCTGGATTATCCTTGCTACCCTTCTTAAACAGAGGAACAACATTCACTATTCTCCAGTCCTCTGGGATATCGCCTGTAACAAATGAGGATACAAAGATTCTGGCAAGGCCCCAGCAATTTCCTCCCTCGACTCCCTCAGTATTTTGGGGTAGATCCCATCAGGCCCTGGGACTTGTCTATGTTAATGTTGTTCAAGACGCCGAAACCTTCTCCTTTTTATCTCAATGTGACCCAGACTACACATCCTTTCCCAGACTCATCATCCACCAAGTGAATACTGATGTAAAGTAATTATTCAGTACCTCACCCATTTCCTCTGGTTCCATGCATTGATTCCCTCCCCCGTACTTGAGTAGGCCATACCTTTTCCTGGCTACCCACATGCTCTTTATAAATGTAAATAAATTATATAAATATTCTGTCCGTAGTATAAAAATTATAGATAAATCTTGATGAGTCCATAGTGTCCTTGGGCTATTACCACAGCTTGGTTTTAAAAGACAATTAAAGACCAACAAATCATTTTCACAGATTAAAAACTGACTAAGAATATTCCTATACCATTTATTTTATCTTCCAGACCCCCAACTATGCACAATAAAACAAATCAACTTAAAGTAATTTTTGAGCTGGAACTGAGGAAAGCAATTATACTGAAGCAATATAATCCTGCAGCAAATGGCTCAAGATCTGACAGTCTGACTGAATGGTTCAGATCTGCATAGATGGATTGGCAGACCCTAAATAATAAAATAAAAAAGTGATTATGCATTTATATAGAGTGGTTCGCATCCTCAGGTCATCCAAAGCACTTCACAGCAAAGGAATATTCTGAAGAGTTGTCACAGTTGGCAAGGACTCAGCACCCAATTTACACAGAACAAAATCCCACACTCAGCTATTCAAAGCTTTTCACAGTAACTTTATTGCGATGCTAATGTAAGCCTATTTGTGACAATAAAGCTTATTATTATTAGATAAATTGCTGTAGGTTCTGGTTGTGCAGCATACGGGTATCTAGCACAGCAAGGGTTAATTTGGACTGAGAAACAGGATCGTCTACAGTGTGATGTAAAGAGACACGTAACCTCAGATTTGGGTCAGTTGTGGACTGGACAGAGACCTGTATAGAAGCAAGCATGGAGTTAGCTCATAGCTTTGGCTACATCTTGTACCATAGAATAATAGAATTTACAGTTCAGGAGGAGGCCATTCTGCCCATTGAGTCTGCACCAGCTCTTGGAAAGAGCACCCTACCTAAGCCCACACCTCAATCCTATTCCCATAACCCAGTAACCCCACCCAACACTAAGGGCAATTTTGGACACTAGGGCAATTTAGCATGACCGATCCACCTAATCTGCATATCTTTGGACTGTGGGAGGAAACCGGAGCACCCGGAGGAAACCCACGCACGCACGTGGAGAACGTGCAGACTCCGCAGACAGTGACCCAAGCCGGGAATCGAACCTGGGACCCTGGAGCTGTGAAGCAATTGTGCTTACCACTATGCTACCGTGCTGCCCGTGCTATATATGTAGATGATTATGTATTATTAATTAAAACTTACATTTTCAACCATACAACACTCAAATCATCTTTGTGAGACCTATTGAACATACAACAGTAGGACAGGTAGATAAGGTGGTTAAGAAGGCATATGGGATCCTTACATTTATTAACTGAGGCAGTAACTCTCAACTTTTAAGAAGCATTTAGATGAGCACTTGAAATGCTATTGCCTACAAAGCTACTTTAATGGGACTGTCCTTTAAGAAATATTTTGTATTATCACATGGCTTCAGTGATGTCATTGTGTGGGTGGAGCTGGGCTGTGGCTCTGAGTTTTATTTTCATTTTGGTTTGGGGCGGCTATATGGCTCTGAGGTTTTTGCTTTTGTTTTCACATTTGGCTGCTGGATTCAGACAGAGAAGTCTTTCCTCATATACCCTCTAAACCTCCTGCCCCTCATCTTAAATCTATGTCCCTGGTCATTGATCCCTCCACCAAGGGGAAAGGTTACTTCCTTCCTAACTAGTCTCCTCATAATTTTATACATATCAATCATGTCCCCCCTCAGTGCCAAGGAAAACAATCTAAATCTGTCCAATCTCCCATCATAGCTAAAACTCTCCAGCCAAGACAACGTCCTGGTAAATCTCCTCTGCAACCTTTCCAGTGCTATCACATCCCTCCTGTAATGTGGATTCTAGAACTGCACACAATACTCCAGCTGTGGCTAACCAACATTTCATACAATTCCAGCATAACCTCCCTGCTCTTGAACGCTCCGCCTCGACTAATAAAGACAAGTATACCTTATGCTTTCGAACCACTGTATCCAGGGACTTTTCACAGTAACTTCATTGCAGTGTTAATGTAAGCCTACTTGTGACACTTTAGATTATTTTTCTTACTTGCTCTGCTACCTTAAGGGACCCATGAACATGCACACCAAGATCCCTCTGATCCTCCGTGTTTCATAGTGTCCTGCCATTTATCATGTATTCCCTTGCCTTGTGCTGCCCAAGTACATAATCTCACATTTATCGGGATTGAATTCCATTTGCCACTGATCAGCCCATCTGACTAGCCATTTATATCCTCCTGGAATCGAAGGCTATCCTCTTCACTATTTACCACGCCACCAATTTTTGTATCATCTGCAAGCCTACTAATCAACCCTCCTACATTCATATCTAAATTATTTATACAAACCACAAACAGCAAGCATCCCAAAACTGATCCCAGCAGCACCCCACTGGACACAGACTTCCAGTCAGAAAAACATCCCTCGACCATCACCCTCTGCTTCCTGCCACTCAGACAATTTAGGATCCAATTCGCCAAATTTCCTTGGATCCAATGGGCTCTTACCTTTGCTGTCTCCCATGTGAGACAAAAAAGCCTTGCTGAAGTCCATGTGGACTACGTCAAATGCATTGCTTTCATCGATACACCTGGCCACCTCTGCGAAAAATTCAATCAAGTTGTCAGGCATGATCTCCCCTTAACAAAACCATACTGACTGTTCTTGATTAATCCCTGCCTCTCCAAATGCAGATTAATTCTGACTCTCACAATTGCTTCCAATAGTTTCCCCACCACAAAGGTTAGACAGGCAGCCTGTCCTCCCTTCGTGAATAACGGCTATCCTCCGGTCTTCCGGCACCTCACCTGTGGCCAGAGAGGAATTGAAAATTATTGCCAGCGCCCCTGCTATTTCCTCCCTTGCCTCACTCAACAGCCTGTAAGTGCTGGTAAAACAGTTAGGTGCTTGATTGGCGGCGAGGACACAATGAGCTGAATGACTCTATGGTTGATGGATGTTGGATAGAAGACTGGAACTTGCAGCTCTTATTCAAATAGTTCAGTGTGAACTTTTATGTCCAATTGAGCAGGTATACGGGCCTCTGTTTGAGCATTTCACGCAACCAATTACACCTCTGGCAATGCAGTACTCCTTCAGAAACACAGTGACACATCAGCCTTGATTACATGCTCAAGTCCTGGAGTGGAGCTTGGAACCCACAATCTTCTATTGCAGAAATAAGAGTGCCAACAAATGTAACTCAATTGACACAACTAAAGTATAACTTTACTGGAGGTTTCAATCAAAATGAGTAGTTTATGCAATTTTAGGTTGTGGAAGTGAAAGAATGTTCATGCTGCACTCAAGCGCCCATGTAAAACAAGATGTCACAAAAAACATAACAACATTTTGGAAGAGGAAATCCATCTAATCAGCAAATGCCTCAGATTCTTTTTTTCTCCAAAAGAGTATTCAATTGTCACAGAAATACTTTATACTGTCTGCTTCAATTACTTTATCCTGAAATTTATTCCACATCTGAAGTGAAAAACTTAACGTTCTATTTTACTCCTAAAATTATGTTGTGGTGGTGCAAGCATTGGGGCAGCAGGGTAGCATGGTGGTTAGCATAAATGCTTCACAGCTCCAGGGTCCCAGGTTCGATTCCCGGCTGGGTCACTGTCTGTGTGGAGTCTGCACGTCCTCCCCTTGTGTGCGTGGGTTTCCTCCGGGTGCTCCGGTTTCCTCCCACAGTCCAAAGATGTGCGGGTTAGGTGGATTGGCCATGCTAAATTGCCCGTAGTGTCCTAATAAAAGTAAGGTTAAAGGGGGTTTTTGTGGGTTACGGGTATAGGGTGGATACGTGGGTTTGAGTAGGGTGATCATGGCTCGGCACAACATTGAGGGCCGAAGGGCCTGTTCTGTGCTGTACTGTTCTATGTTCTATGTTCTATGTCTGAAATTCTGTGGTACTATTAACCAGTTTAAAATAAATAGATTAGTACCCCTGCTAAGAATCAGAGGGGCATTTCAGATGCATTAAGAGTTTGGGTCTGAGCATTGTGAGTACTATTTCAGACTTCCACTTTTAAACTTCCATCCCCTACATTTTGTGGTTTTTAGCCCAGCAAACAATTTTTTATGATCTTGAAAACATACCTCAAAATCCATGTTTCTGATAAAAACAGCATGATTTTCAGAATCCTTTCTCACAGTTGAAAATCCTGAAATCTCTAATTGCATGTATTATTCCAAATGGGGTCTTATCAATTATTTGTGCATACAATAGATAGTTCAGATGGAAGAGTTCAGATGGAAGAGAAGAGGACTATAGATGATTAAAACTAAAATCTTCAGTTCGCTGGTTCTATTCTGGCGGGAAGGAAATCCCCTCGCCAATAAGCACTTGAAACACCATAACATATAAGGCTATGGAAAAAGTTCTGGAAAATGGGATTAGAATAGATAAATGCTTGATGGATGGCATCAGCATGATGGGCCGAAGGGCCTCTTTTTGTGCTGTTAAGTTTTATGTCTCTATGACAATCTTATTAGATTTGTACATCTCTCTTTGCTAATGTTACCTAGTATATAGCTTGCCTTTTCCTACTGCAGTTAAGCAACCTTCCTGAAACTATTGAACTTTTTTATCCATTCAGTTGTCAGTGTTGTTGACCTATCCATCATAGCCTTTGAGAAAATGGTGGCGACACCTTCTTGTACCACTGTGAGATTGGAGATCAGGAGTACTCAAATTATCACTCTTATTTAAGGCTGAGAAAAAGACACACAATTAAATAGGTCTGAAGAACTGATCAAACTCTCCACAACCAGAGAATATTACAGTCCTCCAGGTTGCCATTTTAACAAGTTTTAGCAAGATTATAACAACTCAAATATTATAAAGGTTCTGGCATCTCTTCTCAATAATGCACCTCTCCATCGAAGAGTGCACGGAAGTGGGTTTTTGAGTTTGGAAACCCCAGAAGACTATATGAGATAATGGCCCATCATTTCCTCAAGGTGGCAATCAGTGGAAGATTGTCACGCCATGCCGACTCACCTGTGCTTAGGTTCTGAAGCGACCTTCTGAAGCAACTGTTTTGACCAATCTTCCTGACTCAATCTGGGTGAGACTAAGGAAGCAAAGGGCATTCCCGACCACAATGAAATGTAAACCGAACGGAGTGAAGGAGGCCGTGTCCCCTTTTTATGGCACTAGCTTCTGTAAAGCCGTGCTTTTTATGGCACTAGCTTCTATGGTAAAGCAGCTGAGTTTAAAGGTCCCACCGAAAGGGAGACAGAAATGTTCTACAATAAGTAAATGGGGTTGGGGGTTTGGGGCACGATGTTTGGGTGTTTGGCGTGTTAAGTAATGGGTTAAGACAGTACTTCTCAAAGTGTGGTACGCGTACCGGTGCGCGAGCCATCGTCTGCCGGTACGTGGAGTATTTCCAGAAAAGAAAGAGACAGTAGTGATATTCAACGCCACTGGAGACTGCCGGGATATCTGACTCGGGTTTTAAAAAAAAATATTTTCATTTTAGTTTTATATTTATTATGGCTACATTTTTCATTTACTCACTCATGTTAAAAGTCATTGCTATACAACTAACGAATGCGATATAATGAACAGCAAAACAGTGAACTGAAAAACGCATGAAACGGTATGGCAACACCATCATGATGATGTGACATGTGACCTTGACAACCCTGATTTACATGTGTGGAGCAGCAGGTCAGTCAGTTAGTTACCATCAAGAAGTGGAACTGAGAGCATCATACGGATATCTGCGTGTTTGTCATTTGGGACAACGATGTAATTGAAACCGAAGTGTTGCCGGCAAAAAGAGTTCGTACTAGCTTTACTCGGAAATATGACTCCTCATACATTCAATTCGGTTTTGTAGCCACGAATGATGGGGGAGTGCCAAAACCGCAGTGTGTTATTTGTGGAGATGTGTTGGCTAACGACTCAATGAAGCCGTCAAACCTCAATAGTCATTTAAATACCAAACATAAAGAAATGAGTTTGAAGTCGAAAGAGTTCTTTGAAAGAAAGCATGTTGATTTAAAAGGCCGTCAGAAACAGATCTTTGAAGTGTCACACACAAATACTTGTGCTTTGCTGACTTCTGATAAAGTAGCACTTCGAATTGCTAAAGCTAAAAAGCCATACACAATCGGTGAGATGCTAGTGATAGGCTGTATTAAAGATGTTTGCATAGAAGTACTGGGCGAGCTGGCAGCAAGGAAAGTGGCTCAGGTTCCACTTTCAAATGACGCTATAGCTCGACGAATTTACGATCTGGCACACGATATGGAAGATCAGCTCATAGGACAGATTAAATTAGCAAAGTACTTTTCTTTGCAGCTTGATGAATGTACAGATGTTGCTAATCAGGCAGTTCTGATGGTGTATGTGCGCTTTGAACATGAGGGTGATTTGAAAGAAGAGTTTTTTTTCTCTGCTTCACTACCAACAAAAACAACTAGTTCTGAAGTGTTCAAGACTGAGGGACTACATCGTTCACAAATGTGGGTTGGATTTCAAGTTTTGTGTAGGCGTATGTACTGATGGTGCTGCCGCAATGATAGGACGGCATTCAGGAATGGTTGCCCAGATCAAAGCGCTTGACCCAGAATGTAAGTCAACACACTGCTTCCTTCACCGAGAAAGTCTTGCAACAAAAAAAATGTCAACAGAACTAAATAGTGTGCTCAGTGAGGTTGTAAAAATTGTGAACCATGTAAAAGCAAATGCTTTAAATTCAAGACTCTTCACTGCATTATGTAATATGGGAGCTGATCATAAACAGCTCCTGTTGCATGCCGATGTACGTTGGTTATCAAGGGGAAAAGTTGTCTCAAGAGTATTTGAGCTACGTAACAAACTTGCCGTGTTTCTTGAGGACAAAACACCAAATTGGTCACAAATGTTCCGAGATGTGGATTGGCTAGCCAAGCTGGCTTATTTGGCTGATATCTTTGCCATCTTTAATGATCTCAACACCTCCATGCAAGGAAAGATGGCATCGTGTTTTACAATGGCGGACAAGATCGATGGGCAAAAACGGAAGCTAGAAGCATGGAAGAGTCGAGTGTCAAGAGATTGTTAATGCATGTTTCACCAATTGGCAACGGTCATCGCCGATGCAGGCGAAGACCTTAATGTTGTATCTCTACGAAATGTCATCAAAGAACACTTGATTAATTTGGTAGATCGTTTTCAGCATTACTTTCCAGCAGAAGAAGATCCACGGAAAGGGACTGAATGGATCCGAAATCCGTTTCTGCCACTGAGAGATGACTTTGTCTTAAGTGTCGCTATGGAGGATAAATTGTTGGAGCTGGCTGCTGACGAAGGATTGAAGATAAGTTTCGAAACTTCAACATCACTTGCTTCCTTTTGGATAAAAGTGAAAGCAGAATATCCTGAGCTTAGTGAAATTGCTCTGAAAACTCTTCTCCCTTTTCCTTCAACATACCTCTGCGAGACTGGCTTCTCAACAATGAGTGTCATTAAGACAAAATACAGGAATTGTATGGATATTCATTCTCCATTGCGAGTGGCACTGTCCTCAATTGAACCACGATTGGATAAGCTGACAAATAAGAAGCAGGCTCACCCTTCACATTAGTAAAGGTTAAGGTTTTGACATGCCTATTATTGTGTTAATAAAATAATCATCAATTTCATATTTTAGTATTACGCCATATTTTCAAGGTTATGTCTTCAATTTAATGTTACCTATTCTTTTCAAATTTTTATTTTATCGCATTTATTCATTGGGGTTAAAATAATTAAAATATATAATTTTTTAACCTACTTTATTCATTATAATTTTTCATTTTATTACTTATATATATATACATGTTTATATTTGTGTCAGAAGGCTTTGCTAGTTTGATTTGTTAATTTTTTTAATTTATATTGTAATATTGAATTACTTGTTTACAAAATCAATATAAAATAAAAACATATGTCAACTTACTTTTATTATATATCCATTATATTTTTCCGGTATAAATGAATATTACTACGAATGTTCAAATGATATTTTGTCGGATTGTAAACAATTAATTATATGGCACAAAATGGTACCAGTCCCTGGCACACTGGGAAGACTTGTTACGTCAATGATGACTGGCCTTAGAATGAATAAGACATCATGTCCTCATGTTTAGTACAGATAGTCTCAAAATGCCCCTGCAATAAGTCATATCTCAAAAGATTTTCTGGGGGTTCACATCCCCCCCCCGAACCCCCAGCTGGATTGGCTTGTTTTGCTCACCGGTCCCTGGCACATTGAAAAAAAAACTGCCGGTCCGCCACATCAGATAGTTTGAGAAGCACTGGGTTAAGAGACATTCAAATTAGTTGTCTCATTTACGTTAAGTATCCAATAATTGACACTGATATGTAAAGAGGCTTCAGGTGGCCTTTGTGTCAGGTGATGTGATGTTAGAGTTTAGTGCAGAGTCTGTTGAAGTAAATTAAAGGTGTTTGTGGAAAAGGAGAAGAACCTTTGACTTTTCATACAACAGCAACTAAATGTCTAACATGGCGGAGTCCCATGCTGGGCTGGGTCTGGGTCTGGGTCTGGGTCTTTAAAATGTTTACGCTGAAGTTAGATGTACTTTTTTCCCCTTCTAACTCTCTCAGAGTATTTGAGTGTGTAAACCATCCAAACTTAAGTGATTTAAATTGCTTTGTCAGATGGTTCCTGGTGCAGCGCAATTGACCAGGGGAAGTTCACCTTGAAGTAGGGTAAACCCTTACCTGGGAATGTCTGAGAGGGATTCACTCGCACCTCTTTGGGGTACCCCCTCCCCTTCCCCACAAATCCAACCCTGGGAACAAGGGGGATACAGACCAATACATTTTCTGAATTATATAAAAGTTTATTAAAAAACCAAACATGTAATCACAGCATTGACAGTTCTCGGAAAAGCAAGTGTAATCTTATTTCTAAAAGAGAATTCAGGTCTTATTGATTTTACAGAGAGACAGTTGAGATATTTGTCAATATTTGGAGTAATCTTTACCTTAAATTCTTGAGCAGAAAGCTACCAAATCTAGCAAGATACCTCTACCCCAATTAAGGAGGGGAACTATCATCACTACACTACAGCAGCTACCATTATTTTGAGAGATGCTGGAGTGAATCCAACAAATCTAAATATTCTGCAATATTTCTCCCCTAAAAGTACTAAACCAAAAGGAAGTATGTTGAGCACTCACGCAGGAGTGCATCCTTCAATCGAACAGAATACCAAAATGTGTAGACAGTGGGCACTTCCTGGCAAAACTATTTCCAGGATTCAATTAACAGGGTCATTGCGGGTCATTCTTAAGGTTACTTTACAATTAATCAATGCCTTGATGAGGTGATGTAAAGATCAGTTCCTACTTTTCAGAAGTGTCTTGCGTTGGAGAATACACCACGTCCAATGCTGCAAAATGATATATATTGTATATATTGTGTAGCCCTATTATGTATTCTCATGTACTTTCTTGAATTCTGTTCAATTCCCTTTCTTCCAATGTACTGAATGATCTGTTGAGCTGCTTGCAGAAAAATACTTTTCACTGTACCTCGGTACACGTGACAATAAACAAATCCAATCCAATCCAATCCAATCCAATCCAATGATGTTGGCTTTGAGCACACAATCATGCCTCGGAATGTTTATAAACCTTTTCCTTTTGCCCAGATGAACTCTGGTTTTATTTGAACTCGGTTTTTCATTTTTAATCCCTACTTCAACTGAGAATCACTATTTTAAACTCATAACTCCTTATTTATAGCTGGATTCTCTCCTAACTTCATATTTATAGCTGCATTCCTTCGCAGCTACAGCTCATGTGGTAAAAGTACTCCCACACACACTGCTGTTCGGTAGAGAGTTCCAAGAATCTGAACCAGCGACAATGAAGGAATAATTCCAAGTCAGTATGATATGGAACTTACAGGGCAACTTGGAGGTGGTAGTGCTCCTCTACACCGCTGACATTCATGGGCTTGGTACATTAAATGCAAACGAGAAAGACTTCAAGTTACCCAGCTGCATAAATCGAACTGCAGCACGGGCAGTACGGTAGCATTGTGGATAGCACAATTGCTTCACAGCTCCAGGGTCCCAGGTTCGATTCTGGCTTGGGTCACTGTCTGTGCGGAGTCTGCACATCCTCCCTGTCTGTGCATGGGTTTCCTCCAGGTGCTCCGGTTTCCTCCCACAGTCCAAAGATGTGCAGGTTAGGTGGATTGGCCATGATAAATTGCCCTTAGTGTCCAAAATGTCCCTTAGTGTTGGGTGGGATTACTGGGTTATAGGGATAGGGTGGAGGTGTTGACGTTGGGTAGGGTGCTCTTTCCAGGAGCCGGTGCAGACTCAATGGGCTGAATGGCCTCCTTCTGCACTGTAAATTCTATGATAATCTATGAATATACTTTCATCGCTTTATCATAGCTTCAGGCCTCAGTTGTTCTGAACACATGTACTGCAATGGTCTTTCTGATATGATTGTTGATTATCTGGTTCCGTTGTGCAATGCAACAGAATACAATGCCTAAATATGTAAAACCAGCAATTGCCGTTAGCTTTTAACTCTAGTCATGATTTTTGGTTTACTGTATGGTCCTTTTGGCGCAATCTGGATATTTATTTTAAGCTGATGGCCAATCCAGTCTGATCCAAAAAAATAAATCAATAATATGCTGCAGAGCTGTTTGAGAATGGATGGTTAGTGCCCGTTCACTAAAATGTACAAATGATGAGTTGTCCGATCTTACTTTTGTCATTTAATCTTCTGAGATTGAAGACACTTATTCAGTATTGTATTTAGATTGCCTTATTCAAATCTGTTGTGGTATCATCCAGTATAGCTGTGCAAAAGAACAGACAGAGGCTCAGAATCAGTGTTTAGTCTTAACATTCTCCAGGATACATTTCAGATGCATGTTCATCAGCAATTATTGTGCCTTGTGAAGTTGCCAAGCCAACGTTAGAGGCAAATTTGCACAGTAACTTCCAAAGACCTTCCCTGCTGTGTGAAGGCATTCTCAATACCTACATACTCCATGATAGAAAAGCACTAAGTATTTTGCAGCCAAATGCAAAGCAGTATCCAAAATATGAAAGGTATTTTTGAAAAATTTAGGGAATTTGAGCCGAAGTCAACATACAAATTAGAGTTGGGCTGTGTCAGGGTCCCAGGTTCCCTGCTGGGTCACTATCTGGGCGGAGTCTGCACGTTCTCCCCTTGCCTGTGTGGGTTTCCTCTGGGTGTTCCGGTTTCCTCCCATAGTCCAAGACGTGCAGGTTAAGTGGATTGGCCATGATAAATTGCCCTTAGTGTCCAAAAGGTTAGGAAGGGTTATTGGGTTATGAGGATAGGGTGGAAGTGAGGGCTTAAGTGGGTCGGTGCAGACTTGATGGGCCGAATGGCCTTCTTCTGCACTGTATGTTCTATGTTCTATGATGGGAGCAGGCCTGTGCATTTTCCATCATGACCTGCAAGACAAGGGAGTACCAGAGTTTCCAGTTGGATGATGCAGGTGAATGCTGGGGACGTGCTCGGAGTAGTGATTGCATAATCAATGGAAGGGCACTTAACCAGCATGGGGTTGGTGGATGCAGAGTCTCGTGGCATCAGCAGGGAAAGGCATGATAAGCATTATCTCTATTTTTAAAAAATCCTCCCAACTTCCTCTTTGTGCTTTTAATATTAACCCTGTAGAAAAAAACATTTAAGTGAAACATTTGGGGCAGCAGGGTAGCATGGTGGTTAGCATAAATGCTTCACAGCTCCAGGGTCCCAGGTTCGATTCCCGGCTGGGTCACTGTCTGTGTGGAGTCTGCACGTCCTCCCCCTGTGTGCGTGGGTTTCCTCCGGGTGCTCCGGTTTCCTCCCACAGTCCAAAGATGTGCGGGTTAGGTGGATTGGCCATGCTAAATTGCCCGTAGTGTCCTAATAAAAAAAAGTAAGGTTAGGCGGCGGCGGGGGGGGGGGGGGGGGGGGGGGCGGGGGTTGTTGGGTTACGGGTATAGGGTGGATATGGGTTTGAGTAGGGTGATCATGGCTCGGCACAACATTAAGGGCCTGTTCTGTGCTGTACTGTTCTATGAACCAATAGACTATTTTCTCCCGAGATCAGTGGTACTTATAGTCAGGTCCTGGGTGGGGAGGGGGGGGTGGGGTGGTATTTATACCCTTCCTTCTTTTTACCTATATCCCTCAGCAAACATATGCTTCTGAGTCTCCATCCAGTCTGCTTGGCTGTGCTTCAGCAGCAAAATAAGAGTCAGTCCTGTGTCCTCTTTCTTTGCCGTTAGAGGTCAGGGATAAAATTGGAATGCTGTTGGCAGGCCTGGTTCATCCAGCTTCTATCAGGAAGGTGAAAGGATCTTATTGAAATATAACTCAACAGATAATTCATTCTATCACTCATATTTTGTGTTACTAAGAGCAAGTGGTTGACCGTGGCAATTCAATGGATGTGATCAAGGGAGAATCACAAGTATGGCCCCACATCTCATTCAACATGTTTCAGCAATGAACTTGAGAAAACTTTAGCATAATTGAAAGTAGCTGTATTTATGATGAGCATATTTAATAGAATCCATAGCGTGCATGAGGAGGACATTCGGCCTATCGAGTGCACTGACCCTCTGAAAGAATACCCTACCTAGGCCAACTCCCCAACCCTATCGGGGCAGCAGGGTAGCATGGTGGTTAGCATAAATGCTTCACAGCTCCAGGGTCCCAGGTTCGATTCCTGGCTGGGTCACTGTCTGTGTGGAGTCTGCACGTCCTCCCCCTGTGTGCGTGGGTTTCCTCCGGGTGCTCCGGTTTCCTCCCACAGTCCAAAGATGTGCGGGTTAGGTGGATTGGCCATGCTAAATTGCCCGTAGTGTCCTAAAAAGTAAGGTTAAGGGGGGGTTGTTGGGTTACGGGTATAGGGTGGATACGTGGGTTTGAGTAGGGCGATCATGGCTCGGCACAACATTGAGGGCCGAAGGGCCTGTTCTGTGCTGTACTGTTCTATGTTCTATGTTCTATCCCGGTGACCACAACTAAACTGCATATCTTTGGACTGTGGGGGGAAAACCAGAGCACCCAGAGGAAACCCACACAGTTACCCGAGGCTGGAATTGATCCAGGTCGCTGGCACTGTGGGGCAACAGTGCTAACCACTGTGCCATCTCCTCAATGACAGCTTCAGAAAGCATAGTGTTAGTTTTCACATGTACACTGATGACACCCAGCTCTACCTCACCATCATCTCTTTCTACTCCTCCACTGTTGCTAGGTTATCGACTGCTTATTGGCATCCGATGCTGGATGAGCAAAAATTTCCAATTAAATATTGGGAAGACTGAAGGCAGTGTTTTCAGTCTCAGTTCAATTTTTTTTATTCATTCATGGCATTTGAGCATTATTGGCTAGGACAGCATATATTGTCCATTCTTTCTTGCCCTTGAGAAAGTGGTGGTGAGCTGCCTTCCTGAACCGCTGCAGTCCATGTGGTGTAGGTGCACCTACAGCACTGTTAGAGAGGAAGTTCATGGAATTTGACCCAGAAACAGTGACGAAACAGTGATATGCTTTCAATTCTGGATGGAGTGTGGCTTGCAGAGGAACTTGAAGGTGGTGGCGTTCACATGCATCTGCTGCCCATATCCTTTGAGTTGCTAGCGGACATGGGTTTGGAAGGTGTTGTTGAAGGAACCTTGATACCTTGCTGCAGTCATTTTGCAGATTAAACTACTGCGATTGTGTGTCGGTGGTGGAGGGAATGTATGTTGAAAGTGGACGTTGGGTGCCAATCAAGCAGGCTTCTTTGTCCTGGATGGGTTTGAGCTTCTTGAGTGTTGGAGCGGCATTCACCCAGAAAAGTGGAGTGTATTCTATCACGCTCCTGATTTGTGCCTTGTAGATGTTGAAGACAGGCTTTTGGGGGGGGGGGTCAGGAGGTGAGTTACTTGTGCAGAATTTCCAGGCTCTGACCTGCTCTTGTGGCCACAATATTCATATGGTTAGCCCAGTTCTATTTCAGATCAATGATACCTCCCGGGATGTTGATAATGGGAGAATTCAGTGATTAATCTGTCGTTGAAACCTTCATCAATGCTTTTGTTAGTTTTACCCTTGGCTATTCCAACACACTCCAGCCTAGCCTCACACATTTACCCTCTATAAACCTGAGGACATCCAGAACTTTTGTGCCCGGTTTCTAACTTGCACCAAGTCCCTTTCACCCAATACACATGTATCTGCTCTGGCTGTCAGTTAAGCAATACTTAAATTCTTAAAAAAAAGATTGGAAATTCCTATAAGAAATTCCCAAAGTTCATGCTTGCTTAAACTTGCCTGAATTGCCGCATAAAATTGGATAGTGAGCAGCAAATTTGCAGTTTCCTTCAATTATTGGGCTCCTTCATAAATGTCCTTTTACAGCAGAATATGGGCAAACACAAAACAAGAGCTGAGAGCAGAACAAAAGGTCTGTTGCATTATTCGGTTCAGCCTAATCCATGATGATGAGGGCCAATTTGAATCATCCCCTCCTTCTTCCATTTCGGGTTAGTGCGGGGCCACTCAGACACATCTGTTGCATATGCTAAGGTAAAGCCTTTTAAACAGATTAATAAAAAAGGATGGCTAATTAATCGTAGATGAAAGAGAAACTCTGGGGGCTGAAGTTACACTTTCATTGAAAAATTAAAGGATGTCTATATTTTTCTCCATAATTAAGGACTTAGCTACAATTCATGGCTTTAAACTTTCTGCAAATTGGACCCATTAACATCTCATTAATAAGAGCAAAGCACATATTGTTTCATTTTTAATTAAAAAATAAATTGCCTCCAATTGCAAGGTGTCAATGCCAGTGCTTACATTTAACTTGCCCTTCAAGACTGAACATCCTGTTCCTTAAACTGATGGAAATTCCACTTTCATCCAAATGGATCGCTACATGAAGCAGCAATGCCTCCCTGAGACTTGATGCAAATTAAACTTCAGGATTCACATCAAATACCGACATTGAGCTACATTGAGCTATTCTTTTGTCTAATATGTACGTACTGTGTACGTTCCCTCGGCGGCAGAAAAATACTTTTCACTGTACTTCGGTACATGTGACAATAAATCAAATCAAAATCAAAAAAGGTGCCCCCCCCCCCCCTATTGCAACTAGATGACCGGGAAAGGTGGGGAATTGGTCCAATGAAATACCAAGCTCGCCAAAATCAGGGAGGCGGAAGGAGGGAAAAAGGGCAATTATGAGCAGTCTCAAATGCTTCCTTGAGATTTTGTGAGCTCAAGAGACGCATTCCTTGTTCTCCTTACAGGCAAACATTTCCTGGGTGATTTTGTTTTCTGTAGCCTCAAGGGATCTATTTAAGGATCTCCTGTTAGATCACGTTGTGCAACTAGGCATAACTTCATTCATTTGTACCGACACTTCGCATTTGAGGGCCTAAAACTCGACTAGAGTCCAGATATTGTGGGCGGCATGGTCGCACAGTGGTTAGCACTGTTGCTTCACAGTGCCAAGGTCCCAGGTTCGATTCCTGGCTTGGGTCACTGTCTGTGCGGAGTCTGCACGTTCTCCCCCTGTCTGCGTGGGTTTCCTCCGGGTGCTCCGGTTTCCTCCCACAAGTCCCAAAAGACATGCTGTTAGGTAATTTGGACATTCTGAATTTTCCCTCTGTGTACCCGAACAGGCACCGGAATGTGGCGACGAGTGGCTTTTCACAGTAACTTCATTGCAGTGTTAATGTAAGCCTACTTGTGACAATAATAAAGATTATTGTTATGATGGTGAAAATGTCAGCCTGTCTCATTACTCAACTTAAACCTAGGTATTTACCAAAATAATGAAAATGAAATGAAAATCGCTTATTGTCACGAGTAGGCGTCAATGAAGTTACTGTGAAAAGCCTCTAGTCGCCACATTCCTGCGCCTGTCCGGTGAGGCTGGTACGGGAATCGAACCGTGCTGCTGGCCTGCTTGGTCTGCTTTAAAAGCCAGCTATTTAGCCTAGTGAGCTGAAGCCACAAGGTACAGTTTCAATTGAAACAATTTTACGAAACAAAAATCAATATTCACTTATGAAATGGCTATTCAGAACTGGAATACAATTGACTCCAAGATATTCAAAATATTACAAATACAATTAACATAGTTGCTTATTTTCTAAGCCGAACTTAACTCAAATTTCATTCTACATCCATTTTACTTTGTCCCAAAACTCAAGTCAGACACATTAAAATCTTGGAGGATTAACTACTTGGTCTAAGCACTGCTTCAAAAAATGTTTAATTGTTTGGATTTCTAAGGCCTTCCACTTCCGGCATGGTTTTCCCTTCAGGTTTCCTATAACCGATTCATGATTGCAGATTCCCAGTAGAGGTGTGGCTAGCATCTTAATCCGAATCACAGTGGGTCAGATCTCTCCTGGTCATTGATGACCCATCAATCTGACACGAGTCGTAGAGAGGATCCAAATATTAGGCTTTAATAAGCTATATGTGAGCCCGGCAGCGGTCGGACAAGAAAAGGCTGACTGCCGCATGGTACAAGCTTTTATACCCTGCCTTGTAAGCGGAGCTACCATCCTCTCGGCCAATCAGCGGGGAGTCACATGACTAGCCACAGCCAACTGGCAGGGAGGCACATGACTTGCCTGGGCCAATGGGCAGCGGGACTGCTGTACCAATGGCAGCTTGGTCATATGATCTCCCTAGTCATACTACCACATTCATCCCTTGGTGAGAAAGAAAAGAAGCGGGGGGGGGGTTTGTGTGGAAGGAGTGACGGGAGAGACGGGGGGGGGGTGTCCCATTAGACCGGTAGTATGACTAGAGACCTACTCAAGTAGCACCGAGATAACTATGGCTGCCCACTGGCCCGCAACAAACGTGTAAGAAAAGCAACAAACTATATAACAACGAACTATATACAGTGTACAGGAGAAAAAAAGACAACAATAACCGTAATAATAATAAAAAACACAGGCAAGGAACATATGCCGAACATGAAAGTCCATAAGGTCCATCAAATTGACTCGATCAGCCGGATGGGTGCCTTCGGTGTCCTGCCGGACCTGCCCAGCAGCGCCGGTGACGGTGGAGCAGTGGTCGTCCGTGACTCCGGGAGCTGTGGTCGTGGTCCTGTGTCCGTACCCCTGGTCGGAGCTAGCAGTAGTCGGGCCGGGGAAGGGGGTTCCTGTGCACTGGGTTGCGGGGGCGCTGGGGGCAGTTGGAACTGGGGGGAGGGTGCTGATGCTGGGGGTTGTGGCCGCACGCCGGTGGGTGCCAGGTCCCGAAGGGAGACCATGTCCTGTCGTTCGTCGGGATACTCCACGTACGCGTACTGCGGGTTTGCGTGGAGTAACTGGACTCTTTCAACCAACGGGTCGGACTTGTGCACCCGCACATGCTTCCGGAGCAGGATGGGCCCGGGGGTGGCCAGCCAGGTCGGGAGTGGGGTCCCAGAGGAAGACTTCCTGGGGAAAAAAAGAAGACGTTCATGAGGTGTTTGATTCGTGGCAGTACAGAGGAGAGACCGAATAGAGTGGAGGGCGTCGGGGAGAACCTCTTGCCAGTGGGAGACTGGGAGACACCTGGACCGCAGGGCCAGTAGGACGGTCTTCCAGACTGTACCGTTCTCCCTCTCGACCTGATCGTTACCCCGGGGGTTATAACTGATCGTCCTGCTAGAGGCGATGCCCTTGCTAAGCAGGAATTGACGCAGCTCGTCACTCATAAAGGAGGACCCCCGGTCGCTGTGGATGTACGCGGGGTAACCGAACAGGGAGAAAATGGAGTGGAGGGCCTTGATGATGGTTGTCGTGGTCATGTCGGGGCAGGGGATGGCAAAAGGGAAGTGGGAGTACTCGGCAACCACATTTAAAAAGTATATGTTACGATTGTTGGAGGGGAGGGGACCCTTGAAGTCCGTGCTGAAATATTCAAAGGGGCGGGAAGCTTTACCAGGTGCGCCTGCTCGGGGCGGTAAAAGTGCGGTTTGTACTCTGCGCAAATGTGGCATTCCCTGGTTACAGTCCTGACCTGCTCGATGGAGTAGGGCAGGTTGCGGGTCTTGATGAAATGAAAGAAGCGGGTTACCTCTGGATGGCAGAGGTCCGCGTGGAGGGTGCGGAGGCGGTCTATCTGCGCGTTGGCGCAGTTACTGCGGAACAGGGCATCAGGAGGCTCGTTGAGCTTCCAAGGACGATACAGGATATCGTAGTTGTACGTGGACAACTCGATCCGCCACCGCGAGATCTTGTCGTTCTTGATCTTGCCCCTCTGTGCATTATTGAACATGAAGGCCACTGACCGTTGGTCTGTGAGGAGGGTAAACCTCCTGCCAGCCAGATAGTGCCTCCAATGTCGCACAGCTTCTACTATGGCCTGTGCCTCCTTTTCCACCGAGGAATGGCGGAGTTCGGAAGCGTGGAGGGTCCAAGAGAAGAAGGCCACGGGTCTGCTCGCTTGGTTGAGTGTGGCCGCCAGAGCTACATCGGACGCGTCGCTCTCGACCTGGAAGGGGAGGGACTCGTCGATAGTTCGCATCGTGGCCTTTACGATATCCGCTTTGATGCGGCTAAAGACCTGGCGGGTCTCCGTCGTCAGGGGGAAAGTGTTGGACTGGATAAGTGGGCGGGCTTTGTCGGCGTAGTTGGGGACCCACTGGGCGTAATAGGAAAATAATCCCAGACAGCGTTTGAGGGCTTTGAGTGAGTTGGGGAGAGGGGGTGCATGCGTTCGGGGTCGGGGCCTATCACTCCGTTACGCACTACGTAGCCGAGGATGGCTAGACGGTCGGTGCTGAACACGCACTTATCCTTATTGTAAGTGAGGTTAAGGAGTTTTGCGGTACGGAGGAACCTTTGGAGGTTGATGTTGTGGTCCTGCTGGTTATGGCCGCAGATGGTGACATTGTCGAGATACGGGAAGGTTGCCCGTAAACCGTATTGGTTAACCATTCGTCCATCTCCCTTTGGAAGACCGAGACCCCATTGGTGACACCGAATGGAACCCTTAAAAAGTGATAGAGTCGCCCATCCGCTTCAAACGCGGTGTACTTTCGGTCACCCGCGCGGATGGGGAGCTGGTGATAGGCGGACTTAAGGTCTACCGTGGAGAAGACCTTGTACTGCGTGATCCTGTTAACCAGGTCAGAGATACGGGGGAGAGGATACGCCACCAGCTACGTAAACCTGTTGATGATCTGACTGTAGTCAATGACCATCCGGTTATTCTCCCCAGTCCTAACCACCAGCACTTGGGCTCGCCAGGATCTGTTGCTGGCCTCAATGACTCCTTCCTTCAGCAGCCTTTGGACCTCGGACCTGATGAAGATCCGGTCCAGGGCACTGTACCGTCTGCTCCTGGTGGCGACGGGTTTGCAATCCGGGGTGAGGTTCGCAAACAGGGAAGGGGGGTCGACCTTGAGGGACGCGAGGCTGCAGACAGTAAGGGGGGGGAATAGGGCCGCCGAATTTAAAAGTCAAGCTCTGTAGGTTGCACTGAAAATCCAGTCCAAGAAGTGCTGGTGCGCAGAGGCGGGGAAGGTGAGAAATTTATAATTTGTAAAAACCCTTCCCTGGACCGTGAGGTCCACTAAGCAGCACCCAGTGATTTGGACGGAGTGCGAACCCGAGGCCAGAGCGATTTTGTGCTTTACTGGGAGGACAGGGAGCGCGCAGCATCTTACCGTGTCGGGGTGGACGAAACTCTCTGTGCTCCCGAAGTCCAGTAAACAGCGCGCTTTGTGGCCATTGAGGCAGATCTGCGTGGTCGCCGTGGAGAGCGTACGGGGCCGTGATTGGTCCAGAGTCACCCAGGTGAGTCGTGGCAGGAACTCGGAGTCGTCATCCACAACGAAGTAGTCGCTTGCGGGGTCCTCCGAGCCGATCCAAGATGGTGGCGCCCGTCGGCTGCACGTGTAGTCGGGGGCCCAAAATGGCGGCGCCCGCGGGTCGCACATGGTATTGGGGGCCCAAGATGGCGGCGTCTGGGAATCACTCATGGCGGGGAGGTGGGGACAGCGAGGTCCGCGGGCCCTAGGGGCCCTAGATGAGCGCGGTGGGGGAGATCCATGGTCGCTGTCCGGGACGGCAGCGACCGACTTCGTTTGGCAGACAGCCGCATAGTGGCCCTTCTTGCCGCAGCTTTTACAGACTTCGGTGCGGGCTGGGCAGCGCAGGCTGGGGTGCTTGGCCTGACCACAAAAATAGCAGCGGGGGCCCGTGGGCTTATCGGGGCGTCACGCAGCGCAGGTCTGGGGAGTCCGAGTCGGTGGGGGCGAGGGGGGTCGTGTGCCACGTTGCCCAAGGAGCTGCAGCGCGGCCAGGGGGCATACGCGCGCGCGTTGCGGTCAGTGACCTCCAGAGAGGATGCGAGGATCCGTGCCTCAGTGAGGCTGAGAGTGTCTTTTTCGAGAAGTCTCTGGCGTATCTGAGGTGACTGCATGCCTGCGACGAAGGCATCCCGGATTAGCAGTTCCGTGTGCTCTGCCGCAGTAACTTGCGGGCAGGCGCAATTTCTCCCCAGGATAATGAGGGCCGGATAGAATTCTTCGAGGCACTCACCGGGGAATTGTTGCCTTGTAGCTAGGAGATGCCGCGCGTAGACCTGGTTCACTGGCCTGATAAAATGTCCTTTTAGCAGGTCCATAGCGACATCATAATCCAGCTCATCTTCTGTCAGTGAGTAGACGGCGGTGCCCACGCACGAGTGGAGGATGTGGAGTTTTTGCTCCTTTGTCGGGCGGTTTTCTGCAGTAGCGAGGCAGCCATTAAAACACGCCAGCCAATGTTTAAAAGTGGCTGAGGCGTTTGCAGCATGCGGGCTGATACGGAGGCATTCAGGCTTGATCCGCAGTTCCATCTTCAAAATCTAGCTCGTACCATGCAGCAGTCAGCCTTTCCTTGTCCGACCACTGCCGGGCTCACATCTAGCTTATTAAAGCCTAATATTTGGAGCCTCTCTACGACTCGTGTCAGATTGATGGTACATCAATTTAATAAGATAGATGTGAGCCCGGCAGTGGTCGTACAAGGAAAGGCTGACTGCCGCATGGTACGAGCTTTTATACCCCGCCTTGTAGGCGGAGCTACCATCCTCTCAGCCAATCGGCAGGGAGTCACATGACTAGCCACAGCCAATTGGCAGAGAGGCACATGACTTGCCTGGGCCAATGGGCAGCGGGACTGCTGTACCAATGGCAGCTTGGGTCGAAGGTCATATGATCTCCCTAGTCATACTACCAGTCATTGGCCCTTTGTTCTTTAATTCTGGAATCTTATGTTTAGAACTCTGTGTCCCTCTTCGCAACATTACTATTACCATTCCGAACACTCCAGTAAACAAGAGATTTTAAAACACATTTAGCGAGCACACCGAATTTCAAATGAATTCTGCTGGAAGAGAGATTTCTTGTTCTGAGGCCAGATTGTTTGAAAACTAAAAATCCTCTGGAGACCAGAGTGATACTCATAGCCTGACCCAGATAATTAACTTCTTGTTGATCCTTTGCTGTTGCATTGTCTATCTCCAAGGCAATTGGTCACATGATAATTTACTGGAAGCCAGGCACTTACCAGAATTCCTGGAGAAATCTCATTCCTGAAGGAGCCAACACCCCAGCACAGTGTTAATGTAAGCCTACTTGTGACAATAAAGATTATTATTATTAAATTAAAATGTAATTTTCTCTCCCCCAAAAGCACATTCATCATAATGCATTTTTATTTTAGCTTCCATTTAAAGCCAATCATCCTACCACATGAAACACTAAAAGCGAATGTTATTCAATGCTTTCAACTTTCTGGTTTGCCAAAGTGATTGGCAGCTTACCTGCTTGCTGACATCACTGCTGCTGCACATCAAATGATTCCCTTGTCTTGGAGCTAGATTTAAACGGTCAGGAAAGGGAAAGCTATGCCACTGACATCGCAGGATCTTTGGAGACAGCTTTCTTTAAGGTCCACGGCAAATGCTGCTATTTTGCTGCTGAACGAAAATAGGGGGCACGTGGATGTCCAGTTTAGGTGGTTCAGGTACAGCAGACTGCGATGCAAAATTTGGAGGCTGTATTTGTCGCTTACAAGGCATTTAAGATGTTGATATGAAGTAGCTTGTGTTGCATCAATGCAAGATTATTCACATTGCTTCAGTGTCATTTTGTCAAACTAGCACTAACTCAGCACTTTCTAGTGCTATGAGATTATCCGGAGAAAGTTGCCTTGCAATGCTTGTTTTATGTCAGCAGCATTATGATTGTAATTGATTCAAACCCTCATAATGGAACTTCAAAGTGAAAGGTGATTCAGTCAACTATCTAGGCTATTTTTCTAAGGGTGTTTATTCAGTGATTAACAGAATCATATTGGACAAGGGGGCATGGATTTGATCTGTGGTATATTTTTATTTAGTTAACCTCAACTAGTTTGTCACAGGGAGATAGGCTGCAATGTCTTTCTTTAGGGTGGGTAAATTGTTTAAGATTCCTTCTGCTTCTGCAGCATGGTAGCATAGTGGTTAGCACAAATGCTTCACAGCTCCAGGGTCCCGGGTTCGAATCCCGGCTTGGGTCACTGTCTGTGTGGAGTCTGCACGTTCTCCCTGTGTCTGTGTGGGTTTCCTCCGGGTGCTCCGGTTTCCTCCCACAGTACAAAGATGTGCAGGTTAGGTGGATTGGCCATGCTAATTTGCCCTTAGGGTCCAAATTGCCCTTAGTGTTAGGTGGGGCTTCTGGGTTATGAGGCTTGGGTAGGGTGCTCTTTCCAAGAGCCAGTGCAGACTCGATGGGCCGAATGGCCTCTTTCTGCACTGTAAATTCTATGAAATTAAATTACTGTCCAGAATTTCTTGCTGGAAGAATGTTATTATGGACAACAGGTGATCAAATCGGTTTGACTGAAGTCTCATGTAGCCAACCATCGCCCCCCCCCCCCCCCCCCCCCAATGTATGTTGTGCATACATGCACAAAATAATAATGCACATGCATTAAAACTCTACCTCAGCAAGTATAATAGTTATAGTTGAGGACAAAATTTAGCCACTAGCGAAAATAAATATTACAAAGGGCGGTTTGACCCCAGTTGGAAGCTAGTGAAAAGAGCTCAGCACATGTCTGAAATGTTCTTCTTTTGCTAATTTGATGGTGAATCAAGTGAAAAACTCACTGTCCTCAGTATCCAAAAATAGTACCTTATCGGGACGAAATGCAACATACTTAGTGTGTAGAGTAGTAAACCAGAATGCAAATCCTTAACACAGTACAGTTCCATAATGTTTAATTTCCTGTTATTGGACTTTGGAAGCAGATTTGACCAAGGGGCACTATACATATTTTCCAAACCTTTTGTGGCGAAGTTATAAAGTGAAAATGATTTTTCCAAATTGGCAATAACGTAGCGAATTTGTCTCCAGCTATTGAAAGTAGAGAATTCATTATGGATCAAAGGGTTTCACATTTTCTTACTGTATATGATAGCCACTGGGTGAGTTCAATTAAATTTTGATCACATGCATTTTCTTGCACGGTGACATTGTGAATAATATAATTTTAATCCAAAAGGTGTGGTCCAGAACTTGTCCAAAATGTACATGAGCCTCCAATAAATGTACAGTGATGCGTATGCACGCCCAGGCATTTCCCGATGGCGTGGCGCTGCCCATGATGGGAAACCCCATTGACTGACTGGCAGGACGGAGAATCCCGCGGCTGGCGGAGGTGAGCCGCACCGGAAAACTGGTGGAATCCCGCCCTTTCTGTCCAGCAACAATACGACCATGCCACCAAGTCCCCTACAAATTATCACTGTGATCATTTATTTCCTCTCCCTGCCAGAAATATCTTTCTTCTGCAGTTTCAAGACATGCTGACAGTAGAAAACTAGTTCCATATTTCACAATCTACATCTCCGAGCTGTCATAAGTATGAAGAGCAGGAGGAGGCAATTCAGCTCCTTGAGCCTGCTCTGCCATTCAATATGATCATGGCTGACCTCATGGAATATAGAATTCCTATAGTACAGAAGGAGGCCATTTGGCCCATCGTGTCAAACCGGCCCTTAGAAAAAGCATCCTACTTAGGTCCAAGCCTCCTATCCTACCCTATTCCCATAACCCAGTAACCCTACCTAACTTTTAGGGCACTAAGAGGGAACTTAACATGGCCAATCCCCTTAACCTGCATATCTTTGGACTGTGGGAGGAAACCAAAGCACCTGGAGGAAACCCACGAAGACATGGAAAGGAAATGCAAACTCCGCACAGATAATTACCTGAGGTAGGAATTGAGCTTGGGTCCCTGGCACTGTGAGGCAGCAGTGCCATCTAGCCTCTCATCTCGGCCTTAATTCCACTTTCCTTCTCATTCTCCATCACTTCCACCCATTACGAATGATAAATTTATCTATCTCCTCCTTAAATTTACTCAATGCCCCGGCATCCATCGCACTCTGGGGTAGTGAATTTCACAGATTCACGACCCTTTGGAGAGAAGTAAGTTCTCCTCATCTCTGTTTTAAATCTGCTACCCCTTATCCTAAAACTATGACCTCTCATTCTAGATTGCCCCACAAGTAGAAGCATCCACTCTTCCTCAATTAGATCACAGAATCGCAGAATAATATGTGCAGAAGAGGCCCTTCAGCCCATCCAGTCTGCACTGATGAATGAAAAATACCTGACCATTTGCCAGCACTTGGCCGATAGCCTTGATTGTTATGATGTGCCAAGTACTCACCCAGGAACTTTTGAAGGATGTGAGATATCCCCCCTTCTACTACCCTCCCAGGCAGTGCATTTCCACTCTCTGGATAAAAACGTTTTCGTCAAATCCCCCTAAACCTCCTGCTACTCACCTTGAACCTATGCTCCCTCGTAACTGACCCTTCAACAAAGGGGAGCAGCAGCTCCCTAGCCACTCTGTCCATGCCCCTCATAATCTTGTACACCTCGATCAGGTCATCTCTCAGTCTTCTCTGCTCCAACAAAAACAATCCAAACCTATCCAACCTCTCTTCATAAATGTTTCATCCCAGGCAAAATCCTGGTGAATTGCCTTTGCACCACCTCCAGTGTAATCACATCCTATAATGTGGCGATCAGAATTGCACACAGTATTCCAGCTGTGGCCTCACCAAAGTTCTATACAACTCCAACATGACCTCTGATTTTGTAATCTATGCTCGATTATAAAGGCAAGTGTCCATTATGCCTTTTTCACCACCCTATTAATCTGCCGTTCTGCCTTCAGAGATCTATGGACAAACACGCCAATGTCTCTTTGTTCCTCGGAACTTCCCAGTGTATACTTGTTACATTACTCCTTCCAAACTGTATCACCTCACACTTTTCAGGGTTAAATCTCATCTGCCACTTTTCTGCCCATTTGACCATCCCATGTATACCTTCCTGTAACCCAAAGCACTCAACCTCACTGTTAACCACCCGGCCAATCTTTGTGTTATCCTCAAACTTACTGATTCTACCCCCCCCCCCCCCCCCCCCCCCACAGTCATTATGTCATTATATAAATGACAAACAATAGGGGACCCGGCACAGTTTCCTGTGGTATGCCACTGGACACTGGTTTCCAGTCACTAAAGCAGCCGTCTGTCATCACCCTCTGCCTCCTACATGTAAGCCAATTTTGAATCCACCTTATCACGTTACCCTGTAACCCATGTACATTTGCCTTCTTTATAAGTCTCCCATGTGGGACCTTATAAAAGGTGACTACCAACACTTCCAATACCTTGTCACTTCCTGTGACAGTGTTTTTCAAACTGTTTTCCAGGGACCCATTTTTACCAACCGGCGGACCATCAGGACATATACCGGCCGACCTTAGCGACCTATGTCGGCCGACCTTAGCGATCCATGCCGGCTGACCTTAGCGACCGACCTTAGCAACCCATGCCGGCCGACATTAGCGACCCATGCTGGCCAACCTTAGCGATCCATGCCGGCCGACCTTACATAGAACATAGAACAGTACAGCACAGAACAGGCCCTTCGGCCCTCAATGTTGTGCCGAGCCATGATCACCCTACTCAAACACACGTATCCACCCTATACCCGTAACCCAACAACCCCCCCCTTAACCTTACTTTTATTAGCACACTACGGGCAATTTAGCATGGCCAATCCACCTAACCCGCACATCTTTGGACTGTGGGAGGAAACCGGAGCACCCGGAGGAAACCTACGCACACAGGGGGAGGACGTGCAGACTCCACACAGACAGTGACCCAGCCGGGAATTGAACCTGGGACCCTGGAGCTGTGAAGCATTTATGCTAACCACCATGCTACCCTGCTGCCCCTTGGCGACCCATGCCGGCCGACCTTCGCGACACACGATTATTGCTTGCCTTTAATGCAGCAGGTGAGCCTGCTTGGTCCTCACGATCTTACTTGGTTCTTCGTTCAATGTTACATTTCTGCTGAGGACTTCAGCTGATGATTTAAGTTCCCGCTGCATCCTTTGAAAAAAAAATCAAGAGATTTGTCCTCAAACACGCCCTGCTTAGTCTTCAAGTGCCTTTGAAGATTTGAGGGTTTTAAGCTTTCATTTGCCAGTATTTCTCTGTATATAAAACAGATGGGCTTTGGATCTGATTTGCATTGGCACAATTAAAGCCTCAACTTTCTACTGCTTTGTTCACGATTTCAGTTTTTTCCTAATTGTTTGTTCACCAGAAGCTCTGGATAAAGCTCACACCAGCACTCCTTTTTCTTGCCATGGACTTTCCTGAGAAGTTCTCTCCAGCAGATTCAATTGTGAGACCCTAGCCTGTTTGTGTCTCTGGTCCTCGCTTCCTTATCACAAAATAATCCATCTTCAGTTCTTCACACAGCCCTGTTGCTTGCTGGCAGCCACAAAATGGGAGACTCCATGATTTTGCGTCCAAAGCACGGACATACATGCCACATGGCATCAGTGTATGTGCTGGGAACGTGACCTTCTCCCTGCTACTGCCTCTGACTGAAAGAGTCCACCGTTCATATTTAAAGGCAGGTCACAGCCGGCCTTTTATTTACTTTGAAACTTTATTTCCAAGACCTGATTTTTCCAAGGTTGACATTTCACCACTGAAAATTCAAGCAATTTCAGTTGAACATGTGCATCCTTACATTTAAATATATGAAATGAAATGAAAATCGCTTATTGTCACGAGTAGGCTTCAATGAAGTTACTGTGAAAAGCCCCGAGTCGCCACATTCCGGCGCCTGATTTCAATTTCTTTAGAAATTTAAACAAGTATGGAAAAAAGTATAGTCTTGTTTCTAGTTTACAAACTATGGCTGCGATTCGCCCCCAAAATTTCGAATTTGTGGTGTGTTTTTCAGGGAGATTCCCGGCAAGTTCCCACCGCAATTCAATGACAATTAGTCACATTTGTGGGCGCTGGGGAGTTTCTCACCGGTTTAGCCTACGCTTGCATGGCCACCCTCGCCTCCTGTCCCTTGGCAGAGCCACCCTGGCAGCTGGGCATCCTTGCACTGCCACCCTGGCAGTGCCAGGGTGATAGTGCCAAGGTGCCAGCTGGGCAGTTATAAGGTGCCTGCCATCCAGGGGGTGGGCCAGGTAACCACTCTGCACTTACCCTGACCACCCAGGGGTTTCCGGTAGCCTGGGAGACCCTGTGGGTGTCATTCCGCCGGGTCCACGTTTGTGTGGACAAGCACTGATCGGCACCCAGCTGCATCCTCCCTGGGGAGGCTGGAGAATCAAAGGAGAACCGGTGGATCCCATACAGGTAGGTCATAAGTAGGTGTACGACCTACTTCCGCGAGCATCACTTGGCACCGCCCATTTGGGTCGGGGTTCCGACTCCGACGTCTCGCTGGACTTCAGAGAATCCTGGAAGGATGGGAGCCTGTAGGGAGGCTCGCTACAAGTCTCTCCCGACATTCTTCCGCTGCGTCGCACACAAGTGAGAGCAAAAAGTGGCAGGAGAATCGCGCTCCATGACTTTGGACGAGATGAAGTAACTTACAACATGCAATGTCACAATATTTCTTACTCACTGCATTGCACTATCCAAACATCCAAGTCATCTCCTTCTCCATTCTCACCAAAACACTGACTTCCTGGTTTCCAAAGAATGCAGGCACAAAGTGATGACTGTGTAGGTTTCTTCCAGTGTTGACATGTGACAGCTGTATTGACTGGTCTCGTTTCATTGCTATTCCTCGCCGACAAACCTAGCCTGGCTTCCCCCTCACTGTCCAGTAGTTGCATCCACCTCAGTTTCAGACTGCTGAGTACTTTGCGACCTATGCTTCACGTCGTGGGAGTGCATGCGGATGTTATGCCAGTCATTGAACAGCTTGACCTGGGAGACGCAGGTTGCATAGTGCTGATCGGTGGTGGGGGACGAGTCGAGCAGTGTGCAGAGGATGAGCACCAGAGTGGAGCTTCAAGTTGGGGCCACCACTGTTAGCATCGCGCCCTCACGTGGATGCCCGTCAGCCACTATCCCCACCCCTCCTCGCACACACAGTGACCGGCACACAGCCCAGCCTCGCCCCCTCATATGCTGCAGCCAACCGGGGACTGCCCCAGCGGTCATTCTTAAAAGCCAATAGCGGCCGTGTGGATTTCTTCCCACAATCGGGAACGCCACAACAGATCACTCCACGTTCCTCCCGACTCCCGCCCGTGACCCACCTACCCTGAATTTGAAAAACCCTGCCCTATGACAATTTTCTCAAGAACCTCAGTGTCTCTCTCCCCGAATTATATATCTATCTCCTCGTTCTCATGGGTGAAGACAGATGTGAAGTATTCATTAAACACTCTACCAATGTCCTCTGGCTCTACCCACAGATTTCCCCGTTGGTCCTTAATGGGTCTAATCTTTCCCTGATTATCCTCTTCCTATTGATATCCATATAGAATATCTTGGGATTTTCCCTACTTTGATCAGCCAGAGATTTCTCAGATCCCCTCTTTGCTCTCATAGTTGCTTTCTGAAGCTCTATTATGCACTTTCTGTACTCCACTATTGCCTCCATTGATTTGCTCCCCTTGCAAAAGCTTCTCTTTTCCTTCTCATCGTATCCTAAATATCTCTAATTAACTATGGTTCTCTGGGCTTGTTAAATTTCCACCGCTCAGTGACTTATGAATCCAATTTATCCGGGTAACCAATATTACATGGCAGCTGAGCAGTTTAAAGGTTACCCTGGATAAGACCTTCAGTTGAAATTCTGACAAAAAGTACATCCAAAGAATACAAAAAGGTTTGAGAAAGATCAAAGTGTTTTTTTTAAAGCGAAACACCAAAAGGGAAGAACATAGATTAAATAATTTATCTTTGGCAGATGTTAACTTTTCTGATTGATGGAGGACAAGCTACTTCAGACAAACACTTCATATTCAGTTTTAGAGACAGGATTTGTGGTCACTAGGTCCTCTGGCATGAAATGAGTTATTCAAACAACTTGACACTCTATCCTTGCGAACCATTTTCAAAGTACCAAATGTTTTTGTTGAACAAATTTTAATGTCTCTCTTATTATGCCACACGTATTTTTAAAAAAACTTTGTATTCTATGTTCTAGCCAGGAAAGGGCTAATGGATTAGTGTTAACTCCTAATATTGAGAATGGAGAAGCCAGTGAAGTGAGAGAGGCCAGAAGAGTGTGGACTTCTGCAAGAGTGACAGTTCAGTACGGAGGTCCAGTTGTAGAAGACTTTGAGAACAGCCGATAAAGTAAATAAGTAAATTGCAAATAAACCTGGATATGTATTTGAAGCAGAGAAAAATGAGGGCCCAGAGACAAGGCAGTGGGATTAATTGTGCATTACTCCAGTATAAAACCAGAGTGGGTCAATGGTCCCTTCATGTGCTACAGTTCTTACCAGTCGTGCGTTTTTTAATGATGTCAAGTAAGAAAAAAGTGAAGTCAGTTATGTTTCTAAGGATCAGATTCTAAATTGTTATGGTCAAGGCTACTTAAAATTCAGGATCAAAATTCTTCTTTTAAAAAACAGCCACTTAATAATCTAGTGAGAAGCATTTTCTCTTCGGAAGGATTTGTTCCAGCTAATTCTCATAATGCAAGGAAAATATATCTAAATCATTTAAAACTTGCACTAATATGTTAAGAAAACTCAAGTGCCATGAAAAGACAAGTTATCAATTCAGAACACAGTAATGCCATTATGGTGAATTCCAACCAGATTTCCATGGGTTTGCTGTTGAGAAATGCAAAACTCTAATAAAACTGAATAAAAACCTCTGCAAAGGACGTTTTGAGGCTACTCGATTCTATAATTCCAGAAACTAATGAAAACACAAGGTTGCTTTTAGTTATTCTGGAAAACATCTTCACTATTCTGCTAATAAATATATTTTTAATAATGTTCATCAGTGCCATTCAATGCACTGAATTATGCTCAAACCCATGTGCAACATAGATTCATTTCTGTCCAGTTATGAGTTAATTAGAGATTTCTGAGTTTGTAATTGGTATCATTTAATCAAAGCAGCTATGCCCAAAGCATTTACAAATATTATTTTGGTACTTAACTTTGATAACTTTAATATAAAAAAAATAATGAGCTCAAAATGTTGGTGGCACTGAGCTCAAAGAGTTGGTTGACATTTGGCTTGCAATCCAAGATTAAAACTGCTGCAAAATAAAATATTTTTTCCCCAAAAATGATAAATGCTGTTCCCTTATTTTTTTAGAAAAATGCTATTCTGAGTAAAGACGATGAGCATGGAAAGATCTAGAGCTAACTGAGATGTTCATCTCTGGGTATATGTCACATGTATTTTGTGTTCAAGAAGAGGCTAATACTGAAAAGCGTTGGATGACAGTATATTTTGACATCCTCAACAGGACATTATATAAAAAATGACTTTGAAGAATGGTGAATGATTCTATTAAAAAGCAGCATAATGAATAATCTAGCGGTCTGTTGTTAAATGTTTTTTCCATTTCTTCATTTTGGGCATGATCCAGTCGCTTTGTTGCATTCGAGTGAGAGTGCCAAAAACGACAACCGCGCCACACTGTTCTTGATGCAACCGGCCCGCTGCCAAAGGCGAGAACGGGATCCCACCACAGCGTGGTGAGAAACCAATAATCACCACTTAAGCCCTATTTTCATGTAATTCACGGGATCCACCACATATGCAACAGCCTCTCGTGATCAATCGCCTCCCCAGCAAGTAGTCATGCCGACGCCAATCAGTACACCTCGTCAAAAACGTGAACTTCGCAGAAGGGCTGCTGCAGGGACCCGAGGAAGGGAGTAGCCTTCTTTGCTCACAGGCAAAGAGCATGGGGCACTGGGCTTGCTGCCACTGTACTCGGATGAGGTAGACAACCATGGGAATCCAGCCTCGGTTGGGGTGGGCCGCGATGGGGGTAAGGGGATTAAAGCTAGGAATGGAGGCTTGCTAGGGCTCTCTGCTTGGGGGTAGGGGGGGTGGAGGGAGTGGCACAGGTCCGCCATGCCAACCCCTGGATAATGTGTACGTGTTCTAGGGCAACCCTAGTCCCTGCCTGTTTACCCCATTGACCACACATAACTCTCACTGACCGTGGAGACCTCTGCCACGTGGCTGAAGGCTATTGGCTAATAGGGAATTGGCAATCGTGGTTAAGTGAGCACTTCATACAAACCAAGTGGATTCCCATGGATGGGCGGGCCATGTAGCATGTGGGGGTTATTGCCTAGCATCCCAAGCAGACCACGATGCCTGGATACGACTGGCTGTCATCATCATGCTACATCACTCCAGGGTGATGGGACTGTGTCAGCACTGTCAGCGGGTCACTGTTGAGGGCAGGGGATGATGATAACCCATGGAGCATTGAGCGCAGGAGCTCCTAATTCTATGCCATTGTCTGATCCCTGCCCATCTGCTGAGTGTTCGCTCACACGTATCACCTGCATGCGGTGTGCTGAGGTTGGGGGTTTGGGTGTCCCAGGAACCCCATGTCTGGAGAGACAGGGGCATTGGTTTGGGGGTCGGCACGCATTGCAGAAGAAGGTGCCAGAGGAATCCTACTGGTTGTGGTGAAGGTTTTTTTATTGTATTTCATGTAAATGTCCACCATTGCCCCAGGCTCTCGAGGGTGCCGCCCCTCATGCACATTACCCCCCCTCTTAACCTCTACCTACACCCTCACCACCCCCTGTGATCTCTCAGTGATCCTCAACGTGCCTTCCATGCTCTACCACTGGATCTAGGTGTTTCCTCAGGATGCAAATCAGAGGTGGAGGCTGCTTACAACATATCATGGCCTTCGATGCCCCTGGCGTGCATCCTCTGGGGTTGTGGGGTCGGAGGGCCCTGGCGCACTTGCTGGTGGCACATGCACAACCATGCCACACTGAACCGGGTGCTGACTGCGAGACATGCCGTCGTCAGCGGGGTGGAGCTTGGGGGAGCTGATGGCCACCATCGCCACTCCATACAATATGTCCAGGTTGGCACCCAGCACTCCCTGGTCCTGGTCAGTGCCAAAGGGCCCAGGGGCGGCTGGATTGAGCCCCGGCTGCCCTGCTTCATCTGGCCCTGCCAGCCCTGATGGCTCCCCATTGTCTGCACCATGGTGCCCTCGCCGATGTTCCTCAGTGACTGGGAAATTCTCTGCAGCGCCCTGGCAATGCTAACCTGCGACTGGGACAAGCTTATTCCCATCTGAGACTGGATCATGTCCTGCAGTGCCTCATCAAGGTCCGCCTGGTACTGAGTCACATCCGCTAGCGAGTCGGACTCCGAGGCCCTCGGCCACTGCCATGACCTTGGACACCTCCACTAGTGCTGCTGACATTGTGCACCAGAATCTCCACTGCGGATTCCACCTGAGCAGTGTAGGCCTCGGTGCCACAGATTGCCGGCACCATCTCCTGGGACCATGGCCTCTTTGACTCCTCCAATCACTGTGGACCTGCTGGAGTGTCGCTGACATCCCTCCCTGAACATCATGGCTGCACCTTATCATTTGCATCAGCTCTGGTAAACCGGTTCCAGAGGCTCAGCATCTGACTGGGGCCCAGCTGGTTCTGGGATGCAGCAGACCTCCACCTGCTACCTGGCCTGGGCATTAATGCCTCCAACTGATGTGCATCTGCAACTGTGTGGTGCTAAGCAGAATGTGCCCCATAAGCCTGACCACTAACATTTTTCACTGAGGTGTGTGTCTCTGTGATGATGGAGGATGGGAATGATAGCTGTGATGCATCTATGGTGACATCCCCAGTGCTCTCCTCCAAAGTGTTCTTATGGGAGGCTGGAGGGGGTAAACTATCCTGTATGGGCCAGAGCTATCAGCGGGACGGCCTTCGGGAGAATGGACATGTGGTCAGTGGGAGTGATGGGCCGGCCTGTATTGCATTAACAACTCACGTTTGACAGTCAATCTGGATGCGGCCCGGTGGATCCTCACCTCTGCGCAGTGTGTCAACCTCCACGTTGGTGACTGCTCTGTCCTTGGCAAACCCCATCACCTCCAGGGCCCATTCCTCGAAGGTGTGGAGGATTCTGATGTCCGGTACCCCAGCACCCATCTGGAACCTCCCCCAAAGGCTGTGGGACAACCTCTACTGTAGGGACACAGAGAGGGCACCGTTAGCCACGCGTGTAATTCACCGCAGTGGTGGGAGGGGGGGTTGCTTTGCGTTGGTGGGGGGGAAGGTTTGGAAGGGGGAACGGTGTGGGTGGGCCAAGGCACGCCACTGGGAGGGATGGGGGTCAGTGTCCACCACATTCTCATGGGGGGAGGCATCCGGTGCCACCTCACCCGTGCAGCCCGATGTAGGTCGTTGACCTTCTTGTGGCACTGGATGCCAGGCCTCCTAGTGATGCTGCCCAAGCTGACGGCCACTGCAACTTCCTCCCAGGTGACACTGGCTGCCCTGTGGCTTATCCTCCGGAGCCCCCGGGGGACACTACATCCCTCCTGGCCAGGACCGCCTCTCGGAGTCTCCCCAGATCTGTATCCCCAAATCGTGATGCCGGTCGTCTTGGCATCACGGCTGTGAGCTGAGTGGGATTGGCTGTGCAAGAGCAGTTTAAGTGTTGCTCTACCTTATTAGCATTCCCAGCGATCAGCTGACAATCTGACAAGCTAACAGGAATGCAGAGTACTGGGCTAATGGCAAGATTCTTGGTAGTGTAGATGAACAGAGAGATCTCGGAATCCAGGTACATAAATCCCTGAAAGTTGCCACCCAGGTTAATAGGGCTGTTAAGAACGCATATGGTGTGCTAGTCTTTATCAGCAGGGGGATTGAGTTTCGGAACCACAAGGTCATGCTGCAGCTGTACATAACTCTGGTGCGGCCGCACCTGGAGTACTGCGTGCAGTTCTGGTCACCACATTATAGGAAGGATGTGGAAGCTTTGGAAAGGGTTCAGAGGAGATTTACTAGGATGTTGCCTGGTATGGAGGGAAGGTCTTACGAGGAAAGGCTCAGGGAATTGAGGTTGTTTTCGTTAGAGAGGAGAAGGCTGAGAGGTGACTTAATAGAGACATATAAGATAGTCAGAGGGTTAGATAGGCTGGACAGTGAGAGTCTTTTTCCTCGGATGGTGATGACCAACACGAGGGGACATAGCTTTAAATTGAGGGGTGGTAGATATAGGACAGATGTCAGAGGCAGTTTCTTTACTCAGAGAGTAGTAGGGGTGTGGAACGCCCTGCCTGCAACAGTAGTAGACTCGCCAACTTTAAGGGCATTTAAGTGGTCACTGGATAGACATATGGATGAAAATGGAATAGTGTAGGTCAGATAGGCTTCAGGTGGTTTCACAGGTCGGCGCAACATCGAGGGCCGAAGGGCCCGTACTGCGCTGTAGTGTTCTATGTTCTATGTTCTAATCCATGATTTTGGAATGAAGCCCATGAGGCCTCCTGATTCAGACCAATTAACATTTGGATTGTGGTGCCAGCCTCGGGCCTGGGACACTCATGGCACTTCCTGCTCGCTACCACACTTAGAAACTTTTTTATTGAATCACGCCCAATATTTATATTATTTGCTCAATACTTGGGTGGCATGTTCTCCCTGTGTCTGCATGGGTTTCCTATGGGTGCTCCGGTTTCCTCCCACCAGTCCCGAATGATGTACTGTTGGGTCATTTGGACATTCTGAATTCTCCCTCTATGTACCCGAACAGGCGCTGGAGTGTGGCGACTAGGGAATTTTCATAGTAACTTCATTGCAGTGTTAATGTAAGCCTACTTGTGACAATGAAGATTATTACGGGAATTTGTAAATTTGAGTTGCACACTTTGTTTGTAGCATGCATCTATAAACTAAAACCAGTTGCTGTAGCAACTGGTTTTCTATTAGATGCCAGACAATGTCAATTGTGGGTAATATGAATTTACTGACACATATTACAGGTGATGTGGGAGATCCACAAGGACTTCAAGTTGTTTTAAGTGCTACTGGAAATGGGAACTTAAGGTTATAAGGAGATGAGAGATACTGGGACTCTGAACTGGATCAGAAAAGGCCATTTATTAAAGGTTTTTAAAATTCTAAAGGTTTTTGGAAATTAATAGGAAAATGTTATATATTTGTTGTTGTGTTGTTGCGTAGTCACTTTCAGAGTCGAGTCACACCTAAAGTTTCTACTATCATTGGCAGCTTCGGAGGATTTACCTCAGTCTAGATCAAGCTTTTGTAGAGTTAACAGCTATTCAACAAACCTGTGTGTTTACTTGCATCCAACTCCACATGCTACAACTTCACATTCTTTTGTCCTGAGAGTGCAGAACATAACAGAAAAGACCAGTTCTTCTGGCTGGGAAGTAAGTGATGAGTGATCATCAATTTAAAATTGTCAGAAATAAAGTGAGGAAGCATGCTTAATAGAAATTTCTTTTTGAGAGGGTTGTTGGAGCATAGAATGTTTTGCTTCAGGGAATAATTGAGACAGAGACCATTGCACCTTTTAAGAGAAAGGCCTATAAATGCTTGAAGCAAAGGGAAAACAGTGATGTGAAGAGCATGACACGGTGATTAATTTTTGACTACTCCAGCAAAGATCAGGCACAAAGCACTGTCAAATGATTTAACTCAGTCTTGTAAATCTCTAGGGATACATACCTTGAAAAGCTGCCCTTTGGGAACATTTGAGTGAGGCTTTTGTTCTGTCACCCATCTTACACTATTATTTCTTCTCTTTGTGTCGATGCTTTCAGTTTTTGATGCCAGGCAAGGAGAGGACAGACAGAAGAAGAAATCACAAGCTGCCTGGCATTTGACCAGGTGGAGCTGTGCTGACAAATATCCCATAGGTGTTTGACCCACCTGTTTTGGAAAGGCCTCACACCGGAGATTTTTATTTTGTTTTGATCATTCATTCATGGGATGTGGGCATCGCTGGCCGGGCCAGCATTTATCGCCTATCCCCCAACTGCCTTTGAGAAGGTGGTAATGAGCTGCCTTCTTGAACCATTGCAGTCCATGTGGTGTAGGTGCTGTTCGGGAGAAAGTTCCAGAATTTTGGTCCAGCAACAGTGAAGGAACGACAATATTTTCAAGTCAGGACAGTGAGTGACTTGGAATATATAGATATCCTTGTGGCTAAAATAAAAAAAGACTGGACAAAGACCTTCAAAATGGCTGAATCTATGTCTGTCCGTGACCTCTGAACAAACGGAGCTACCCAGAAACTTGCACAGCATTATTCTGGGGAATCACTAATGACTCCTTGTGAGCTGCACAGGCCAAAAAGCAAAGATTGCTATACAAAGGCTATTTGCATTTCATAACCCAGGCTGGACAATAGGAGTCTGCTCATCTGCTGAGACAAAAGGCCCCCACAATTGTTCTTTCAATTCTCAATTATTGAAACTTGTAACAATCTCAGGGACCCAGCCAAGTGATGAAGGTCCTTTATAAAAGACAGTGTGGCGAGGTGGGAGTCATGTGACATAGGCCTCTGGCTTGTGGAACCAGTAATATTGCCTTGTTGAGCTGCCTGCTGTTCACCATCTAACTGACAAGCTCACAGAAAAGGAGCCCTGTCCTGATTGAACAGCTGGCCCTATCCACACTGCTTCTGTTGTAAGTTCTGTACCATCGCCTACAAAACTGATTATTCTCTGCATACCTATTTAATTGCGTGAAGTCAACACCACTGAAAAAGTGAATTCCACAGCATTGGTTTGCAGCCCACCGATCTCTGTGAAGTAATATCTCATCGGACTGTGATTCTGGATTCTGGAACCCAAGTGAATTAATCTTTTCTTTTTCTGTGTGGCCTCTGCACTATAAAACCCTCTGTTCTCTATCCTTCTCTTTTCTGTCTGAGTGTAGAGGTGATGTTGTAGCACATCTCCCACATTCAGTGTGTGTAAATAAACTTTAACCCTTTGGGCCCGATCCAATGGCCACGCTGCCGTGGCTCAGCGTGGCTGGTAAAAATCGGGAGACCCCGTTCCCGGGTTCTACCTGGTTCCCAAAGCTTCGCGAGGTCCAACGTGATCGAGCAAGACGTTGCAATGTAAATCCCGCCCATTGTGAGATATTAGTACAGTTGAAATCTGCATATTAGTACAGTTGAACGAACAGCAGCTGCAGATGGCGGCCATTTTGCTGCAGATGTAAGCAGCGTGGTGATGTGTGCACATTGTGGCCACGCCCACCAGAGAGTAAAATGCCAGCCATCGGGAAAGTATGCGCAAACTGTGGCAAACTTAATGATTATGCTTCACAGTGCCGTTCAAGTAAAAAAAAGGCCTCCGATTAAAACAAACAGCTCTTTTAACAATGCCATGAAGATTCAAAGTGTGCAAAATAGATCAAATGAAGAAAAAATTTCTAATTCCGATGTTGAAGCACAATACGATTTAGAAGACACATTCTTTGTTGATGCAGTCAACATGATTGATAATGCTGAAACAAGTTATTTAAAGCAGATATTCTGGGCGCGATTCTCCGACCCCCACGTCGGGTGGGAGAATCGCGGGAGTGCCGGGCGAATCACGCCACGCCGCCCTTGCACCCCCACGCGATTCTCCCACCCCCCATAAAATGGCATGTCGCGTTTTGCGACAGGCCGCTCGGAGAATCGGCGCTCCGATCGAGCGGCGATTCTCCGGCCCGGATGAGCCGAGCGGCCTGCCGAACCCGACCGATTCACGTCGGCGCCAACCACACCTGGTCGCTGCCGGCGTGATCATCGCGCGACCGCTGCATGTGGGATCTGTGGGGAGCAGAGGGGGGATCGAGCACCAGGGGGGTGCTCAGGAGGGGTCTGGCCCACGATCGGTGCCCACCGATCGTCGGGCCGGCGTCTCTAAAAGGCGCATTCTTTTCCCTCCGCTGCCCCGCAAGATCAATCCTCATGTCTTGCGGGGCAGCGGAGGGGAAGACGGCGCCGGCCAACCTGCGCATGCGCGGGTGACGTCATTTAGGCGCCGCCGGCCGCGGCAGTCATGTTGCGCCGATTTGACGCAAGCGTCAAGGCCCGGCGTGCGGGATTGACGCGCCGCCGCTCCTAGCCCCCCGGGGGGGAGAATAGGGGGCGAGGAGCGGCCTCCGTCGCCGGAGTGAAACACTCAGGTTTCACTCCGGCATCGGCAGTTTGTCTCCCTTTGGGAGAATTTTGCCCGATGCGTTCATATGAAGAAAGATTGGAATGTACTGTTAAGAGTAAATGGGTCCAAAACATTTTTCATGTTGGATACTGGAGCTCATGCCAATTTAATCACTGAAACAGATCTCTCTGAAGTACAATGTCCTCCTCAAATTGAAGCTACTAAATGCCAATTGAGGGACTACAATGGCAACACCATTAGCACAAGAGGAGAGTGTTGTCTAACACTAAGCAACAATGATATCCACCTGCCAGTTCAATTTGAAATAGTTGATGCCAATAAATTGTCTCTACAAGGTGTTGATACTCGTTTGATGCTGAATCTTGTGAAAATAATTCACAGTGCCAATCGATGTGTTGGTTCACAGCAAGATAACATAGAGGAACATAGAGGACATCCTTGCTAGGTTTCCAAATGTGTTTACAGGTATGGGAATGTTACTGTTTACCTATAAAATATTGCTTAAAGAAAATGTTACACCAGTAATTCATCCTCCGAGAAGAGTACCAGCCCCTCTCAAAGAACGTCTCAAGCAGCAACTTGATCATGTGCATCAACTGAACATCATATCCAAGGAAACGAAAGCTACAGATTGGGTCAGTTCCATGGTATGTGTATGAAAGCTTAATGGTGATCTCCAGATGTGGGTAGACCCAAAGGATCTGAACAAGAATATCAGGAGAGAGCACTATCCAATTCCTAAACCCGAAGAGATTACAGGAGAGATGGCACATGCAAAAATGTTCTCAATGTTCTCAATCCTCGGGTGGAGGATGGATTTTCGCGCCAAAATCGGGGCTGGCGCTGGTTTGACGCCAGTCTGCCATGCTCCGCCCCCTCCAAACTAGCATCATCATGATGTGTGCCATTTCAAGGCAGTTGCCGTGTCATCGACCTGCCCACATGCGATTTTAGCAGCTACAAAAGGATTTTAGCAGCTACAACTTGATAAGTCCAGCAGAAAGCTCTGTACTTTTAATACGCCGTATGGAATTATTTTAATCGCATGCCCTTTGGAATCATCTTTGCCTCAGAAGTTTTCCATAGAGCAATAAAAACCATTACCGAAGGTATTGATGGGGAATGGATGTACGTCGATGATATTATCATCTGGTCTGCAACACCAGAAGAGCACAATTCCAGACTACTACAAAATGCACTGATTCATTTGGGATTTCCAAACTGAAGTTTTTGAGAGATCTCACATCTAAGATGGTGTACAACCGGACATGGTAAAGTTAAAGCTATATACAAAATGCCTGTTGCGAAAGACAAAGAAGCAGTCTTGAGATAGCTTGGAGTTTACAACTTTCTTGGTAAATTTATTCCGAATCTTTCGTCTGGGACGACAGCTCTTCGACAATTGATCAAATAAAATGTTTATTTTCCTTGGGGTTCACAACATGATAATGAGTGATCCTCAAATCCACACTGACCACAGCCTCAGTTCTCACATTTTTCGATCCAACAAAGAGGACAAAGATCTCGACGGATGCGAGTCAAGATGGAATAGGTGCTGTTCTTCTACAGAAGGCTTGAAATGATCTGTGGAGACCGGCTAGCATACGCTTCTCAAGCCATGACGCCCACAGAACAACGCTACGGACAGATTGAGAAAGAATGGCTTGGCCTGTGACAGGTGTTGAAAAATGTCACTATTATGTCTATGGTCTACTTACATTTGTGATTGAGATTGATCATAGGCCACTTGTATATAATTCACAAGGCTCTAAATGACATGTTGTGCAAATTGCAAAGAATGCTAATGAGACAATGATATTCTGGAGGCTGGATTCTCCGTAGCCCAACGCCGAAATTGTGTTAGACAATCGGGTGGAGGATGGATTTTCGCGCCAAAATCGGGGCTGGCGCTGGTTTGACGCCAGTCTGCCATGCTCCGCCCCCTCCAAACTAGCATCATCATGATGTGTGCCATTTCAAGGCAGTTGCCGTGTCATCGACCTGCCCACATGCGATGCTCTGTCCCCAAAGGGCTGAGTTCCCAACGGTGCGGGACACGTGTTGTCCCAACCATGTGGGAACCCGGCGTGATGGCTGCGGACTATGCCCAGCGCCGCCACACTCGGCTGGGATCCATGCCACTGACCAGGGCGGCTTCTGCAAGGGCTGGGGGGACTAGTGGGAGTTGCTAGGCGGTGGGCTGTGGGGTCACGGTTGGTGGGTTGGTGTTACGCACGGCCGGTGCCATATTGTACGGTGCAACTGGTGCAGGTCGTCAGCCGTGCGCATACGCGCCGGGACCTGGCCATTCTCTGTCTGTTTTCTACGCAGGCGGCGGGGTATTCAGTCAGCGCTGGTGCTAGCCCCTCACCGGTGCTGGAATCGGTGAGGGTTGCATGCCGATTTTTTGGTCGTTAAAGACCGCACATGCTCCACTGGCGCTGCCATTTAGCCGCTGAAACGGAGAATCCAGCCCATAATTTTTGTCCAGTATATACCCCAGGAAAAGATCTGATCCTTGCAGATACTTATCGTGTGCTACTGAACAATAAATAAGATTCCAGATCTTGTGCAGGTGATAGAAGCTCAAGCTAGGAGCATAACAAGACAGATTCCAAGCCCACCTTGAACATGGCCAGAGTTGGTTCCCAACGCTCCAGGTTCACCCTGAAGCCCCCAGGAATTTAAATCCAATCCCCGGGACAGAAGGGAGAAAAATCACAGGACAATGAAACATTGTGATTTTAAAAAATAATAATTTGAACACTTTTGTTTCCTAATCTACAACTAACAATCGGATATGAGATGAGGGGAACTCAAATCGGTTAACAAGTCTCTTTCTTTTCTGTTTGATGCGGGAGGCTGGTGGACATGGTCAGAGTGTGGGGGTGGGGCATTTGGAAGTACGTCATGTTAGGTGGATTGGCCATGCTAAATTGTCCGTAGTGTAAGGTTAATGGGATTGTTGGGTTACGGGTATACGGGTTACGTGGGTTTAAGTAGGGTGATCATTGCTCGGCACAACACGAGGGCCGAAGGGCCTGTTCTGTGCTGTACTGTTCTATGTTCTATGTTCTGACATGCTAACTGACACAATAACTGTTTCTAATTAAGACTAATTAAAGAAAAAACTGCAAAGGATGATGTTTTGCAGCGATTGATTCACCACATGACTGATGGATGGCCAAATGCAGCTGTTTCAGTTTCAGAAGTGTTAAAGATGACCTCTGTGGTAAATGGATTTTTACTCAAACTGGATAGAGTAGTTATTCCTACAAAGTTGAGAAGACAGATTCTTAACCAGATCCATGAAGGACACCAGAGTATTGAGAAATGTAAGTGACGCAGAAGGCAATCGATGTATTGGCCTGGCATCAATTCAGACATTGAAAATTATGTTTCTGAATGTGACATTTGTCAAAGAAACCAGTCTGCTCAACAGAAAGAAAAATTCACAATTATGGATATTGTTACAATACCATGGTCTAAAGTGGGAATAGATGTTTTCTACTTTCAAGGCAAAACTACCTCATCATTATTGACTATTACTCAAATTATCCAGAAGTTATTAAACCTACAAACTTGAGTTCGCAGTCAGTCATCAAGGCAACTAAATATATTTTTTCTAGACATGGGATACCATTGACGGTCGTAATAGACAATGGACCTTGTTTCGACAGTTGGGAATGGACGGAGTTTTCTCAGTGCTACAATTGCAATCAGGTCATGTCAAGCCCTCTTTATCCCCATTCCAGTGGGAAGACTGAGAAAGGTTAATGTAATGTTACTATTCTGGTCACTAGATTAAATGAAATGAAAAAATGAAAATCGCTTATTGTCATGAGTAGGCTTCAATGAAGCTACTGTGAAAAGCCCCTAGTCGCCACATTCTGGCGCCTGTCCGGGGAGGCTGGTACGGGAATCGAACCGTGCTGCTGGCCTGCTTGGTCTGCTTGAAAAGCCAGCGATTTAGCCCAGTGAGCTAAACCAGCCCCTGATGATGCTATGGAGCAACCATATAAATATCTCATGCCACCTTGACTTCTGGGAGATAGCTGGAGAGACTGGAAGACAGCAAGACAGAGTAATTGTGAGATGGTTGAACAATAGTAAATAGTGTAGTGTAGTCTTTACGTAACTAATTCCTTAATGATATGTGTGGTAGTATGACTAGGGGTATTACGGTACCTTGGAAGTGAGCTGCTATTGGTGCAGAGGACTCGCTGCCCATTGGCCCGGGTAAGTCATGTGCCTCTCAGCCGATTGGCTGAGAGGTACGTAGCTCCGCCTACAAGGCGGGATATAAAAACCCGTGCGTCCCGGCAGTCGGCCTTTCTTCTGTACGTCTGCTGCCGGGCACACATCTTGTGCATTAAAGCCTATCGTTTGGATCTCATCTACGTTTCGTGTCCATTGATTGTGCATCAATATGTTCGAATCTAATTCAATGTAGTGCAATAAATTAGCTTTGTTTATTAAACACAGCTTGCTGTTCATTGTTAGCACCACAACCTTCACCATCCTGAAAGAACTCAAACAAAGAACACAACATCCTCCTTTAGCCTGAAAGTAGAACATGAGAGGTTTCCATTATGATAAAATAGACGATTTCAGGACTGAGCACTGGAGATTGAGCGGAAAGCCTGTCAGTCTAATTGAAATCTGCATGAATATACTCCCGAAGGACGTCCCAATGGACAGCATGGCAGAGCAGGGAGAGACTCTCACTACAGGAACTTAACCCTTTGAAAGCATAGCACCATGTACATCGCAACCAGACAACTTCTTCGGGAGCTTCCGGAGTTTGTCCTCTTAGGAACAGTGGGGGTGATTCTCCGAGCCCCCCGCCGGGCTGGAGAATCGGCGCAACTGCGCCACGACGTATCGACGCTGGCGCACGATTCTCCGAGGTGCGGAGAATCGCCGCCATTTGCCCCGGTGCATTTGACGCGCCGCCGGCTGTGGGCCGCTGGAATCGGTGGAGCCGCCGATTCTCCAGCCCGGATGGGCCGAGCGGCAAAGCGGATACAGCAGAGTCCCGCCGGCGCTGTTCACCCCTGGTCGCTGCCGGCAGGAACTCTGTGCAAAGGGCCAGGGGTCATCATGTGGGGCGGGGAAAAGCAATTCTTCACCAGGGGCGGGGCGGGGGCCTCCGATGGGGTCTGGCCCGCGAACAGGACCCACCGATCGACAGGCCGGCCTCCACCCACTCCCCCGGGCCTACTTTCCTGCGTGGCCAGCCCCTGAACACCGACGCCATGTTGAGTCGGGGCCGGTGCGCTGAAGAAGTCCCCCGCGCATGCGCACGTGGCGTGGCGCCCATTTGCGCCAGGGAGGGAGGCTGGAGCAGAGTGAACCGCTCCAGCGCCGTGCTGGCCCCCTGTGGGGGACAGAATCGGTCATCCCTGTGCCCATTTTGCGCTGTCGTGAAACGCGACGGCGTTCACGACGGCGCGAACACTTGCACTCCGTTTTGGAGAATCGCCCCAGTGTCCCCATACTCATCTCGGATTGTGAGCAAGTATATTGTTCTGCTCCAGGATACTGGAACCACACAGTTCCTACTGTTTGAGGGAAACCTAACCATGCCGCTGCACCCACCGCCTACCCCCAAATCCAAGTCCTTCAGAGTCCTGATCCACGAAGTGGGAGGAGGATGTGTTTGCACCCCTCTATAAAGTGCACCTGGAGTGTGACCTTGTTTCAGGCCCTGTCACAGTAGGAAATGTCTCTCAACTACCAATAGCAGGAATCAATTCCCTCCTTGGAAGTGATTTGTCTGGCAGCAGGGTGTTGGCCCGCAAAAAGAAAAGAGACCAACGTCAGCCAGCAGAAATCTGCAGGAGAGCAAAAAGCTGTGAAAGGTCCAGAAGCACAAAGACGTGGAAAAATACCCATAAACATTGAGCCAGTGCTTCGCGAATGCAGCAAGGCCGTAGACAGGCCAGCAAAGTTACAAAAGGAAACATCCCCAGAGAATATCCCTGAATGAAACAGGGGCCACAGCAGTCCTGAAGCAGGAAAAGAGATAGTGAGGGAGATGTTCCACATAGTCAAAGAGCCTGAAGGAAGGCAAGTTATTAAACCAGATAAGACAAAGTTTAAGGAATTCCTGGAAGTATGGCTGGCATTAACCTTTCCAATTTTAAATAGGTTCCCAAACCATTGTGCAGATAGGGAGTGAGATGCCTCCCCCGATATAAAAGTCAGAAGGGAGTGTAGCCAGAGCTGCACTTCCACTTGAAGGTAGCGGTGTTCCAGGGGACATGGAACAAGTCAGGAGAATGCCTGCAAAGGGCTAGCCTGCAGGTTTATGGCAAATTTATTTGGGGACCAGGAATGTTACCAAATTGGCCCATGAAAAAAAGGGTGAGGCCTCCCTTAGTTGAAAGGCCACAGGGAGATACAGCGAGAGCTGACCATCCAGTGGGTAGTAGTGTTCCAAAAGACATGGAGCCTACCACTCCTATGACTAGCAATTTGAGGTAGTTTTCTCCCCAGAGAGAAGGAAGGCATGTTCAGTTCCAAGCTCAGTTTCCACAATTGATCCCTGGTCTGCGAATACATCACCTATCTACGGGACAGCTGGGGATTGTACACAGTCCACACAAATGAAATACAGGAACTACAAAGATTTTCTTTAAAAGCAGTGCTAATTTCTTACCAGATCACAACACATATAGCTCATTGCTCAGCTTGTGTATGAATGTAAAGGCTACAGATTGCACTGAAAGCAACGTATAATTTTATTACCAAGGAAAAAATATTATCTGGTCATTATAGATGTCAGTGGTTCAACATGATCGAGATCCAAGCAAGTGAAGAAGATCAATAGAAAATAGCAAACGTATCAATATAAATATTGTTGGTTGGCAGGTCGCAAATGTGTGAAATAATAAATGACCGAAAAATAGTCTCACACCGAGCAGATAATATTCCATTTTAAATTTTTTCCCCCTTTGACATTTATTTGTTTAAAAAAAACCATTATCTTCAAGCCAGAAGCTCTTGCAGAATTAAAAACATTTTACGCTTTAAGTTGATATTTCAGACAATGTTGTCAGATGTTTCAGAAGGTCACAAAATGTTGTGTAAGCCAGAATGAATGATTAGAATCCTGCATTCTTTCCAGTTCATTCTGAGACTGTTAACATCAAGGCTGCAATTCTAATTCCAGAGTCAAACGGACTGATATACTTTAAAAAAAAACTTGTGTGAACAATCTGAAGATAAAATGATACTAAATTAAGATAGCCTTGAACTAATAAAAATAAAAGAACCTTTATGCTGTCCTAATAATCAGGAATGTTAGTTTTTATACCTGACACCATGCACGATGAATTATTGATCAAAGTAAGCAAAGAGTCAACAATGGGATTTAGATTTCTTTTTCCATAGAATTTACAGTGCAGAAGGAGGCCATTTGGCCCATTGAGCCTGCACCGGCCCTCGGAAAGAGCACCCCACTTAAGGCTACGCCTCCACCCTATCCACGTAACCCAGTAACCCCACCCAACCTTTTTGGACACTCAGGGCAATTTAGCATAGCCAATCCACCTAACCTACACATCTTTGGTCTGTGGGAGGAAACCGAAGCACCCGGAGGAAACCCACGCAGACACGGGGAGAACGTGCAGACTCCGCACAGACAGTGACCCGAACCCGTGACCCTGGAGCTGTGAAGCAACTGTGCTAACCAATGTGTTAGTATGCTGCCCACGATAGGTTAAGTGAGTGGGCAGAAATTTTGCAGATAGAAGATAACTTGCAAAATGTGAAGTTATGCACTTCAGTAGGAAGATTAAAGGAGCTGAATATTATGGGTCCTCATGCATAAATCACAAAAAGCTAGCATGCAAGTTCAGCAGGTAATTGAGAAGGAAAATGGAATGTTAGCCTTTATTTCAAAGCGATTGGATGTATAAAAATAGTGGAGTCTTGCCAAAACGATACAAAGCACTAATTTGACCACACCTGGAATACTGTGAACAGCTTTGGTCTGCTTATCTAAGGGAAGATATACTAGCCTTGGAGGCAGGTCAGAAAAGATTCACTAATGTGATCCATGGATTGGAGGGATTTTCTTATGAGGAGAGGTTGAGTACTTGGGCTTGTATTCATTGGAGTTTAGAAGAATGAAAGGCGGCCTTATCAAGACGTATAGGATTCTAGGGAGGCTTGACAGGATAGATGCTGAGAAGTTTTACCCTTGTGGGAGAGTCTAGGACCAGAGGGCATAATCTCAGGTTAAGGGGTCACCCATTTAAAACCGAGATGAGGAGGAATTTCTTTTCTCAGAGGGTAGTGAATATGTGGAGTTCTTTACTGCAGAGGGATGTAGAGGCTGGGTCATTAAGTACATTCAAGGCTGAGACAGACAGATCTTTAATTAGTAAGGGAATCAAGGGGTATGGGACTAGGGCAAGAAAGTGGAGTTGAGAATTTACATATCAGATCAGTCATGATTTCACTGGCCGAATGGTCTACTTCTGCTCCTACGTCTTATGGTCTAAACCAAAAGAGAAAGTTCAACTAAAAAAGGTGCTTTGCCATGTTAAAAGTTAAAAGAAAATCTGGCAACTGCATATTACACCATATGACCGAATGCAGTTAGTAGCACTGGTCACAAAAAATTGCAATTTGAATTACAAAACAGTTTCACAACTGCTTTGCCCAGCAGTGAGTTTCCCTGGTTTTTCTTTTATGATTTAAAAAAAAACATTTTATTGGGGCATTTTAAATATATACATAATCCCCAAAATTCAAAAGCCAACCGAGGCAACAAGTAACCAACCCGCTCTCCCTCCATCCCCCCCCAAGCAACAGCCCCCACTCATCCCGCTGCCACTCCGGCAGTCGCCTCCCTTTTCCAATTTATTGCCCCCCCAAAAACAAACAGTAAACACCTACCCCCCCACCCCCCAGCCCTGCTGACGACTCAATATTCCTTAAGGAAGACAATAAACCTCAAGGTGAACCCCTCCTCCACCCCTCGAATGACAAACTTTATTTTTTCCAAATGCAGGAACTCTGCCAAAACTCTCACACATGGGGTGGCTCAGAGTCCGGCCGACATAACAAAATCTGTCTCCGGCGGCAAAATCTGTCAGGGAGGCAAAGGCCAAGACATTGACCTCTTTCTCCACCTGTACTCCAGGATCCTCTGACACTCCAAATATCACTAGCTCCTGACTCGGGGCTACCTCTACCACAAAATCTTTGACATTACGTCCGGAAATCTCTTCCAAAACTCCCTCAACCTCCGGCATGCCCAAAACCTTGCATGGTTCACCAGCTCTCCGGCACACCAATCCTCCATCCCCGAAAAGCTTCCCACCACACTCCGGCCCCCATGCCCACCACCCCAACTCCTCTTCCCACTTGCGCCTGACCTCCTCCACGGGAGCACACTCCCTCTTCATCAGCTCCCCATACATGCCTGTAACCCTGCCTTTCCAATTTCATCCTCAGACAGAAGCTTATCCTGCAGCATTGGGGACAGCAGCGTTGGAAAGGACGGCACCTCCTTCCTAATGAAGTCTGTAACCTGCAGATACCTGGACCTATTTCCTTTGGGTAATTTGGCCGTCTCCTTGAGCACTTCCAGGTCTGCAAACGTTGCTCCCATGAACAAACCCTTGGAAGTATTCTCACCCCACCTGCCGACTCCCCCAGAACCTCGCATCCAACCCCGCCAACGAAAACCTATGATTGTCGCAAATCGGCGACCACAGCGACATGCGTTCCAATCCAAAGTGCTGTCGACACTGGTTCCAAGCCCTCAATGATACAACCATTGGGCTTGCACAGAATTAGGGAGAACGGAAGGGATGCCAACAATGGTGTACTCAAACTGATCCCTTTGCACACCTCCATCCGCCCCCAAACCAACCGCTCCTCCACCCTCCACGGGATCCCTTTCTAAGGACACCCTCTTCACCCGCCTCAAAAGCATCCCTTTCACCTTCCTACTGGTAGATTTTGAAATGTAAACAAAAGTTTTGGCAGCATTGGGCGCGATTTTCCGGCTGCATTGCACTCAAGCGAGAGCACAACACGGCCAGAGACTGCCGGGAGAGACACCAACGAGCCTCCTGACAGCCTCCGTGCCTCGCGGGATTCACCAAAGTCCTGCGAGACATCAGAGTCAGACCCCCGGTCCGGTCCAAACGCCACTCCCGGAAGTAGGTCGTAAATCTACTTACGACCTACCTGCCCGGGATCCACTGGCTTCCTTCAATTCTCCGACTTTGCCAGAGAGGCTGCAGCTGGATGCCGATCAGTGCTGGTCCACACAAACGTGGACCTGGTGAAACGGCACCGGTGGGGGGGGGGGGGTCTTCTGGGCCTGGATAGTCAGAGTAAGTACAGGGTGGCTCCCTTGCCCTCCCCCTGGAACGCGGATGCCTTGGCACTGCCCAGCTGGCACTTTGGCACTGCCAGACTGGCACAGGCATTGCCAAGCCAAAACAAGCACTGCCTGGGTGCCAATGCAAGGGTGCCCGAGTGCCAGGTTGGCACTGCCAAGGGTCAGGGGTGAGGGGGGCTATGCCCATGAAATGAGGGTGGAAGGGGGGGGGGTTTGAAGTGTGGGGGAGTGCAGGGCAGTTAAGTAGGGGCGTCTGAGAGGTTGCAGGGGTGACGGGTGGTGGTCCAAGAAGGGAGGGAGTTCTGTAAGGGGGCTTGGGGAGCCCTTGGGTGGGCGGACCGACAAGCTCACTTAGAGATCGGGGCACCCTTTCGAAATGCAGCCCGATCTCCGAGGTCAGCTCCCTCTGCTGAAAAAATTCTTGGGGCGGGATTCTCGGGCCACATCACATGGCCCCAGGTCAATGAAGTTCTCCATTGTCCGCCTCTCACCCGTGGCGTTCTTGCGGTGGGCGGAAGAATCCAGCCCAAAGTCTACACTAAACCGGTGAGAAACTCCCCAGGGCTCAAAAAAGTGACTGATGTGTTGGGTACTCTGTATCTGTGGAGACTGTGTTTACCTCAGCAGTAACACATACAGGCTACCAACACTTGAAATAGTACAACACTATTTTATTAAGCTAGAAACTGTTGAATATACTTTCACTGTGGATCGACACTATGTTAGATTAAACTGAAGACCTATGCCTATCCTAACCAGTCTATACTCTCAGCACATGGTGATGGTTTGTGCTACAAGCTGTGAGCTCTGTCCTTCTAGGAGGCTGCATCCCGAATGAGCGGGAAAACTGGTACCCTCTGTCTTTATAGTGAGTGTGCTCTAACTAGTGATTGGCTGCGGTGTTGTGTGTGTTGATTGGTCTTGCTGTGTGTCCATCAGTGTGTGTGTCTGCACCATGATATACTGGTGTGTAAATTATGACATCACTCTTTTATAAAAAGATGTGTGGTTATAGTAATAAATAATGTGTGTTGAGAATGTTCCTAACAACGTGTGGAGTGTGAAGGCATATTTACAAGACTATGTACATAAGAACTAAGCTATTTACATGGGAAGGTGTCTAGTGCAGATAAACAGTATGCAACAAAATAGTAACTAGAGCAACATTATATACAAACCAGGGAATCGATCAAACAAAGCAACAAAACAATTCAGAGAGTCCATAAATTCAAAAAGTTCATAACTTTAGTCTCTGAGGTGGGCGGCGAATTTTGGTCGACCGCCTCAAGGGTGGGTCGAGAGCCACTGGGTCAGGAGCAGGCTGGACTGTGTCAGAGTCAGAGGGTGGCAGAGCGACAGGAAGCTCTGCAAAGCCCATGGCAGGGTCGTCATGATGGCGAGGCCAGACCTGAAGATCACGTGGCGAGCGTGGAATGAGACGAAGAGCACGTCGATTGCGGCGCAGAAGAGAGCCATCCGGTAGACGAACCAGGAATGAGCGGGGGGGCCACTTGTCGGAGGACAACAGCGGTGGCGGACCAGCCACCATCCGGAAGATGGACATGGACGTTGTCATTGGGAGCCAGAGCAGGGAGACCAGTTGCACGGGAGTCATAGGCCGCTTTGTGCTGGGCACGAGACAGCTGCATCCGGCGAAGGACCGGAATGTGGTCGAGGTCTGGGACATGGATGGACAGCACCGTTGTCCACAGTGTGCGATTCATGAGTAGTTGAGCTGGCGACAGGCCAGTGGACAAGGGGGTGGATCGGTAGGCCAGCAAGGCAAGGTAAAAATCAGAATCAGCATCGGCAGCCTTGCATAGGAGCCTTTTGACGATATGTAGTCCCTTCTCTGCTTTGCCGGTGGATTGGGGGTACAGGGAACTGGACGTGACATGTGCAAAATTGTACTGCCTGGCAAAGTTGGACCACTCTTGACTGGCGAAGCAGGGGCCATTGTCGGACATGACCGTGAGCAGGATGCCGTGTCGAGCAAAGGTTTCTTTACACGCACGAATAACTGTAGCCGAGGTGAGGTCGTGCAACCGTATCACCTACGGGTAATTCAAGAAGTAGTCCACGATTAGGACGTAGTCTCGACTAAGCGCATGGAACAGGTCGATGCCCACCTTGGTCCAGGGTGATGTGACCAATTCATGGGGTTGCAGGGTTTCACGTGGTTGCGCCGGCTGGAATCGCTGACAAGTGGGGCAGTTGAGCACGGTGTTAGCTATGTCCTCGTTAATGCCAGGCCAGTACACTGCTTCTCAGGCCCATCGGCAGTACTTCTCCACTCCCAGGTGGCCCTCATGGAGCTGTTCGAGGACAAGCTGGTGCATGCTGTGCGGGATGACAATGCGGCCCAGTTTTAGAAGAACCCCGTCTACTGTCGCCAGATCATCTCTGACATTATAGAATTGAGGGCATTGGCCCTCGAGCCACCCATCCATTAGGTGGCGCATGACACACTGGAGCAAGGGGTCGGCAGCCGTCTCGCGACGAATTTGGATGAGGCATTCATCCGAGGCAGGTAGGTTGGAGGCAGCGAAGGCCACATGGGCATCAACCTGGCAGACAAATCTCGCCGGATCACATGGAGTGGTGACAGACCGGGAGAGAGCGTCAGCAACGATGAGTTCCTTGCCCGGGGTGTATACCAGCTGGAAGTCGTATCGCCGGAGCTTGAGAAGAATACTCTGGAGGCGAGGTGTCATGTCGTTCAGGTCTTTTTGTATGATATTGACCAGCGGTCTATGGTCTGTCTCGACGGTGAACTGAGGGAGTCCGTAGACATAATCGTGGAATTTAACGACTCCGGTCAGAAGGCCCAGGCACTCCTTTTCAATCTGCGCATAACGCTGTTCGGTGGGGGTCATCGCACGCGACGCGTATGCAACGGGGGCCCATGATGAGGCCTCATCACGTTGAAGGAACACTGCTCCAATGCCGGATTGACTGGCATCAGCAGAAATTTTGGTCTCCTTGGCTGGGTCAAAAAAAGCTAAGACCGGGGCCGTGGTCAGCTTTGCCTTGAGTTCCCTCCATTCGTGTTCGTGGGAAGGGAGCCATTGGAAGTCTGTCGTCTTCCTGACCAGGTTCCTGAGAGCCGTGGTGTGTGAGGCGAGGTTAGGGATGAATTTCCCTAAGAAGTTGACCATGCCCAGAAAGCGGAGGACCGCCTTCTTGTCCTCCGGTGTCTTCATAGTCTTGATGGCAGCTACCTTGTCCGCATCCGGCTGCACACCCAACTGGGAGATGTGGTCTCCGAGGAATTTAATTTCTGTTTGACCAAAGGAGCATTTGGCCCTGTTGAGGCGGAGGCCATGCTTATGTATCCGACTGAAGACACGCTGGAGGCGATTAACGTGCTCCTGCTGGGTGGTGGACCAGATGATTATGTCATCGACATAGACGCGAACGCATTCAATACCTTCCATCATCTGTTCCATAATCCTATGGAACACTTCTGATGCAGAGATGATCCCAACGGCATCCGGTGTAGCAATATCTTCCAAAGTGGGTATTAAACGTGCAGAGTTTCCTGCTGGATTCGTCAAGCTGTATTTGCCAGAATCCCTTTCAGGCGTCTAGCTTGGTAAAGAACTTGGCGCGAGCCATCTCACAGGTGAGCTCTTCGCGCTTGGGAATGGGATAGTGCTCTCTCATAATATTGCGGTTGAGGTCCTTGGGATCAATGCATATTCTCAGTTCGCCGGAAGGTTTTTTTACGCATACCATGGAACTGACCCAGTCGGTCGGTTCTGTGACTCTGGAAATCACTCCTTGGTCCTGGACGTCCGGCAGCAGCTCCTTGAGGCGGTCCTTGAGGGGTGCTGGGACCCTGCGAGGTGCGTGCACCACAGGCGTGGCATTCGATTTGAATAAAATCTTGTAGGTGTACGGGAGCGTGCCCATGCCCTCGAAAACATTGTGGTATTGGTGAAAAATGGAGTCGAGCTGCGCCCTAAAATCAGTGTCCTGAGAGGCAGACGCGTCAGCAGGAGAGAGGGAGTGAACCCTCTGGACCAGGTTCAACAGCTTGCATGCCTGTGCACCAAGCAGGGAAGCTTTTGAGGATCCCACTATTTCAAAGGGAAGGATGGCTTTAAGTGACCTGTGCGCCACTTCAAGTTGGCATGAGCCACTGGCAGCAATGGCATTGCCATTATAATCTAACAACTGGCAGGTTGATGGCAGGATGGCTGGCTTGGCACGGAGGCTTTGGAGGTCAGACCGCGCAATGAGATTGGCGGAGGCGCCGGTGTCTAGGCGGAATCGGATTCGGGATCGGTTGACCGTGAGGGTGGCACACCACTCATCGTCCGGATCAATGCTGTAAACCGGTAGAGGCTGGACTTTTTGCTTCAGGGGCACCCTGTGTTTGGCAATGATACCGACTCAAAAAGGTGCCTTTGGGTCATATATACATAGATAGAATTTACAGCGCAGAAGGAGGCCATTCGGCCCATCGAGTCAGCACCGGCTCCTGGAAAGAGCACCCTACCCAAGGTTAACACCTCCACCCTATCCCCGTAACCCCACCCAACACTAAGGGCAATTTTGGACACTAAGGGCAATTTATCATGGCCAATCCACCTAACCTGGAGGAAACCCACGCACACACGGGGAGGATGTGCAGACTCCGCACAGACAGTGACCCAAGCCGGAATCGAACCTGGGACCCTGGAGCTGTGAAGCGATTGTGCTATTCACAATGCTACTGTGCTGCCCCCTCAGTGTCCTCGGTCCTCGGTGTCAATGTCAGGCAACAGGTCAGAGTCGGGTTCGGTGACCGTGGGTTGGATGGCGCGGACATCCCTGCATAGCTGGTTGGAGCGACAAGAGTTAGCAGGCTGAGCAGACCTGCATAAAGCAGCATAGTGGCCAAGTTTGTTACATTGTAGGCAGCATCGGGATTTGGCAGGACATTGCCACTTTAAGTGGGCGGACCCACAGTTTCCGCACGTTGTAGCTTCACTAAGCTCGTTGCGCCACCACGCATGCGCGGTGCGGTCGTACGTGGTTCGCGCCTGCGCAGTGCGATCGTAGGCGTCGCTGTCCCCTCGTTCAATGCGCGCATGCGCGGGGGGCCGCGAAAAGCGCGCAAAATGGCCGCTCTCATCCAGGCTGAGGCCCTGGAGCTGCTTGATTGCTTGGACCCGTTCTGCCTCGTGGGGACCTTGCCGCGCCGTTTCAGCCACTTGGATGTGTGAATACCGACTAGTGGCGTGTTCATGTAGCACACAGGTCTCGATGGCAATCGCTAGGGTGAGCTGCTTTACCTTGAGGAATTGCTGGCGTAGGGGGTCCGACTGAACACCGAAAACAATCTGGTCGCGTATCATGGAGTCGGAGGTGGACCCGTAATTACAGGACTGCGCAAGGATGCGGAGGTGGGTGAGAAAGAATTGGAAAGGTTCATCCTTACCCTGCAAACGCTGTTGGAAGACATAGCGCTCGAAACTTTCATTCACCTCGATGTCACAGTGACTGTTAAATTTGAGGAGGACCGTCTTGAATTTTGATTTGTCTTCACCATCAGCAAAGGTGAGAGAGTTGAAGATGTGGATGGCGTGGTCCCCGGCCGTGGAGAGGAAGAGAACGATCTTCCTGGCGTCTGAAGCAGCTTCCAGGTCTGTGGCTTCAAGGTAAAGCTGGAAGTGTTGTTTGACGATCTTCCAGTTGGCCCCGAGGTTACCGGTGATGCGGAGCGGCGGTGGGGGGTGGACGCTGTCCATTTTGCAGGATGGCTGTATGCTGGTGGAAGGCAGATCACTTGTAGGTAGGTCTAATAACTTCTAACATCCCTCAACTACTGGTACCATGATGTGTTGGGTACTCTGGATCCGTGGAGACTGTATTTACCTCAGCAGTAACACACACAGGCTACCAACACTTAAAATAGTACAACACTATTTTATTAAGCTAGAAACTGTTGAACATACTTTCACTGTGGGTCGACACTATGTTAGATTAACTGAAGACCTGTGCCTATCCTAACCAGTCTATACTCTCAGCACATGGTGAAGGTCTGTGCTACAAGCTGCGAGCTCTGTCCTTCTCAGAGGCTGCATCCCGAATGAACGGGAAAACTGGTACCCTCTGTCTTTATAGTGAGTGTGCTCTAACTGGTGATTGGCTGCGGTGGTGTGTGTGTTGATTGGTCTTGCTGCATGTCAATCACTGTGTGTCTGCACCATGATATACTGGTGAGACACCCTCAATTATGACATGGGAGAGAAGATTGGTAAATCAAAGGCTTTAATCATCAGAGAACCGGACAGCTGCCGAAAGGTGTGCTCACAGCCTGCTGCCCAGTGAGCATCATCTTATATACCATTTCCTGGGGGCGGAGCCAGAGGTGGAGTCCCCCCAGGGTTCCAAGCCCAGTCTTAAAGGGCCAATGTATTAAAGGCAAGGTACAGTTACAGCAGTTACCGATACCATTCATCACATTCACAAAAAACACAGAGTCCGTCGGGAGTGAAGTGGAGTTATAAGTTCAGTCTTTTGGGTGGTCTGACCATCCGTGCTGACCTTCTCCGCTCCGGTGGTGGTGGCGTGGATACGGTCGGTTTCGATGGTGGTATATCCGGGAGCACGGTTGACTGAGTCTTTGCCCGCCTTGGAGCTGGGGGGAGTGTATCCGGGGTGACTAGGGTGATCGGTGCTGGCGCCGGCTGGGGGGCAGGGGGCGCTATGGGGGGGGGGGACGCTGTCGGGGTCGGCAGTTGGTGTGGGGAGGGGAGCATCGGTAGGACGGGGAGGGGTTGGTGGGGAAGCCGGCGGGGTCGGTGGGAGAGCCAGTGGGTGCCAGGTCTTGCAGGGAGACGGTATCCTGCTTGCTGTTGGGGTGCTTGACATAGGCGTATTGAGGGTTTGCGTGTAGCAATTGGACCCTCTCGACTATTGGATCTGTTTTATGGCTCCTCACGTGTCTCCGGAGTAGGACTGGTCCCGGAGTCGTCAGCCAACGTGGAAGCAAGACCCCAGAGGTGGACTTCCTGGGGAAGACAAACAAACGATTGTGAGGGGTCTCGTTCGTGGCCCTACAGAGGAGCGACCTAATGGAATGTAGGGCATCGGGTAGGACTTCCTGCCAGCGGGCGATTGGGAGACTCCTTGACCGTAGGGCTAGAAGGACTGCCTTCCAAACTGTTACGTTCTCCCTCTCCACCTGCCCGTTTACCCGCGGGTTATAGCTCGTCATTCTGCTCGAGGCGATGCCCTTGCTGAGCAGATATCGACGCAACTCATCGCTCATGAACGATGTACCCCGGTCGCTGTGGATATAAGCGGGGAAACCAAACAGTGTGAGGATGCTGTGCAGTGCCTTGATCACGGAGGCCGAGGTCATATCGGGGCAGGGGACAGCAAAAGGGAAGTGGGAAAACTCATCGATAATGGTGAGGAAATAGAGGTTGCGGTTGGTGGACGGGAGGGGCCCTTTGAAGTCCACACTTAGTCGCTCAAAGGGCCCAGAGGACTTTATCAGGCGAGCCCTGTCTGGTCGATAGAATTGCGGTTTGCACTCCGCACAGATCTGGCATGCCTTAGTCATGGCCATGACCTCCTCTGTGGAGTAAGGTAGGTTGCGGGACTTGATGAAATGGGCAAGCCGGGCTCTCAGGCGGTCTTCTTTTTGAGCGTTGGCGCACGTGCCGCGGGACAGGGCATCCGGGGGCTCATTGAGCTTCCCCGGGCGATATTTAATATCGTACGTATAGGTGGAGAGCTCTATCCTCCACCTCAGAATTTTGTCATTCTTTATTTTGCCCTGTTGTGCGTTATCGAACATAAAAGCAACCGACCGTTGGTCGGTGACGAGGGTGAAACTCCTACCGGCTAGGTAGTGCCTCCAGTGCCGCACAGCCTCCACTATGGCTTGTGCCTCCTTCTCGACTGCAGAGTGCCGAATTTCCGAAGCGGTGAGGGTTCGGGACAAGAACGCTACTGGTCTGCCCGCCTGGTTGAGGGTAGCAGCCAGGGCGACGTCTGATGCGTCGCTTTCTACCTGAAAGGGAATGGCTTCGTCCACCGCGTGCATGGCGGCCTTGATGATGTTGGCCTTGATACGGCTGAAAGCCAACTGGGCCTCAGCCGTCAGGGGAAAAACCGTGGTCTTAATGAGTGGTCGGGCTTTGTCTGCATATCTGGGGACCCACTGGGCGTAATAGGAGAAAAGCCCCAAGCACCGTTTGAGTGCCTTGAGGCTACGGGGGAGGGGGAGCTCCTTAAGGGGACGCATGCGGTCGGGGTCTGGGCCTAGGACCTCGTTTTCCACGACGTAGCCGAGGATGGCTAGCCGGGTTGTGTGGAACACGCATTTCTCTTTGTTGTACGTGAGGTTGAGGGCCCGGGCAGTCTGGAGGAACTTCCTCAGGTTTGCGACGTGGTCCTGCTGGTCATGGCCGCAGATGGTGACGTTGTCCAAGTATGGGAAGGTAGCCCGTAAGCCGTACTGGTCCACCATTTGATCCATCACCCTCTGGAAAAAGGAGACTCCGTTTGTGACACCAAAAGGGACCCTGAGAAAGTGAAACAGCCGACCGGCTGCTTCGAAAGCCGTGTAGGGGCGGTCCTCTGGGCAGATAGGGAGTTGATGATAGGCCGATTTTAGGTCGACCGTGGCGAATACCCGATACTGGGCGATTTGAGTCACCATTTCCGCTATGCGGGGAAGTGGGTACGCATCGAGTTGCATATAGCGGTTTATGGTCTGGCTATAATCCACTACCATTCGTTGCTTTTCCCCGGAGCGGACTACCAATACTTGAACCCTCCAAGGGCTGTTGCTGGCCTCTATGACCCCCTCTTTTGAAAATGAAAATCGCTTATTGTCACGAGTAGGCTTCAATGAAGTTACTGTGAAAAGCCCCTAGTCGCCACATTCCGGCACCTGTCCGGTGAGGCTCGTACGGGAATCGAACCGTGCTGCTGGCCTGCTTGGTCTGCTTTAAAAGCCAGCGATTTAGCCGAATGAGCTAAACCAGCCCTAGTTTTAGTAGCCGCTGAACTTCTGACTTGATAAAAGTCATGTCTTGGGTACTGTACCGCCGACTCCTGGTGGCGACGGGCTTACAGTCAGGAGTGAGATTCGCGAAGAGGGGGGGTGGCGCAACTTTGAGTGTCGCCAGGCTGCATACTGTGAATGGGGGCAGGGGTCCGCCGAACTTCAGTGTCAGGCTCCGGTGGCTGCACTGAAAGTCCAGACTGAGTAGCAGGGGGACGCAGAGGTGAGGGAGGATGTAGAGTTTAAAATGGGTGTATTCAGCGCCTTGAATCGCGAGGTCCGCGACACAATACCCCGTGATTTGTACTGAATGGGACCCTGAAGCGAGGGCGATAGTTTGGGAGGCGGGGTGGATGCGCAGAGAGCAGCGCGTTACCGTGTCTGGATGTATAAAGCTCTCCGTGCTCCCGTAGTCGAATAGGCAGGGAGTGTCGTGGCCGTTGATTTGTACCCGCATCATTGAGTTCCACAGGTGCTTTGGCCACGATTGATCGAGCGTGATCGCTCCTAGTTGCGGATAGTCAGAGTCCTCAGTTGAGTCGGACTCACAAAATGGCCGCCTGGAGTCACAAAATGGCCGCCGCCGTCGGTCGCACGTGTCGGGATTCGAAGATGGCCACTGCCAAGATGGCCACCCCCATGACTCGCACGAGGTCGATGACGCATTGGAAGTAGGCGTTTCCGGCCGCCGCGCAGTACTTCCAATGCGTCATCGACCTCGTGCGAGTCATGGGGGTGGCCATCTTGGCTGGGAGCTTGATTTCTGGGCCTGGTGAGGCTTTTGTTTGCGGCCTTTGGGCCCAGCCAGGCAGACTTTAGCGAAGTGCACTTTCTTCCCGCAGTCGTTGCAGGTCGCGGAGCGGGCCGGGCAACGCTGACGTGGGTGTTGGCCTTGCCCACAGAAATAGCATGGGGAACCCTCGGAGTGAGCGGATCGCCTCGCGGCGCAGGCTTGTAGCGTGGCCGTGTCTGGAGGGGATCGAGAGGGGTTCGCAAGGTCCGCGGAGTATGTATGGATGTTACGGTGGGCCGTTTCTAGAAAAGAGGCGAGCATTATCGTGCCTTGGAGATCTTTTGCCTCGTCTTCTAGGAGCCGCTGCCGGATGTACGAGGACCTGATACCGGACACGAAGGCATCGCGAATATGCAAGTTCATGTGGGCTTCTGCCGTCACTGCTTTATGATTGTAGTTCCTTGCGAGAACAGTGAGTCTCTCCACGTATTCACCTAGAGTTTCCCCGGAGCGCTGGTTGCAGGTCGAGAACAAATGTCTGGCGTGTACCTCGTTAATCGGCTTTACGAAGCGTTTCTTTAGTATATCGACCACAGTTTCGTAGGTCGTAGCGTCCTCGCTCACGGAGGAGAGTCAGTGGCCCACCCGGGCATGTAGTAATCTCAGCTTGCGAGCGCCGTCGACTTCAGTCTCTGAGGAGTCAAGATAGTCCTCAAAGCACCAGAGCCAATATTTAAAATTTTCTGGGGCTTCCGGCGACCGAGCGTCTAGGTTGAGTTTCTCCGGCTTTAGAGCGCTGTCCACCTTGATGTGTCTGATGATTAAATTGAGATACCCTCAATTACGACAAGGTCGATAAGATTGGTAATTCAAAGGCTTTAATCATCAGAGAACCGGACAGCTGCCGAGAAGTGTGCTCACAGCCTGCTGCCCAGTGAGCATCACCTTATATACTGTTTTCTGGGGGCGGAGCCAGAGGCGGAGTCCCCCAGGGTTCCAAGCCCGGTCTTAAAGGGCCAATGTATTAAAGGCAAGGTACAGTTACAGCAGTTACCGATACCACTCATCACAACTGGTGTGCACATTATGACAGTGACTGAGGGTGCAATTCTCCAGAAATACTTCCAAGTGTTGTAGCGATCAGGAATTGCCACAGGTTTCCCGGCACTCGGCCCAGCGAAACCCACAAAGCAATTCATCGTTAATTGCTCCATCTCATGAGGCCTCACGGGTTTCTTGCCGCAAATAATGCCTTGCTGGCTGATGCGCCGGGACTGCGCTCGCCCAGGGCCGGCTCAAGGCACCGGCAACTCGGGCTGTTGCCCGGGGCGCCATGTGCTCGGGGGCGCCAGACTCGGGTCCCGCGCATGCGCAGTTGGTCCGGTGCCAACCAGCGCATGCGCGGTGGCCGCCAGTCCCCAGGGCGGCCCCACGGCTCGGTCCGCCCCCACCCGCTCGGTCCCCCCCCCCCGCCCCCCTCGGGTCCACCCCCCCGCCCCCCGCGTCCGCCCGCCCCCCGCGTCCGTCCGCCCCCCCGCGTGTTCGCCCCCCCGCCCCCCTCGGTTCCGCCCCTCCTCGGCCCCGCCACCCCGCCCCCCTCGGGTCCGCCCCTCCTCGGCCCCGCCCCCTCCTCGGGTCCGCCCCTCCTCGGCTACCCCACACCGCCCCCCCCCCACACCGCCCCCCCTCCTCGGCCCCCTCGGCCTCGGCCCCGCCCCCCCGCCTCGTCCCCGCCCCCCCCCCTCGGCCTCGGCCCCCCCCCCGCAGCCTCGGCCCCCCCCCCCCGCGGCCTCGGCCCCCCCCCCCGCGCGGCCTCGGCCCCGCCCCCCCCCCTTGGCCTCGCCCCCACCCTCGACCCCGCCCGCCCCCCCCTCCCCCTCGGCCCCGCCCCCGCCCCCCCCCCGGCCCCGCCCCCCGGCCCCCCCCCCCCCCCCCCAAGGGCGCCGAAGTTCAGCTTGCCCGGGGCGCCAGCAACCCTAGAGCCGGCGCTGCGCTCGCCAGCCCCAGGCTAACAAAGTCGAGCAACACTTAAGCTACACTTGCTCATCCAACCCCAGCCAGCTGGCAATAATGGTGCCGAGGAGACCAGCTACAAGATTCGGGGATACTGACCTGGGGAGGCTCCTAACCGCAGTGGAGGCCAGGAGGGATGTCCTCTTCCCCTGGGGATCATGGATGGTGAGCCACAGTGCTGCCTGGAATGAGGTGGGGGCAGCCGTTAGTTCCAGCAGAATGAACAACAGTACTGGCCAGCAGAGCTGGAAGGTCAACGGCTTACACCGGGCAGCACGGGTGAGTAGACACCAATGCCACCCACCACCCCCTCCCCCTCCGAAGGGAGCATCCACCCCCCAACTCACCAAGTGACCCCCAACCCTCCCTCTCCCTTCACTCCAACCCCGCCCACACCGCCTCGCCAACCACTGAACCACATGTGTGGCTAGCGATACTCTCTCTGTGTCTCCTCAGGAAAGGCTCCCCCACATTTGGTGGGAGAGGGCCAGACTGGCGGAGGGATGCCAGACATAAGGGGCGGGATTCTGCCGTAATCGGCGAGGCGGGCAACTCCGGCAGGATGGTGGCGTGAACCACTCGGGCATCGGGCCGCCCCAAAGGTGCGGAGTCCTCCACACCTTCAGGGGCTAGGCCCACCCTGGAGTGGTTTGCGCCACGCCGGACGGCAGGAAAGGGGCTTGGCGCCGCGCCCAACCTGCGCTGAAGGGAGTTGGCGCATGCGCATGAGCGCCAGCGTGTGCTGGCACCATCCCCGCGCATGTGCAGAGGGCTTCGTTTCCGCACCAGCAATGGCGGACTGCTACAGCCGCCGTTGCGGAACAATAGAGTGCCCCCACGGCACAGGCCCGCCCGCGGATCGGTGGGCTTCCATCGCGGGCCAGGCCACTGAGGGGGCACCTCCCGGGGACAGATCCCCCCGCGCTCCAAGTACCCCGGAGGCCGCCCGCACCGCCAGGTCCTGCCAGTAGGACCTACTTCAATTTACGACGGCGGGACTGGCAAAAAACGGGCGGGACTTCGGCCCATCGCGGGCTGGAGAGCTGGGGCTGCCCTGGGGCACATTGAGTCGCGCCAGTTCCCGCCATTCTCCGAGGCCGGCGGCGCGATTCACGCTGGGCTGATTTTTGGGGGCCGGTGGGGTGTCGGAGAATCCCGCCCAAGAATCCTCACCACCTTCGAGGAACATGCCCTGAAGGTGACTGGGGTGGCCAAGGACAGGGCGGTCACCCACACAGAGGCTGGCGGACACCACAGAGGTGAGGAACCACTGGGCTCCACGCGGGCGACCTGTCAAACGTGAATAGTGATTGCCTTACTGACTGACCCATCCCTCCTACTGACCACATGTCCAATCTCCTGCAGGTCTTCCAGCCGACGGTGACGGCCCATCCCGGGTGGCCCCCTCTTCTGACTCCGAGGGGAACACCTCAGAGGAGAGCTCCGAGGATGCCACTGTGGTCATGACACAGCTGTCACCCCCACCCTCCATCAGTGCAGATACACGCACCTCGGTGGGACATGTTAGTAGTCATGCTCCTGGGGCACAATCTGGTGAGCACAGCACAACTGCTGAGGTAGATCAGGTGGAGGCAGGAACCCCCAGGAGAGACAGCAGCCAGAGTTCCCAGGACCCAGCTGGGTCCGACCCTGATGCTGAGCCTCTCGACCAGGATTACCTGGTGCTAATGGAGATGATAGGGTGCGGTCGGGACATTCAGAGGGAGATGTCAGCATCACTCCAGCAGATCCACAGCCGATTCGTGGAGTCCTGAGGCTACGGGTGCAGGAGATGGAGCCGGCAATGAGTGACACCAAGGCCAACACTGCTCGGGTGGCGATCGCAATGGAGAGCCTGATGCATGACATCAGCACCATGAGTGAAGGTGCCCAAGGCGTCGCTCAGACGGTGACGGCCATGGCTGAGGGTCTCGACAGAATGTCTGCCTCGCTGGGGGGTGTCACCCAGTATCAGGCTGACCTTGATGAGGTTCTGCAGGACATGTCCCACTCTCAGATAGGAATGGCCAAGGCACTGCGGAGTTTGTCCCAGTCGCAGGTGGGCATGGCTGAGGCACTGCAGAGCATGAACCAGTCGCTGAGGAGCATCGCCAAGGGTGTTGGCACGATGGTGCGGATCATGGGGTACCACCAGGTCTGGCAGATGATGCAGGGGCAGCCTGAGCTCAAACCAGCTGCCCCTCCACCCCAAGAGGAACCCAGGGCACAAAGGGCATTGATCGGGAGGAGGGGTGCCAGGCCGGACAATCCCATGGAGTGGCGATCGTGGCCACCCACTCCCGCAAGTTCCACCCCTCTGCTGGGGCCATGGCTCGCAAGCAGCACACAGGATAGGGCGGCACTGCTATGAATGTGCCGCCAGCAAGCGATTCGGGCCCTATCGGGAATGGGGTATTCTCCAGCGCATTAAACAACTCATTGCACAACAATTATGATGCATCTGTCACTTCCTTCCGCAATACGGGCTGAGCCCCGGACTCTTTGGCCATCTCTCCATGGCACTCACCCAGTTTCGGACGCGGAAATCTCCCTGGAGCTGTGTCCCGTCCACTCGGTGTTTAGAGTGTTGGCTGCTGCATGTGTAGTTGCCTCCCGTCGTTTTCAGGCACAGTGTCCAGGCATCAAGGTTTGATTGGAATGCTAGGCAATGGCGCCCACATGCTACATGGCCTGTCCACCCATGGAAATCCACTTGGGTTGTGTCAAGTGCTCACTTACCCATTATTTCCAATTCCTTATTAGCGATAGCCTTCAGCCAGAATCTTCAGCAGTTGGTGGGGGCTATGGGTATTGGTGGGGCAGACATGGAGGGACTAGGGTCATTCCTGGAATGGGGTTGGGATCCAGGGGTTGGCATGGTAGTGGGCAGTTGCCCCCCCCCCAAATGCCTTCACCTCCACCTTCCCATGGCAGCACACCCCTGCGGAGGGTCCAGGATTGGTTGCAATACTGCAGACCTCAAAGGCCAACCTCTTGTTGACCAGCACCACCACCCCACTCATCTTCATATCCAGCCCCGAGTGGAATAGCTGTCCTTCCCCCCCCACCCCCACCCCTTCTTCAACCTCGTCGGGCCCCAGCTTTCGGTGCCTCTCCTGACGAAACACAACGTCCGACTTCAACCTTCTAAGATGTGCAAAAACGTGCAAGCTTTTGAAAGGGCCATTTAAACCCTCCACATTCCACAAAATCAACGGGGATGGGGGCTTCCGCACCTGCACCCCCACCAAAACCCCCTTCGCCGATCAACCATAACCCCTCTTCAGCCAGCTCCCCCAGGTCCACCCTCGCTCACCCTCGGACGCACTATCCACCGCTATCGCCTCTTAAACAACTGTGCTACATCAACACCACCCACATCAGCAATCCTCCCCACCGACCCCCTCCCCCATAAACACAGACAAAGAAAACCCAATCACCCCTCCCCCTGCCCTCCACAGGTAACCCCCCCTCTTCACTACCGTTAACTAGCCAACAGCTAGCATGGTGGCCCCCACTCGAGGCCTCCGTCAACCCCACTTCCCCATAACCCCCCTTCACCCGCAAACCCCCCAAAGCAGTAAAAACGAAAACACACTACTCCGCACTAATATTCATTCAATACAACAATCCAGCTATCGTGTAAAACCATTAGAATATTACTGCGCAGTACGGGCCCTTTGGCCCTCGATGTTGCGCCGACCCGTGATATTCCCCACTTTGGCAGCTCCAAAGTTCAGTGTCCCACACACCTCCCAGTCTCTCATAAATTCACTCACCTCCTCTGGCTTATCAAATTACAAATCTCGATTCTGGTGTATGACCCATAGACAGGCAGGATACAACACACCAAATTTCACCCCTTCCTTGTATGGGGCAGCCTTGATCTGATCATAACTGGCCCGCCTCTTGGCCAACTCCTCACCCATAGGTAGATCCTCAGTACGTTTCCTTCCCAGGTGCACTTTTTTGTTTGCTTCGCCCACTTCAATATCTTCTTATCGAGAAAATGATGCAGCTGCACCACCATCGTCCTCGGCGGTTCCTCCACCTTCAGCTTCCTCCTCAGCACCATGCACTTGATTCGCCACGGGGGGAAGGTCAAAGACCCCCCTCCCCACCAACTTCCCCAATATACTTGCCACATACTTTGCGGCCTGCATTTGCTCGATCCTTTTAGGCAGTCCGATCAGGAGATTCTGTCTCCTGGAACGGTTCTTGAGGTCCTCCACCTTCTCCCTCAACCTCTTACGGCTATCCGCCATGAGTGATCGAGGAACAGCCTCAGTATTGGGGGATTCGTATCAATCGATTGGGATGAGACCCAATCGATTGCCAGTGAGTTAGGGGTCCGTCCAAAAGGGCGCAAAGCCCCTGGGACCTATAAAAGTAAGGTCCCAAGACGAATTCAATCTCTTAGCCGGCCCTCCCAGCAGAACACCTTTGCAGCAGCTCTCCAAGAACTTGAACGTGAGAAGGACAGGCCTGGCCAATTGCTACACCAACAAGTAAGTGTCATACAACGCCCGCTACGAGAATAGACACTCCTGACCCCTTTAGTCCACACCGACTGGAAGCCTGCGGATCCAGGACAGAGCAAGAGGCCATTGTTCCCTGATCTGGCAGTTCCCTTATTCCGGATAAGTATTGGCCTTGTAGTGGTAGGAATAGTTTAGTCTTAGTATTATATGCATGAGTAGTAAATAACTGTGTAATAATAAATTTGTCTTGTTTGAACTTACTAACTGGTGTATTGAGTCAGTGATCTGAACTTGAACTTGAACCTCGTGGCGGTATCATAAAGATACCTGGCTTCTCTAGAGCTTAGGAATAAAACAGAGCCAATTGAATGTTAAGCACACTCACCCAGAATGAGCAACATTGAGTACTTCAATTCCTGAGTGCTCATGCACCTCACACTGGCAAACACCCCTTAAAGCGGATGGGAAAGGATCAAGAAATTCCAGGAGCCCCCAAATATGCGACCACTCAACTCCATGGCCACCACTGAGAGTCCTTTCTGAATTCATAATTGCATACAAATGGGGGTAAAACAAGGAGATGTACATTTCTCCTTATATACATTTGGCAGAGAGCCCAGACAGCAATTGGAATACTAGACCACCTGGGGCTGGATTTTCCAATAATGGGGTGAAGTCTCCACGCCAGCGTAAAATAGGGGCTGGTTTAGCTCACCAGGCTAAATCGCTGGCTTTTAAAGCAGACCAAGCAGGCCAGCAGCACGGTTCGATTCCCGTACCAGCCTCCCCGGACGGCGCCGGAATGTGGCGACTAGGGGCTTTTCACAGTAACTTCATTGAAGCCTACTCGTGACAATAAGCGATTTTCATTTCATTTCATTTCAAATCGCTTTTGTTTCACTCTGGACTTTCCTGAATAAAGCCCTGAATGATTCTCCTACCTGCAGGGGGCTGGCAGGGCCCCGGAGTGTTCTCGCAGCTCTGGCTGCGGATACAGGGCCCCGCACTTCTGGTCAGGAGTCACGCATGCGCACGACGGCGGCAGCGGCCGCCCCGTGCGACATGGCAGACTCGGACCGCGGAGCGGCACCAAAAATGCAGGCCCTCCAATATCGCCCGCGCCCACGGATCTGTGCCACCAGACCCTTCCCTGGCCGTCCATGAGGCCCCTTCTTCCAGTGAACGATTTCGGGGACTAGAGAATCGCAGGAGCGGCACCGGTCTGAATTTACGGTTTAACGACCATTCTGAGCTTCCCGCGCCGAACACGATATTGGCGCGGAGTCTCGGAGATCTCCAGAGGAAACATTGTTTGATTGACAATTCAGGTTCTCCGATAGCTGCTATCAATTTCACCCATGGGGTTTGAGACTCTAAAGGGCCTGGGTGATTGACAGTTTTATGAGCTTGTCGTGCAGACTTTGCTTTCAAACATAGGAGAAAATTACCAATGAATTACTTCTTCAAAGTTTTTTTTACAAATCCCTCTACACACAAGTGGGTTAATTGATTCTGAAAGTGTACATGGCCGAATGGGCATGCATGTTCCATAGCTTGGCATGGGGGCATGTAGAGCTTTGGCATAAGGGGCTTTTGAGGGTACCATAGAGGGAGGGTGGAAGTGCAGAGCTTGGCATGGAGGGCATAAGGTGGCATGGATGGGGCACAATAAATGTTTAGAGGGTGAATGGGATGTTAACGGTGAAGGATGGAGAGCTTGTGTGTTTTTAATTTAATTCGAAGAAAGTCCAGCTCATCTCCATACCCAACAGCCCATCTGGCTGCCTCCGCACATCTTCCTGGTTGGTTGGTCTGACTCCAGTCCATGCCCAAAAACCTCCCCCCCCCACTCTCCTCCCACCCAGCAATGAGGACCCTGTCTTACTGTCTCCAGAAGTCTGCAAACCAAGCCAGGCATTTTCCCAACTCCCCTACCCATATTGAGGATGAAATTCCAGGCCATAGGCTCAAAATATTTGCTTTGTCTTCACAGTCAAGGACAAATTGTGTAGCTGAGACAGAAGATAGCCAAGAAGCTAATAGGAGTGAGGAACACAAGGTAATTCAGATCAGCAGAGTAAATTTATTGGAGATACTTAGGGATTGAAAACTGATAAATCCCACCCATCATTTTAAATGGAATTGTTTGCCAGCTGTGGCTTAGCTTTCACTCAAGGACTTGAGCTTACAAAAACTAGGCTGTCACTCCATCACCTCACTGTGAGAAATGCCAGCTGGGATTCTCCGAAATCCTGGCCAAGTATTGACGCTGGCGTCAAAACCGGCGTGAGCAACGCCGGCGTCAACGGCCTCCAGGCCCAGACATTTGCCCCTTCTGAGGGGGCTAGAGTGCTGTGCGCTCGAAAGCCGTCGCGAAACAGCCGGTGAGTGTCCACGCATGCACGCCACTGTCGGCGCGGGTCTGCGCATGCACACCAAGTCCGGCACGGGTTCGCGCATGCGCCATGGGTCCGCGCATGTGCATGGATTGACGTCTCCGCGCTGGCCCCCAGGCAATATGGCGGAGCATTAAAGGCGCCCGGCGCAGGGGAACATAGCCCCCCCCCCCGGGAATTAGCCCGCCCACCAATCGGTAGGTCCCGATCGCAGCCCTGGCCACCGTGAAGCTCTGCCGGATTCGGATCTCTTCGCACACCCACCAGGACGAAACTCGCAGCCAGAACGCGAGGTCCCGCCAGGTAGGACCATACGTAACCCCCCCCCCCCCCCCCCCCCCGGCGGTTCTCCGATCTGGCGCGGGATCGAAGAATCCCAGCCCCCATCTTTCAGATGAGACATTAAAACTATGGCCCCGTCTGCCTGTTCAGGTGGACATAAATAATCCATGACATTATTTCAAAGAAGAGCAGGGGGGTTATCCTCAGTGTCTTGGCCAATATTTATGCCTCAATCATCGCAAAAACAAATGATTATCTGGTCATGGTTAGATTGCTGTTTGCGGGAGTTTGCTCTGTGCAAATTGGCAGCTACGTTCCCTCACCTCATTACAACAGTTACAACACTTTATGCTCCATTGGCCGTATGGTGCTTTGAAGCATCCAGTGGTTGTGATTGATGCAATATAAAGGCAAGTAAATTCAATATTAGACCACATACCAATTAAAGCAAAGCAATTTAAGCATGATGTACATGAAAGTAACGCCCCCCCCCTCCCCCCCCCACCCGGCTGAGTGCTCAAGTTTGGAGTGTGACATAGTGCTCCAACTGCACATCAATACTGAAATACAGGGTGGCACAGTAGCACAATAGTTAAGCACTGTGTCTTCACAGCGCAAGGGTCCCAGGTTTGATTCCCGGCTTGGGTCACTGTCTCTGAAGTTCCTCCGGGTGCTCCGGTTTCCTCCCACAAGTCCCGAAACGTGCTGTTAGGTAATTTGGACATTCTGAATTCACCCTCTGTGTACCTGAACAGGCGCTGGAATGTGGCAACAAAGGGCTTTTCACAGTAACTTCATTGCAATGTAAGCCTATTTGTGACAATAAAGATTATTGTTATTAATCCGTGATCCCCCTCCAACACCCCCACTCACCCTATTTGTACAATTATTTACACCATAAACCTAACAATCTGAAACAGAATTACAGCATATTCAGAATGCCTTCTCTTAAAATAAAATGTCGCTATTTTTATTATGCAGCTGAAATAATCTCCATTGCTCTCTCTCTTTTTGTTTACTGTTCTTTTATTTTAAGAAAAATATAAATCTGAGGGTTTTATTGAAGACTTTTTTTGAAGTGTGGTTATTTTTCAAAACTCATTTTATGTTCACCAATGTGTCATTTCAACAAGAAAGAACAATTTTATGCATTAAAATCAGTATCACCACTGAGTGTGGAGCAACTAGTCTTCATAGCAAGTTCTGCATTGTTCAGGCATATGCTTGCAAGACTTTCTATACATAAATAAGCATACCATATGTTCACTTCAACCATGTGTTATACAACAAAAGTTGCCCTGGCAACTGTATAAAGATCCATGAACAGATCTAACCAATCAGTACAGTCCCGACATTCAATAGTGCTGTTTTCCTGTTTTGAAAATTACTACGTCTATAAAGAACAGTTAAAGGAGAAAGTATAACTCCAGCCGAAAGATGGTTGTACTCTCAAACAAAGTACTGTGTGGCCTTTTCATATTTTACTTGACTTGACATAAATGTAACTGCGTTGCTGTGTCAACTAGATTTAAAAATTGCTCAAGTGATGACTTGGATGGAAGTAGCAACTGTAATGTAACCAAATTTGTTGATGATACAAAGGTACAAAGGGAAGCAAGTTGTTAGCATACAGAAAAGTCCACAACAGAATACAAATCACTTGGATGGAGGGTGGGAAGACATTTGGCAGAGGGAGTATAATGTTCGAAAATATGAGGTTTTCCACTTGGCCAGAAAAAAAATAGGAAAGCAAAATATTATCTAAATGGGGAAAGACGGTAAAATGCTGCAGTACAATGGGATCTGGTGTGCTTGTACATAATCGCAAAAGGTTAGCATGCAGGTACTGCAAATAATTCGGAAGGCAAATGGAAAGCTATCCTTTATTGCAAGTGGAATGGAATATAAAAGTAGAGATGTTTTGCTGCTACTGCACATTGACAGTGAGAAGGCCATATCTGGATTAGTGTGTACATAGAACATAGAACAGTACAGCACAGAACAGGCCCTTCGGCCCTCAATGTTGTGCCGAGCCATGATCACCCTACTCAAACCCACGTATCCACCCTATACCCGTAACCCAACAACCCCCCCCCCTTAACCTTACTTTTATTAGGACACTACGGGCAATTTAGCATGGCCAATCCACCTAACCCGCACATCTTTGGACTGTGGGAGGAAACCGGAGCACCCGGAGGAAACCCACGCACACAGGGGGAGGACGTGCAGACTCCACACAGACAGTGACCCAGCCGGGAATCGAACCTGGGACCCTGGAGCTGTGAAGCATTTATGCTAACCACCATGCTACCCTGCTGCCCCAAGTTTTGGTCTATTTAGACAGTTTTGGTCTATTTACTTAAGGAGGGAAGCAGTTCAGTGAAGGTTCACTAGTCACGATTCGTGAGATGAGGGGTCTGTCTGGTGAGGAAAGATTGAGCAGGTAGACCTGTACTCATTCGAGTTTAGAAGAATGAGAGGTGATCTTATTGAAACATAAGATGAGAAGACTTGACAGGGCAAATGCTGAGAGGGTGTTTACTCTAGAGGGGGGATCTAGGGGGGACAGTTTAAAAATAAGCGGTTGGCGTTTAAGACCGAGGTAAGGAGGAATTCTTCCCACAAAGAGTTATTAATCTTTGGAACTTTCCTCCCCAGAAAGCAGTGGGGTCACTGAATATATTCAAGACTGAGTTAGATATATTTTTGACCGTTAAGGGAGTCAACGGCAATGGGGTAGACAGAAAATGGAGTTGAGGCAACAAATCAGATCAGCCGTGAACTTATCGAATGGCGGAGCAGACTTGAGGGGCCAAATGGCCTGCTCCTGCTCCTAATTCTTGCGTTCTTGGTTTCTTGTGTTCAGATGGATGATGAATTGTAGCTGCAGCATTAAATCTAAATTATAAATAAATCTCTTCACCAAGGGGCACCTTAATATCCAGTAGGTATGTATTACTATGAGTGACATATTTTTGCTCTTTAAACTCATGTTACAAAAACAAATATTATGGACTTTGGATATTATGGAGTATTTATCCAATGGAAGAACTAAATATCATAACATATTTCTTTGTCCCTGGACTTGGATAGAAACATAGGAAATAGATAGCCGTCAGTCAACAGATTACTGATGTACATTCTTTACTTTCCACCTCATTTACACACACGTTAGCATATTTGAGTGGTGGCACATGCCTGTGCTTCTGTTGTCTTTCCATTCTTAAGTGATGCAAATCATAATCAGATCTTAACCAATACTGCAAGACAGATGATTTATCTCACCAGATTTAATCATACTATGATTGCCACAGGCAACACAACGTGGCCAACGGTGGCATGCTTTTTAAAACTGGAAAAATCTATTCCAACAATGATATCCTGTCACTTCTTTTGGGTTTTGTCCAAATGAAAAAGTGAGTTTTGGAGTTTTTGATTCAGTTAATTGTTTGAGAACAGATTTTCTAGCTCACAACTGCTCCAAAATGGGCCATGGGAGTTAGGAGGGTGTAAAACATGCAAGAAAACACCTCACATATTTTTCTCCCCCCAGGAAAATATAAATAAAAGTTACAATTGTTTGCATTGAACAAAGTTCAATCACTCAAGAGATGGAGAAGGACGAATAGCAAGAAAAATGAAGAAGGTTAAATGTTTTACTTGATTTGCTCAAAGATGTTAATATTTTAACCCTTTTATTGCAATTCAGAAACCGAAACTACCATTTTATAAACCATCAGAAGTATTGTTTGAGTAACTTTTTTAGGGGCTGGCTTAGCACAGTGGGCTAAACAGTTGGCTTGTAATGTAGAACAAGGCCAGCAGTGCGGGTTCGATTCCCATACTGGCCTCCCCGAACAGGCGTCGGAATGTGGCGACTAGGGGCTTTTTGCAGTAACTTCATTGAAGCCTACTTGTGACAAGAAGCTATTATTATTATTATTACTGTAATGCTAGGTTTTGCATTTGCATTAGAGTTCCGAGCCGAGAACGTTTTTAAAATGGTCATCCCGGGGAGCCAGATGACCCCTGGGACTGTTGACAACCTCAGATATAAGCAATCGTTAACATGTACAAAGTGAGCAGCATGGCCTGAAAATGTGTTGCAGTGCAGCCCTCTGATCCAAACCAAGAAAAGTTAGCTCTGGGACCAGAGCAGGGGTCGGAGTTGTATGGGGGGTGGAAACATGTCCTAATCCTGGCATGTCAGACACACATTGTTCTTGTAGAACACATGTGGAGCATTCCTGCTCCTTGTGCAGTACAGCCAGTTTTTACTGAACAAATGATCTGCAGCAAACACTGCACTTTGTAAGCAGGATCCTGATGTCATGTGACCTACCTACATCATAACATGTGTATGTGCACAAATTAAAGCTCTGTCCAAATCTGACCGGCACCCAAGGGCATCCAGTGATAGTGCAATGGGGAAAAAAGGACTGCAGAACATTTTAACTCTGCAAGCATTCCACTTTGTTTTCATTCATTCTTAGATGTGAATATCGCTGGCTCGGCCAGCATTATTGCCTGACCCTAATTGCATTTCAGGAGGTACACCTTCTTGATCACTGCAGTCCATTTGTGCAGGTCCATACACAGTACTGTTGAGGAGCGTGTCCCAGGATTTTAACCCAGTGACACAGTGAAGAAATGACAACATAGTGAAGGAATGACAATAAATTCCAAGTCAGGATTATGATTGATTTAGGGGAAATTGCAGGTAATGATGTTTCCATACATCTGTTGCCCTTGTCCAGCCGGGGTGGTATACGTAACAGGTTTAGAAAGTACTGAAGGACATGCTGCTATGTATTGTGTATATGGTATACCCTGATGCCACTGTGTGTACCACATAGAAGGGAGTGAGCATTTAATTTGGTGGGTAGGGTGCCAATATAACTGGCTGTCTTGCCCTGTGTGGTGTGCCAAGCTTCTAGACCCCGTTTGGAGTTGTACTCATCCAGACAAGTGGAGAACATTCCATCACACTCCAAACTTGTGTCTTGCAGATAGTGGACAGACTTTACTTGCAGTGAAGCTCCCAGTCTCCTGACCTGCTCTGGTTGACATTTTTAAATGCTGGTCCAGTTCAGTTTCTGGTCAATAGTAACTCCCATGATGTTGATAGTGGCAGATTCAGTGATGATAATACCACTGAATGTCAAGGGGAGATGGTCAGATTTTCTCTTGCTGGAGATGGTCATTACCTTGCACTTAGGTGGCGCAAATGTTATTTACAATTTATCAACCTGTGCCTGAATGTTGTTTAGGTCATGCTTCACATAGACACAGACTGCTTCAGTATCTGAATCACAAATGGTGCTGCAACAAACCTACTTGTGACAATAAAGATTATAATTATATATTGTGCAATCATCAGCAAACATCTCCACTGTTGATTTTACAACGGAGGCAATTTCATACTTGAAGCAGCTGGGGTGACATGGTGGCACAGTGATTTGCACTGCTGCCTCACGGCACCGTGGACCCAGGTTCGATCCCAGCCCCAGGTCACTGTCCATGTGGAGTTTGCACATTCTCCCCATATCTGCGTGGGTCTCACCGTCACAACCCAAAGACGTGTAGGGTAGGTAGATTGGTCACGCTAAATTTCCCCTTAATTGGAAAAGAATTTTTAAAATAAAAATTCTTGAAGCAGCTGAAGATGGTTTGGTCCAGGACGCTACCCTAAGAAATATCAAAAGCAATGTCCTGGGGCTGAAATGTCTGTCGTTCAACAACCACAAACCTCTTCTTTTATGCTGGTATGATTCTAACCAATTGAAAGTTTTACCCAATTTCCATCAACTTCAATTTTTCTGAGACTCCTTGATGCCACTCCAAGCAAATGATGCCTTTATGTCAAGAGCCTCACCTCACCTCTGCACTTTTGTTCATGTTAGGATCAAGGCTGTAAAGAAGTCTTGAACCAAGTGGGCGTGGCGGACCAAAATTGAGTATCAATGATCAAATTGTTGCTAAGTGCTGCTTGATGGCATTGTCAACAGCACTTTCCATCACTTTGCTTAGAATTGACGGAGCGGTATTTGGCTGGTTCTCCCATGGACAGGACATCCCTGGCAATTTTCCACATTGCCAGGTAGATGTCAATGCTGTATCTGCACTGGAATAACCTGGTTAACAGCACAAATGATTCTACAGTGTGTTCTACAGTGGAGACATTATCATGGCCCACAGCCTTTGCTGTATCCAATGTCTCATCTATTTCTTGACACCATATGGAGTGAATCAAATTGTCTGAAGACATCTGTGATGTTAAGGGCACCTGTGATGTTAAGGGCCTCAGAAGGGGGTCAAGATGGATTCTACTCTCAGTACTTCTGACTGAAGATGATTGTGAATGGATGGGTGTGAATGCCTCAACACTATTTTACTGGGCAGCACGAAGGCACAGTGGTTAGCCTGCTGCCTCTTGGCACTGAAGTCCCAGGTTCGATCCCGGCTCTGTGGAGTTTGCACATTTTCCCCATGTTTGCCTGGGTTTTGCCCTCACAACGAAAGACATGCCAGGTAGATGGATTGGCTATGCTAAATTGCCCCTTAATTGCTCCTTAAAATCACAGCTTCCGAAGTCAGATCGGCCTTCCTGAAAGTGAACCCTCGGAAGGCGAAGGGCCCGGACGGGAACCCTGGTCGTGCACTCAGAGCCTGTGCGGACCAGCTGGCAGAGGTGTTCGCAGACATCTTTAACCTGTCCCAACCCCACTCCGAGGTCCCCACCTGCTTCAAGAAGACCACCATCATACCGATGCCAAAGATAAACCAGGCAACGTGCCTCAATGACTACCGTCCAGTGGCCCTGACTTCAGTCGTAATGAAGTGCTTTGAGAGGTTGGTCATGAAGCGCATCACCTCCATACTCCCAGAACGCCTCGATCCACAGCAATTCTCATACCGTCGCAACCGGTCCACAGCAGACGTAATTTCCCTGGCCCTAAACTCATCCCTCGAGCATCTCGACAACAAGGACTCCTACATCAGATTCTTATTTATTGGCTCCCCACTCTGCAACTGGATCCTCGACTTTCTGACCAACAGACCACAATCAGTAAGAATGAACAACAACAATATCCTCCACAATAGTCCTCAATACCGGGGCCCCGGAAGGCTGCGTACTTAGCCCCCTACTCTACTCCCTGTACACACATGACTGCGTGGCAAAATTTGGTTCCAACTCCATCTACAAGTTTGCTGACGATACGACCATAGTGGGCCAGATCTCGAATAACGACGAGTTAGAATACAGGAGGTAGATAGAGAAACTAGTGGAGTGATGAAGCGACAACAATCTCTCCCTCAATGCCAGCAAAACTAAAGATCTGGGGCGGTATTCTCCGCTCCCGATAAAAATCGGGATGGCCGTCGTGAAATCGGCCGAGCTTCACGACGGCCTCAGGGCCTGCTCCCCGCACCTAATTCACCCCCACCTGGGGGGCTAGGAGCGGGAGCGGGCCCCCGTCGTTCCCAGCCGCGACCTTGTCGCGCCAAAATGACGCGGAAACGGCGCATGTGCGGGTTGCTGGTTCCAACCTGCGCATGCGCGGATGACATCAGCGCGCAGACGGCATGAACCCGCGCATGCGTGGTGCCATCTTTCTCCACCGCCGCCCGGCAAGACGTGGCGGCTTGATCTTGCCGGGCGGCGGAGGGGAAAAACTGCATCCGTTTTGGACGCTGGCCCGACGATCGGTGGGCACCGATCGTGGGCCTGTCCCCTCCGGAGCACAGTCGCGGTGCTCCCGTCCCAATCGGGCCCCTAGATGCCCCAAACGGGCATCTGGCACCCGTTTCACGAATGCAGCGACCAGGTGTGGCTGCTGCCGTGGTGAAACGGGCGTGAAGGGCCGGCTGCTCGGCCCATCGGGCTTGGAGCATCGCCGTTCGCCGTGAAAAACGGCAAGCGCCGATTTTTCCGAGCGGTGGGGAGAATCGCTGGGGGCGCCAGGGGGACGTAAAAAATGTCGGGAGGCCTCCCATGATTCTCCCACGCCACGCAAAGTACTGTACACACCCCTGTCAGCATCAACGGGGCCGAGGTGGAGATGGTTAGCAGTTTCAAATTCCTAGGGGTGCACATCTCCAAAAATCTGTCCTGGTCCACCCACGTCGACGCTACCACCAAGAAAGCACAACAGCGCCTATACTTCCTCAGGAAACTAAGGAAATTTGGCATGGCCACATTAGCCCTTACCAACTTTTACAGATGCACCATACAAAGCATCCTATCTTGCTGCATTACAGCCTGGTATGGCAACTGCTCGGCCCAGGACTGCAAGAAACTTCAGAGAGACGTGAACACCTCCCAGTCCATCACACGAACCTGCCTCCCATCCATTGACTCCATCTACACCTCCCGCTGCCTGGGGAAAGCGGGCAGCATAATCAAAGACTCCTCCCACCCGACTTCCTCACACTTCCAACTTCTTCCATCGGCTACGAGATGCAGAAGTCTGAGAACACGTACAAACAGACTCAAAAACAGTTTCTTCCCCACTGTTACCAGACTCCTAAATAACCCTCTTATAGACTGACCTCATTAACACTACACCCCTGTATGCTTCATCCGACTCCAGTGCTTATGTCGTTACATTGTATACCTTGTGTTGCCCTATTATGCATTTTCTTTTATTCCCTTTTCTTCCCATGTATTTAATGATCTGTTGAGCTGCTCGCAGAAAAATACTTTTCACTGTACCTCGGTACACGTGACAAGAAGCAAATCCAATCCAATTGGAAAAAATTAATTGGGTACTCTAATTTGATACAAAAAAAACACTGTCTTTTGCAATGACATGTTGGACTGCATCATCATGGAGGAAGGGCAGTTGTGGCATTTTGCCGTCCCATTAATTGTTTAATTGCCTACCACCACTCATGGCTGCATGTGCTACGAGTGCAAAATGCTGATCTGATCCGTTGGTTATTGAATTGGTTATTTTTGTTTCTATCCAGGTAAAAACAGTCAGTCTCCACCAGTGTTCCATTACACATTTACACCATGTCTCTCTCTAGTATGGGAACAGAATGAAATACAAATTATCTGTTTCTGTCTGGGTAAACACAGTTAAATCTCCTCCAATGTTCCATTATACATATACTCCATGTTTTTCCCTCGTATGGGTACAGAATGAAACACAAATTATCTGCTTTTAGAACACTATAGTATATGTACAATTTTCTCTTTAGAAGTTACATTTATTGATATTTTATGATTGGCCACAGTATAAAATATCAAATACAAAAAAACCTACATTCATAGAGTGGCACCATAGCAAAGTGGGTAGCACTGTTGCTTCACAGCGCCAGAGTGCCAGGTTCGATCCCCACTTGGGTCACTGACTGTGCAGAGTCTGCACGTTCTCCCTAAGTCTGTGTGGGTTTCCTCACACAAGTCACGAAAGATGTGCTTGTTAGGTGAGTTGGACAGTTTGAATTCTCCCTCTGTGTACCCGAACAGGCGCCGGAGTGTGGTGACTAGGGGATTTTCACTGTAATGTCATTGCAGTTCATTGCATTCATAAGCCTACTTGTGACAATAATAAATATTATTATGAGTATTATTATTATCTCCATTAAGTTAAACTATGCATTTGATTATTTTGCTTTCTCGGCATTCTGTGTTTTCCATTTCATTTTCCATTCCAATTCCTCCACAATTTATAATTTACCACTAAATTAGATAAGGACTGGATTCTCTGCTGTCGAGATTCTCCATTGCACTGGCAGCCTGGGGATTTCCAAAGCATGGGGCTGCCCACAATGGGAAACCCCTTGGCCGGCTGGCGAGATGGAAGATCCTGGGCAAGATTTCATGTTGTAAGTTCCTCCTTATCAGGAATGAACTGAACCTCCACATGTTCATTTCATACTGGGATCTTACAAGCTTCTGGCATAAGAGACTTACATTTCAACAGCCTCGGCTCAATTTAATACCCTGGTCCAATAGATGATGAGCTCATGTATAACTCACTGTATTACCCACTCTATGCTTTTAACTTTTACCAATCCCATAGCACCTGATAATTTAAGAGGAAATTCAAACTTCCAGTGTTTAAAAGGATTACATGACAAGATCTCAAGTTTTAAGCCTTTCATTGCATCAAAAAAACTAAAAGCAGCATTGATTAAACATCTCTCTCTTACTCTCTCTCAGATTATTGCAGATTGATTTTGTCTGTGAGGTTCAGTGACTTATTCAGAAAACTTGCAAACTGATTCTGCAACAACCTCCTTTTAACCTGTCCCTTCATGGTCCATCTCCATGGTAATGTGAACCATGCGAGCCTTGCATCCAGGTAGCAATGTTAGTAAGCTATCTTAAGCAACCCAACTCTATTGTATCTCGAAATTAAATATACAGCTTAAAGTGTAAATTACCTTTAGTGTCCAAAAGGGTTAGGCGGGGTTGCTGGGTTATGGTGATAGGGTAGAGGTGTGGGCTGAGGGAGGGTGCTCTTTCCAGGGGCCGGTGCAGACTCAATGGGCCGAGTGGCCTCCTAGTGCACTGTAAATTCCATGATTCTGTAACTATTTACAAAACCTGACATCATTAATACCATCTTCTTCCCAGTAGAACAACCTGCAGCCCCCTTTAGGCATCAAGCCACTCAGACTTGTCAGCAGAATTCATAGAAGGTCATTCCCCCATCTTACCCAAAACGCTTTTGTATTTGTAATGTTTTCACTTATGATCTTTTTGGTATAATGGTTGGAATTTTCCGGGTGTTGGGATTCGTTGTTCCCATTGGCAGTGCACCCCTGCCTATGGGTTTCCCAGTGGCGTGGGGTGACTTCAATGGGAAATCGCATTGACAAGTGGCAGGATAGAGAATCCTACTGCCAGCGAATGGCACGCTGCCGAGAAACACATGGCCGGGGGACCAGAGAATCCAGCCCAATGTTCTTTACAACTTTTGACCCACATGTCTTTTTTATTTATTTATTTATTTTAAATTTAGAGTACCCAATTATTTTTTCCAATTAAGGGGCAATTTAGCGTGGCCAATCCACCTATCCCGCACATCTTTTGGGTTGTGGGGCAAAACCCACGCAGACACGGGGAGAATGTGCAAACTCCACACGGACAGTGACCCAGGGCCGGGATTCGAACCCGGGTCCTCAGCGCCGTAGGCAGCAATGCTAACCACTGTGCCATCGTGCTGCCTTACATGTCTTTTTTATGACAATTGACAATGATTTCATGGTTATCATTAAACTTCTAATTCCAGATTTTTATTGAATTCAAATTTCACCATCAGCCAAGTCCACAGAGCATTACGCTGGGTCTTTCGATTACTCCACAAAACCACTACGCCACTGCCCCTCCCCTACAATAACTAATGAAAGAATAGACGTTTTTCTGAATCAAAAGTTCTTTGGCAATGCAGAGGCACAGGTGAGATGCACACATTATCACATATCCAGTTGCTTTTCAGATGTAAATCATATGATACAGAAGGATTTCAACTTGACACCATATTAGTGCTTTCACGATAAAATAAGCTGTTTTCCAAGTGCTCTTCCAGTTATCTCTGTTTTCGGTATGTGTCAGTCACCTCCAAAACAGTTGCCATCTGGCCTGACACCCTGGGAACATTGTTCTCTGGGAGCAGCTTTTCTCCTGGTTACCTGTTATCTATACAATTCTCAAGTTGCTGTCCTTTGTTTTTGTTTATTGAAAACCCTAATCCTCGTTAAATATATTACAGCCTCCTCTGACTTTTCAAAGGATTAGTGTTACTCCTTTGTCGTTCACTAACAGATGAACCAGGTTTAATAGCGTAAACTATTAAAGACCTTTTACCGTTGAATGATTTTACTTAAAGAAAACAAAATAAATGGTATTTTCTTTCATCACAATTATGAACCATTGAGCTCAAAATTTGTCTTCGGTAGCAATGCAAAATTGGCAAAAGTAAATGTTCTTATTTACTGGCGTGAAAATTTTGGCTGTCGATATATCATTTCCCATTTTGTGATACCCCCCACCCGGCCAATAATACTCCCAATGGTTGTTAGCTAACTACATGGCTTGTAAATGATTTGGCTTTCGTCACAGCCTGCTAAGTTATTGTCGGTAAAATTATTTGAGAGATGAGTCTATTCCTATTCTTCTCACTTCCAATACCTTGAGACAGTGAGTCACAGAAAATATTATCTTCATGCTTCAAACAATGCAGTATCATAACTTATAAAAATGAGCAGTAGCTCAAATTATAATCAAACAATTGCCGACAATTCCAATTTGAGCTTAATTTAAGTTAGCATTTTTTCTAATTAAATAGTAAACTTGACCTCAAGCCTTTCCCATTCATGACTATATCAACAATTTAGAAATAGATTTTCCTATTCGGTCTTGGAGTTTCAGTATCTCTGGCAAGACCAGCATTTATTGTCCATTCTAAATACATCTTCAGCAGATACAGTCCAAGTGGAATACATACACCCACATTGTTGTCAGGGAAACCAAGATTTTTGACATAGCAAAGTCAAGTGAAAGGATGGGAATATATTTCCAAGTCAGGATGATCCGTGACTTACAGATGTTGGGAGTTCCCATGCAACCTGTTGCACATGTTCTTCTCGGTGATAGAGGTCACAGGTTAGGAAGGTGCTTTTGAGTTGCTGCAGTGCATTTTGTAGATGGTACACACTACTGTCACTGTGCGCCAGTGGTGGAGGGATCGAATGCTTAAGGTGGTTGATGAGGTGCCAATCAAGAAGCCTGGTGCTAATCTTGAGAGTTGTTAGAGCTACATTCATCCAGGCAAGTGGAGAATACTCCATCACACTCCTGACTTGTGCCATACAGATGGTTGACAGGCTTTGGAGAGTCAGGAGATCAGTTAGTTGTCACGGTATTCCCTTTCTTTGGCCTATGCTTTGTAGCTACAGTATTTATGTGGCTGGTCCAGTTAAATGTCGGGTCAATGGCAACCCCCAGGATGTTAATTGGAGGAGGTAAAGTGATAACAATGCCATTGAATGTCAAAGGGAAATGGTTAGGTCTTGCCATCTATTTATCTAATTGGGTATTTAATCACATTTGCTGGCTATAGAGGTGCTAATTGATTCATTTTTGTTTTCTCAGGCATATTTGTCTCCTTCATCTTCATACGTATCTTCTTTTGTGGGAGATATTAGTGGCTTTTCCCACATCATACCGCTCTTCTAGCACAGGCTCTCAGAAAATCAATTGATTACAGAATTACACAAATGTTAGAGCGCAAGAGGTGGTCATTTGGCCCAGTCTCTACAAATCAGCAATTCACTTTATTGCTCTCCTGCTTTTTCCCAATAATTCTGCACAACCTTTTTTAAAAATATAACTCTAATCCCCTTTTGAATGCTTGAATGGGACTTGCCTCCATCACATGCAGACAGTGCATTCCATTCATTAGCCACTCGTTGCATGTAAAAGTTTTTCCTCATGTCTCTTTTGCTTCTTTTCCCAATTACTTTCAATCTGTGCCCTATCATTCTCGATCCTATCTAGCATTTGTGAACCTGACCTCCCCTAGTCTGCTGGCATGCAGACCCTTAAAAAGGAATTTTAAAGGAGAAAATACTTTAATTTATATACATGTGTTCGCAATATCATCTGGACTGGGTCAAACAACTTTAGCTAGGTTTGTTACTCCCTAAAATTACATGGCTGGAAATGTAATTCATGTTAATTTATAGTATTTGTAAGGGGGGAAATAAAGGTAAGCTATAAGACTTAACCAGTATCAGAGTAGCTTCAAAGGAAATATTAAACAAAATCTTCTTCCCTTTGAATTTAACATTTTAACAGTCTGTATTTTGTTTACTGCACTGTGTTAACAGTTAATACAAGCACCACACAATAACTAATAACTTCCGATTGACACTCAATGCTCATGGAAAATGCCAGGGCTATATATTTTTTTAGTATTCACTTGGACAGTGTGACAAACGAAAAGAGCATTCACTTTGATGTGACGTTACTATGGCAATTGCTGTGTATACCTATACTCCATCCTCAGGTTTGAAATGGGTGGCTCTTTATGAATTGCCAATATTTAACTTGATGCTGTGCAGTGAGAAAACATTCAGCAGCATCAATACACTATAAGAGTAATAACTTGACCACATTGATGCATTATACTCTTTTCAGCCATCTTCAGAACAATTGCAAATTCAACAAAAATGCACAAAGGACCTGCTATCTTCAAAGTGAAGTCACATTCAGCAAAATCCAATTTTCCTTGACTGATTCAAAAATAATTTTACTATTGCAAATGTTAGAAATACTTATGGAAGTGTATAAATCAACCAATATGATGCTTTGACTGTTTCACAATGTTCGCCAAAAGGATCGTTTAAAAACAAATCTAAACAGTTTCTATCTTACCACAATGTGCCATTGCAGTATGTATTTTAAATCTGGGTTTATTAATCTTATGACAACTGCAGTGTGACTACCTTGCTCGGGCAGCAGAGAAGAGGTGTAAATGTTTCACCAACCAGGAAAGGTAGAGCTAAGTGCAGCTAGCAGCTTCCAGTGGGGTGAGAAAAATGCCACACTACACCAGTAATAATAAATCTTCTCTGTAGTATCTGCAGAAAACAAAATAAAATGGACTTGCCCAATTTTCATTCTAGATTGATATAACTGGGTCAAATATTTGTAACATTTTATTCCTTAGATTCTACCGGAGGAATTTTCCCTGACCTGTCACTGAAAACCTGATGTTGAAGATGTAATTGATTTCATAGATTTTCACCAAAAAGGGAATAATGCTCAGCAATTACTTTGCTTACAAAACATTAAAATTTAGCTGGAACTTTTCAAACTTCTGCATTAGTAGATTGACTTATTATAGCCCTTTATCTGGCACACTCATTCCTTACGGCGAGCGAATTCTGGATAAGAGTGCTCCCAAATTGGATACGTTTTACTCAGACACATTGTTAGCAACCCCAACAGAACGGCACTGGCTGAAATTAAATCACTTCTGATTTCAAAAAACGTGCAACTCCACTGTATGACGAGCCCCGTCTGACAGCACACGGAGGATATAGGTAACGTCAAACACGGCACAATGTATCGCTGTCGTATTGGGCATCAGACCATAGTTACTTACATTGTAGCAGCAGCACTGCCAGAAACATGATGAAACTCCCCCTCACTGCTCCCCGAAGCTCTTCACTGGAAAGTATCTCACCAGCCCTCATTCACACAATTAAATCAAAACGCAATAATATTCGGCAGCAACATCGTAAACAAGGTTCCATGGAGAAGGCAGACCAGAAAATAACACGCGACTGCCTTTCCGGTGAACTGGACCTGTTAGGCAGACTAGCCACTTAGGAAAGCATTAAATAAAACACACGTTATTTACTTCATCAATATTTTATTCCCAGCTTTTCTGATGACAATGATCAGGTTACATTATATTGGCCCTGAAGTAAAATACCTGTGCTGAAGGGTCGGCGTGCCTTCTGTGAACAATATAACCGGTAACGCATTTCACTTGCCCCTCAAGAACTTCCACAGCCATCCACAACTTTTAATTGTTTTGTTTTGGGGGGGGGGGGGGCAGTTAACGATTAAAAAGTTTTCAACAGCTGGATAGCAGATTTGTCTTTTTTTTAAAAACCACAACTGTCTGAAATAAGTACACATTTAGGAAAACGATTTCTCAAGAAAAAAAAAGCAACAAGCTGCAAGAAAAGTTTCCCTTTAAAAAAAAGGTAGAAAAGTCTGCAAAACACTTTTGTTGTTGTTGACAACGAAAACTTGCTTCATTCATGTCGTGCTTTTTGGCAGCTTGTCACTTCAGCTCGACCAAGCGAAGCACACAGATTGTGTCAATACCGGTATGGAAAAATACACCAATAAAGCTTTGCAAATAGAATGAGCACAACAGGAGAGCGTTTCTCTCTTTTTAAAAGAAAAAATCTACGGCTATGCATGCGTGTTAAAAAATATTTTCTTTTGGCTGGCAACAGTAACAAAAAAATAGACAAAATACACACAGTTCCTTTTGCCAATGCCGTCACTGACTTACCACTATACCAGCATGCAAGAACTTACTCTGCAAAATAGAATTTATAAACCATGCTTCGTAGGCTCAATTTCTTTGCATTTTTTTTAATTTAAAAAAAAAGTAGTTAAAAAGGAATGAAAATTACCAAAAAAAATCAATGAAAAAAAATCCAGATAGAAAAAAAAACCTACTCACCGAGCGGGAAAAATTCAAGAGAGAAAAATACTGAAGTTTGTAATATGGCGGTGGAAGAAGTAATGAAGCGCCCTCAGCCTCAGGCAAAGGCACGTGATCCAGAGAGCCTGCTCCCAGCAATGCCCAAAGGATGAGAGAGACACAAATTCTCACCGCCAACTCCCCCCCCACCCCTCCAACCCCCACCTCCCGACCCCACTCACAACCCTCACCCCAAACAGAGATCGGCCCAATGCATCTGCCTCAGAACCCACAGTCTGGTCACAGCTCTTCAGGTTAGCCCCGGCCTCTCCCTCACACTAAGCGGCCGCGATCGGCGCGCGTCCCTGAGAAAGCGAGCTGCGCATCCCTCCAACTCACATGGTGCAGTCCGCACTGGGTAGTCGGGGGACGGTGTGGGGGTATGGGAGGAAGGGGGTGGGGAGATTGCCAGCCTGTTATCCAGGGAAGCAGTGGGTTAATGGAAGGAAAGGGGGGTGGTGGGGGGGGGGGGGGGGGGAGAGCGATTCTCAGAGACTGGTCGATGCTGACACTCTACCGGCGACAGTCAACCCCGATGGACGGTCCAGCCGGAGGTTTTCTTACTCTGAGTTCAGAGCGTTATAAATCTGTCACACACCTATTATTTTCTCTCTCGGAGATGTTTTAGTTGCGAGCGGCATATTTACTTATTAGCTCGGCTTTAATCTGAAATATTCACCGCCAGGTTCCACCTCCGGCGTGGGAACAATCGGTTGTGTGATCGCTGTGTGATGGGCAGTGCGGCGGAGGCACGGGAGGCAAGTGGTGGCATATCTCCGGCTGCTGGTGCGAGCGGTGTGTGCACGGATTTAAAACATTCTCCACTGCCTTGTGTTTTGGTCTTTTTAATCGGATGTTTTTAAGTTAAATGCAGTGCATTCTACCCCCTGCCACCCACCTTATTGCAAATTTCCGGGGGTTGAGAACCAGCACCTGATATGTACGGCAACAGAAACACACGTCAAAAAAAAAATCAACATTGTGGGCATTAATATTGATGAATAATTCTGGGCAGCTTCCACTGTAAATCAGGGAAAACTTTCAAAGTCCCCGATTTAACTGTTTTGTAACAAGAATATACAACTGAGACTATTAAAAAATTGACTTGCTCAGACCTACCTTTGAAACGGCATGGTAATTGTATCGTACACAGCAGCACATACATGCGTAATTTCAAATAATATGAAAGTATCATACAGGAGGTTAGAATAGCACCGATTTCATCAGTTTCCCAACACCGTCTTGTGAAAAACAACGAATTAATTAGATTCCGGACATGGCAGCAACAACCAGATTGCTCACCATCTTTCCTCTCTAACAGATGCACATCTATCTAAATTCAGACTTTGACACACACAATCTCAGCTTAAATATTATTAAGAATGTTTGATACAGATTGATACATATGCATAAACCGATCAGGTCAGGCATAATCTTCCCCGATCTTTTAATGTGCTCCCATCTTTGGTGCATTTCCTACTTTCTCCACATCCATTCACTTTTGGACGGTTGGTCATAAAGTGCTCAACTGAACTATTCTCGGTGTACTTTAATCGCGGAGACGAACATTAAATAAAAGTTGCTTTACTGTTTGTAAGTATTCTGATCACGGAAACGGAGAAAAGTACTGTTTATGTAGCTTTATGACTGGAGAGACTGCGTTAAAACATTAACACTTACGAAAGTACTGTCAACCAATTAGTATTGATTTTGTTGCTTACGTCTGTTTCATAGAGGAGTCGATCTCCCGTTGCACAACACAGACAAATTAAAACCTAGAACAGTCTTTAGGTGGAGGGAATCAGGGCAATGATAATTGGACCTGGTGCAAAGACCTAATTGAATCCTCCTTTTAAAGTTTCCAATATGAATTCTAATGTCCACATTTGTCATGGGAAAATACCAATTTGTAAATATGCCACAGCAGCGGTGCAGTGGGAAATTTTGAGGTGCAGGAGCTCTGAGCTCTACTATTACGTTGTTTTCCCATGTACTAATACTTTTCCCCAAACGTCAGTAAACTTTTTTTTAAGTGAAAAATGTTGGTGCCTGTAAGCATTTTATTTCCAACCTTGTGTAATTTTGAAACACATCTTTAGTGTAGCTAAAATTTCATTATGCATCAGTTTAGTAGTACATTGGTTAGCACTGTTGCTTCACAGTGCCAGGGTCCCGGGTTTGATTCTCACTTGTGTCACTGTCTTTGCAAAGCCTGCCCGTTCTCTCCGTGTCACGTCCAGGTGTTCCGCTTTCCTCCCATAGGTCCCAAAATATGTGCTTGTTAGATGAATTGGACATTCTGAATTCTCCCTCAGTGCACCCGAACAGGTGGAGTGTGGCGACGAGGGGATTTTCACAGTAACTTCATTGCAGTGTTAATGTAAGCCTACTTGTGACACTAATAAAGAATATTATTATTAATTATTTCACTCAATCCTATTAAAAGCAAGAATTACTGAAAACTTTGCTTCTGACTGGGGGATGCTATATGCTTTTTCTCGATATATATTTATAATCTAGACCTGGCTGTACAGGGCACAGTTTCAAAAATTGAGGATGATGTAAGGCTTGGAAGTATTGTGAACTATGAGGAGGACAGTGGGACACTTCAAGAGGATATAGAGATGAAATGGACAGATATGTGGTAGATGAAATTTAATTCAGAGAAATGTGGAGTGATACATTTTGGTCAGAAGAAGGAGAGGTGACATAAAATAAAAGATATACTTCCAAAGGAGCAGGGGAACGTGGGTGTATATATGCGTAAATCATTCAATATGGCCAGACAGGTTGAGAAAGCAGGTGATGCATTATACTGAATACTGTGTTTTATACATAGGGGCACAGGGCACTAAAGCAAGTAAATGATGAACCTTAATAAAACACACGCTCAGCCTCAACAGAAAGGATGTGAAGATTTTAGAAAGGATGCAGAAAAGATTTACAAGAATGGTTCTAAGGATGAGATTAGATTGGCTGTTGATAGAATCATAGAATTTACAGTGCAGAAGAAAGCCACTCAGCCCATCGAGTCTGTACTGGCCCTTGGAAAGAGCACCACACCCAAGCCCACATCTCCACCCTAACCCAGTAGCCCCACCTAAACTTTTTTATTTGGAATCTAAGGGCAATTTAGCATGGCCAATCCACCGAACCTGCACGTCTTTGGACTGTGGGAGGAAACCGGAACACCCGGAGGAAACCCACGCAGACACAGGGAGAACATGCAGACTCTGCACAGACAGTGACCTAAGCCGGGAATCAAACATGGGACTCTTGCAGCTGTGAAGCAACAGTTCTAACCACTGTGCTACCATGCCACCCACTCCTTGGAGAAGAGAAGGTTGAGAAGACATTTGTTAGATGCACTCAATATCATGAGGGGGTCCCGAGAGTGTAAATGGGAAGAAACTGTTTCCATCAGCAGAAGGCTGAGAACCCTAAGGTAATTAACAAAAGAATCAGAGGCGACATGAAGAAAAACCTCTTTATTCAACAAGTGGTTTGGATTGGGAATTTACTGCCTGAGAGTGTGATGGAAAGATTTAATTGTGGTTTTCAGAAGGGAACATGGAAAACTATCTGACTAGAAAATATTTTACTGGACTACAGAGAAAAAGTTGGGCAGTGGGCTGAGTTAAGTTGTTGTTGCAGAGAACTGGCACAAAACAATGTGCTGACGACCTCCTCCTAGTGTATGATTCTGGTATAGATACATTCAAGGAGGTTCAGTTAATAAACACACGAGGAAGAAAGAAGCTGAAGGCTACCTTGATAGTGTGATCAAGAAGGGTGGGAACATAAACACCTACATCGATGGGCTGGGCCAAATATCTGTTTCGGAGCTGTAAATTCCACGTAAAGCTTCAAGCAGGGAATGCAAACAGTATACTGCATCTCACAGCCTCAGACCATCACAACCAAGGAGGTAATGTGAATAACTCGCTCTTGCAACCCCCCAACCAACACCTCCCCCCATTCTCTCTCCCTCCCCCCACAAAAACCCTCCCTCATATTCTCTCACCCCACATTCTCTCTCCCCCACACTTTCTCCCCATACACTCTCCCCACCCCTCATACTTCCTCTCCCACCCCTCCCACACTCAATCTCTCCCACCCCCTCTCTCTTCCCCACCCTTCACAGTCTCTCACCCCCCCCCCCACATTCTTCCCCCCCCCCCCCCCCCATCCCCCAGAATCTTTCTCACACAGTCTCCAGTCACTCAATTGCACAGACACCAGTGAGCTTCACTCCTCCAGCTGCCTCGCCTGGGCCCCTCTGCTGCAGCTGCCTCACCTGGGCCTCAAAATGATGCTCTGGATGTCTTGCCTGGGCCCTGTACCACAGCTCCAACTACCTCACGTGGGCCCCATACTGCTACTCCAGCTTTCTCATGCGCCAGGCCCAGAAATCTACCTTCAGTACTTACCTTCCCTCTTTGCTGCTCATCCAATCACAGGTTGGTTTCTCTCTGATTTGGTGCCGATAGGCTCACTAGGGAGCCCATCAGCAGCAAATATAGAGAGGAATTAGTCTGTAATTAGATCTGTGCTGCTTTGCAATGGGTTTGGTGGGCCACATTGAATTTACAAGTCTCCTTGAAATCGAAGCTGCTGGAGTGGTATTCTGGTGTGCTCTGGCAGCGCTACACCACTGTCACAGTATAATTACACCTTTCTGCCATGGAGTCAATGCAATGCCTCAGCTGGTGGGACAAAGTAATTACAGTTTGACAAGTTTACACAAGCACTTTTGCATTAATATTTCTGACACAGGCATGTATAATGGAAAAACATTGGCAAAACGTGTTTGCAGATCTAAAGTTTTTGAATTTTTATGTAGAAATATTTTAATGCCAAAAATCTGCATACTGCATATGCTTCATCTTTAATCTTACTTTATAATTTATAATTAAGCAAATGAGATACATGTCATATCAACTGTATTGGACTGCTGTGCATTGAAATGCAATGGTGCAGCTTCAGTGTGGAATACATTTTATTTTCAGTTGCATGAAATACTTCAGAAAAGTAGTAAATACAGATTGCGATGATAAAGCAAACGCTGATGAGCATGTATCCAAGAGTAGTTTTCTGTTTTTACATGGAATGGTGTTCATGGGAAAAACTTGTGTATATTATTCTTATGGGCACCTTTTTCTGTTCAGCTTATTCAACAGATCAGCACTATAGGCAGCTATGGTAGTACAGTAGGTAGCACTGTTGCCTCACAGCACCAGGGTCCAAAATTCAATTCCCAGCTTGGGTCACTGTCTGTGCGGAGTCTGCACGTTCTCCCTGTGTCTGCGTGGGTTTCCTCCGGGTGCACTGGTTTCCTCCCACAAGTCCCGAAAGACGTGCTTGTTAGGAGAATTGGACATTCTGAATTCTCCCTCTGTGTAACCGAGTAACTTAATTGCAGTGTTAATGTAAGCCTACTTGTGACAATAAAGATTATCATTATAATTTAGAGATGTACATATTTCTTACAAATAGTCTCTTTTGCCATTCATATATCTGCACTGGAGGAGGTGGGGATCTGGGGATGTGGAGTTATTATTCTGGAAAACATTACAATTTTTCTCTGAAAATAGGTAAATCTTGGTTCCTTTTAGACATTCTATATTTCACTACGGATCCATTTTTAATCATAAAAAACAAAGTAATTTGAGTTTATTCCTTTTCAATTCACCAATCAGATCATAATTTTTCCAAGCGTACTTGAACACATACTCTCTACTTCACTTTTCCTATAACTCCCCCAGTTCACAGAGATATTCACTCCCTTTTTTTCTTTACAGCACAGAGGAGATACCTCTTCAAACAACTCTTACCTCCCAATATGTAAAAAATACCACTTAATAATCTTTTCACCACTGATCGCAGCTGCAGTTCCCAACTCTTATGGGAACCCTGACTCTAGGAGTGGATAAGGGCAGCACGGTAGCATAGTGGTTAGCACAGTTGCTTCACAGCTCCAGGGTCCCAGGTTTGATTCTGGCTTGGGTCACTGTCTGTGCGGAGGTCTGCACGTTCTCCCCATGTATGCATGGGTTTCCTCCGGGTACTCCGGTTTCCTCCCACAGTCCAAAGATGTGCAGGTTAGGTGGATTGGCCATGCTAAATTGCCCTTAGTGTCCAAAAACGTTAAGTGGGGGTTACAGGGTTCCTGGGATAGAGTAGATATGTGGGCTTGAGTAGGGTGCTCTTTGTAAGGGCCGGTGCAGACTCGATGGGCTGAATGGCCTTCTTCTGCACTGTAAATTCTATGATTCTATGACTCTGTGTTATGAGGGGGATTTTCTGCCTCTTGTTACTCAAGATTCAGTCCAGGAGGCTGTTTCCAAATAGAAAATTCAGCACGAAGGATAAATTCCAGTCAAGACCAGTAGTAAGAAGATTACCTAAGACGGCAGCAGCAACAGATTTCTGAGGGCAGTATCTAATCCTGGGACAGGGATCAACTGGATCAAGAGCTCAACAATTTTCACCTCAGGGAATTTTATCCAATGAATTTGCCTGGAAATGTCCCGAATCAAGTCCTTTGTGCCTTTCAAAAACCCAGTCACCAAAAAGTGAGGCACAGAACAATATATTCAGTGTTGTCTCTGATTGTTGTTTTAAAAGGCACTGTAAACAACTTTTGGGATATTGTAATTTTTGCTTTAAATATTAATGAAATTCCTTCCATTAATTCAAATAAAAGGAAGATCAGCCTTTTTTCTTTTGAAGTAAAGCAAATGAGCAGTCAATATTCTGATATTCTCTGTCCCAGGAACATTTTCTTTTTTGATTGGGGGCACCACCACCTTTTCCGAAAGAGTGGTTATCTAAGACTGTCCTCCTTCCCCCCTTTGGAAAGGAACATTTGGTAAAACTGATTTGTGCAACGTTGTAATCTTATTGGGCCCGAGATGAGTTTCCAACCACATATTCACTCCATCACTAAGACTACCTATTTTCACCTCCGTCATATCACCCAAATTTTGCTTCTGCAGACAAACTCATCTGTCGTTGAAACCCTCACTCACAATTTTTTTTATCTCTAGACTTGTCTATTCCACTCTTGGCTGATGTCTCAGATTCTGCCCTCAATGAACTTGATGCCATCCAAAACTCTGTTGCCTGTGTCTTAACTTGCTCCAAGTCCCAATCATCTATCACCCCTCTGCTTGTTGACCATTGATTTCCGTTCAAGTGATGTATTGATTTTAAAATTCCTCCATGGACCCACCCCTCCCTATCTCCTCCTGGCCCACCAACCTCTGAGATATCTGCACTCATTTAGTTCTGGCTCTTGGGAATCCCCGATGCTGTGCCCTCCACCACGATGGCCATGCCTTCAATTGCCTCGGTGCTAAGCTTTGGAATTCCCTCCCTTTATCCCAATATCTGGCTTTTCTCCCTTGAGGCATATTTAAACCTATCTCTTTAACTAAGCTTTTGGTCATCTGATCTAAAATCTCTTTAAGTTTTTTCATGCCGTCTAATTTTGTTTTACAATGCTCCTGTGAAGTGCTCTGAGGTGGTTTATTGTGTTATAGTTGTTATTTAAATATAACAATTTTGTTAATGTAACAAAATTAGTCAGTAAAACTGAAATTTTATTAGATCAACAATAACTGAAACAATATTACCCTTGGCACCTATTTGTCTGTCCTCTTCAAGTTCATAATGAGAGTGTGTGCTGATGATAGGGTAGTTGTTAATAGTGTAATTCCTTCAGAGGGACATCTCAGACAGAGAAATGTTTAAATCAATATAGGACATTTTTTCAGGAAGTTTACAATGGCAATCATTTTCAATTTTAAGGAATGCTGATAGATACAGTGTTTATCAACTTCTTTAAAAATTAATTTAAGAGATGTGGGCATCGCTGGTTAGGGCCGCATTTGCCCATCCCTTGTTCCCCTTGAGAAGTTGGTATTGAGTTGCCTTCTTGAACTGCTGCAGTCCCTGAGGTACACCTGAAGTGCTGTTAAGGAGGGTGTTCCAGGATTTTGACCCAGCGACAGTGAAGGGATGGCTATCCATTTCCAAGTCAGGGCGGTGAGTGACTTGGAGAGAAACCTCCAGATAAGGTTCCCAGGTATCCGCTGCTTTTGTCCTTCCAGATGATAGTGATCGTGGGTTTGGAAGGTGCTGCATAAAGAACCTTGGTGAGTTCCTGTGGTGCATCTTGCAGATGGTACACACGGCTGCCACTGTTCATCGGTGGTGAAGGGATTGCATATTTGTGGAAGGGATAGCAATGAGGTGGGCTGCTTTGGATGGTGTTGAGCTTCTTGGGTGTTGTTGCCTCAACGAAGCAAATGGAGAGTACTCCATTACACTCCTGACTTGTGCCTTGTAGATGGTGGACAGGCTTTGGGGAGTCAGGAGGTGAGTAACTTGCCGTAGGAGTCCTAGCCTTTGACCTGCTCTGCTAGCCACAGTATTAATATGGCTAGTCCAGTTCAATTTCTGATCAATGGTAACCCCAGGATGTTGACTGTGGGAGATTCAGCAATGGTAATGCCATTGAACATCAAGGGGCAATGGTTAAATCCTCTCTTGCAGGAGATCATCATTGTTTGGAACTTCTGTGGTGCAAATGTAACTTGCCACTTGTCAGCCCAAGCCTGGATATTGTCTAGGTCTTGTTACATTTGGACATGGACTGTTTTATTATCTGAGGAGTTGGGAATGGTGCTGAACATTGTGCAGTCATGTGCGAACATCCCCATTTCCAACCTTACTATGGAAGGGAGATCATTGATGAAGCAACTGAAGATGGTGAAGTCTTTGGTAAAAAAACAAGATTCTTAGCTAGTACAAATAAGCCCCCTAGTTAACATAAAAAATATTTCAGGGATTAACTGCCTTAATCGAGAGGGACATCATGGCAGGAGACTCAGATCCATGATCTGCTCCTCCTGAACTGTGTGGGATATGAGGGAAGCTTTCAGGTCCCTAATGACCACGTGTGCAGAAGGTGTGTCCAAATGCAGCTTCCAGCTAACCAGATTTCAGAGCTGGAGCTGCAGGTGGACTCACTGTGGAATATTCGTGACGCTGGATAGCACATTTAGCAAGGTGGTCACATAGCAGATGAGGTTTTCACAAGCAGAAAGGGAATGTGTAACCATCAGAAACAGTAAAAGACTCAGGAAGGTAGTGCAGGAGTCCTCTGTGGTCATTTTCCTAACAAACAGATATACCGCTTTGGATATTATTGGGGGGGGGGGGGGGGGGGGGGGTGGCTTCTTAGGGGAAAGCAGCAGCAGCCAAGTTCACGGCACTGTGGATGATTCTGCTCTCAGATGGTTGTGAAGAAAGTGAGTGGCAGGGCTGTAGTGATAGGGGATTCAATAATTAGGGGTACAGAAAGACGACTCTGTGCCCCAAACGTGAATCAAAGCTGGTATGTTGCCGGCCTGGCGTCAGGGTCCGGGATGTTGCGGAGCAGCTGTAGGGCATTCTGGGGAAGGGAGGTGAACAGCCAGTGGTCATGGGACATATTGTTACCAATGACATAGGTAAACTAAGGGATGAGGACCTGCAAGCTGAGTATAGAAAGTGAGGAGATAAACTAAAATGCAGCATTTCAAATGTAGTAATCTCAGGATTTCTCCCTGATCCACTCCCAAGAAAAAGCAGGAATACGAGGAAAGATCAGATGAATGTGCAGCTGGAGAGATGGTGTAGCCAGGAGGGATTCAGATTCTTGAGGTTCTGGGGAAAGTGGGACCTATACAAACTGGAAGGGTTGCACCCCGGCAGAGCTGGGACCAATGTCCTTGCGAGGGCTTTCTCTAGTTCTGTCAGGGAGTATTTAAACTAGTGTGGCAGGAGGATGGGACCCCAGGAGTGGGATCAGATAGGTCAAATTCAGATCAGGAAAATGGAGGTAGAACATTAGCTAGTGATGTAGAAGAAGAAGTGATAGATTTAGATCTACAGGAGGAGCAAGGTTTAAAAAGTGTCCAGCAAGGAAAGGTGGTGGGGTTAAACTGTTCATACTTCAATTCAAGGAGTATCACAAACAAGATCTGATGCATTCATTGTGGAATCGCTTAGCTATGTTTATTACTTGCTGCCTATACTGTTTGGCACACAAGTAGACCTGTGTTATCACCTCAGTTTTAGGAATGTAGACATTTAAAATGACCACCTGCAAAGGGCTATGGGAATTATGGTCAGTTTGGGACACAGACACAGCCTCTGTGTATTGTGCAAAGAAACCAGACCTGGTAAGAAACTCCCGGTTCATTAAAGATCGATCACCATTGTCCCCAAGACAATAGCATTCGCATTAAGGACCATCAACGATAGCAGACTAACCGGCACAACTCCCCCCCCCCCCCCCCCCCCCTCCTTATTTGGAAAGGCCTACATGCCTGGGACAATGATAGCTAGGACCAGCCCGGCCATCGAGGCATCCAAACCCTAATTGGCTAAGATCGATGAAGGTGATCGAAACCCTACCGGTCCATGAAGAATAAAAAGCCCTGCACACTAGGGATCGGCCTCTTTTGGGACCGGCCTGTGTGCAACTAACTGTAGCAGAACAACCAAGTTCAAGGACCTGTGACCATCCTGAAGGATGAGCCCAGCTGAGGCGAACCCAACAACTTCCAAATCGACCGCGTGGACCCGATAAAGGCCTTATCCCGCACAGCGCCGGTCACTCGAAGTTAAGTAAAGGTCATCTTAGTTGTTAGGAGTAGTTTAGTATGGAGCTGCGTGTATTATTGCATAGAGATACAAGTCTTGTGTTATTAATAAACTGTGTTTTTGAGCTAACATACTGGTTGTGTGGTCATTTTGTCGATATATGAAACAGCTTGTGGTTCACCTGAAGGGTAAAGACAAACGCAACATTTATTGGCGACTGTTGTAGGATCTCGATTAGAAGTGACTCTGTTACTCCGAGGGATCCCACAACTTTGAATTAAATTGGGGAAATAGAATGAACCACAAGAGTAAGTTTCATATCGACCAAATAACCGAATTTCGGAAGTGTGCACTAACCGCATGCGTAACTAACAGGGAAGGGTAAGGTAAACCCGTCAGACTTGCATGCAAATCCAGAGGGATTGTGAACCGGAATATAGCCATAAGCTGTACCCGTTGTTCGATTGATTCCTTGTTCCCCCTGTTCCAAATTAAAAGTAGAAAGAGATGGCAGCGCAGATGATAGAGAAGATGATGAATCCACAGCAGCAACCCGAGGTCGCAGTAGTTGGCAAATCAGAGCAGTGCCCCATCTGGGACGATGTGTTGAAAAAGTATTTAAAGGGGAAAGGATGGCCCCTTTGGTCGAGTTTCTGTGCAAATACCCACAGACCACCTCCACAGGATATCACATAACAACTGTTAGAGACAGAGACCAAAACCCCCACCTGGTGAGAAGGCATGGCAAAATGGAACCCACTCTCAGACTGTCCTCCTGACTGCAGTAATTTATAGTGTAGTCCTCACATTCAAACTCCGTAAATGGAAGGCAAAAGCCTCCCGGCCCCCTATAAACACAGTTTGAGCCCCACTCTTTGGAATCCAATAGAGCTCTGTTAAGAACGTACAACTTATTAAAATAACTGTGATAACCAGTACGGTTATTACCAGTACCAGTACGGCAGCACGGTAGCATGGAGGGCAGCACGGTAGCATGGTGGTTAGCATAAATGCTTCACAGCTCCAGGGTCCCAGGTTCGATTGCCGGCTGGGTCACTGTCTGTGTGGAGTCTGCACATCCTCCCCGTGTGTGCGTGGGTTTCCTCCGGGTGCTCCGGTTTCCTCCCACAGTCCAAAGATGTGCGGGTTAGGTGGATTGGCCATGCTAAATTGCCCGTAGTGTCCTAAAAAAAGTAAGGTTAAGGGGGGGGTTGATGGGTTACGGGTATTGGGTGGATACGTGGGTTTGAGTAGGGTAATCATTGCTCGGCACAACATCGAGGGCCGAAGGGCCTGTTCTGTGCTGTACTGTTCTATTCTATTCTAAACCACTGCTAAATGGACCCTTTGTGCCTCTATACTGGTGAAATAGGATAAGAAGGAAGAATGTGGTGCTGCTGTTCAGGTTTTGTAGGTTTTGTGTTGTTGATAAGTTCTTTATGTAAAAACAGCAGCATGAGTATAGCAAAGATAGTTTAGTTAGCAACCAACTGTTTAGTATGAATTTAAGTTTAATTAATTCATATGACTTTCATTTAGATATAAAATAGCCAGTTGTAGTGAATTGATTTAATGAATGTATGTGATAAGGGATTCGGTAAAATTGTACAATGAAGTCTAGGACAGAATAGAGTAGGACCTGAACTGACTGACCAGTGGCCGGCTTGATAAGGTAGACTACGGGATCAAGACTGTGATCCACCACGCTTCACGTTCAGGATCAAAAGGACGGAATGTAGACATTTAAACTGGCCATTTAAAATGTGTTGGGTAAGCTGGGTCTGCGAGGACTGCGTTTACTGCAGCAGTGAGAGAGACAGGCTTCCAACACTAGAAGAAATGCAACTCTATTTTATTGAACTCTTAACTATCATACATACTTTAACTGTGGGTTGACACTATGCTGAGTTGACTGGAGACCTGAGGCTAACCTGACCAGACTATCTGACTACCACATGGTGTATGTTTTAGTTGCTGCTCACGGGCTCTGACTGTCTCAGAGGCTGGATCCCCAGAGAACGGGAAAACTAGTGCCCTCTGGCTTTATAGTGGTCGTGTCCTGTCTGGTGATTGGATGCTGTGTTCTGTGTGTTCACTGGTCATCCTGTGTGTCAATCACTGCCTGTCTGTGCACCATCATATACCCGTGTGTATATTATGACATCTCCCCCCATTTTTTAAAACTTAAAAAAAAACAAAAATGTGCAGGTCAATAAATAGTGACTGTGTGTGTACAGGAGCCTGACTATATACAAAGTATGTTAACGTATTTACATGGGAAGGTGTCTAGTGCAGATAGAGGGCAGATAACAAATTAGGAAGAAACAATATGTACAGATGTGTAAACGGACCACAAGGTAATGCAACATTCAGTCCATCAATTCAGTCGATAAATTCAGTCTCTGTGGTGGGCGACGAATTCTGCTTGACCGCCTCAAGGGTGGGTCAGGGGCTGCCTACACTTGAACAAGCAGAACTGCCTCCAATGCAGAGGTCGGTAAAAGGACTGGCAGATCGGTGGCCTCGTGGAAGGGCGCGTTGAGGAACAAGCATGCGAGGCGGGGCATCACATTCAGGTGGCGGGAATGGAAGTAGCCGCAGTGCCCGCCTATTACGCCGAAGAAAGGAGCCATCATGCATGCGAACGAGGAAGGATCTCGGGGCCACTTGCTTAACCACCACAGCTGTGGCAGACCAGCCACCGTCAGGTAACTGAACACGAACTCGGTCAGCAGGGACCAGAACAGGGAGATCTGTGGCGTGGGCGTCGTACGCCAACTTGCATTGGGCCCGAGACTGTTGCATCCTCTGCAGGACCGGAAAATTGTCACGGTCCGGGATGTGGATAGCCGGCACCGTCGTCCGTAGTGTGCGGTTCATTAGCAGCTGTGCTGGGGACAGGCCAGCGGACAAAGGAGTCGCCCTGTAGGCTAACAGCGCCAGGTTAAAATCCGAACCCGAGTCAGCAGCTTTGCACAACAGTCTTTTAACAATGTGAACCCCCTTTTCAGCCTTCCCATTCGACTGGGGGTAGTGGGGGCTTGAAGTAACGTGCGTGAAATTGTACAGCCGGGCAAAATCCATCCTGGCTAAAGAAGCAAGGACCATTGTCAGTCATAACTGTGAGTGGAATGCCATGCCGGGCAAAAGTCTCTTTGCATGCCTTGATGACTGTTGCTGATGTTAGGTCAGTCAGTCTGACCACCTCGGGGTAGTTAGAAAAGTAGTCCACGAGAAGGACATAGTCTCGGCCCTTTGCATGAAAGAGGTCAATACCAACTTTGGACCATGGGGAGGACAACAGTTCATGCGGCTGTAGAGTCTCTTTAGGTTGAGCCGGCTGGAACCTTTGGCACGTTGGGCAATTGAGGACCGTGTTGGCAATATCCTGACTGATGCCTGGCAAATATACTGCCTCTCGGGATCGACGGCGACACTTTTCGACTCCCAGGTGACCCTCGTGGATTTGGCCGAGGACCAGCTCTTGCATGCTCTGTGGGATTACTATTCTGTCCAGCTTCATTAGTATGCCGTCCACTACCGCTAGATCATCCTTTACATTATAAAACTGGGGCACTGCCCCTTTTGCCAACCATCCATGAGATGTCACATGACCCGCTGGAGTAAAGGATTCCTGACCGTCTCCTGACGAATTTGCACGACCCTTTCATCAGTGGCCGGAAGGTTGGATGCACAAAACTTAACCTGAGCGTCTATCTGACAGACAAAGTCCGACTGCTCACACAGCGTGGTGATGAATCTGGAGAGTGCGTCGGCCACAATGAGCTCTTTGCCCGGGGTGTACACCAGGTCGAAATCGTAGCAGCGGCGTTTGAGGAGGATGCGTTGTAGCCGTGGCGTCATATCATTGAGGCCTTTTTGGATGATGTGAACCAATGGCCTGTGGTCCGTCTCGACCTTGAATTTGGGGAGTCCACACACGTAATCATGGAATTTGTCAATCCCTGTGAGGAGGCCCAGGCATTATTTTTCAATCTGAGCGTATCGTTGCTCAGTGGGTGTCATGGCTCTAGAGGCATATACGACTGGAGCCCAGGAGGAGGATTCGTCCCGCTGGAGGAGTACTGCCCAATGCCAGCCTGGCTCGCGTCAGTGGAGATCTTCATCTCCTTGGCGGGGTCGGAAAATGCCAATACCGGGGCCTTGGTGAGTTTCGCCCTGAGCTCATGCCACTCTTGCTCATGAGCGGGGAGCCACTGGAAGTCCGTAGTTTTTTTAACGAGATTGCGGAGAGCTGTGGTGTGTGATGCAAGGTTGGGGATAAACTTCCCAAGGAAGTTGACCATCCCTGGGAAGCAGAGGACCGCCTTCTTGTCCTCACGGCGTTGATCGCCGACACCTTGCCTGCATCTGGCTGTACACCGAACTGCAAAATATGGTCGCCAAGGTACTTTATTTCTGCTTGACCAAACAAGCATTTGGCTCTATTGAGTGGGAGGCCATGCTCGTGGATCCTGTGGAACACTCGCTTGAGGCGATCGATGTGCTCCTGAAGAGTTGTGAACCAGAGAATGATATCATCGACGTACAGCCGCACCCCCTCGATGCCCTCCGTCATTTGCTCCATTTTGCGGTGGAACACCTCCAAGGCGGAGATGATGCCAAAGGGCATCTAGTTGTAACAGTTACGACCGAACGGGGTGTTAAGTGTGCAGAGCTTTTGACTGGACGCATCCAGCTGTATTTGCCAAAATCCCTTGGAGGCAGCCAGCTTTGTGAAAAACTTGGCGTGAGCCATTTCGCTGGTGAGCTCTTCTCGTTTAGCTGTAGGGTCGTGTTCCCTCATAATGTTACGGTTCAAATCTTTGTGGTTGATACAAATGCGAAGTTACCCTGACGGTGTTTTGACACAAACCATGGAGCTAACCCAGTCCATGGGTTCCGTGACCTTACCCAGTCCATGGGTTCCGTGACCTTAGAAATGACGCCCTGGTCCTGGAGGTCTTGCAGCTGTTGCTTCTGCGGTCCTTAAGGGGTGCCGGCACCCAATGCGGTGCATGAACCACAGTTGTGGCATTCGGTTTCAGCAGTATCTTGTATCGGTAAGGGAGTGTGCCCCATACCTTCAAAGACGCTGTGGTAATGTGCTATGATGTCATCTAATTGGGCTTGGAAGTTGACATCTGGTGAGGCCGTTGCCTCTGCGGACGACATGGTGTGAACCCGCTGCATAAGATTCAGGAGTTTGCAGGGCTGAGCACCGAGCAGGGAAGCTCTGTTGGTTCCAACAATTTCAAACACAGGGTTGCTTTTGAAGAACGATGGGATACTGCAAGCTGGCATGAGCCACTGGCAGCAATGTCATTGTCATTGTAGTCGGGGATCTGGCAGGCCGGTGGAAGAATGCTTGGTTTGACGCGGATGGTGTTGAGGTCAGACTTGGAAATGAGGTTTGCTGAAGCGCCGGTGTCCAGCCTGAAGCGTATGTGAGCCTTGTTGACCGTAAGGGTGGCACACCACTCATGTCTGGATCAATGCTCATCACTGAGAGTTGTTTCACCTTCTTCGCTGAAAACATTGTATGCTTGGTGATGATGCCCACCCCGAATGGGGATGTGAGGCCCTCGGTGTCGGGATCTGGAACCATGTCGGAGTCGGAGTCTGCGACGGGTTGCTGTACTGACCGGACGTTCCTGCGCTGCGGCTGGGATCACTGTGTGTTGGGCAGTTGAGCAGATCTGTACAGGACTGCGTAGTGGCCAAGCTTGCCACACTGGGGACAGCGTCGAGATTTTGAGGGACATTGCCGCTTTAAATGGGCGGAGCCACAGTTGTTGCACGTCATGGTGCCGACGTCAGGACGCTCCATACGCCGCCGCGCATGCGCGGTGCGGTCGAACGATGTGCGCACCTGCGCGGTTCGGTTGTTGGCCTCGCCGTCCCCTTGGTCGTGGCGTGCATGCGCAGGAGCCCGGGAAAAACGAGCAAAATGGCCGCCCTCATCCAGACTCAGGCCCTGGAGCTGTTTTACGGCCTGCACCCGCTCTGCATCGTGGGGCCCTTGCTGTGCCATCTCCGCCGCCTTGATATGGGAGTACCAGTTGTTAGCGTGCTCATGGAGGACGCAGGTCTCAATGGCGATGGTGAGGGTGAGCTGCTTAACTTGAAGGAGCTGCTGGTGAAGGGGATCAGAGTGGACCCCGAAAAAGATCTGGTCGCGGATCATGGAGTCGGAAGTGGAGCCATAGTTGCAGGACTGCGCGAGGATACGGAGATGGGTTATGAAGGACTGAAAAGGTTCACCCTTACCATGAAGCCTCTGCTGGAACACATAGCGTTCAAAGCTCTCGTTGATTTCGATGTCACAGTGGCTGTCGAACTTCAGCAGGACTGTTTTAAACTTTGTCTTGTCCTCGCCTTCAGCAAAGGTGAGGGAGTTAAAGATATGGATAGCGTGGTCCCCGGCTGTAGAGAGGAAGAGAGCGACCTTCCTGGCATCCGATGCGGCTTGAAGGTAGGTGGCTTCAAGATACAGCTGGATCTTCTGCTTGAACATCTTCCAGTTGGCACCAAGGTTGCAGGCGATGCGGAGCGGCGGGGGAGGGCTTACGCTGTCCATGTTACCGGATGGCTGATCGCTGGTCAAAGGCAGATTATCTCAAGGTAGGTCCGTCAAACACGAGCATAACTCACTGGTACCATGATGTGTTGGGTAAGCTGGGTCTGTGAGGACTGTGTTTACTGCATGATGTGCTATCAATTGCACTTAAAGACTCGAATCGGTACAAGAGAGGCTTTATTACCGTGAGATGTTTATCCTTCGACTGCAGCTGGTAGAATGGCAGCTCAGGAGAACTCATACATAATTATACTGCTCCCTGTGGGCGGAGCTAGCCGGCAGGTGCTACCGACAAACCTGTAATACAGGTACTGCTGTACATCCCCTAATATAGGCACACACATAATTACAGTGGTGGATCACCACACTGCAGCAATGAGAGAGACAGGCTTCCAACACTTGAAGAAATGCAACTCGATTTTATTGAACTCTTAAATATCATACATAGTTTAACTGTAGGTTGACACTATGCTGACTTGACTGGAGACCTGGGGGTAACCTGACCAGACTATCTTACTGCCACATGGTGTATGTTTTAGTTGCTGCTCACGATCTCTGACTGTCTCAGAGGCTGCATCCCAAGAGAGCGGGAAAGCTAGTGCCCTATAGCTTTATAGTGGTCGTGTCCTGTCTGGTGATTGGCTGCTGTGTTCTGTGTGTTCACTGGTCATCCTGTGTGTCAATCACTGCCTGTCTGTGCACCATCATATACCTGTGTGTATATTATGACAGCCACCTGCAAAGGGCTATGGGAATTATGGTCAATTTGGGACACAGGCAGGTACGCAGCCTCTGTGTATTGTGCAAAGAAACCACACCTGGTAAGAAACCCCCAGTTCATTAAAGATCGATCACCATTTTCCCCAAGACAATAGCATTCGCATTAAGGACCTTCAACCCGCCCCCCCCCCCCCCCCCGTTATTTGGAAAGGCCTACGTGCCTGGGACAATGATAGCTGGGACCCGCCCAGCCATCGAGGCATCCAAACCCTAATTGGCTAAGATCAAATAAGGTGATCGAAACCCTATCGATCCATTGGAACTGGAATCAGGACTGCCCATAAGGGCGCGAAAGAGACGGAGGATAAAAAGCCCTACGCACGAGGGATCGGCCTCTTTTGGGACTGGCCTGTGCACAACCAACTGTAGCAGAACAACCAGGTTCAAGGACCCACGACCATTCCTGAAGGATGAGCCCAGCTGAGGCGAACCCAAAAACTTCCGACCGACCACGTGGACCCGGATAAAGGCTTTATCTCGCACAGTGCCAATCACTCGAAGTTAAGTAAAGGTCATCTTAGTTGTTAGGTGTAGTTTAGTATGGAGCTGCGTGTATTATTTCATAGAGATACAAGTCCTGTGTTATTAATAAACTGTGTTTTTGAGCTAACATACTGGTTGTGTGGTCATTTTGTCAATATAAGAAGCAACTTGTGGTTCACCTAAAGGCCAAAGACAAAGGCAACAGGTGTACCTCATGTTGCTCCTGGCATGCCCCCCTGCACTCTTCATTGAACCAGGGTAGATCCCTTGGATTGGTGGTAATGGTAGAATGTGGGATACACCAGGCCATGAGGTTGCAGATTGTGGTTGAATACAATTCTGCTGCTGCTGATGGCCCACAACCTCATGGATGCCCAGTCTTGAGTTGCTAGTTCTGTTTGAAGTCAATCCCATTTAGCACGGTGGTAGTCCCACACATGATGGAGGGTATCCTCTATGTGAAGACGGGACTTTGTCTCTACAAGGACTGTGCGGTGGTCATTTCAGTCGATACTATCATGGACAGATGCGTCTGCAGCAGACAGGTTGGCAAGAATAAGGTCAACTATGCTTTCCCCTCTTGTTGGTTCCCTAACCACCTGCTGCAGTCCCAGTCTAGCAGCTATATTCTTTCGGGCCCAGCCAGCTCAGACTGTGGTGGTACTACTGAGTCACTCTTGGTGATAGACATTGAAGAACCCCATCCAGAGTACATTCTGTGACCTTGCCACCATCAGTGTTTCCTCCAAGTCGTGTTCAATATGGAGGAATACTGATTCATCAGCTGATAGTGGACTGTACATGGTAATCAGCAGGGGGTTTCCTTGTCCATGTTTAACCTGAAGCCATGGGGTCCAGAGTCGATGTTCAGGACTCCCTGGGCAATTCCCTTCTGACTGTATCCCACTATGCTGCCACCTCTGCTGGGTCTGTCTTGCCGGTGAGACAGGACATAACCAGGAATGGTGATATTGGTGTCTGGGACATTGTAAGGGATGATTCTGTGAGTATGACTATTTGTTGCTTGCCTAGTCTGTGAGACAGCTCACCCAACTTTGGCGCAAGCCCCCACATTTTAGTAAGGAGGACTTTGCAGGGTCGGCAGGGCTGGTTTGTCCTTTCCAGTTCCTGAGTCAATGCTGGGTGTCCGATCCAGTTTAATTCCTTTCTGTGTTTTCATAGTGGTTGAATACAACTGAGTGGCTTGCTAGGCCTTTTCAGAGGGTATTTAAGAGTCAACCACATTGCTGTGGGTCTGGAGTCACATGGAGGTCAGAGTCACATATAGGCCAGACCAGGTGGGAATGACAGATTTCCTTCCTGGTGGGCAGAGTAGCACAGTGGTTAGCACAGTTGCTTCACAGCTCCAGGGTCCCAGGTTCGATTCCCGGCTTGGGTCACTGTCTGTGCCGAGTCTGCACTTTCTCCCCGTGTCTGCGTGGAGTGCAGGCCTCCAGTTTCCTCCGGGTGCTCCGGTTTCCACCACAGTCCCAAGATGTGCAGGTTAGGTGGATTGGTGATGAAAAATTGCCCTCTGTGTTGAAAAATGGGTGGGGTTGCTGGGTTGCGGGGATGGGCTGGAGGTGCGGACTTAGGTCAGGTGCTCTTTCCAAGGGCCGGTGCAGACTCGATGGGCCAGATAGCCTCCTTCTGCACTGTAAATTCTATGATTCCCTAATGAAACAGATGGGCTTTTACGACAATCGACAATGGTTTCATGGACATCATCAGCGTTTTTAATTCCAGATATTTTATTGAGTTGAAATTCCACAAACTGCTGTGGCCGGATTCCAACCTGGGTTCCCAGATCATTATCCTGGGTCTCTGGATTACTAGACCAGCGATGATACCACTACGCCATCGCCTCCCCAACTCCGACTTTTTGTATGCTGCACGAATAAAGAAACTTTGCAACAACAATAAAAATGTCAATTGATTATAAGCATAGATACATGCTGTGTAACTGTAGCCTTTTCATTTAAGTTGTCGACAGAACAGTGACTGAACTTCTAAATTAATTAATTGGTTGTTAAATGTTTTGAGGCGTCCTTTCAATGCGATCAATAATTAGATAAATAAGTGTCTTTTGTTTATTTCTTATATATTTTTCCCTGCATCCAACCGCTGAGTTTCCAAGTTGACAGGGTGAACAGTATACCAAGGGGTGAGAAACAGAATAATGCCCCCAGCACCCCAGCCCGTACTCTCCATCCCACAATCCACCACCCCGCTATCTGGAAGCCACAGACTGATGCCGAGACCCGCGACAACGATGCCCACGCTGCGACCAGGGGTGCGGTTCAGGTACCTGGACCACTCTGGAGAAGCCCCCCCAGTATGGCGCTGAGAGTGTCGCCGCATCGTGGTGGCCTGCTATCCACAACATCGCGCAGCAGAGGGGCAACATGTTGGAGAAAGAGGATGAAGGCCAGGCCTCGTCCGAGGAAGAGAATGCAGGAGAGGGCCCAGGCAGACACAGGAGGCCGCACAATGTGTGTGCCAGGGCCATTGCTTGGGATTGCCCCCAGGTTCACCGACTGGGGGGGGGGGGAGAGGGGGGGGGGGGGGAGAGGGGGGGGGGGGAGAGGGGGGGGTGACTGACCAGGAGCACAGACACCGCATACCACCCCACATCCCCATGTGCGCTGGCAGCACCTGCTGTTCGAGGACCTGCTGGACCAGGCATGCCGTTGAAGCCTCCGGCTGAGCAAGTAGACAGTGCGATATATCTGCTCTCACATCCATACCACCCTCATCCCCACACCTTCCTCACCCCCCCACACCACCCTCACCCCTTACCCACTCTCACACAACCCTCAAACTCACCCCCGTAGCACTCGCACCCTCACGCCAACAGCACCCTCCCCTGACCCTTGGTCTAAGCATGCATCTTGTCCTGTGCCTTGCAGGACACACTGGTGATGGGGCGGGTCCATCTGGTATCCTCTTCCGCCCCCAACCAGTGCCACAGCCTGAGACCACCATGTGCCAACCAATGACGAGGACACCAACACGGACGGGGGCCATAGCGACCCAAGACACCCCAGAGCTTGAGTCCGGGATGACACAGATTTCCTATCATAGTTGTCTCCAACACCTTCCACCATCCCAGAGACACTCACCTTGGTCGGGCAATTTAGTGAAGAAGCTCCTGGAGCCCTATCTGGTGTGCACCACACAGCTGCTCTGGTACATCAGGTGGAGGTAAGAACACCCTCGGGGGCAGACGGCCTGGTTGCCCCAGAAGACGGCCGCCAACGGGGACTCGGGTTGCAGGGTGGGAATTGCAGCAGGCTGGGTCCACTCCTGATGTACCGCCTAGTAATCCACCTAGACTTAATATTCGGGCCTTTAAAGCCAGAAAGGTAGACACCAGTTAATTTGGCACGGGTGCAGGGCATGGAATAGCAATAGAGACTAGAGCACGGTATATGTATATATTTGTTCACATGAAACAACAGTTCACACTGTCACAATCTGCCTCCGTGCTCTGTCAGAAGGCTGTGAGGGGTGGACTGGTGTGGGCTGGACACAGAGGAGACACGGGGGGGGTTGGAGAGGTGGAATGGGTGGACATTTTGGGTGGGCTGGGTTCCTTTGCTGAAGATTTGTCCTCCTTGAGCAGCTCCAGCTCATGCAACCGCAGGACATCCAGCAGTATTGCGGCAACTGGAAGGAAGACCACCATTGCTGCATTGCTGGTTGAATTCCAATATCCACTATCTGCAGGGAGTGAAAGGCAAACATGTTAGCATGGTGCGTACCCCCACTCCCAACCAGGTCCAACAGGGTACTCGGTGACCCCAGATGACACTTCGGACTCTGCTCCTGCATGTCCCCCCCACTTCCTCTCTGCAACCCGGGCCCTGTCGGTGCCTGGCACCTTGGGGGCTTCTGGCCCTGGCACCTGTCCTGCTGTCAGTGGTACCATTGGCTGGTGTTGGCCTTGCCAGTGGTATACTCCGCTGCCCCTGTCCTGCTCCCTCGTAGAGGCTACTGTGGGTGTTGTCATTGGCCGGACCGCGTGTTGTCCCGCCGATCGGTGGTGGCTGGTTGCGGGGGTATGGCTGAGGGTGGGACAGGGCAGCCATACGACCGGTGTCACTCTGCAGAACCAAGGCCAAGGTAGGTGGTGGTCATATGGGTGCACAGAAAATTGGCTGTCGTGCAGGTCGCTGCAATGGCGGTCCGTGCCTGGACGCCGCCCCAGTCCTGTGGGGGGGGGGGGGGGGTTACCCCGGCCCCTCGGCTGGTTCCCCGCATCACCTTCCCCAGCCCCGGCCCCGGCAGACATCGCCCCTCCCACCCTAGCATGCCTGGCCAGTGTTCAGCCTAGCAGCCCATGGCCGTGCCTCTCCCTCCCAGTTTCATGATTTTTAAAAGCACAAGTGAACCTCGTCATCGGGAAATGGCCCCAGTGGAGGCGGAGAATCGTGGAGGCCCTCAGGAAAACCAGGTCAGGCCTGCTATGCCAACAGTGTTTACTGTATGTGTGTTCTGGAACGCATTGACGTCACTGTCAAGGCGTTGGAGAATTGCAGTTTGGCGTGAAACAGGCACATGCCATGATTTTGGCATCGGAACTGAATCTCCGCCTAATCACAGTTTGTGCTTCCAGTGTCACCGATGGAGAATCCCGCCCCCTATCTTTGAGGGGTGATACACCACCAATAACCACACGATGAGTGATGAACGTAACTGAGGGTTTAATACACTAAACAGCAAGCCTCCTGACTCTGGACCCGAACTGGGATGGAGGCGGAGACATTCCACCTTTATACATAAGCCCAAGGGGGGAAGCCACAGGCGGAGCCAGCCTGGACAAGCCCAGGCATGCACAATACAACACAATGCCATACAATGCAATACCGTGGTTTACCACAAAGGGCGAGGATATAAAAGGGAACAATTTTCAAGACTGCTATACAAAGCTTTGGTTAGACTATGTCTGAGATATACAGCCCTGGAATATACCTTAGAAAGGATAGATTGACCTTGGAAGGCGAGCAGAGCTGATTCGTGAGATATTACCAGGACTGTGAGGATTAAATTATGAGGAGAGATTGCACAACTAGGCTTGTATTAGTCAGAGAGCCATAGAGGACTACGGCGCAGAAAAGGCCCATCGGCCCATCACGTCTGCGTCGGTCAAAAACAACCACCTAACTATTCTAATCGCACTTTCTAGCACTTGCCCATAGCCTTGTCTCCCTTGGAATCCCAAGTGCATTTCAAAATATTTCCTAAATGTTATGAGGATACTGCCTCCACCACCCTTTTCAACAGTGATTTTCACACTCCCACCACCCTCTAGGTGAAAAGGTTTTTCCTCACATTCACTCTAAACCTTCTGCCCTTTAAATCTATGTCCCCTGGTCATTGATCCCTCCACCAAGAGGAAAGGTTTCTTCTTGTCTGCTCTATCGACACCCCTCATAATTTTATACATCTCAATTATGCCCCTCACCCCCAGTCTCCTTTGCTACATGGAAAACAACTTCAGTCTATCCAATTTCAGCAGGCCAGCAGCACGGTTCGATTCCTGTAACAGCCTCCCCAAACAGGCGCCGGAATGTGGCGACTAGGGGCTTTTCACAGTAACTTCATTTGAAGCCTACTCGTGACAATAAGCGATTTTCATTTTCATTCATTTCATTTCTCTTCCTAACTAAAATTCTTCAGCCCAGCAACATCCTGGTAAATTTCCTTTCAGCCTTTCCAGTGCTAACACATCATTCCAACAATGTGGATTCCAGCTGCATACAATACTCTCACTGTAGCCTAACCAATGTTTTATGCAGTTCCATCATAACCTATCTTCTTTTAAACTCTATGCCTCAGCTAATAAAAGCAAGTATACCATAGACCTTCTTAACCACTGTATTCACCTGCTCTGCTACCTTAAGGGACCAGTGCATATGCATACCAAGGTCCCTCTGATCCTCGATGTATCCCAGGTTCTTATGTTTATCATGTATTCCCTTGCCTTGTTTGTCCTGCCTAAGTGTACCACTGATGTGACCATCAATTCACTAGAGACACGATTGGAAGTAAACTGTGGTTTTAATATTACAACTTTAGTCTTACAACTCAGCCTGCCTGCGACCAGAGGAACTGAGAGCAGGTTTATGGCTGCAGCGCTTTATACTTCCGGTAGTGGGAGGGGCCAGGGGCAGAGCCATGGGCGGAGCCAAGGGTGGAGCCCTGTACAAGCTCCTCATCTCCCCCTATGGGCAGAGCCGCGCAACGGCTCACATACAGAGCGCACAAGGACATAATACAATGCAATGCAATACAGTGTGAATTACAATACAGTATTATTCACCACATTCACCCCCTGTAAAAAAAATCAAGTCCGGCGGGGGTGACGGGTCTACAGGTTGAGCCAGTACGGTGGCCAAGTCATCCTTTTGGATGCGCTTCGAGTGGCTGGGTGGTGACGATTGGCGTGGGTATGAGGGCGGACTCCGGGGGTGTTTTGGTCCGAGCTTCATACGTGACCGGTGCGACGGGCGACGGTGGGGGGGGCAGGAAACCTACAGGCGCATGGGCGCTGAGCGTGGACAGGGAACCTATAGGCGCGGGGGCGCAGGGCGTGGGGGGTTGGGTGGGATGTAGTGTGAGGGGTACCTCGGCAGTGGTGGTAGTGGAGTTGGATCCTGCAGGCGCCAGGTCCCGGTGTCCTGACGGCCGTCGGGGTATTCAATAAAGGCGTATTGGGCTACTAGCGGGTCTGTTTTGTGTGTCGGACGTGCTTCCGGAGGAGAACCGGGCCCGGTGTCCTCAACCAGGATGGGAGCAAAGCCCCCGTGGTAGTGCCCCTAGAGAAAACAAATAGTCGTTTGTGAGGGGTCTGGTTGGTAGCGGTGCATAGGAGGGACCTAATAGCATGGAGCGCGTCGGGGAGGACCTCCTGCCAATGGGAGGTCGGGAGATTCCTGGACCGGAGGGTCAGTAGGACGGTGTTCCAGACCGTCGCGTTCTCCCTCTCCACCTGCCCATTCCCCTGGGGTTGTAGCTGGTAGTCCTGCTCGAGGCGATGCCCTTGTCGAGCAGGTACTGACGCAGCTCGTCGCTCATGAAGGACAAACTCCTGTCGCTGTGTACGTAACTGGGGAAACCGAACAGGGTGAAGACACTGTGCAGGGCTCTGATGACTGTGTGGGAGGTCATATCGGGGTATGGGATGGAAAAGGGGAAGCGGGAGAACTCATCGATGACGTTCAGAAAGTACACATTTCGATTGGTTGAGGGGAGTGGCCCTTGGAAATCGATGCTCAGGCGTTCAAAGGGCCGGGATGCCTTTGCCAGGTGGGCCTTGTCTGGTCTGTAGAAGTGCGGTTTGCACTGGACTGGATGGACTGGATTTGTTTATTGTCACGTGTACCGAGGTACAGTGAAAAGTATTTTTCTGCAAGCAGCTCATTCAGTACATGGAAGAAAAGGGAATTAAACAATTCAAGAAAATACATGACAATACATAATAGGGCAACACAAGATACACAATGTAACTACATAAGCATTGGCATCGGTTGAAGCATACAGGATGTAGTGTTAATGAGGTCAGTCAATAAGAGGGTCATTTAGGAGTCTGGTGACAGTGGGGAAGAAGCTGTTTTTGAGTCTGTTCGTGCGTGTTCTCCGACTTCTGAATCTCCTGCCCGATGGAAGAAGTTGGAAAAGTGAGTAAGCCGGGTGGGAGGGATCCTTGATTATGCTGCCCGCTTTCCCCCGGCAGCGGGAGGTGTAGATGGAATCAATGGATGGGAGGCAGGTTCGTGTGATGGACTGGGCGGTATTCACGACTCTCTGAAGTTCCTTGCGGCCCTGGGCCGAGCAGTTGCCATACCAGGCTGTGATGCAGCCCGATAGGATGCTTTCTATAGTGCATCTGTAAAAGTTGGTAAGGGTTAATGTGGACATGCCGAATTTCCTTAGTTTCCTGAGGAAGTATAGGTGCTGTTGTGCTTTCTTGGTGGTAGCGTCGACGTGAGTGGACCAGGATAGATTTTTGGTGATGTGCACCCCTAGGAATTTGAAACTGCTCACCATCTCCACCTCGGCTCCGTTGATGCTGACAGGGGTGTGTAGAGTACTTTGCTTCCTGAAGTCGATGACCTCCGCGCAGATCGGGCAATCCCTGGTGATGGTTATGACCTCCTTGGTGGAGAAAGGCAGATTTCGGACTTTGACCTAGTGGGCGAGCCGGATGGCAGAGGTCATTGTGGATAGCCTTCAGGCGGTCGTCTTGCGTGCTGGCGCACGTGCCACGGGACAAGGCATCTGGGGGCTCATTGAGCTTCCCCAGTCGATATATGATATCGTAATTATAGGTGGAGAGTTTGATCCTCCGCCACAAAGATTTTATCATTTTTAATTTTGCCCCTTTGCGAGTTGTCAAACATGAAGGCAACCGATCTCTGGTCAGTGATGAGGGTAAACCTCCAACCTGCGAGGTAGTGCCTCCAGTACCATACGGCTTCCACAATGGCTTGAGCTACCTTTTCGACTGAGGAGTGTCGAAGTTCCGAAGCGGAGAGGGTTCGGGAGAAAAAGGCGACTGCCTGATTCAGAGTGACGGCGAGAGTGACCTCTGAGACGTCGCTCTCCACTTGAAAGGGGACAGATTCATCCACCGCCCTCATGGCGGCTTTGGCGATGTCCTCCTTGATGCAGTTGAAGGCCTGGCGGGCCTCAGCCGACAGGGGGAAGAGTGTGGTCTTAAATAGTGGGCGGACTTTGTCCGGATACTGGGGGACCTACTGGTCATAATAGGAGAAAAATCCCAGGCACCTCTTGAGAGCCCTGGGACAATGAGGGAGAGGGAGTTGTAAGACTCACATATGGTCCGGGTTGAGGTCCAGGACTCCGTTTTCCACGACATAGCCGAGGATGGCTAGTCTGGTAGTGTGGAAAACGCATTTCTCCGTATTGTAGGTGAGATTGAGTTTCTGGGCGGTTTGGAGAAATCGGTGGAGGTTGGCGTCGTGGTCCTGCTGATCATGGCCGCAGATGGTGACATTGTCCAAGTACGGAAACGTGGCCCGCAGCCCGTACTGGTCCACTATTCGGTCCATTGTTCGTTGAAAATGAAAAATGAAAATGAAAAATTTCATTTTTGTTGGAACACCGAGACCCCATTCGTGACGCCAAAGGGAACCCGGAGGAAATGGAAAAGGCGGCCATCTGCCTCGAACGCCGTGTAGTGGCGGTCCTCCGGGCGGATTGGCAGCTGGTGATAAGCAGACTTCAGATCCACCGTGGAGAATATGCGGTACTGGGCGATCTGATTAACCATGTCTGCAATTCTGGGGAGGGGGTACGCATCGAGGTGCGTGAACCGGTTAATGGTTTGGCTATAATTAACCACCATTCGGAACTTTTCCCCGGTCTTGACGACCACCACCTGAGCTCTCCAGCGGCTGTTACTGGCCTCTATGATTCCCTCATGTAGGAGCCGCTGGACTTCGGCTCTAATAAATACCCTGTCCTGCAGGCTATACCGCCTGCTGCGAGTGGCTACGGGTTTGCAGTTAGCAGTGAGATTAGCGAGGAGTGGAGGGGGGGTCGATTTTTAGTGTCGCTAGACTGCAGATAGTGAGTGGAGGTAGGGGTCCGCCGAAGCTGAGTGTGAGGCTCTTGAGATTACATTGGAAATCGAGTCCAAGTAAGAGTGGGACGCAGAGTTCGGGGAGTATGTACAGCTGGAAATTAGAGTAGCTGGCGCCCTGAATCGTTAGGGTCGCGACGGTGCGCCCTTGTATGTGGACTGAGTGTGAGCCTGAGGCGAGGCAGATAGTTTGCCATGCAGGGACGATATGAGCGAACAGCGTCTTACCAGGTCAGGATGTACGAAGCTCTCGGTGCTCCCGGAGTCGAAGAGGCACGGTGTCCTATACCCATTGATTTTAACGGACATCATCGAGCTCTGGAGGTGCTTCGGACGCGACTGGTCCAACGTGACTGCGTTGAGTTGCGGGTAGTCGGCGGCTCAATCAGCTGTGCTGGAGTGGCCTCGTGATGACTGTCCGCTGTGGTCGTAGTCGTCGAGGTTCGGTTTGGTTGATGGCCAAGATGGCGGTCCCCATTGATCGCACGTGGCGGGTGCTGAAGAAGATGGCGTCCAAGATGGCTGCCCCTGTGGATCGCACATGGCAGGCGGCGAGGAAGATGGCGTCCAAGATGGCGGCTCCATGACTCACACGTGGCCGGCTGCGTGGAGGAGGGTTGCCAAGATGGCGGCCCCCATGAGTCGCACATGTCGGGTGGAGGCGGATTCGGCAGACACGATGCAGCATTACGGGGCCTGCGGGCCTGTGAGTTTGGGAGGCGAGTGCTCTGGACTGTGAGGGAGTTTGGAGTTTTCGATTTTGCCAGGCATACTCGGGCATAGTGTCCTTTGCGACAGCAGCTGTTGCAGGTCGCATTGCGGGCCGGGCAGTGCTGCCGTGGGTGTTGGGACTGGCCACAAAAATGGCACGCTGGCGCTCCATAGTGGGTGGGTGGCCGCGTGGCGCAGGCCTGGGGCAGTCGCTGGTCGGGGGCCCACGATGGGGTTGCTCAGTCCGCGGGGAATGATTTCAAACTGCGGAACGCGACCTCCATAGTCGTTGCTAACTCTACAGTGTCCTCCAAGTTCTGGGCCCCTTTTTCAAGCAATCGCTGACGCACATAGTTGGACCTGAGCCCTGCAACGTATACATCACGGACAGCGAGTTCCATATGCTGGGAGGCTGTTACAGCCTGAAAATTGCAGTCTCGAGCAAGGGCTTTTAAATCACACAGAAAGTCCTCTAGCAACTCTGTGGGGCGCTGGCGGCGGGTTGTGAAAATGTGCCGCACGTAGACCTCGTTAATCGGCCGCACGTACAGTCGGTCGAGCATAGCCAGGGCTTCAGTATATGAGGTGGTACAATTGAGTTGCGTAGAGATACGATGGCTCACCCGTGCGTGCAGTAGACTGAGTTTCTGCACCTCTGTAGTCTCGGATGTGCTTGATTCAGCCAGGTAGGCCTTGAAACATCGAAGCCAGTGTAGGAAGATTTCCTTCATCTCTGCAGCCTGCGGGTCGAGTTCTAGTCGATCAGGTTTGAGGGCTGATTCCATAGTAGTTTTCTTCAAATTTTCAAAGACTATTAAATTGATGTGACCATCAATTCACTAGAGACACGATTGGAAGTAAACTGTGGTTTTAATAGTCTTACAACTGAGCCTGCCTGTGACCAGAGGAACTGAGAGCAGGCTTACGGCAGCAGCACTTTATACTTCCAGTAGTGGGAGGGGCCATGGGCGGAGCCAAGGGTGGAGCCCTGTACAAGCTCCTCATCTCCCCTTATGGGCAGAGTCGCGCAACGGCTCACATACAGAGCCCACAAGGACATAATACAATGCAATGCAATACAGTGTGAATTACAACACAGTATAATTCACCACAATCACCTCACACTTATCCAGATTGAATTCAATTTGCACTGAACAGCCCATCTGACCAGCCCATCTATATCCTCCCTTAATCTCAGGCTATCCTCCTCACTATTTACCACCCCACCAATTTCCGTATCATCCGCAAACTTACTGATCAAGCCTCCTACATTAAAGTTTAAATTATTTATATAAACCTCAAACATCAAAGGCCCCAAAACTGATCCCTGTCGGACCCGACTGAACACAGGCAGAAAAGTACCCCTCACCCATCACCTTCTGCTTCCTGCCACTCAGCCATTTTGGATCTAATTTGACAAATTTCCTTGGATCCTGTGAGCTTTTACCTCCTTTATGAGTCTCCCATGTGGCACCTTATTCTGAAATCCATGTAAACTATGTCAAATGCATTTTCCTCATCTACACATTTGGTCACCTCTTCGAACAATTCAATCAAGTTAGTCATACCGACTGTTCTTGATTAATTTCTACCTCTTCAACTGCAAATTAATTCTGACTCTTAGAATTGCTTCCAATAGCTTCCCCACCACTGAGGTTAGACTGACTGGCATGTAGGGTCCTGGTTTATTCCTTCCTCCCTTCTTGAATAATGGCACCACATTGGCTATCCTCCAGTCCTCCGGCACCTCTCCTGTGGCCAGAGAGGAATTAAAAATTATTGCTAGCGCCCCTGCAATTTCCTCCCTCCTTTGCCTCACTTTACCTGCCAGTATCTTTCATGCCCCTTTTTTGCTCTTGTAATTTCCTTTTACAGTTCCTTCTTGCACATTCTATACACCTTTATGGCTTCTGCTGTTTGAGCCCTCGATATCTGCCATAATTCTCCCATTTTCTCCTTATCCAATGCTGCATATATCTCGATACCCAGGATTTACTGGATTTGTTGGTCCAACCCTTTTTCTTGATTGGAACATGTTGGCCATGTACTCTTTCTATTTCCTTCTTGAATGCGGCCCACTGTTTTGTCACAGATTTACCTAAAATGTCCACTCTGGCCAAATCATATCTGATCTATTTCAAACTGGCTTTCTCCCAGTTTAGAACTTTGATTTCAGGCCCACCCTTGTACTTTTCCATAACAATCTTGAATCTAACGGAGTTATGATCACTGTCTGCAAAATACTCCCCACTGCCCGGCTTCATTGCTAAAATTAAGCCCAGGACCACCCCCTCCCGTGTAGAGCCTTCTACATATTAGCTTAAAAGGTTTTACTGGATGCATTTTAAGAATTCTGCTCCCTCCAAACCTTTCACACTATGACTGCCCCAGTTAATATTGGCAAAGTTGAAATCCTCCATTATCACTACCCTACTACGCTTACAATTCTCTGAAATTTGCCTCCACATCTGCTCTTCTATTTCTCTCAGATTGGTAGGGGGTCTATAGAACACTCCCAGTAATACTACTGCTCCTTTTCATTTTTAAGTTCTACCTAAATGGCTTCATTTGAAAAGCTTTCTAAGATGTCATTCCCCCTTACTGCTGTAATCGATTCCCTGATCAAAATTGCAGCACCCCCTCCTCTAGTATCTCTTTCTCCATTTCACCTGAATACCCTATATTCTGGAATATTGAATGGCCAATCCTGCCTCTCTCTCAACCTTGTCTCAGTGACAGCAATGAGAAGTTTTAATTTTGTTTTAATTTGTGCCCTCAACTCATCTGCCTTGCATTAAAATAAATATCATCCAGTCTTGCCAAACTCCTTTGTGACTTAACTGACCTATAACCTCTATGCCTTCCTGACTCAGTTGTCGTCTTTTCTAATTCTGGCTGTGCATCTCCCTCTCAGGATCCCATCCCCGCTGCCAGGTTAGTTTAAACTCTCCTCAACAGCACGAGCAAGCCTCCCTGAAAGATGCTGATCCCATTTTGGTTCTGGTGCAACCACTCGGTACAGGTCCCACCATCCCCAAACTCAATCCCAATGTCTGAGAAATATGAAGCCCTCCCTCCATCACCATCTCTCCAGCCACACATTCATCTGGACTAACCCCCTATTTCTATACTCACGTTGCATTTGCAGTAGTCCACAGATTTCCGGGAGAAAATTCAGAGAATCTGAGTGGAATATGCGGCCTGTTGCATGTGGGGAGTCTTGGACCTTACCAGTGTCCTAAATGAGAACATGTGTGGGAAATGCTCCCAGCTGCAGAAACTGGAGCTTGGGATTTGGAGCTTGAGCAGCGGCTGGAGACACTGGGGCACATCCGCAAGGCCGAATGTTACGTGGATGCACATTTAGAGACGTGGTCACACCACAGCTCAAGGGATAAAAGGAAAAAAGGAAATAGGTGACCTCCAGGCAGTCCACGAAGAACAGGCAGGTAATACAAGAGTCCCCTGGGATCCAGTTCAAAAATCAGTATTCCATTTTGGAGGTTGATGAGAGCTCTGGTACCTCAGAGGAGTGCAGTCAGAGCCAAGCTTCTGGCACCACAAGTGGCTTAACTGTACAGGGGGGAAGAAAGGAGAAGCAACAATAAACAGGGATTAACTAGACAGGGGAGCAGCCAGGCATTTCTGAAGCTAAAAATGTGACTCCAGGGTGGTGTGTTGCGTCTCTGGTGCCAGTGTCAGTGATGACATTGAATAACTCCAGGGCATCCTAAAGCAGGAGGATGAAAAGTCAGAGGTTGTGGTACATGTTGGTACCAACAATATAGGTAGAATGCAGGATGAGGTCTTGCATGAATAATTCAGGGAGTTAGGCTGTAGATTAAAAAGCAGAACCTCGAAGGTTGTAATCTCTGGATTACTCCCGATGCCTCATGCGAGCGAGGATGGAAATAGGAAAATAGGGCAGATGAATACATGGCTCAAGAGTTAGTGCAGGAGGGAGGGTTTTAGATTCTTGGATCAGCGGGACCATTTTTGGGAAGGTGGGATTTATGTAAGGTAAAGGTAAAGTCGCTATAGTCCCAGATGACCAAAGGCTGCATTCCCTTTGAGGGAGAGAGCTGACTGGTGGCGATTTAACCCGAGGATCACCACACATCAGGTGAGGGGCAAGGTTGAGAAGGCGGCCCTTCATGAATAATGGGACATGGAATATGGGATATGTGCAAGAGGGACGGTCTGCACCTGAACCACAACGGGACCAACATCCTCGCAGGTAGGTTTGCTAATGCTGTTGGTGTTGGATTTCTGTTGCTTCCTTGATCATGATGGTACACATAGAACACAAAGATGTGATTGTGATAAGTATTTATTCTTGATGATAACCATTGCATTTCTATGCATAAACGCTTCCGCCTGAGGACCAGCTGGGCCGATGAGCATGCCCTTTCTGCATCAAACCTCCCCCTGGCACCAGTGCAGATGCATCGGTTGCACCAGGGTGCTGGATCGTCTATGCCTATTTTTATTTTGGGTGTATATTCAGACTCGTCTGCTGGGTTGAGTACAAAAGGTCGCTGCATCTTGAGTAGGGCTCTTTGGTTTCGGTGCAGAAATGAGCCATCCTCGGTAAGCACCTTATACAAATGCTGACCTGCTTGCTGGACAACCGTTGCTAGCCTTGTGCACCCTCTGCCATTAGAATCCACGACTCTCACCATGTCTCGTATTTGCAAACGCTATAGTTTTTTTGCAGATCTGTCATATGCTGCCTTCTGCTTTTGCTTCTGTAGGACATGCTTCGTCTGCAGCTTTCGATCAACTATGGGGGCCGCCATGGAGGGCAGGGTTGTCCACAGCTGCCTGTTCATCAACAGCTTTACTGACACTCTCACGAGGCAATAATAATAATAATGATCTTTATTATTGTCACAAGTAGGCTTACATTAACAGTGCAATGAAGTTACTGTGAAAATCCTCTAGTTGCCATATTCCGGTTCCTGTTTGGGAAAAATGAGGGAGAATTCGGAATGTCCAAATTACCTCACAGCATGTCTTTCGGGACTTGGAGGAAACTGGAGCACCCGGAGAAATTCCATACCGAGACGGGGAGAAAATACAGATTCCGCCCAGGCAGTGACCCAAGCCAGGTATGGAACCTGGGACCCTGGAGCTGTGAAGCAACAGTGCTATCCACTGTGCTACCGTGTCGCCTAGTGGGGCATTTACCAGTGGGGCTGACCGGTAGCTGTGCAGAGCAATGTACATGTCTTCCACGCTGTCTAAAGCCTTCATGAACAGCTATTTAACTATGTGTATACTCTTCTCTGCCTTCCCATTCGACTGTGGATAGAGCAAGCTCGATGTGATGTGTTTGAAATCATACCGCGAGCAAACCGGCGGTCCATTCATAATTGCTGAAGCAGGGACCATTGTTCAACATGACAATGGACGGTATGCCAAGCTGGCAAAATTCGATTTTATTTGCTGGATCACACAGCCAGCTGTTGTGTTGGGCAACTGAGCCATCTCAGGGTAGTTAGAAAAGTAATTGATGACAACCAGGTGGTTTCTCCTTCGAAAGTAGAATAAATCCATACCGACCTTGTACCATGGGCTGGCAACAACATCTCCCACCTGTATAGGCTCCTTGCTTTGCCTGCAGTGGAATTTCTGACAGGTGTCACACTGCTCCACTATGCCTGCTATGTCTGGGTGACCCCAGGCCAGTATACCATCTCCCAAGCCCTGCGCCTGCATTTTTCAATGCTCAAATGTCTTTTGTGCAGATTTTTTTAGCATAAGCGGCCGTAGCGAGTGGGGGATGACAATCCTGTCCCGTTTCAAAAGCAAACCACCCACCTCATTGAGTTTGGTGCAAATGTTGTAGTAGGCAGGTCAGGAGCCTTTTGGCCAACCCTCCTTTAGATACCTGGCCACCTTTTGAAGCACCGGATCATCGACCATTTCTGCGTTGATTAGCTTCAATTGCTCATCCAATATCGGTAGTGACGTAGCCACCATGTTGACATGTACTTGAACTTTGTCCTCCTCTGGATAGACTACATTTACAGACGAAGCTCTTGAGAGTGTGTCAGCGACAGCCAGAAATTTGCCTGGTGTGTAGATCAAGTTGAAGTCATACCACTGAACGTTCAGCATGAGCCGTTGTATCTGCGGGGACATCGGGCATAGGTTCTTATAGACTATCGCGACCCGCATCCTGTGATCTATCTCAGCCAAAAATGTGGGAAACCCATACATGTAATCGTGAAGCTTTTCAAACCCCGTGACAAGTCCCAGGCATTCCTTCTCGATTTGTGTATACCTGTGCTCTGTGTCCGTCATGGCCCTCGAGGAATATACTACTGGCAGCCAATCCCCATTCGCACTCTGTTGCAACAGCACCACTCCCTTTTTGAGAGGCATCTGAGGAGATTTTTTGTCTCCTTGGTCAGGTTGAAAAAGGCCAGCACGGGCGCTGTTATTAGTGAGACACAGAGCGCTCTCCATTCCTGCTCATGTTTCTCCAAAAATTGGAAGACCACATCCTTCTTAATGGACTCTCTGAGCTGGGATGTCTTGGAGGCAAGGTTGGGAATGAATTTTCCAACAAAGTTGATCATACCCAGAATTCGCAGTACACACCTTTTATCCGTGGACCCTGGCATGTTAATGATGGCCTAAGTTTTCTCAGCATCCAGCTGCACCCGCTTTCATGATATCCTTTCTCCTAGAAAAGTGATGGCATCCACTCCAACTTGTCATTTCACCTGATTAAGTTTGAGGCCATTTTTACTGCTCCTTTGGAGCACTTGCAAGAGCCGTGCATCATGTTCCTCACGCGTGGATCCCCAGATTATTATTTTCTAAAATCTTTATATTGGCATTTCTCTTATTTATACACAATTGTATATATACATCACAATTTTACCTGCGTTAATTTACTTCATTGTACAGAAGAGGTTTATTTTGTCTTTCTTGTAATTGATCCTATATACATTTCACCTCCCTCTGGGTTGGTATATGGTCCTTCCCCCCTCCCGTCCCGTCCCCTCCCTTGCATACTACCCCTGTCCCTTCCTCCCCTTCCACCGTGTGGCTTCAGCTGTGCTTTGCTTTTATTTCCAAGGGTAATCCTCCCTCCTCTTGTTCTGGTCTCTCCACTTTCCTTCCATCTCTACACCCCCCCCACCCTCCCCACCCCCCCACCACCCCACCCCACCCCCCCACACCCTCCCCCCCAGCCCCGCCATCTATGGTGTACTCCCCCTTGATTAGCTCAAACTTTTCACAGGCCATAATGGGCGATTTACGCTCTGCCACTATCACAAAGAATCGTATCTTGTGTGTTACCTTTTTAATGGTGACATCCAGCTGGCATTCTCCCACAGTCGCAATCTGAAGCCCATTGTAATCCTCGAGAATAATTCCTGCTGGATCAATGTGCGGTGGTATCTTTAGCAGGTGTAGTACCAAGAACGGAATCAAGTTGGCTCTTGCTCCCGTATTAAGCTTGTATTTGATGACCATTCCATTGAGCATTACTGGGATCATCCACCTGCCCTTGATGGTTCTCACATTTGTCTCACTGTGACTGCAGATGGTACGGGTCACTTCTTCGCCCAGGCCGGCCAAATTGTGCGACTAATTTTTTGTAACTATATTTACAGCAGCCCAGTGATTGACCCTTCTGTCCTGATTTGGGTTCTTCTGGACTGTTTGATCAACTGTGCAGCAACGAGCAAAGTGGCCCTTCCTGCCACACTGGTAACGGTTCTTTTTAAAGTAAGAAGTCTTGCAACACCAGGTTAAAGCCCAACTGATTTGTTTGGAATCACTAGCTTTTGGAGCGTAGCTCCTTCATCAGATGTGTGTTCTTTTTAAAAGCAGGACATCTCTTCAGCGAGTGTCCGTTGACACAGTTCGGGCACAAAATGGTGAATGAGACTTGCTGCCTAAAATGGCAGCCCCAACGAGACCACATTTCTTGTGATGTTCAAAATGGCCACCTCCACCGATACCATGTTTCATCAGATGTCTTTTATCGTTTAGTTCAAAATGGCCACCACTATCGCGAGCACGTTTCTTTCGCCAGTGTGCTCAAAATGGTCACCCACATCGAGGCCACATTTCGTACTAAACTGCTTCTCAGCAATTGTGGTGCGAGAATCATTTATCAGATTGGTACTAGCACTGACTGCTGAAGGCCCCAATCCGCTGTGCGGAGAGCTCACTTGCCTGGCAATCTTGATGGCGGCTTCCAGCTTGAGGTCGTCTTCCTTTAACAGCTGTTCAGTCTTGGATCATTGAGGATTGCAACTGTTCAAAATTGCACGACTGGGCCTTTATCGCAGATCTGTCGCAAAACTGTCGAAGGATTCTTTGTCTTTCTTTGTGCAGGATCGGAACACGTATCGCTCAACAGTTGCATTGCTTTCAGGGTAGCAGTTGCTATCGAAACGTTGAATCACCCCCTCGCAACTCTGTTCGCCGGTCTCAAAGCCAAACAAGTTGTACAGTTGAAGGGCCTAAGAACCTGCTGTCGTTAGCAGCAAAGCAACGTGCCTTTCATCAGGCCGCATCTGTAGGCCACGGGCCAAAAGAGTTCAAATTGCTGTTTGAAACCGCGCCAGTTTGAGTCCAGCTTGCCCGTGCCTTGAAGCCGGTGGGGTACCTCCAAACCATTCATTTCACACTTCACTGTCTCGCATTACCTGGAGTCACACCTCCTTAAATCATCCGGTTGGTGGGGCAGTTGTTCGTCTGATTTCTTCTATCATACGGCGTAGTTTGTCTTTCCGTGGTTACCTCTAGTTCTTCAGCATTCCTGGTATCATGTAGTGTCCTGTTGCTACCTGATCCTGAAGATACACATAGAACACGTAGATGTGATTGCTACAGGTATGTGGTGAACCACTATTTACACCTGTATTAGGGGATGTAAAGTAGGACCTGTACTGCAGGTTCGCCGGTAGCTCCTGCCGGCTAGCTCCGCCCACTAGGAGCTGCATAAATATGCGTGTCCTCCAATGATCTGCCATTTCACCAGCAGCAGCAGGAGGCCACGCATCTGACTGCAATAAAGCCACAGTTGGACCCAATCTGAGTCTTTGTGCAATTGATCGTGCATCAATTTATTGCAGTCAGATTTTCAACAAGATGGCTATCAGAATCAAACCAGGTTGCCTGCAGCTGGATCCGCACTCGCCCGACGGCAGAAAGGCATTTAATCACTGGCTAGCTTGTTTCAAGGCTTACGTCAATGCAGTGACCCCCACATCGACGGAAGCTCTGAAGATACAGGTCCTGTATTCCAGGTTGACCTCAAGTGTGTTCCCATTGATCCTGGACGCCCTGAATTACACGGAAGCCATGGCACTCCTAAAAGAAAACTACATTCAGAAAGCGAACATGCTCTTCGCCAGGCACGTACTCGCCACTCGCTCTCAACTACCTGGTGAGTCCATTGAAGACTCCTGACGGGCCCTAATCCCACTCGTCCGGGACTGTGACTGTCAGGCTGTTACGGGTATGTCGACAATTTACTGAGGTGCATAAGAATAGTAGTAGGGTAATTGTACTAGGGGATTTTGACTTCCCCAACATAAAATGGGATAGTCATAGGGTAAAGGGTTTAGAGGGGGCAAATTTCTTGAAATTTATTCAGGGACATTTTTTGTATCAATATATAGAAGGCCGCATAAGAGATGGAGCAATGCTGGATCTGGTTCTGGAGAACAAAGCCAGACGAGTGTTCAATGTGGCAGTAGGGGAACATTTTAGCGATAGCGACCACAACACGGTAGGGTTCAAGTTTCTTATGGACAAGGAAAGAGATGATCAGCAAAAGTCAGTTTTTGGATTGGGGAAAGGGAGATTTTACTAAAGTAAGGCAGAATCTGGCCAAAATGCACTCCTCTGATGGTTAGATTTCAAAGAAACTGCCAATCTTCAATTCAAAACAAAATAGGTTTAATGAATAACAAATTAAATACTAATGAGTTTGTTCACTCTTACAGATCTATAACTGGTGATAAAGTTAATCAGAATAAGTATTAACTATATTTAACTATAACTACTAACTATGCTATATCTCTCTAAATGCCGACTAGTCAATCCTGATTCAGAGACCCAAGATCCTTTGAGTTCACTTATTTATAAATGAATCTAGTGCTGCCATCGAGTTGTTGTCTTACACTTTGTTGTAGTTGTTAACTCTTATACCAGCATATATACATATCATTACATGCAGGACCAGATCCCTTTTTCTTCCTATATCGTTAGTACCAATATGTACCATGATAACTGTCTCTTTGCCCTCCCCCTTCAGAATGCCCTGCAATTATTCTGTAACATCCTGACCCTTGCAGCAGGGAGGCAACGTACAATCCTGGAGTTTCTCTTGCGTCCACAGAAATGTCTGTCTGATGCCCTCAGTTGAATTGCCTACCATTATAACCCTGTCATTCTTCCTCCTCCCCTCTTGTGAAGCAGACCCACTCATGATGCCGTGATGTTGGCTACCGCTGCTTTCCCCTGCATATTCATCTGCACAGATAGAGGACTCCCAGATCCCTGAAGGACAGTATTGAACCAGATGGGTTTTTACAACAATCAACAATGGTTTCATGGCCATCTTTAATAATAATAATAGTCTTCATTAGTTTCACAAGTAGGCTTACACTAACACTCCAATGAAGTTATTGTGAAACTCCCCGAGTCACCACACTCTGGTGCCTGTTCGGGTACACAGAGGGAGAATTCAGAATGTCCAAATGATCTAACATCATGTTTTTGGTGACTTGTGGGAGGAAACCGGAGCACCCGGAGGAAACCCACACAGACATGGGGAGAACGTGCAGACTCCGCACAGACAGTGACCCAAGCTGGGAATCGAACCTGGGATCCTGGCACTGTCGACTTTTAATTCCAGATTTGTTTAAAAATTAAATTCAAATGTCACCATCTACCATGGCAGGATTCAAACCCGGGCCCCAAGAGCAATTATCCTGAGTACCTGGATTACTAGTCCAGCGACAGTACCACCCAATTAATAGCCGACCCAATTAATAGCAAAGGTAAACAAAAATCTTTTCTTCTGGTGAGCAGTTTTGGACAAAGAGACATAACTTTGAAATTAGAGTCAAGTTATTCATGAGAGAAGTTGGGAAATACTTCTGCACACAAGATGAGTTGGTGGACTTAGGATACAGAATAGCCATGATCTCATTGAATGATGCTCGGGGTTGAGTGGCTGAATGGCCTTGTCAGTTGTCATGCTCCTATGTTCCTCCGATTCCTCATTCTTGTTCTCCAGCTGCTTTTCTTTCGATTGCAATGTTTGAGCCATGCAGGACACAATGATCAAGGAAACTTGTGTTGGATTGTGAGATTGTTGCTCGTTTTGCTAAGTGCGCTTTACACTTAATTGCTCTGTTTATAACCTTGCTCTAGAGTCGCCAGGTATCTTTATGATACCACCACGAGGTTCAAGTTCAAGTGCTGATCAATAACTCAATACACCAGTTAGTAAGATTCAAATCAAAACACATTTATTATATACACAGTCAATCGCTACTCATGCATAAAATACTACAGAACTAGACTATTTCTACCACTAGAGGCCAATACTTAGCTTTGGAAAAGGAACCCACTGGGTCAGGGAACAATGGCCTCTCGTTTGACCCTGAGACTGCAGGCTTCCTTCTGGTATGGACTAAGGGTTAGCAGCGCCTATCTCGTAGCGTGCGTTGACTGGACACTTACTTGTTGGTGCAGCTGCTAGGCAGGTCTCTGTCAAGGATTGTTTCGAGCTGCTGGGAGACCCTGCCAAGAAGACCGAATTGAACTTGGGGCCTCTACTTTATAGTCCCCAGGGGCTTCGCGCCCTTTTGGGCTGACCCCGTACCTGGTTCCAATTGATTAGACCATGTTCCTAATCAATTGGTTTGATTTCCCCAATACTGGGGCTGTTCCCTGATCGCTGGGCGGTTCCTAAGTGTCTCTTGACTTCTTTTGTGTTGGCTCCTGCTGGCGCCGAGGAGTCTGGCTTTGCCTCGATTATCTTAACGGTTGCTATTGTTCCTGGGGATCGCTCATCAATATGCAGATAGTCATCAGTTTCAGTGCTGTCTGCTTTCTGCGAGTCTTAATATACAGGAAGCTTGGCATTCTGCTTGCTTCCCTGTACCTGTCCATTTTTCCCTGTGTTCTTAGCGAATCTCCATTTTAAAGTCGGGAAGTGGCCAACCCAGGTGGCTACACTCCCTACTTGTGATCCCTAACGCGAAGCGTGAAGGATCACATAACTATGTCGTCTTCATTCCCTGACCCCAGCGAGCATTCCTCCCTGGCCTCTACGCTGACCAGAACTATGCAAGAAATTTTAACTGACAATTCTAAGAGGCGCTATGTCATAAGGGCACATGCATTACAAAAAAAACGGTACCTCTATCTATCTTCCATAAACTACACTCACTTAAATATCCAAACATACTAGCTTCCCAACAATACACAAATAATAGCGGCATTTACAATGTTCTCTGGCTTGGCAGTCAAGCTCAGAGTTGTACAGCCTTTCGGTTACACATGAAACTCATTTCTTTATTTACAAAAAGACGCAAAACAAAGTTCTTTATTACATCTCCAGGGGTTCAGGGGCCTGGTGAAAACTGAAAATAGGAGATCTCATCCTGTATACCGGGGTGCGAGAGCGGTAGGCTCTCCTTCACCATTTTCTCATGCAGATTCGATGAAGTAAGAAAAGGAGTACCACGTTATGAACTTATCACACCATGAGGATGCTTTATTGGTTGTCACTGGGCTCTGGGTGCTATGGGGAAGTGAATCATTAACGGCCGGGGGGGTTGGGGTGAGGGGTTTCGCGTTCGTGCCAACCACGTACAAACTATAACTATCACGAAAAACGTGTAGATCTTCATTTTGTCTTCTTTCTTCTCTTCTCTTCCTTCTCTTCCTTCTCTTCCTCTGTTCTCCTCCTGGAGCTTCTGGAAATCTGTGGAATCAAGCATAGTTTCTGTTACTATCTTGTTTAATATCTTGTACGTTAGCATGTCTGTCCTTTAGTGCTAAATTCCCTTTACAATTGGTCACCATCTGTGACTCCCTCATTTTTTATTTTTTTTTCAAAAAACGAATTTCAGGAGCAGACATACTCAAAAATACTGAACCAGTGCGAGCCGTCTCACAGGCTATGCGTTTTACCATCCAAAAGGTCGTGGATGTAAATAGCAGGAGGGGTGGCAACCGAAGGGTCACCCTAAAATAAAACAAAACTTTTCGAACCAAAAGAACCAAAATGAGGTGCGTTTGGGCCGCAACGGGTTAGATTTGGATGGAATCCCCGGGTAGGGCGGGCTGTGCCGTACCCGAGCTTAGCTGACCAGAGTGGGCGGGGGGGGGGGTCCTCAGACAGGGCGGGTACCACTGCTGTTTCTCCACTGCCTGAGTAACCGACAAGAACGGGCAAGAATGTAGTCATCGTGGGGGTTGCTGTAAAGGTTCTACCTTTGAACCAGAAGAGTAATTATGAACAGGGTTCTGGCAAGCTCTCAGAGGTGTCTGCTGATAAGTGTATCCTCCAATCAGAAGAGCAGTTATGAACAGGGGTCGGGCAAGCTCTCAGTGGTTTCAGCTGATAAACATGCTGGCAAGTTCTCAGAGGTATTGGCGGACAAATGTGGTGCGTGGCCGTAGGAGCTGTTTTAACTGGAACAAAGAACACATACAAACACAAAACAAACAAACATGCAACGTAAATCGTGCAGGTTCCATCAGAAAGGACACCGTTTCTCTCTTTAGCGGTTCCTTTTAAAACATCATCTGGACACCTCAGTTATCAGTTGCGAACAGGGTCGCAAAGGGGTTCTCGTGTTGGGAGTCAGACTCAATGTCATCCTCTTCTCCCGGGTACCATACTCTTGTATGAATGAGGGTTGCTAAGGCTGCATGGTGTGACTTTGGGTCCATCTTGTCGTTCCGGACGAGCCTGTACGAATTGTCACGGTGCCAAACAGTCGTGTCTAATTCAGTGGGAACGAAGTCGGGGTCGTCATTGTAGGGCGGTTGTCTTTGGTGAGGGCCGTTAAGGAATGTGATCAGGAAGAGATCACTTGAGTTGTGTTCAGATTCGTCGGGTGTGGGGCCTGTTGGATAGTAGGGGGGTGTGCTGTGGCTGAAGTCTGTGTCACAGTCGCTGTCTCTGCTGCTGCTGCTTGTGGGCGTTCTGGGGCGGAGTCTGGAGTTGGGGGGCGGAGTCGAGGTCGAGTCCGTGGATGGGTCAGTCGTGCTGGGGGAGGCTGGGGATACGTTTGCTGTGGGCGGGGCGTGGTCTGCTGCGTCGAGCATGACGTAGTGTGCGTGGTTAGACTGCGAGCCATATGCCTTGAGCTGACTTATATGAAACCATGCAGTCTTCCCGTTGGGGTACTTTATGTTATAAACTGAGGGGCTTACTTTGTCTGCAATTGAATACGGACCTGAATACTTTGGCGACAGAAATGTGCTGGGGTTGTAAATAGATAGCATGACCTGCTGTCCTACCTCAAACTCAGTCGCATGCACTGTCTTATCGAAACAGGCTATGCTCTGTTTCTTTCGTGTACCTAATTTTACTGCAGCTGCTAGCTGAGCCGTTTTTACATTCTCAACTAACTGTTTTACTGCGTTTTCGTGGGTGAGGGCCGCTACTTCAGGGCTGGTCAAGTCCCAATAAAAATTCAGTGCCTTTCATGGGGCGTCCGGTCATGAGAGTGTGTGGGGTGAATCCTGTGGAAGTTGAAACAGTATTGCACAAATACATTAACGCAAAAGGGAGGACTGAATCCCAAGTGGTGTTATTTTGTTGGACCATTTTCCTGAGGGTGGCTTTTAGGGTCCGATTCATTCGTTCCACGATACCACTTGGCTGGGAGTGGTATGCTATGTGGAATTTTTGGGTGATGCCAAATATTGTGAGGACGTTCTTCATGACACGTCCTGTAAAATGGGAACCTTGGTCGGATTCAATGCTGCGGGGGAGGCCCCATCTCGTAAAGATGTGGTGGGTTAAAATCTTAGCTGTGCTCTTAGCTGTTTTGTCCTAGATGGGAATGCTTCTACCCATTTTGTAACCGTGTCTATGACTACCAACACATATTTGTAACCATTCCTGCAAGGGGGCAATGGTCCTATAAAATCAATCTGGAGGTTAGTCCAGGGGCCATTAACGGGGTGGGTGTGGCTAAGCTGAGCTTTCTTGGCATATCTGTCCGGATTGTTTTGGGCACAGATAAGGCAATTTCTATATAGTGAGTGACGTCTTCCTTTAAATGTGGCCACCAACAGAGCTGTTTGAGGTGGGCTGTAGTGGGGTTAATTCCCTGATGTCCATGACTATCATGGAACAAACAAATAAGCTGATTCCTGTCCTGTTCAGGAACCACATAAAGGGTGTCTTTTAGAACCACACTGTCATGTGTGGTCAGTGCGTTTTTAAACCTATCGTACGGGACTGGGAACTTTCCTTTTAAAATCTCCCTGAGATTACTGTCTTGCTTCTGGGCCTGCACTAAATCCTCGATATTAGTCTGCGAGACCTGAACTGCATTTACTGGGGCGCTTTCGGGGGGGTTCCAAAAATGTCCATGTCTGGAACCTGCTTTTGTCAATGCGTCGGGTTTTACATTTCCAGGTGGGGAAGAACGGTGGTGACTTCTTACTTTAATAATACCAAAGGTCCTGTCCTTTGCTTTATCTAAAATGTGGCGGAGCAATGGGGCTGAAGGAAGGGGTTTACCGTTCGCGGAAACAAATCCTCTTGCTTTCCACAGGGGTAGGAATTCTGTGAGGCTGTTACAGACATAGAGGCTGTCTGAGTATATGTCTGCTGGGTTGGGAAACGAATCTGGGTGATCAACTATATATGCAATGGCCGCAAGTTCTGCTGCTTGCGTGCCTAAGTGTCCTGGCAGTTTTAACGAAATTTCTTCTAGGGCGCGTCACTGCGCGTCCTCTACATAAATGCCGCATCCTGTAGTGCGTTTCCCATCTAATATAGTGGAAGACCCATCCACATATATTCTTAGGGGTGCACACGTGTCTGTGTGCTGGGGTCTCTGGGGTGAACTACCTATCTTCCTGGGAGGTGTTTTAGCAATAAAGGGGCCTGTGTTATGGTATGGTGAGATGATTTCACATTCATGGGGGGTGCCTGGGTACTGGAGGTTGTCGGCCAAGAAAGTGTGGGTCTTAGTCCTTTTAACAGTGATGTCCCGTCCCTGTAAAAGAATGGTCCATCTGGCTGCTCTGATCTGGCTAAATGTACTGTCCTTTAGTCGTCCGTCCAGTAAAAGTTGTGTGGGAGTATGTTCCGTGATGATGGTGATGGGGTTTAGTCCGGTTATGTAAGAAAAATATTGCACTGCCCAGAAAACTGCGAGCAGTTTCACAGGCAGAAAATCCCTGCTCCACAGGATCTAAAACTCTGGAGGCGTAAGCCACGGGTCTTAGCTGTTCGTGCCGTTCCTGGAGGAGCACGGCCGAAAGGGTGCGATCTGTGCTAGCTACCTCTATAGCATAGGGGGAAAGCGGGTCTGGAACCTGTAGTGCGAGGGCTGCAATGAGTACGCGTTTTAAAGCATCCACTGCATCCATATGCTGCGGAAGCCATTCCCAAGGGGCTCCTTTCTTTAGGAGGTCTGAGAGGGGTGTTGCCTTGGTGATGAAACCGTCAATATGGTTTCGGCAGTAGCCAACCAGTCCTAAAAACGACCTGAGGGCTGAAACATTCTGGGGAAGGGGCAATTTGACAATCGAGTCAATCCTTTTGTGCTCGATCTTGCGTTTACCATGCGTGATAATCGTTCCCAAATATATCACTTTGTTTTCCAAAATATGGGGCTTCTTGGGGTTCACGTTGCATCCAATTTGCTGTAGGAGTTCCAGGAGTTCTGACAAAAGCGAGATGTGCTCTGCCTTGGTGTCTGTCTGCAGTAATAGGTCGTCCACATACTGGACCAGACATTCGGGGCGAGAAAATTTTGATGAACCATTTGCCAGCTGTCGGTGGAAAATGGAGGGGGAGTTGTGGAATCCTTGTGGGAGGCATGTCCACGTATACTGCTGACCTTTGAAAGTGAAGGCAAATTTGTACTGGCACGCTTTTGCCAATGGAATGGACCAGAATCCATTACTGATGTCCAAAACCGTAAAATATCGTGAGTTGAGTCCCTGTTTCAGCATGGTCTCGGGACTTGTGGCTACCGTGGGGGCTGCTGCAGGGTTGATTTTGTTGAGTTCCTGATAATCAATGGTCAGTCGCCATGATCCATCGGGCTTTCTCAGTGGCCAAATCGGGGCATTATTAGTAGAGGCTACTGATCTAAGTACGCTCTGCTCTAATAAACTGTCAATTACTTTTGAGATTTCTCCCTCTGCCACTTGTGGAAATCCATATTGCTTTTGGGGTCTAGGGTCAGGTCCTGTAATCTGAACTGAACCAGCCATCCTGCCACAGTCATGTTTATGACTTGCAAATGCTGTCCTGATTTTCTGCAGAATTGCCCTAGCCTGCGCTAATCGTGGTCGGGTCAAACCAAAAGTCGCCAACTGCGCTAATCTTATTAGCATACTCACCTACTGTGAGCGTTGCGGGGGCTCTTGCTGACCTTGCCATTTCCCAGACACATTGATTTACTGGGTCAAATGACAGGTTGTGGGCATTCATAAAATCGATGCCCAAAATGTGCTCTGCTGTGTGGGGCAGGTCGACTAATAATATGGGGTGTTTTGTTGCAATGGTGCCAATTTGAATGGATACAGGGGCTGTGATGTGTCCCTGCTGTGAGTGGCCTGTGAAGCCGCTGAGGGTGATTGTGGCTGTAGTGGGCCACGTGTTTTTTTGGAACATGTTGGAGGAATTAATTGTGGTGCGAGACCTTCCTGTATCCCAGAGAAATTCAATGGGCTGTCCCCTTATTTTCGCTGCAACTACCGGTTGGCCGGACGTATCACAAAGAGTGTCGCAGACCCAAGTGGGGGAGCCCGAACACCGTCAGTCAGTGCCGTTCATGTCTCCCTGGTCTGAACGGGTGCTTACACTATGAATAGGCTTTGCCCTATTCCTATTTAGAGTGCCTGTCTGTTGGGCTCTCTGTGCTTTCTGTGGGGCATTGCACTCTCGTGCAAAGTGTCCTAATTGTCCACAGTTGTAACACTCCTGTGGTTTCTGTGGGGGGCTGTTCCTGCCTTCATTCACCCATACGGGGTTTTGGTGCTCTCTAACTGCTTGAATATCTGCCTCTGCCTTTGTGTCCTCGGGTTTCCTAATCACGGTTTCTTATGCACAGGTTGCTCCCAAGCGCGGGACAACCTTTTTCAAACCCATTTCTCGTTATGCGTTTCTTCCGAGGGGTCATAGTTAGTACAGGCTCTTTGTCCTGCCTCTGTGGCATGGGAGATAAGGGTGCGGATCCATTTGGCCATGTTGTCTGGAGTCAAATGGGGGTGATCTAAGTTTCCAAAAACGGCTGTAAAATGGATCCACAGGCGTCCTGCAAACGCTGTGGGGTGTTCTGTTTTCTTTTGCCTGCACTTATTCAGGCCTTCTACGGGGTCACCTCTATTATATCTGATTGCGCCTAGGATGGCCGTATGTATCTCTGCAAGGGTGCCTCCTCCTGCGTTCTGTGGGTCGGGAACGGCTGCTACAACAGAAGGGTCTAAACTTAAAACTGTGAGCTTCACTTGCTCACGCTCATCCAGGCCATACATGGTCGCCTGCTGCTTCACTCTAGCGAAGAATTGGAGGGGGTCTGAAGTGGGGAGGAACGGTGTGATCTTTTCGCACGCGTCTCGTAATTGGGTCACGGTTAAGGGGGTGGTGTAAAGGAATTCCGCTTCTCCGTCCGCTGTGGCTGTGCGGTGGGTGGTGACTGGATTCATGGGTGCCTGATCTATTTGCTCTGTGGGGGGTTGGGGTGCTTTTCTCTTTTGGGGCTTTCCTTCCGCACATGTGCCCTGCACATATCTATGCGCGGTCTCATTTAACTCCTGCCAATTGGGACAGTCTTCCTCATCTAATTGGGAGCCAAAGGTGCTTTGAAACCCATTTTGTACTGAAAGCAAAGACTGCAGTTCTGCAATCTGCTTCCGGCATTTTGCGTGATCTAATGAGCTTTGTCTCTGCTCCGTGGTGGCAGCATGGAGTGCTTTTAAGTCGCTGCATTGCTTTCGCAATGCCTCTACCTGTTTCTCTGTCTCTTCTCTTACCAGGACTGCAGTGTCCTGATAGGCCTGATCGTATTGGGTTTGGAAGCTGCTCAGATGCGCTAGACAAGACTGGTGTGTCCTCTTGGCATCATCCACCTCTCTGTCCTTTGCTGCTAACTTCCTTCTCAAGTCTATATTCTCGCTCTCTACTTCGCTAACATCAACCTTGCTCATTTGATGTCTTTCCTCTAACTCTTTGCGGAGCGTCCGAATGACCTCCTCTGTGCCTCGCAATTGTGCCAGACAGGACACAATTGCCATCGGCTTACGAGCTTTCCCTAAGCTCTTCTTGTGTATTTCGTTCAGGTTCTCCCACCAAGTATGTCCTATACTCCCGGGACCTATTTCCTCATTTGAGCAAAAGTCATTCCAAAGGGGCCATCCCTTTCCTTTGCGGTACTTTCTCAACTCAACTTCCCAAACGGGACACTGTCCTACTCTGCTGCTGGTCGCTGCAAACATGAATTTGTGAGGGTTCATGAGGCGTTCCATTGCCTGCATGGCCTTTTTTCCTATCTTAATGCTCTCTTTTAAATATGGAATGAGGGGTACTAAGGCGGTGCTGTGAACACGGGTACGGCTTTCGCTAATTTCCGGAATAAAACTCCCAACAGTTTTTTGCAAAAAAATCTATCAGTTTTACCTTATAACCCTGAAGGTTACGCATGCATAAACACACTTCCGAATTATGAGGATTGATCAGAACTGCTTGAACACTTGTGGTTATTTCTGTTCCCAATTGGATTCAAATTTCAAATTTCTGGGTTCTCTCGGAGTGGGGGGGGGGGGGGGGGGGGGGGGCACTTCTAAATAGAGTCCCGTCAGAGGTCACCACTAAATGTTGCTCGTTTTGCTAAATGTGCTTTACACTTAATTGCTCTGTTTATAACCTTGCTCTAGAGTCGCCAGGTATCTTTATGATGCCACCACGAGGTTCAAGTTCAAGTGCTGATCAATAACTCAATACACCAGTTAGTAAGGTTCAAATCAAAACACATTTATTATGTACACAGTCAATCGCTACTTGAACATTGAACAGTACAGCACAGAACAGGCCCTTCGGCCCTCGATGTTGTGCCGAGCAATGATCACCCTACTCAAACCCATGTATCCACCCTATACCCGTAACCCAACAACTCCCCCCCTTAACCTTACTATTAGGACACTACGGGCAATTTAGCATGGCCAATCCACCTAACCTACTCATGCATAAAATACTACAGGACTAGACTATTTCTACCACTAGAGGCCAATACTTAGCTTTGGAAAAGGAACCCACTGGGTCAGGGAACAATGGCCTCTCGTTCGATCCTGAGACTGCAGGCTTCCCTGTACCTGTCCATTTTTCCCTGTGTTCTTAGCGAATCTCCATTTTAAAGTCGGGAAATGGCCAACTCAGGTAGCTACAAGATGCCCTCCGACCTCTCTAGATGCCAGAAGTGTGACTTTCTCATGCAAATTGCCACCAAAATTGACCTCTGTAATGCACCTGTTCGGGACATCCAACTCTGTGGGTGGAATCTTTATATAATTTACCAGAGTGTCAGTTTCAGTGAGGAAACTGGCCTGCAGCTCTCCAGCTGCACAGCTGAGTTTTCTCTCCAGATTCTCTGGCACCCTGTCTTGAAAGGGCACGTAATCTGCACTTAAAAGAAACTTCCCCCATGGGGAACCCATCTCCCCCCCCCCCCCCCCCCCCCCCCCCCCAACGAGCACCGGAGCGCACCCTCACCAACCACATACCCCCTCCCCCACCACACAGGCCGCACCCTCCTTATCATACGTTCATTGGGGTGCTCCTGCTCCGGCCCCCGCCCCCCCACCACCTTCATACACACATCAGGTTGCACCATCCAGGCATCGGGGTACCTCCCCTCCCCACTACATTGGCATCAGGCTGCCTCCCACCCCATACACAAGGGGAACTCCCCCAATGTGGCTCCCCAGTGGGCCTGTCCCTGGCACTGCCACCATGGCACTGCCACCCTGGGTGTCATCAATGAAATCTGAGCTTTTCTGGAATGCTGCACTGAATTGGAAATCTCATACATAATCTGGCCTCCTGTTGTTCACGAAAAACCTATTATAGCTGCTTTCTCGGTCAAACAATGCAACAGTCATCTTTGCACGATTGAAGTTGCTGTAATTTCCAGTGGTTATGCAAAAATTCAGACTATCAATAGAATTGCACCTGAATTGAGGCATGATCCTTATATAGCGCAAGCTGCACATACTTAATGAGGATGACAGCAGAGCCATGGTAAATTGGTCCACCGGCCTCAAAAGGACAGATGAGATGCATTTTATTATCATTCATTTATCAGATATGCGCGTCACTGGCAAAGCCAGAATTTATTACCAATCCCCAACCGCCTTTGAGAAGGTTGTGCCGACCTGCCATCTTGACAGTTTAGTAACTTGGCAAGCCATTTCAGAGAGCAGTTAATAGTCAACCAAATTGCTTTGGATCTGGAGTCACATACCGACCAGACCAGGTAAGAACAGTAGATTTGTTTTCATAAAGGACGTTCACTGAGCTTTTTTGTACAACATTCCAGTAGTCACATGGTTATCATTACATCAGCTCTTTATTCCAGATTTGTTTCATTTAATTAAATTTCCCAGCTACCACAATTGGATTTGGACTCATGTCTCCGTACTATTAGCTAGGCCTCAGGATTTATTATCCATTAACATGAAAATGAAATGAAAATCGCTTATTGCCACAAGTAGGCTTCAAATGAAGTCAGTGAAAAGCCCCTCGTCACCACATTCCGGTGCCTGTTTGGGGAGGCTGGTACGGGAATTGAACCCACGCTGCTTGGCCTGCTTGGTCTACTTTAAAAGCCAGCGATTTAGCCCTGTGCTAAACCCGCCTCTAACATAATCAATATGCTACCATTTTCTCAGATGCCGTTTACAAGTTGCAATGATGGGTGTGTATGTGTGCAAGGTGGGGAGGGGTGTCGGCACGGGACAGTGAGGTTTGGTGCAGCAATATCAAACAGCTCAGGTGTGGCCCGGGTCTCAGAGGAACTTGGAGTGGGTGGGGAAAGCAAGTGGGAAGAGAGTGAACTGTGGCCAGTAGCAGTGCTCCTGCTCCTCCTGGTTCTCCAGTAAGGTAGTTAAAAATCTCTAAATTTATGTTTTGGTGAGAGGCTCCAGTGGGCCCATGTTTTGGATTTTAGAAAAGAAGTTAAGATTTTAAAAATTTTTCCCAATTAAGGGGCGGATCAACGTGACAAACCACCTACCCTGCACATCTTCTTGTGTTGTGGGGGTGAGACCCAGGCAGATATAATAATAATAATAATTTTTATTGTCACAAGTAGGCTTACATTAACACTCCAATGAAGTTACTGTGAAAAGCCCCTAGTCACCACATTCTGGGGCCTGTTCAGGTACACAGATTAAGAATGCCCAAATTACCTAATATGAACATCTTTTGGGACCTGTGGGAGAAAACTGGCGCATCCGGAGGAAACCCACTGAGACACCGGGAGAACACACAAACTCCCCACAGTGACCCAAGCCGGGAATCGAACCTGGGACCCTGGTGCTGTGAAACCAGAGTGCTAACCACGATGCTATCATGCTGCCCACATGGGGAGAATGTGAAAACTTCACACGGACAGTGACCCAGGGCTAGGATCGACCCCGGGTCCTCGGCGCTATGTGGCAGCAGTGCTAAACACTGCGTCACCTTGCCGCCCCAAAAAGGGGTTAAGTTGGGGCCCATTTTGTCCCAATGTATAACCCCCCCTCCACCCCTGGCCTCTCCACTGGACCACCTGTCACTGTTCTTACATTTTGCTTTCACTGAGCATTGTCATTTGCACATTTGTTTCCCCGTTAACACAGATTGCTATCTTGCCTTTAAACCACTAGCAGAAACTTATGTGGCCATTAACACTGTCATTAATGCTTCCTCTGTCTTGTGCCCTACACATCTTTGTTGCAATCTTTCCTAGCTCCAACCTATCATTAACCTTCTATCCTGCTCCAGCTGCTCCACCCACTCTTCTGCTGTATATAATCCACACATTTCTCCCTCTCTTTAGCTCTGAAGAAGGTGGCAGGCACTCCACCCCTGCACTTTCTTACCATTTTAAAGCTACTTCTGTCTCCCAACCCACTGCCAGGGGCCCCATTAAATTCTGCCCCAGGTACATAGATTATTTTCAGGCATTCATTCGCATGTCACCTATAATTGGCCTGATTGAATCACAATTTTCTTCTCAGGGCATCTCGTTCTACTTTGCTCCAGGCTTAGGTTGTGTTCTGATTTCCAATGTTGACTTTATTTACATTATAATTGTAATGCGAAGCAACATTTTTTCACATTAAAGCTAAAGTTAAAATCTCCATAGTCCCAGATGACCATAGGCTGCTTTGCCCTTTGAGGGGAAGAGCTGACGCATGGTGATTTAACCTGAGGTGAGGGGCAAGGTTGAGAAAGCAGGGCCTTCATGAATGCCACAGTTCCAATGGTAAGTCCATCCTTAAAGAAAAATGGAAGTACCGTTTGTCAACTAATGGTTCCTTCGTTCATATTAAAGACTCATGTACACTTAAACTTTGGCATACAACCATGGTTTCAATTTTCACAGGGTATTGAAGATAGTTTCCACAGTACATGAATAAGAATATATATATTTTTCTTACAAAAAGGGATTATAACTATTACGAAAAAAGCCACAATTGTCATCAAATATATACAGATCAAGAACAAAAATAATTCAACCACTATCAACCCTGAGCCCGACACTAACTCCTAGACATCATCACAAAGAAAACCCCAGCCACTACCTAATAATCCTCCCCCTAACAGCTAACAGTGACTAACTCTCTGAAAAAGGAAATGAATGGCTGCCATCTCAAGATGAACCCATATACCGACCCTCTCATGGTGTACTTGACCATTTCAGGTTTAGGGAATCCATCAGATCAAGGCATGGGGTGGAGTGGGAGAACTCCATCCCAGCAGAACTCGCTTCAGGGCTATTAACGAGGTGAAAGAGGGGACATCCGCCTTCAACCCCGTTTACAGTACTGGCAAGTCCGAAACCCTGAACATGGCTACCAGCAGACAAGGCTCCAGTTCAATACCAAGAATCCGTGACATGATGTTAAAGAGGGATAGCCAAAAATTGAAACGTTTTGGACAGGACTAGAACATTTGGGTATCATTCGCCGGACCCCGAGAACACCAAACGCACCGGTCTTCCACCCCCGAGAAAAAAACACTCAACCTAGTCCTGGTCAGATGCACCCTGTGCACCTCTTTAACCTGAATCAAACTAAACCTAGCACAGGAAGAGGTTGCGTTGACCCTGTGTGGAACCTCACTCCACATCCCTCAAATACCAGCCCAGCTTCCCCTCCCACTTAATCCTCACCTCTTCCAGCGGATCGTGCTGCGCAGACAGCATCTGGCTGTAGATAGCTGATAGCTTTCCCTCACCCACTTCAGCCAAAGATAGAGTCCTATTCATTTGCAAGAGCGAAAAAGTCCCGAAAAACGTGCTTGTTAGGTGAATTGGACATTCTGAATTCTCCTTCAGTGCACCCAAACAGGCGCCGGAGTGTGGCGACTTGCGGATTCTCACAGTAACTTCATTGCGGAGTTCATATAAGCCTACTTGTGACACTAATAAAGATTATTATTATTAAATGATGAGATCTCCTTACGTAGGAATGGCGCACCTGTAGATACCTAAAAAATTAGACCTTGGGAGTTGGAATTTATCCATCAGTTTCTCAAATCCACCAAACCTACCCTCCACAAACATCCCTAAACATCTCCAGCCCCTCCCTCCCACAGGACCCAAATCGCGAGTCCAAATCCGTTGGAACAAAGCAGCGATTCTCACAGATAGGAGCTGACAAAGACATGGAGCTGAGCCCAAAATGCTGCCTGAACTGTCTCCAAACCCTCAGCTTTGCCAGCACCACCGGCCTCGAGGTAAATTTCACAGGAGAAAATGGTAGGGAGGTAGTTACCAAGGCCCATAAACTAGAACCATGACAAGATCCCGCCTCCACTGCCCCCATATTAAATTCGGACATCAACCACCCCAGCACCTTTTCAATATTGGCTGCCCAATAATAGAATGCCAAATTAGGTAACACTAAACCTCCCGATTATCTCTAACTTTGCAGAAAAGCCTGCGAATCCATGGGGTCTTACCAGCCCAAATGAAAGAAGAATCAACTTATCAATTCTGGCAAAGAATGATTTGGGAAAAAAGATCGGGAGACATTTGAAAATAAACAAAAACCTTGGAAGGGGTTCCATTTTAAGTGTTTGAACCCTGCCTGCCAAGGACAGGGGGAGGTTAGCCCACTTCTGCAAATTAGCTTGAACCCCATTCATCAGCCTAACATAATCAGGTTGATGAAGTGAGGCACAGTCGTGGGCCACCTGGATTCCCAGATAAATAAAGCTAGATCTGGCAAGACGGAAAAGCAACAACCTCAGAGCGGGTTCCCTCCCTGGGGGGTTCACAGCAAAATATTTGCTCTTGTCCAGATTCAACTTGTACCCCAAGATGGAGCCGAAACTCCTCAGTAGCTTCATTATCACATCTATCGTGGAAACTGGTTACGTGATATAAAGAAGCAGATCATCTAAATACAGGGACACCCTATGCTCTCTCCGTCCCCTCTTTATCCCGTTCCACTTCCCGCAAGACATCAACGCAATAGCCAGTGGTTCGATTGCCAAGAGAAACCGAAGTGAAGACAGTGGGAAACCCTGCTTTGTACTCCTACCCAGCTGAAAGTAGCCTGAACTCAAGCCATTTGTATAGACATTAGCGGTGGGAGTCCTGTACAACATACAAATCCAAGATATGGGGCTGGATTCTCCGCAGGTGGGGGTGGGGAGCTTTATAGGCGGCTGGGGTTAGATCCGCGTGATCAGATGCTCGAGCATGCGGCCGAACGGGCTTTCTAATTTTTGTGTCTGCCTCCGAGGTCCGTGTCCGCCATGGAGCTCGGCACGGCCGCTGGAGGCCGCCGCCATGCGCATGCGCGGACCCAAAACCGGAAGTGCGGGGGCCCGTATCCACAGCTAAAGCTGCGAGAATCACTCTGGGTCCCTGCTAGCCCCCTCCAGGGCAGTGAATTAGATGTAGTTTTTTACAGGAATCTCTGGAGTAAAACCCCAGGGTTTTTACACCGGCTTGGGGACATAGACCCATTTTGGGAGACTCCAGCCCATGAACTTTGGAACAAAACCCATCCTCCCCAAAATTTTAAATAGGTACTCCCACTCGACCCTATCAAACGCATTCTCAGCGTCCAATGAAACAATCACCACCGGATGGAGAGGGGGACAGGACAATATTTAATAGATGATGTATACTGGCCGACAGTTGCCAACCCTTAACAAAACCTGCCTGTTCCTTTGATATCACTTCTGGAATTCGGGGTTGCAAACTCATTGCCAACACTTTAGCCAACAACTTAGCATCAAAATTGCTCGATATGACCCACACTCTGTAGGGTCCTTATCATTCCTCAGAATCAAGGAGATGGACCAATGTAGCTGGCAAAGCGCCCTGGCCAAGGAATCATTAAACATGTCCAATATCTGTGGGGTCAACTGCCCTGCAAATTTCTTATAAAATTCAATAAGAAACCCATCTGGGCCCAGGGCTTTACCCGACTACATTGAACCAATATACTTCATCACCTCCTCAAGATCCATTGGGATTCCAACTCCTCCCTGCTCTCCCTCCACACCTGCAAAAAGGACAACTCTTCCAAAAATGTCAGCATGGGAAACTTCTCTTGGGGCTCCGATCTGTGCAGCCTTTGATAAAACTCTGCAAACACTGCATTAACTTGCGTTGGGAAAGAGACCAAACTTTCACCCCAGTCCCACACCTGAACAATCTCCCGGGAGACCTCCTGCCACCTCAGCTGAAGCGCAAAAAGATGACTGGCCTTCTCCCCATGTCCATAAAAGGTCCCCCTCGAGCACTGCGGCTGGCCCACCTCCTTACTCATTGAGAATAGCTCAAATTCCATCCACAATTTCTTCCTAGACCGCCAGCAACTCCAATGTAGGGGCAATAGAATACTGGTGGTCCACCTCTAAGATGGAGTCTACCAGCTTCTTCTGCTCCACACTCTCAGACCCATCTCTATGTGACTTTAAAGACATGGGGCTGGATTCTCCTTTTCTGAGACAAAATGCTGATGCCGGCGTGGGAATAGTGGTGTTTTACGGCAGCAAAAACGGCGGAACAGCTGCATCGATTCAGCAACTGTAAATGGGCTAGCACCATCGCCACATGGAACGCAACCGGTTCCATGCGAAATGGCGCTGGATTTGCCAGCTCTGTGATTGACACACATTGTCCCAGCCAACAAGATGGCTGGAAGGAGAGCAGTGTCACAGTTCAGGGACGGTGAGGTGGAAACCCTCCTGGATGCCGTGGTGGAGAGGCAGATGATCCTGCACCCCGTCCCGGAAGGAAGGCCAGCAGGCGCTGCCGTTTGCCATGCCTGGGCGCAGGTGGCAGAGGTGGTCAGCGACATGGGTAACGTCGTCCAGACTGGAATCCAGTGCAGGAGGAAACTGCACGACCTCCTCAGGGCAGCCAGTGTGAGTAGGCAGGGCTGTGCACCTGGCACTAACCACCCTCCCCCCACCCCCACACTAATCCGGACCCTCCCCCCGGCGGATGGCCGACCCCCACCCTGCCCCACATGCCAGCCTGCATGCCAGTTGCAATGGCCGGGTGCCCTGTTCACTGATGCCATCATCTACCCAACCCCTGGGTTGCATGTGTTGGAAAGTCTAACAGTGTTTCTGTTTGTGTTTGCAGGAGAAGGCCGCGCACAACCGTCTGGAGCAGGAGAAGACCAGAGGGGGACCACCAGATCTGCGGCCCCTCACCGTGCTCACGCAGATGGCACGGGACCAGGTCGACGGCCCGGAGGAAAGGGGAGTCGGCGATGCGGAGGGCGTTGGTGGGCGAGCAAGTGAGACCCCGTTTAGTTGCGGATCCCCATGACCCTTGTGTGGGCACCCCCCCCCCCACCCCCACGACCCACATTCCTTTCCAACCCCTCACCCCCCCACCCTTCAACCCACCCCCTCACCTAACATACCACCCCCCCCACATCTTCCTGACCCTTAGACCCCACACACACACCCCTGGCCATCTAACCACACATGTCGTCTTGAATTTTACAGGACCTGCCGGAGATGGGGCCGGTCCATCTGGAGTCCCCCGCCCCAGCCACAACCAGAGCGGGTGCCCCCCAGATGGCCGAGCATTGACAGGGAGAGCAGCCAGAACACTAGCCCTCTGCCCGAGACTCAGGACACCCCAGAGCTCAGGTCAGAGGAGGACACTGACTCTCTGTTCCAGCTGTCTCCAACACCCTTCACCATCTCAGAGACTATCATCTCGGTTTGGGACATTAGTGAAGAGCCTCCTGGGACACTACCTGGCGCACACCACACATCTCATCCGGTATAACAGGTAGGAGCAGCCGAGGGGCTGGACGGTCGGAGGGCAGGACAGCCCCAGGAACCAGCTGCCATCCAGACAGGTCCTGGGCTCCTGGAACATCCAGTCCCACCCACAGTGGAGATGCAGTCAGAGTCCCAGGGACTAGGGTAAGGGGATGATGGCTACCTGCAGGCACAGGTGGAGGAGTCAACCCGTGTGCAGGAACAGGGGGTGGTGCCGGTCATGTGTGCTACCCAGGCTGACACCGCACGGGTGGCGTCTGCGGTTGAGGTAATGGGGGCGATGGTGTTGGATATAGGTCAGAGTGTTCAAGGCCTGAGGCATCTGTGCAGGTGGGGGCCGAGGCCCAGAGGACAGGGCTGCCCTCTCACAGGCAGCCATGTGCCAGAACCACCTGGACATCGCAGCGGCACTCTTCAGTGTGGCCCAGTCACAGCAGGCCATGGCGAAGGCACTGGCCAGTGTTGCGCAGACACAGAGAGAGGTGGCTCAGACCCAACAGGACAGAGAATCGGGCGCGGGGCAAAATTGGGGTCGACACCATGTGCCGGCGTGATCGCAATGTTCCGACATTCCCGCTAGCGGCGGGATCGAAGTCCACGACAATGTGCTAGCGGGAGCAAGTAAATGATTGAAAATGGTTCTTAATGATCCATCTGCATCCATTTAGTGAGCTATTCTCCAGCCTATTCTCCAGCCCTCTGTTATGCTCTGGTCCCCATGGCCGTGAAACACGTGTGTGTGGATCACTTGTGGTCTCTACCAGCATGGCCCTGGCGTGGTGGACTTTGCGGTGGGCCAAGGGGGCAGCTCTCCCAAGGAGTTACCCCCTTGGTCCAGTGCAAAGTTTACGCTGGTAGTGATCATCCATACCCAACTAGGGGCACACCCTCCCCACAATACTCTGCCTTCTCACCCATCCTCTACCAGATTGGAACAGCTACTAAGTCGATTGATTAAGAGTTATGTACACAGATTACTGTAGCTGTTGTGTTTTCTTCTTGTTTGTAATTGATAGCAAATTCTTGTTTTATATATGTTAACTAGATTCTTATAATCAACATTGTTTTGATAAAAGCGCCTAGGAATTCTGATGACTCACACTTGGAGTGAATGCTCTTTTGCTCATCCTAGAAAAATTCAACATAACAGTTATAGGTCAGGTGAGCTTCATAATTCACTTTGGCGTTTCTAAGCCGTGGCCCATAACACAAGCCATACATAGCTTTCTAGTAGCTGTCTGTGATTGCAACTTTTATAAACCATCTGCATCTTTGATTAATTCACCTTCCTTTATGGCTCAGAGGTGAAACCCTGGGCAGGATTCTCCATGGGCGGGATCTTCCACTTCGCCATCAGCACACTCACACCCGGGGATTTCCCTAGAGTGAGGTGGTGGCCACAATGGGAACCCCATTGGCTGGCTGCTGGGACTGAGCATCCCATTACAGGGAGTGCGCGCCGCACCAGAAAACGGGTCTGGCGGGACAGAGAATCCCACCCCCTATGTTTACAAACATCGACCACATCAAAGTGAGGCAAGTGCAGTGCAATCACATGCTTGAGTGATTGGAATGCGCTTACATTACATCTTTGAGATAATGGGGGGTCTCCCTATTGTGGAGGCCCTGGGGAGATCCCGTATCACAGGGGTCTCTGTGGGGGTCTCGCTTTTACAGAAATCCCTGTTGGACGCAAGTAGGGTCACCCCCATACTCGGGGGCAGGAGGGGGACCCAGGAAATCCAGGGGTGAGGAGGGGGGGAACTATAGGGGGTGGCTGCCACTCAATGTGGCAGCCCAATAGTGGAATTCCCTTGGCTATCCCTCATATTCCATGGCATGCATACATTTGCATGGTGTGAATCATTGAATTGGACAGTGGCCCAGAGGAATGGGGAATGCGAGGTGGAGTTCAGCCTTGGGCGAGGACATGAGACCCCGCAGAGTTGCAGTTCTCCATGACATGTGTGTCAACACCCCCCCTCAACACCACCTTCATCCTACACCACCCCCACACCACTGCCCATCCCCAATCTCTACCAGCCCGCAGTCTAATCATGCATCTTGCCTTGTGTCTTGCAGGACCTGTTGGTGATGGGGCGGATCCATCTGGCGTCCCCCCTCCCCCTGTCAATGCCACAGCCAGAGGCCCTCCCACCTCCGTGAGCCGAGCAGTGACCCTGAGAGCAGCTCTGACTCCAGCCCTCCTCCCGAGACTCAGGAGGTCCCGGAACTTTGGGTTGGAGAATGACAGTGATTTCCCATCACAGCTGTCTCCAACAGCCTCCACCAGCCCAGACACACTCACCTCGGTTGGACATGTTAGCGAAGAGGCTCCTGGGACACTATCTGGTGCGCCCCACACAGCTGATCCGACAGCAGGTGGATGTAGGAACACCCGAGGGGGCGGGCAGTCAGACGACAGGCTGACCCCTGGAACTGGCTGCCATCCAGACGGGTCTCAGGCCTCTGGAATGGACAGTCCTATCTATAGTGGAGATGCATTCGCAGAGCCAGGAACTACATGAGGGGTTGTTGGCAAGCATCCAGCAGCTGCAGATGGAGGAGTCCAATTGTGTGCAGCAGCCGGAGGTGGTGCACCCAGGCCAACACTACACGGATGGCGTCCATGGTGGAGGCATTGGGCGTGAAGATCGTGGCTATGGATCAGCATGTCCAAGGCCCAGGGCTTTCAGTGCAGGCGCTGGCCGAGGTCCCAGACAGGGTAGCTATCTCACATGCAACCATGTGCCAGAGCCACCTCGACATCGCAGCGACGCTCCTGAGTGCGGCCCATTCACAGCAGGCCATGGCTGGGAACATTGGCAGCTTGCCCAAGCACTGGCTGACGTGGTGCAGACGCAGAGGATGGTGGCCCAGTTCGCAAAACTACAAGCCCTCTCCAATGACAACAAGACCCCATACATAATACAAAACACAATTAACTCGTGGCCAGCCAAAAGTTCCTCACAAAAGCATCAGTACCCTCTGGCGCCTCAAAATAATAGTCTTTTGAGTTATAAATCTCTTGGAGGCATGCAGAGTAAAAATACCAAATCAAACTCCACTTTTGAGTAACGCTGCCTTGGCCTTGTTGAATGCCACACTCCTTTTGACAAGCTCCTTTCCCACATCCTGATAGAGCCTAATGCCATGGCCCTCCCACTTGTAGTCACTGCGATCTTTCACCCACCTCAGTACTCATTCCTTCTCCTGATAACTGTGAAACCTTATGATAATTGCCCCTGATGACTCTATTGTGTGAGGCTTCTGATGGTGCAACTGATAGGCCTGATCCAGCTCAGGAGGGGACAACTGTCTGCCCTCCCTACCATCTTCCCAAACATCTTCAACATATGCTCAATTAGGTTCAGGCTCTCCACTGCTTCCGGTAGCCCCACGACTCTTGAGGTTCTGCCTCCTGGAGCGACTCTCCAAGTCATCCATCAGAGATTTGTTATTCTCAGCGAACATTGGCATCTCAGCCTCCAAAGAGACAATCTGATTGCTCAGCGTTGAAAGGGCTGCCTCCACACCCTGCAACACTGCGCCATGTGCCATTCACGTTTTGTCCGTCTTTGCCAGAATCGCAGAGGAGCTAGGGCCTCCTCAGTCGAATTATGGATGTCCTTGGAGATAGCCTGTCATTGTTTTGAATTCCTCAGCAAAGATGCATGTAAGCATCTTGATTGTCAACGAGGTAATCTTAGCTTCGGCAGCGGCCCCGCTATCTTATCAACCAACGAGCTTCGAGAGGTTTCTGAAATGGAATGTTTGCTTGCTGGCTTCTTTGACCTTGATTTCCCTGGCATTTCCACATATAGAAGCCTTAGCCCATCAAACTTTTAAATTATCACCCAACACCCTTCACGTTCTGGGCAGAAAAGGTAAAAAAATAAAATGTGCGGCTGCTTTCTACATGCCACCATCGGAGGTCTTTTCCAAAGTACTAGTAATTGGGGCTCTTAAAAATTTAGTTGAGGACATGAAGAATGGATGCACATTTTTGCAGTGGAGATGATGTTATTATGAGGCAAGCTAACCTTGCATTGTTCCTGCAAACTCAGAGGGCAAATGTAATTACAGCAATGAGCAACAGTCAGTTGTGGTGCATAAGTGCATAATTATCCCCATAATTATAATTAGAACAGTAATAAAGTAATTATGCTTCATAATACTTTTATTTCTATTACAATGCAAGTGTAAAACTATTAAATATAATTTATAATTTTAACTCTGGGTATCATAACCTGTGAGAGGCACTTAATCAAAGCACACCGCAGAACCTTCCAATCAGGAGGAAAACATAATTTCTTATTCCGTTTTTGAAAGTTGCAATTATTTCACTCTGTATTTCACTGTATCATTTAGGACCAAAAGATTCAAGACAGACTCTTGAATTTCTGGCCCTGATAATCATCCCAGCTAGAAACAAGTGTTAAAAAATTGCTTTTATCTTACTTAATAACCAATCTCTATGGATCATAACAACTCAGGGACGTCTGAATACCCTGGAAAAGCACAATTCAAAATAGCCTTTTCTGGTTACACTCTTAGAAGTAAACAAAAATATTTCATCAGGCTGATCTTCTTCCACATCAGACACCATTATGACCTCTCTGAACGAGATCGGCAACTTAGTGACAATTAATCACAAGGTATGGGCATGTTTGTAAATCCATGCACATCAGGATCTTTGTTGAATCTGCTCAGTTGGATTCAATGTTGGATTTTTGCAACTGACAGGGTCAAGAAAATGCTCATCTCATCAGAAATAACAGGAGTGATGTTAAATTTTCCTAATTTTTGTCAAGAAAAATTCTTTGATGAAAAACTTGGGCTCCCTTGTTCCAGAAAACTATCTTTAAGAAATATTTGCAAACTTAGTGTATGTACAGTTGATAATTTCAGGTATGTACCGCCTTTAATTAATGGCACTCTGCTTATCAAAGGTGGCACACTGGTACCAGATAGATGGAAATATTATTCAACAACTTTGTCACTTGCAGCCCCCTTGTGCATCCTGCAAGCTCTTTTTCACTGTATTATTATTGAATAAGTGATTGGTAAGATATTATTTGGATGGTGTACAGACAAGCTAAAATTCATTTATATATTTATAATGACAACAGCAAAATGTTGCAGATGCTGAAAATCTGAAATAACAACAGAAAATGCTGGAAATACTCAGCAATCTGGCAGCATCTGTGGAGTGAGAAACAGAAGGCGGAATTTTCTGATTCTTTTTCAAACTGTTATCTCGGGTGGGAAAAACAGATGGAAGCCTGTTGGCGACTATCGTAACCTGCATGGAACACATGGAGCCGGGTTGATTGTTCTCCGTGTGGCTCGAGGAGTCTGATCTACCACCATGTAGATGTAAGGTCAGCCAGATAGGAACCGACTGACACAGAGAGAGGACCCGATGAAGTCTAGCCGGGTCCCTTTGTAAATAGTACGTGTTATAAATAAATGTCTTCCTATTGTTATTCGTCTAACTCCCTTCACCATTATTATAGCTGCTGTGGCAGATTTTTCCGCCATATTTTAAAAAACTTTGAGGAAAAAAATGGAAGGAAGAGCTCGCCCCGCCAGCAAGGTCAGCTATTAAACGATCAGGATGCAGTTTGTAAAGTGCACTTCAATTTAAAAAATTTTTAAAAATAAAAACAGAAACACCCGACAGAACATGTATGGCAGAGCAGAACAGGAGATACATTATACTGAGAGACATAACGGGCCAAAAGAGCAAAGCAATTTCAGACCAAGGGCAGCATGCAAATACCGTGGAAAGCATTTCCAAAGGAAAGGGAGGATTGTCCAGTATGGAGAAAAAAGTGTTTTTAACTGCAAAAATATGAATCATTTATCGGTGGCATAGTGATTAGCACTGCCGCCTTACAGTGCCTTACTGTAAGGCAGCAGTGCAGCTATTGAATAGGTACATGGATTACGGTAGAATAATGGAGTGTAGATTAATTTGTTCTTAAAGGCAGCATGGTAGCATTGTGGATAGCACAATTGCTTCACAGCTCCAGGGTCCCAGGTTCGATTCCGGCTTGGGTCACTGTCTGTGCAGAGTCTGCACATCCTCCCCGTGTGCATGGGTTTCCTCCGGGTGCGCCAGTTTCCTCCCACAGTCCAAAGATGTGCAGGTTAGGTGGATTGGCCATGCTAAATTGCCCTTAGTGTTGGGTGGGGTTACTGGGTTATGGGGATAGGATGTTGTTGACGACGGGTAGGGTGCTCTTTCCAAGTGCCGGTGCAGACTCGATGGGCCGAATGGCCTCCTTCTGCACTGTAAATTCTATGATAATCTATGATTAATCTAGGACAAAGGTTCGGCACAACTTTGTGGGCTGAAGGGCCTGTTCTGTGCTGTATTTTTCTATGTTCTATGTTCTTACTGGCTTTGATTCTGACCTCGGGTGACTGTACGTGTGGAGTTTGCACATTCTCCCCAGTCTGCATGGGTTTCCTCTGGGTGCTCCAGTTTCCTCCCATAGTCCAAAGATGTGCTGGTTAGGTGGATTGGTCATGATAAATTGGCCCTAAATGTTGGGTGGCGTTATGGGGATAGGATGGGCCTAGGCAGTGTGCTGTTTCAGGGGATCGGTGCAGACTCAATGGGCCAAATGCCCTCCTTCTGCACTGTATGGATTCTATGATTTCACACACAAGTGTTTGGCTAGAAAAATGCAACACAAGCCTATATAGATGGCAACTGGAGAGATAGCAATAGGCATGACTGATGAAGCACTAAACACGATGTAACGAGTTGGTTCTGTCAAGTGAAAAATGGTTTGTGACTGTTACAATGATGATCACAGATATAGAGTATCAAGCTAATAAAAAGTGTCAGATAGACACAACTGACACAGATGTTTATGAAGGGACTCAATGGGACAATTTGCTAATGAAGCCCTCAAAAGTAATGTTGACGGTACGATATTCACACTGTGGGGTCAAAATAGTCTGACAACCCAATGCAATGTAATAAGGAAGATCTAGAGTTACAGAACGTAGATGGGAAGGAATGGCCACTCATCTCAGCTGGAGCAAGTCTAAAGCTTGGGCTGGTAACCCTGAATGTGCCAACAAAGATTTACAACATTTTGCAACACACACAACTAATGACTGTCGAGCAGATCCTACAGGAGTACAAAGATGTGCTTACAGGTTTCGGATGTCTACCTGGTGAATATCATCCAGAAATAGGTGAAAATGGAAGACCAATTCAGCATCTGCCAGGAAGAGTTCCAGTTGCTCTAAAATCAAGCTTTAAAGACAAGACAGAAGAGCTGGAAAAGAAGGTAGTAATCAAGAAAGTTACAACTCCTACACACTGGATTAGTTGCATGGTTGTAGTGAAACAACCTGTAAATCTGTGAATATGCATAGACCCAAAGGATCTCATTACCAGGTGCAAAATATCGAAGGGAATTTGCCACAAATAACCAAGGCAAAGATCTATGTTACCCAATAAGCGAAGAATGGTTACTGGCAAATTAAGCTGGATGAAAGAAACTGCTTGCTAACCAGACACCATTCAGGAGATACACATGTTTTCCCATATTGTTTGATATTTCCATGGATGCCAAAGAGTATCAATGCAGAAAGCATGACTCAGTGAACCTCCCTGAGTGGGAGCAATAGTGAATGTGGAGGCACAATAGAAGAAGCCATAGCTGACCGTGATCACGCGAGCACGCCAAATGAACCTGAAGTTGAACAAGAAGAAATTGCAATTGAAGATGCCTGTTGTTGAATACATAGCTCATGTAATGATGACAAACGATCTTTGCCTGGGTCCTGACAAGGTGAGAGCTACAGCAGTGAGGCAGCGGCCAACAGACGTGAAAGCAGTGCAATGATTTGTTGGACTTGTGTATTACCTAGCAAAATTTTTGCCCAGTTTCCTGTCATTACACCAGGTCATCACCTAGGAGGTGCAATGGCATTGGGGCACAGAACAAGAAGCACCATTCACTAAAATCAAACTATGAGTGGCAACAATGGCACTGCTGAAGAACTATGAATAATGAAGTCACCATGCTGTGTAATGCTAATGAGACAAGACGTGGAAAAACCTTGGACAACAAATTGATTTGCATTCAGGCACGAGATAAATGGATCAAGGCTATAAGGAACATAGGAATTAGGCTGAAGTAGGCAATTCATATCCTTGAAACTGTTCTGCCATTCAATCAGATCATGGCTGATCTGTTCCTGGTCTTGAATCCGCTTCCCTACCTGTTCCCCATCTCCCTTTAACCCGTTTTTAACAATCAAAAATATATCTACCTCCTTCTTGAAACCATTTAATAATTCAGACTCCACCACACTATGGGCAGCGAGTTCCACAATTTACCACTCTCTGCGAGAAGTATTTCCTCCTCATCTCACTTCTAAATCTATATCTGTGATCGTTCGTTCTAGATTGGTACACAAGGGGGAACATTTAGTTTACATTTACTTTATCAATTCCTGTGAGTATTTTATATACCTTGATCAGATGCCCGCTCATCCTTCTAAACTCGAGTGAATATAAGCCCAAACTGTTTACTCCTCATATGTCAACCCTTTCATCCCTTGAATCAATCTGATGGACCTCCTCTGAACTGCCTCCAATGCCCCAAGTAAGAAGGCCAAAACTGGACATAATACTCCAGATAAAAAGCAAATTATGCGGATGCTGGAATCTGAAACAAAAGAAAAATTGGAAAATCTCAGCAGGTCTGGCAACATCTGTAGGGAGAGAAAAGAGCTAAAGTTTGGAGTCCGATGACTCTTTGTTAAAGCTCCAGATTACACAATACTCCAGATGTGGTCTCATCAACACCCTATAAAATTGCAACAACACTTCTCTACTTTTATGCTTCAGTCCTTTTGCAATAAACACTAACATTCCATTTGCCTTTTTAATTAGATTTTGTACCTGCATAAAAACTTTCTGCGATTCATAAACAAAGCAACGCAGATCCCTCTGCCCAGATGCATTTTGAATCTACTTTCCAATTAGATAATAATGGATAACCTCACATTTAACCACATTGAACTCCATGTGCCAAACTTTGGCCCAATCTCCTAGCTATCCATATTAATCGGTAAAATCTTTATCTCCTCTTTATTGCCTGCTTTCCCTATTTAAATACGATCCACAAATTCTATCATGTTACACTCTGTTCCTGCTTGCAGATCATTTATATAAATTGTAAACAGTTGAGGTCCAAGAACTGAACCCTGCGGCACCCTGCTAGTTACAGATCGCCAGCCAGAGAAGGAACCATTTATCCTGTCTCTCTGCTTTCTGTCAGTCAGCCAATCCCCAATTCAATCTATTTAACATTCTAGGTCAGATTTTTATGCTCAGATTGAGAAAGATTACCGAGTTCTTGTTGATTGCTTGCGAGCATTTTTATCACTATCCTCTTGGAAGGGATAAAGTAACAGTGAAGTCCGACTAACAAGCCACTTCAAAATGTTTTTCTCAAACCACTAATCTCTGCTCCGAAGCTCGTGCAAAGAATGTTACTTCAGTACGATTTAATAGCCAAAATAGAGTCCTGTTCTGGGCGGGTATAGCGGGGTGTTTCCTGGCGCCTGCAGTACCGGGAATGAACCGCTATAAACAGGGACTCTTTATTTTTGGCCATGGCGAAGAACATCCCACTGAGGCCGTAATTACCTCACTCACTGCACTGACAAGCTCATTGCGATCGGGAGACATTTAAAAATGCCGCCACAATCACTTGACCCCCCCCTCAGCTCCAAATCCCAGACTCCAGACCTCACCAATACCCCATCTTTCTTCTTCGGGGTTTCTCGAGTCCCACCTCACCCCACCTCTTAAGGGCCAGGGCACTCCTAAGGCCCGACATTTGGCATGGGCAACGAGCACTTGGGCGCCTTGGCACTGCAGCCTGGCACCTCGGCACTGCCCCTGCCAGCCTGGCAATGCTGCTTGGGCACCGTGGCAATGCCAAGATGTCCAGCTGGCAGTGGGAGTGCCAATGTACCAAGCTGCCCAGAGTCCAAACACCTGTGGGCCTCTGATAGTCTGGGAGACCTCCACGTTGCCATTACGCCTGGTCCATGTTTGTGTGGACCAGTGCTAATTTACACCATGGCGAGTGAGCGCTCCCAGGTCCCTGGTGGGAGGCCACCCCAAATCTTCACATTGATGTGCCCCTCCCCTCCTGCCCCCTTCCCACCTAAGATTGAGATTGTTCACTTTTTGTAATCAGCACAAACCGATGCCCAGTAGGTGGGAAAAGACCCTTAAGTGGGCATTTAATGACCACTTAAGGGTCTCAATCGGGGGATGTGCAGGCTTCCCATCTGAGGCTCTGTCCACCCTACTATGCAGTTATGCCTGGCTGGGGCGGGCGGGATCCTGGAGGGAATACCAAACATGCAATTTTACGCTTTCTCGCCCCAGCTGAGGGAGACCGTACAATTCTGGCCATTGAGTGTAACAGACAAGTGACTTGTTCAATTTAAGCGAACAACCCAGCAAGATACAACTCTCCAAGCCCCACAAGAAGCAGTGATAAAAGGTTGGCCTGAGAGCATCAACGACCCACCTGTGGTCAAGAGCATATTCGGAATACTGAGTTGAATTAACAACCCCAGACAGCATATTGTACAAAATAAGTAGAGTCCTTATCCCTAAGTTAGAGTGGAGATGCTGAAATTCATCGATGCAACCCATCAAGGATTTGAATCAAATTTGAGAAAGACGAGAGAAGCGTTCCACAGTCCAAATATGAACCATAGAATGCAAGACCATGGGTGGGATTCTGCGTCTCGTCGCACTAGTTTTCTGGTGCGGCGCACCCCGTCGACAGCGAGATTCTCCATCCCGCAAGCCGGCCATTGGGGTTTCCCATTGTGGACAGATCCATGCCATCGGGAAATCCCCATGCATGAGCGCATTACTGGTGCAACTGAGAATCCCGTCAGCAGAGAATCCAGCCGCACATCAGCCAAACAGGCGAGAGAGCCATTGATGATATTTGACACCCCAGGCAGACCAATGGTGAAGGTCGGAGGAGAACTCTTCACTAAAGCAGGAACAAATGATCTTGTCACTGTTTTCCACTATTCTGATTTCTGGGAGTTGGACCAGCTGACTTCAATGACGACAGGAGAAGTAAAATAATAGTTGAACGCACGCTTCAGTCATTACGGCATTCTGACATTGTGATGAGTGACAATGGTCCTCATTTGGCTCTTTTGGCACCGAGTCTAGATTTAAGGTTCCATCCTCCTGCTACTTCTTTCCTCGGCTACTTCCAGCAAAGCCTGTTTTGAGAGGCTGACCTCCAAGTCTCTCACCACCCTGACTTGAAAATATATCGCCGTTCCTTCACTGTCGCTGGGCCAACATCCTGGAACTCCCTTCTTAACAACACAGTGGGTGTACCTACACCTCAAGGACCGCAGCAATTCAAGAAGGAAACTCACCATCCCTTTCTGAAGGGCAACTCGGGATGGGCAATAAATGCTGGCCTAACCAATGACAGCCACATCCAGTAACTGAATTAAAAACAAGGTGTAGAGGCAATGATACCAGCTCCCCTTCATCACTGGGTCAAGTGTAGCAAAAGCAGAGCACATTGCCTCACTTAATGGACACCACCCCGCTCCTCCCACAAGCACAGATAAACTCACCTCAGTGGGTCCTCATCTAGGGTTAGATAGGATGGCACTGGGTGAGGAGCAGTAAAATGAAGGAGGAGGTGCCAAAGTGGGAGGCAGCTATGGATAGACTCCCTCAGAGGGTGGAGGAAAGACATAGTCCTGGTCAGCTGGACAGATGCAGGGCCTCAGCATTCATTGAAAATGAGTGTTTACGTAGATTAGCTGCAACAGATGGGGCCCTGAGGCAATATGGGCTCATGGGTTGAGAATGGAGAAGTTAATCTAGCTCCTGTGTCAACACAGCTCAAGGTTTTAAGTGCATGAGGTCCTCCTTAGAGAAAGTGGCCAACCTCATGCAGAACCAGATGCGGCAGCTTTTGGAACGCATGCAGCAACTGTATGTTGGTGTTCTCAGGATGTCTGCACACTGTGAAGGTTCAGTGGCAAAGATGATGCAATGATGTCTGAAAGGATTGCCAGTTGTATCCAACTGGTGTTCCCCTCCAGCCTTCTGGAACACTCACCAAGGAGGGTAAGTGTGATACCCCTCACAGGCCACCATCATCATTCAACTCTTTGACCTCGTTGATGGAGGCTGAATCTGCACAGCAGGGCCCAGTGAAGGAGGCTGCTTCTGCAGTGATACAGATGCAGCAGCCTCTGGAGGTGACCCCACGGGCATCTCCATGATGAGAACAATTGTCATGTGCATCTCAGCCATAAGTTGTGTTACAGATAGAGGAGAGAGGCAAATCGAACATCTTTATTTTTCTTGTGGACCGTCCGCGGCACGGTAGCACAGTGGTTAGAACTATTGCTTCACAGTTCCAGGGTCCCAGGTTCGACGCATGGTAAGGGTGAGGTGGCTTGGGGGATTTGAGGGTCCAGGGGTGCAAGCCATAACTGATTATCGGTCTCTCTCCTTCTCTAATTCCTTCCAGATAAAACAATGCTTGCTGGTGTGGATCCCGGAAGGTTGTCCTCGCTGTGCTTGTGGTAGCTGAGGTGGGCAGACATCTTGGAAGGCGAAACCGCTAACTGAGGCTGGAGGCAGCCCCAAATGTGCAGAGAGCTGCTGCGCACCCTGAAGAACCGACTGCCCATTGGGCTGAGGAGGGCACCAGAAGAGGAGGTGAGCAACAGCCTAAGGTGTACAGGCATCATTGGTCCTTCCATGAGCTGACGAACAACATATGTCGCAGAAAACTACTTCTCAAAAGGGAGACAGTGCGGCACCTGTGTCATGTCTTGCAGATGTGGCAGCCATTTTCCATATCCTGCTCATCCGCTGTCTTTGATGAACTTTGTCCTCCGAGGGCCTCACCCTTTTCAACATTCACAGCCCACTGGGGTGACAAATTATTGAGGGTTCAGCTGACCACCACAAATCATAAGACCCTTGCAGAGACGTACTAGAGGGCGCAATCTTCTAGTCCTGACATCAAACATCATCTTCAGAAGCCCGATAGCCTGCTTAGTAGATGCCCTTTGAGCAAATAACTTTGGTGGTATCACCTCTGTTTCTCGGTCTTGAGCTCTTGTAGAGGGGCATGTAGCCATCTCTCCAAGGGACAGCCCTTCTCCACTCATATCCATCCATGGAATTTGAGGGGTGAGTGAAGAACTGCAGTCACCTGGAATGCTAGATGATGAAAGAGTAGTGGCAGCTTCCAGGAAAGCGAGCACACACATGTAGGAAACTTTTGTTGTGGTTGCAGACCTGCAGAACATTGGCAGAGTGGAAGCTAGTTAAAGAATCAGACTGACGGCACTGGGTGCCTGGATATCCACATGGCTGCAATCGTTGTTTTTCTAGATGTGGGCCACTTCAGCAATGGAGGCAAAACCCATTGCCCTTTGTCCCTACAAGGCCATGCCTGTCTGGAATTGAATATGCCTGCCAGGTCTTGGAAACTGGACATCAATGATCTGAGGGATGCCAAGGTGTGCAGCTATTTGCAAGATGTACCAGGGTCTTGGAAGAAATCAGATGCAAAAATATGCAAGGCCACAGTAACTTTGTGGGAAATGGCATGGCATGGCAAGCAATGCTGCATGTTGTGATGTTTTTGGTGATGAGGGCATATATTTCTGTGACCATCTGCTTGGGCATTGCATTTCCCTGCAGAACTGGCTCTCCGTCATCTCCAGGAAACTTGATCTTTAATGGTAAATCCTGTGCTAAAGGTTTGGTCGCTGTGTCTTTCTTGCCCTCATCTCTTCTGCCCTCCTGATGCCTGGGGATCAGGGCTTTCTAGAGGAAGGCTTTTCCTCATTGTCACTGGGCCCAAAATTTGAGAGTTGATTTCCCGTTGCCAGCTATTACCTTTTTTTGTGCTCAGGTTGCCCCTACCTATTGTGGTCTTGCCTTGCTGCCTCCTCCCCAAGAATGCATGAGGTTGCTGATCCCTACACTGCCTGAACACTAACTGCCCGCTCTCTTGTGCTGCAAGGTGGCAACTGTATTCCAAAGGCTGAGTTCCCCCTGTGCACCATTCACCCTTTCATGGGGTCCACCTAATTCCCTGAGGTGGCCATGATTGGCTCCCGGTTTGTGTCTGCCTCCATTTTGCTGGGCTGCCCTATGTGGTGCATGGCCCCAGTCAAAATCAGAAGATTTTCCTTCAGTTGCTCTCAATGAGCTCTTTAACATTGTTAATTGACGGACTTCCGGTTGCGGCTATGCGGAGCTAAGCCGCACGTTCGGCAGCTCCTGCCAGGAACGGACTTTTGGGCTCTTTTTAGGGCCCCCAGCGGTACTTTTTCGACGTTTCCCGACGTGGGAAGGAGTCAGCAACATTTCCCCAGCAGTATATGGCCTGGACCATGAGTGGGGCGAGTAAGAAAGTGGTTGCAGCGCCAAAGCAGAAGCAAAGGAAGAAGCACAAGATGGTGGCGGGCGGAGACCAGGAGGCATGGAGACAGTGGGCGCAGGAGCAGCAGGGGACTCTCCAGCACTGCTTCAGGGAGCTTAAAGCGGAGCTGCTGGAGCCGTTGAAGGCTTCAATTGACAAGCTGCTGGAGACCCAGACGGCCCGGGGGTGGCGATCCAAGAGATCCGACAAAAGGCCTCCGAAAGAGAGGACGAGACCTTAGGCCTCACGGTGAAGGTGGAGATGCACGAGGCGCTCCATAAAAAATAGCAGGAGAGGTTCGAGGAGATGGAGAAACGGTCGATGTGGAAAAATCTGCAGATCCTGGGCCTGCCGGAAGGGCTGGAGGGGTCAGACATGGGAGCCTATGTGGTCATCATGCTGAATTTGCTGGCGGGAGCTGGGTCTTTTCAGGGCCGCTGGAGCTGGAGGGGGCCCACAGAATATTGGCAAGAAGACCCAAGCCGAATGAGCCGTCACGGGCGGTGCTGGTGCGGTTCCACCGGTTTGCTGATCGGGAGTGTGTGCTCAGGTGGGCCAAGAAGGGGGTGGAGCAGCAGGTGGGAGAACGCGGTGGTACGGATCTACCAGGACTGGAGTGCGGAGGTGGCAAAGAAGAGGGCCGGGTACAATCGGACGAAGGCGGTGCTGCACAGGAAGGGAGTGAAGTTTGGCATGCTGCAGCCGGCGCGTTTGTGGGTCACCTACAAGGACCGACACTTTTACTTTGAGTCCCCGGAGGAGGCGTGGGCCTTTGTGCAGGCCGAGAAGTTGGTCTCAAACTGAGGGTTGTGTGTAGGGGTCTGCATGTAACTGTGTTATATTTTGAGGGGGGAGTTCTCTGTTTAATGTTGGTTCTTTGTTGTTTTCAGGGCGGGTGGGGCACTTTTTTCTGCTTGGGTTTGTTGGATGGGCGCAAGGAGCAGGGCGGACCTGCAGTGTGGGGGGCTGATGGTGGGAAGGGGGGTTGGGGCCCCGCGAGGGGATCGGGCCGGTAAAGGGAGCTGCTTTCGAGGAGGTGGGGTCGGGCAGGTGGAAAGCGCAGGCTTTTTCCCGCGCTGAGGGTTGAAGGGGGCGGGGCCAGAGCTGGGAAGCGCGGGCTTATTCCTGTTTGAGAGCGGGAGGGGGAGGAGGAAAGTCTGCTGGTGGACACTGGGGAGGAGGGGAAGCCCCACACTGGGATGGGTCGGAGGAGTGGCGAGAGTGGCCGGGGTCAGCAGGAGTCAGCTGACTTGCGGGAGTGCAATGGAGGGAGCAACGAAGCTAGGGGGGGTCCTAGCTTGGGAGGAGGCGGGGGGTGGGTGTACCCGGGTTGGGGGGTGTGGGGATACCGGGTTGCTGCTGGAATGGCCAAGAAGGAGCTGGAGTATGTAGAGGAGGTCGGGAGGGGGGTCTGCCGCCGTGGGGAACGGGCTGAGCGAGGGGCACGGGTACGTGGCGGGCTGAGGAAGGGTAATGGCTAGTCGGCAGGGGAGGAGGGCAGGTAGCCCCCTGATCCGGCTGATAACCTGGAATGTGAGGGGACTGAATGGGCCGGTCAAACGGGCCCGCGTGTTTGCGCACCTGAAGGGGCTCAAGGCGGATGTGGCCATGCTTCAGGAGACGCACCTGAAGATGGCGGATCAGGTTAGATTGAGGAAGGGATGGGTAAGCCAGATGTTTCATTCAGGGCTGGATGCAAAAAATCGGGGGGTGGCGATCCTGGTGGGGAAGAGGGTGTCGTTTGAGGCGTCGAATGTTGTGGCAGAAAGCGGCGGGAGGTATGTGATGGTAAGCGGCAAGCTGCAGGGGGAGCGGGTGGTGCTGGTCAATGTATACGCCGCGAATTGGAACGATGCGGGTTTCATGCGGCGCATGTTGGGCCGGATTCCAGATTTGGAGGCGGGGGGCCAGATAATGGGGGGGATTTTAACACGGTGCTGGATCCGGCACTGGATCAATCCAAATCCAGGACGGGTAGGAGGCCAGCGGCGGCTCAGGTGTTGAGGGGGTTAATAGGACTTTAAACTAGAGATTGGGGGGGAAGGGAAAGTCAGGGAACCAAGAGGTGAAGGAATCAGTGGGAAGCGTAGCTGCTTAGGATTACAAAAAATCACGAAAAGACAGAGCTCAGGAGAGGTTACGATAGTCCCCATCTCACAAAATATGACACAGTGTATGGAAAGGCTCCGTAAACCAAGGTCCACCACACTAAGAAAACAAAAAGGGACAGTCAATAGGGAATTAAAGGTGCTATATTTAAATGCCCGCAGTGTACGGAACAAGGTAGATGAGCTTGTGGCCCAGATTGTGACTGGCAGGTATGATGTGGTAGGCATCACAGAGACATGGCTGCAGGGGGTTCAGGACTGGCAGTTAAACATCCAGGGATTTACAACCTATCGAAAAGACAGAGAGGTGGGTAGAGGGGGCGGGGTTCCTTGTTAATTAGAAATGAAATTAAATCAATAGCACTAAACGACATAGGGTCAGACGATGTGGAGTCTGTGTGGGTAGAGTTGAGGAACCACAAAGGCAAAAAAACCAGAATGGGAGTTATGTACAGGCCTCCTGACAGTGGTCAGGACCAGGGGCACAAAATGCACCACGAAATAGAAAGGGCATGTCAGAAAGGCAAGGTCACAGTGATCATGGGGGATTTCAATATGCAGGTGGACTGGGTAAATAATGTTGCCAGTGGACCCAAAGAAAGGGAATTCATTGAATGTTTACAGGATGGCTTTTTGGAACAGCTTGTGATGGAACCCACGAGGGAACAGGCTATTCTGGACTTAGTGTTATGTAATGAGCCAGAATTGATAAAAGACCTTAAAGTAAGGGAACACTTAGGAAGCAGTGATCATAATATGGTAGAATTCAGGCTGCAATTTGAAAGAAAGAAGGTAGAATCAGATGTAAAGGTTTTACAGTTAAATAAAGGTAATTACAGGCGCATGAGGGAGGAACTGACGAAAATCGACTGGAAGCAAAGCCTAGTGGGAAAGACAGTAGAACAGCAATGGCAGGAGTTTCTGTGAGTAATTGAGGACACAGTGCAGAGGTTCATCCCAAAGAAAAGAAAGGTTATCAGAGGGAGGATTAGGCAGCCATGGCTGACAAAGGAAGTCAGGGAATGCATCAAGGCAAAAGAGAGAGCCTATAATGTGGCAAAGAGTAGTGGGAAGTCAGAAGATTGGGAAGGCTACAAAAAAAACAGAGGATAACAAAGAGAGAAATAAGGAAGGAGAGGATCAAATATGAAGGTAGGCTAGCCAGTAACATTAGGAATGATAGTAAAAGTTTCTTTAAATACATTAAAAACAAACGGGAGGCAAAAGTAGACATTGGGCCGCTACAAAATGACGCTGGTAATCTAGTGATGGGAGACAAGGAAATAGCTGAGGAACTTAATAAGTACTTTGCGTCAGTCTTCACAGTAGAAGACATGAGTAATATCCCAACAATTCAGGAAAGTCAGGGGGCAGAGTTGAATATGGTTGCCATCACAAAGGAGAAGGTGCTAGAGAAACTAAAAGGTCTGAAAATTGATAAATCTCCGGGCCCAGATGGGCTACATCCTAGAGTTCTAAAGGAGATAGCTGAAGAAATAGTGGAGGCGTTAGTTATGATCTTTCAAAAGTCACTGGAATCAGGGAAAGTCCCAGAGGATTGGAAAATCGCTGTTGTAACCCCCCTGTTCAAGATGGGAACAAGAAAAAAGATGGAAAATTATAGGCCAATTAGCCTAACCTCGGTTGTTGGCAAAATTCTAGAATCCATCGTTAAGGATGAGATTTCTAAATTCTTGGAAGTGCAGGGTCGGATTAGGACAAGTCAGCATGGATTTAGTAAGGGGAGGTCGTGCCTGACAAACCTGTTAGAGTTCTTTGAAGAGATAACAAATAGGTTAGACCAAGGAGAGCCAATGGATGTTATCTATCTTGACTTCCAAAAGGCCTTTGACAAGGTGCCTCACGGGAGACTGCTGAGTAAAATAAGGGCCCATGGTATTCGAGGCAAGGTACTAACATGGATTGACGATTGGCTGTCAGACAGAAGGCAGAGAGTTAGGATAAAAGGTTCTTTTTCGGAATGGCAACCGGTGACAAGTGGTGTCCCGCAGGGTTCAGTTTTGGGGCCACAGCTGTTCTCTTTATATATTAACGATCTAGATGACGGGACTGGGGGCATTCTGGCCAAGTTTGCCGATGATACAAAGATAGGTGGAGGGGCAGGTAGTATTGAGGAGGTGGGGAGGCTGCAGAAAGATTTAGACAGTTTAGGAGAATGGTCCAAGAAGTGGCTGATGAAATTCAACGTGGGCAAGTGCGAGGTCTTGCACTTTGGAAAAAAGAATAGAGGCATGGACTATTTTCTAAACGGTGACAAAATTCATAATGCTAAAGTGCAAAGGGACTTGGGAGTCCTAGTCCAGGATTCTCTAAAGGTAAACTTGCAGGTTGAGTCTGTAATTAAGAAAGCAAATGTAATGTTGTCATTTATCTCAAGAGGCTTGGAATATAAAAGCAGGGATGTACTTCTGAGGCTTTATAAAGCACTAGTTAGGCCCCATTTAGAATACTGTGAGCAATTTTGGGCCCCATACCTCAGGAAGGACATACTGGCACTGGAGCGGGTCCAGCGGAGATTCACACGGATGATCCCAGGAATGGTAGGCCTAACATACGATGAACGTCTGAGGATCGTGGGATTATATTCATTGGAGTTTAGGAGGTTGAGGGGAGATCTAATAGAAACGTACAAGATAATGAATGGCTTGGATAGGATGGACGTAGGGAAGTTGTTTCCATTAGCAGGGGAGACTAGGACGCGGGGGCACAGCCTTAGAATAAAAGGGAGCCACTTTAGAACAGAGATGAGAAGAAATTTCTTCAGCCAGAGAGTGGTAGGTCTGTGGAATTCATTGCCACAGAGGGCAGTGGAGGCCGGGACATTGAGTGTCTTTAAGACAGAAATTGATAAATTCTTGATTTCTTGAGGAATTAAGGGCTATGGGGAGAGCGCGGGTAAATGGAGTTGAAATCAACCATGATTGAATGGTGGAGTGGACTCGATGGGCCGAATGGCCTTACTTCCACTCCTATGTCTTATGGTCTTATGGTCTTATGGGTTTATGGACCAGATGGGAGGGGTGGATCCATGGAGGTTTGTGAGGCCGAGGGCCAGGGAATTTTCATACTTCTCCCATGTGCATAAGGCCTATTCCCGGATTGATTTTTTTCGTTATGAGTAGGGCGCTGATTGCGAGGGTGGAGGATGCTGAGTATTCGGCGATAGCTATTTCTGACCATGCCCCGCAGTGGGTGGACCTCGAGTTGGGGAAGGAGAGAGACCAGCGCCCGCTTTGGCGCTTGGAGGTGGGGCTGCTGGCGGACGAGGAGGTGGGCGGGCGGTTTCGAGGATGTATCGAGAGGTACCTGAAGGCCAATGACAATGGGGAGGTCCGAGTGGGGATGGTCTGGGAGGCGCTGAAGGTGGTGGTTAGGGGGGAGTTGATCTTCATTCGAGCCCACAGAGCGAGGAGAGAGCAGAGGGAGAGGGAGAGACTGGTGGGGGAGATGGTGAGGGTGGACAGGAGATACGCGGAGGCTCTGGAGGAGGGATTGCTGAGGGAGCGGTGTAGTCTCCAGGCTGAGTTCGACTTGTTGACCACCAGAAAGGCGGAAGCTCAGTGGAGGAAGGCACAGGGAGCGGTGTATGAATATGGGGAGAAGGCGAGCAGGATGCTGGCGCACCAGCTCCGTAAGCGGGATGCGGCCAGGGAGATCGGTGGAGTTAAGGATAGGGGAGGGAATGTGGTGTGAAGGGGGGAAGATATTAATGGGGTCTTCAGGGACTTTTATGAGGAACTGTATCGGTCCAAACTCCCAGCGGAGGTGGGGGGGGGGGGGGGGGGGGGGGGGGGGGATGGGGCGCTTTTTGGACCGGCTGAGATTCCCGAGGGTGGAGGAGGGACAGGTGGAGGGACTGGGGGTGCCGGTGGAGCTGGAGGAGATGGTCAAAGGGATAGGGAGCATGCAGTCGGGGAAGGGGCCGGGGCCGGATGGGTTCCCGGTCGAATTCTATAAGATGTATGCAGACCTGTTGGACCCCCTGTTGGTTAGGACCTTCAATGAGGCAAGGGAAGGGGGTGCTCTGCCTCCAACGATGTCTCGGGCACTGATTTCCTTGATCCTTAAGCGGGACAAGGATCCCCTGCAGTGTGGGTCATACAGGCCGATCTCACTCTTAAATGTAGACGGCAAGCTGTTGGCGAAAGATTTTAGCCACGAGGATAGAGGACTGTGTGCCGCAGGTTATCCATGAGGATCAAACGGGGTTCATGAAAGGGAGGCAGCTGAACACTAACATACGGAGGCTCTTGAATGTTATAATGATGCCGGCGGTAGAAGGGGAGGTGGAAATAGTGGTGGCATTGGATGCGGAGAAGGCCTTTGATAGGGTTGAGTGGGGGTACTTGTGGGTGGTGCTGGAAAGGTTCAGGTTTGGGGACAGGTTTGTCAGGTGAGTGAGGCTGTTATATGAGGCCACGATGGCGAGCGTGGCCACGAATAGGGGGAGGTCGGAGTATTTTCGGTTATACCGAGGGACGAGGCAGGGGTGTCCCTTGTCCCCCCTGCTTTTTGCGCTGGCAATTGAACCCCTGGCCATGGTGCTGAGAGAGTCGGGGAATTGGAGGGGGCTGGTGCGAGGTGGGGAGGAACACCGAGTGTCGCTTTATGCGGATGACCTATTGTTGTATGTGGCGGACCTGGTGGGGGGAATGCTGGAGGTGATGAGGATTCTCATGGAATTTGGGGATTTCTCAGGGTTCAAGCTCAACTTGGGGAAGAGCAACCTGTTCATTGTATACCCAGGGGACCAGGAGGGGGGGATTGGTAGGCTCCCACTAAAAAGGGCGGAGAGGAGCTTTAGGTACTTGGGGGTCCAGGTGGCCAGAAGCTGGGGGGCCTTGCATAAGCTTAACCTCACAAGGCTGGTGGAGCAAATGGAGGAGGAGTTTAAGAGGTGGGACATGTTGCCGCTGTCTCTGGCGGGTAGGGTGCAATCAGTCAAGATGACGGTGCTCCCGAGATTTCTGTTCCTGTTTCAGTGCCTCCCCATCCTTATCCCGAAGGCCCTATTCAGGCGGGTTAACAGGAGCATTACGGGGTTTGTGTGGGCGCATGGGACCCCGAGGGTGAGAAGGGTGTTCCTGGAGCGGGGCAGGGACAGGGGAGGGCTGGCACTGCCCAACCTCTGTGGGTACTATTGGGCTGCCAACGCAGCGATGGTGCGTAAGTGGGTGATGGACGGGGAAGGGGCAGCATGGAAGAGGATTGAGATGGCGTCCTGTGTGGGCACGAGCCTGGAGGCGCTGGTAACGGCGCCGCTGCCGCTCCCTCCAACGAGGGATACCACAAGCCCAGTGGTGGCGGCTACCCTCAAAATTTGGGGGCAATGGAGACAGCACAGGGGGGAGGTGGGGGCCTCGATGGGGTCCCCGATACGGCGGAACCACCGATTTGTCCTGGAGAGAATGGACGGCGGGTTCCTGAGTTGGCACATGGCAGGTGTTAGGAGTTTGGGGGACCTGTTTGTAGACGGGAAGTTTGCGAGCCTGGGTGAGCTGGAAGGGAAGTTCGGGCTCCCCCCGGGGAACACCTTTAGGTACATGCAGGTAAGGGCGTTTGTCAGGCGGCAGGTGGCGGAGTTCCCTCTGTTGCCGCTGCGTGGGGTCCAGGACAGGGTGCTCTCGGGGATGTGGGTTGGAGAGGGGAGGATCTCGGCAACGTACCAAGTGATTCAGGAGGTAGACGAGGCCTGAGTGGAGGAGCTGAAGGGTAAATGGGAGGAGGAGCTGGGTGAGGAGATTGAGGAGGGGACGTGGGCGGACGCCCCAGGAAGGGTGAACTCCTCCTCATCTTGTGCGAGGCTTAGCCTCATACATGTGAGCTATGTAGGGCTCACATGACCGGGACAAGGATGAGCCGGTTCTTTGGGAGCGAGGACAGGTGTATTAGGTGCTCAGGGGGCCCAGCAAACCATGTCCATATGTTCTGGGCATGCCCAGCGCTGGGGGAATTTTGGAAGGGCGTAGCAAGGACGGTGTCGAGGGTGGTAGGATCCAGGGTCAAAAAGGGCTGGGGACTCGCAGTATTTGGGGTTGCAGAGGAGCCGGGAGTGCAGGAGGCGAAAGAGGCCGGCATTCTGGCCTTTGCATCCCTCGTAGCCCGGCGGAGGATTCTTCTTCAGTGGAAGGATGCGAGACCCCCAAACGTGGAGGCCTGGATCAACGATATGGTGGGGTTTAAGAAATTGGAGAGGGTGAAATTTGCCCTAAGGGGATCAGTGCAGGGGTTCTTCAGGAGGTGGCAACCATTCCTAGATTTCCTGGCGGAACAGTAGAAAAAGGCAAGCAGCAGCAGCAACCCGGGGGGTCGGGGGGGGGGGGGGGGGGGGGGTCGGGGGAGGAAGGGGGTGGAGGGGGTTGGGGGGGAGGGGGTCGTCTCTTTATTTTGGGTTGAAGGGACGTGTATATTTGTTCATTGCTAATGACGGGCGTTAATTTATTTCTTCTTTTTTGTATACATGGGGGGTGGTTTTGTTCTTTCTTTTCTTAGTATTTTTTGTTATTGATATTTTGTGAAAATTTGAATAAAAATTATTTTTTTTAAAAAAATTGTTAATTGACACGGTTAATGGATTGGGTGGGATCTTGCAGCTAGCCTCCTCCTATCCTGGTGAAACTTGCTGGTGCCGGGAATGGCATTGGGAAACTGGTGTTTATAGTCAGAGGACTGTCTCTGTTCCCACCCCCAGCAGGACATGAAAATTCAGCCTATGGTTACCATTATGAAATATGTTTAGAACTCAATTTCCTACTTGGGGTATATGGGGCAGTTCAATGATCGTCAATTTGTGGATAGTGGTTCTGAGGGAAGGCTTCATGGATTTAGAACATAAGAACATAAGAACTAGGAGCAGGAGTAGGCCATCTGGCCCCTCGAACCTGCTCCGCCATTCAATGAGATCATGGCTGATCTTTTGTGGACTCAGCTCCACTTTCCGGCCCGAACACCATAACCCTTAATCCCTTTATTCTTCAAAAAACTATCTATCTTTACCTTAAAAACATTTAATGAAGGAGCCTCAACTGCTTCACTGGGCAAGGAATTCCATAGATTCGCAACCCTTTGGGTGAAGAAGTTCCTCCTAAACTCAGTCCTAAATCTATTCCCCTTATTTTGAGGCTACGTCCCCTAGTTCTGCTTTCACCCGCCAGTGGAAACAACCTGCCCGCATCTATCCTATCTATTCCCTTCATAATTTTAAACGTTTCTATAAGATCCCCCCTCATCCTTCTATATTCCAATGAGTACAGTCCCAGTCTACTCAACCTCTCCTCATAATCCAACCCCTTCAGCTCTGGGATTAACCTAGTGAATCTCCTCTGCACACCCTCCAGTGCCAGTATGTCCTTTCTCAAGTAAGGAGACCAAAACTGAACACAATACTCCAGGTGTGGCCTCACTAACACCTTATACAATTGCAACATAACCTCCCTAGTCTTAAACTCCATCCCTCTAGCAATGAAGGAAAAAATTCCATTTGCCTTCTTAATCACCTGTTGCACCTGTAAACCAACTTTCTGTGACTCATGCACTAGCACACCCAGGTCTCTCTGCACAGCGGCATGCTTTAATATTTTATTGTTTAAATAATAATCCCGTTTGCTGTTATTCCTACCAAAATGGATAACCTCACATTTGTCAACATTGTATTCCATCTGCCAGACCCTAGCCCATTCACTTAACCTATCCAAATCCCTCGGCAGACTTCCAGTATCCTCTGCACTTTTTGCTTTACCACTCATCTTAGTGTCATCTGCAAACTTGGACATATTGCCCTTGGTCCCCAACTCCAAATCATCTATGTAAATTGTGAACAATTGTGGGCCCAACACGGATCCCTGAGGGACACCACTAGCTACTGATTGCCAACCAGAGAAACACCCATTAATCCCCACTCTTTGCTTTGTATTAATTAACCAATCCTCTATCCATGCTACTTTACCCTTAATGCCATGCACCTTTAAAGGGACATTTCATTTCAATTACGGTAGCTATTGTGTTCAGTTTTGGTCTCCGTACTTGAGAAAGGACGTACTGGCGCTGGAGGGTGTGCAGAGGAGATTCACTGGGTTAATCCCAGAGCTGAAGGGGCTGGATTATGAGGAGAGGTTGAGTAAACTGGGACTGTACTCGTTGGAATTTAGAAGGATGAGGGGGGATCTTATAGAAACATTTAAAATTATGAAGGGAATAGATAGGATAGATGCAGGCAGGTTGTTTCCACTGGCGGGTGACAGCAGAACTAGGGGACATAGCCTCAAAATAAGGGGAAGTAGATTTAGGACTGAGTTTAGGAGGAACTTCTTCACCCAAAGGGTTGTGAATCTATGGAATTCCTTGCCCAGTGAAGCAGTTGAGGCTCCTTCATTACATGTTTTTAAGGTAAGGATAGATAGTTTTTTGAAGAATAAAGGGATTAAGGGTTATGGTGTTCGGGCTGGAAAGTGGAGCTGAGTCCACAAAAGATCAGCCATGAACTAATTGAATGGCGGAGCAGGCTCGAGGGGCCAGATGGCCTACTCCTGCTCCTAGTTCTTATGTTCTTATGTTCTTATGTTCTATCTCTTAGAATTCAACTACTTAGTCAAGGTGGCTAAATAATAGTGAAGTGCAGAATCCAACAACCTATTGATTTTGTCAGATCATCCATCTGCTTTTATGTCCACTATAAGTGTTCTGCCTTCAATTTATTTGCTTCATGAGTATGCAAGGAACCTTCTTGAGTTTTTTATTCCGAGTATCTAACTCTATTGACAGCACATTCGTTGGCTATTCTTTTGCCTGGATTAAGGTATGCTGGTGGTGTCTGGTGATGTTGGCATTTCCATGTCAGCCATATTTGAGCAAGAAATATTGAGCGATGGGCCGTCAATTAATTCAACCTAATCCTTTCCAGCGGATGACTGATATTTACTCCTGTTTCTTTTGATCAGTTCTCTTTGTCTTAAAGTATAACATGTGAGGAATGGTTCGCGTTAGTTGATATGTGAGCCTTTTGCTGAAAATAAACTGACAAAAATGGAGGGCAGTTAAATGAGCATTTGCAGATCATCTCCAGTATCCACACTTGCTTGCCTTTGCTGAAATTTGATACGCAGGCTATGACTCCCTCACAGATGTTTGTCTAAATTGGGTTGCTACCTATGAAAACTAATAACATTTTCATTTTCCTCCTGCAGCACAGATTTGGCATTTTCCCAATTGCCTGACAGTGCATTTTGAATATTGTATTTCTTTTGCTCTTCTGTGCCTGTACAACCTATTTTTTGTAAAATATTCGGTCACAAAAATAATCTATATATCAAATAAGCACACTTTGTGTTACTTTCAAAGATTCAATGCAGATATTCCATGAGTACTTCCAGTACTAAAAGACCTTTTCAACTTTCCACATATGACATCCACAAACAGTGCTTACATTGTGGACTGGATTCTCCACATCCAGATGTCAAAATCGCGTTAGGCGATGGAGCGGAGAATCCAGTTTCCCGCATGAAATCGGGACTGGCGCCGGTTCCGCGATTCTCCGTCTCCTGAAAAGCGGTGTATTCGGGGAGTACACCGTGCCGATTATCCACCGTCTCAGGCCATTACCTGAGGCCCAACGATATATTTTCTGTCCCTGACCGGCTGAATTCCCGACGGCATGGACCACTCATGGTCCCACCTTCGGTGATACCCGTGTGGCGGCTGCGGACTCAGTCCGGGGATGCCACAGTCGGGGAGGGCCGATCGGAGGGAAAGGGGGGGGGCCTCATTCGGGATCGGGGCTATGTGTGCGGGCGGTCCGGGTCGGGTAAGAAGCCAATCGGGGGCAATTTTTCTGCGGGCTGAGTCCGCCATGGAGCACAGGACGGCCGCTGGAGGCCGCTGCCATGCACTCTGACCCGGACGTGTGGGGGGGCCGTATTGGCAGCTGATGCTGCAAGTTCCATGATAGCTGCCTGCTAGTCCCCTGCAAGGCTGTGAACCTGTGGCCTTTTGACGCCAGTTTTCGTGGCGTAAAAGACCACAGTTTACACGACGGCGTGGGGACATCGTCCCAAAATGAAGAATCCAGCCCCATTGATTAAAAATGATCACTATTTCTGAGAAAAAATAAATGAGAATACTTCCAAATGCATGATACTCTTAAAACCATTATTACAGAATGGAGTGACAGGCTGCCTTTAAAAACAAGGGGCGGGATTGTCCGTCGGCCGACGCCGGAATTGCAAAAGGCGATTGGGCGGAGAATCAGTTTTGACGCCAAAATCGTGACCGGCGCTGGGCTCATGCCAAATCGCAATTCTCTGGTGCTTTGATAACAGTGTTAATGCGTTCCACTCCACATGTACGTTAAACGCGTTGGCTAATCCTTAGCAGTATTCTCCAGGGCCTTCACGATTCTCTGCCTCAAACAGGGAATTCCAGAAGGCGAGGTTAACTTGTGCTTTCAAAAATTGTGAAACAGTCTGATGAGGGGGAGAGAGTGGGTACGGAAAGTGTTCGACATTGCCATAGTATGCTGACAGTTATGCCGTTGGCCAGGGGGTGCCTGCCAAGGCCTGGGGAGTAGCGGGGCATGGCCAGGTAGTAGGCCGTGGAGTCGGGGTGAACGGGCACGGAACACCAACAGCAGCTGCGCACGCCGCTGACTGCCCATGGGTCATGTGGGTGCCCCCCACCGGCCACCCCTCCCAGGTACCCGCTGACCCCAGCTGACCCATCAATGGGATGGGCGCACTCCAGCGCAGCCAGTGCCACCTTGTTGGCTGGGATGAGTGCGTGTGGAAAGTGGAGTGCTAATATGCGGCTGCCGCTTGTCAGCCTCTCGCGTGTCAATCTTGATCCCGGCGAATCCGACACTATTATCCATTGGAATCAATCTTCTTCCACATTGCGCTGGTGCTATCCCCTCAACGGTCGCTGAATCGGTGTGATTTCTCAGGAAAAAATAATCTGGCTGGATATGTTTCAGGTGCATTGAGGGAAGAACGAAAGATAGGGCAAGAAAAAACAGAGCCCACAGGTGGTGAAAGAGAGAGGGAGTAAGATGAAGCAGAAAACTAATGTGCATGACAGATGTCAGGTTGACAATGTAAGTGAGAACAAGACTGAAATAGTCAATTCAGGGAGAGAGTGAAAAGTAAATAAGAGAGGCAACGTGTGAGTATGAAAAGAGACTGGCAGCTAATATAAGTGAATTCAAAGTTATCTATAGGGAAATGAATAGTGAAAAGATAGTAAGAGGAGGGGTGGGGCCACATAGGGACCAAAAAGGAGATTTACAAATGGAGGTATAAGTATTAGCTGAGGCACTAAATGAATATTTCACCTGTCTTCAATTGAACAAATTTAGAATTTACAGTGCAGAAGGAGGCCATTCGGCCCATCGAGTCTGCACCGGCTCTTGGAAAGAGCACCCTACCCAAGGTCCACACCTCCACCCTATCCCCATAACCCAGTAACCCCACCCAACACTGAGGGCAATTCTGGACACTAAGGGCAATTTAGCATGGCCAATCCACCTAACCTGCACATCTTTGGACTGTGGGAGGAAACCGGAGCACCCGGAGGAAACCCACGCACACACGGGGAGAACGTGCAGACTCCGTGCAGACAATTAGGAGGAAGATGCTATTAATGTCATAGTGAAAAATGATGTTGAGACACGGAATGGCTAAAAATGGATAAAGAAGAGATATTAGAAAGGCTGACATCAAGTGGATAAGTCACCATGACTGGATGGGATGCATTCAAGGATATTGAGGGGTCGAAGGAACAATATTGTGGAAACATTTGCCATAATCATCCAATACATCTCAGAGGATCAAAATCCAGGAACTCCCTTCCTATAGCACTGTCGATATACCTCTCACCACATGGACTGCAGCGGTTCAAGAAAGCAGTTCACCATCACATTCATAAGGGCAATTAGGGATGACCAGCACATTCAATAAGGTAAGAAAAGAAAAGCAGTAGAGAATTGTAAATGTTGCACCCTTGTTCAAAAAAGGATCTGAGGTTAAACCCAACAACTACAGGCCAGTCATTTCAACCTCAATGATGGGGAAACTTTCAGTCACAATAATCTGGGACAAAATTAACAGACATTTGGACAAATGTGGATTAATTAAAGAAAGCCAGCACAGATTGGCTATCGGCAAATTATGTTTAACTAACTCAATTGAATTTTTTAATGAGGTAACAGAGATGTTTGATAAGGGTAAAGTGATTGATGTGGTATACTTGACTCCCAAAAGACGGTAGATAAAGTGCCAGTTAATAGACTTGCCAGCAAAGTTGAAGCCCATGAATAAAAATAACAGTGGCAGTATGGATATGAAGTTAGGTGAGTGACAGAATACAAAGAATAGGAAAAGGTTGGTATTTTGACTGCTGCTTTACTTTATATATATGCTAATTACCTGGACTACAGGGCATAAATTTAAACTTCGCAGATGGTACGGAAGTTGAAAGTTTTATAAACTGTGAGGGGATATTGATAGACTTGAAGGAAGCTTAGACAGGCTGATGGAATGGGGAGATGCATGGGAGATGAAAATTAATGCCGAGAACTGTGAAGTGACATATTTGGTAGGAGGAACAAGGAGAAACAATATAAAATAAAGCGTTGGATTCTAAAGAGACATTTGCGGGTATCTGCCCATAAATTATTGAAGGTGGCAGGACAGGTTGAGAAAGTGGTTTAAAAGGCTGACAGGTCCTGCAATTTATAAATAGTGGCATAGAGTACAAAAGTAAGGAGGTTATGATGAACCTTGAAAACATTTTTGTTTCAATCCTGGACAGGATGTGAAGGCTTTAGAGAGGGTGTTGAAGACATTTGTGCGAATGGTTCTAGGGATGAGGAACTTAAGTTGCATGAATAGATTTGGAGAAGCTGGGGTTGCTGACCATAGGGAAGGTTGTGAGGGGATTTGATGGAGGTGTTCAAATTCATAACGGGTGCAGACAGAGGAGATAGAGAAAAGTCATCCACTGGCAGAAGGATGGTGATTGAGAGCACTGATATAAGGTGAACCAGAGATAACAGGAGCCTCACCACCACCTTATTAAGGGTAATTTCCCAACCTGAAAATTCTTTCAATCATTCATTCTGCGTGCAATAGTGTTCATTTACACTCATTTGTGATGATCTGTGCTTTGACGCAATCTTTCAGGCTTCATTTGACAACTAATCAGTGATCAAGTGAAATCACTGACATGAAATGAAATCACACAGTGCTCAACCCAAATCAATTGTGTTGTAATCTGCCCGGATCCTATTGGCTGGGGACAATTGGATTATCCCCCCCCCCCACCCTTGGGGAATGTGAGCTCCCTCAATGAGGGGGAGGGGCAATTGTTAACCTATCAGCTGCACAAATAGAGCTGGCCAGTGTGGTACCAGCTAGAGGGAGAGAGAAAATCAGCAGTGAACTACTGGTGCTGTGTAAATATTGTTGTAAATAAGTTACTTTCTGTTTGACTTGACAACTCGTGCTGGACTTTTCGTGGCCCTCACAAAAAATTGCTTATTTTCAAAGTGGTCAGAAGCATCCAATTGCATCGTTGGGTATTCAACTGTTATGGAATGAAGCCAGGACAACATCACTGGCATCAGCAAAGACATTCACTGACACATTAAAGTTGGTTGTGGGGACTGTAGCGATGACAGCTAACAGACATAAGTCCCCAGTGTGTAGATTCTTTAACTGAAATATTCACTTTAGTGATTATTATTGGGATATGAGCATCGTCACTTTCCAAGTTTTGGGTGATTTCATCCTGAAGAGTGAAGTAAAGTGAAATTAATATCGTAATGCAGAAGGTACATTGAATCAGGACACATTAACAGATTTTAAAATAAATGGGATGGGTACCCTGGAGGTACTCTAAAGGATGCTCTGGGGTCATCCTTGGGGGGAAAGGCCTGCACAGGAATTGCCCGGGAAGCTTGAACTTGCAATGGGAAATTACCCTGAACCCAGATCCTCTGAAACTCTGATTTAAATCAGAGGATGTGTTGGTTCCGACTTTCTGCAGAATAAAAACAGCTGGTGCTGGAAATCTGAAATATAAACAGAAAATGCTGGAAATAAACAGCAAGCCTCACACCACCGATGGAGCGGGAAACCAAAGTGAATGTTTTGAGTCCAATATGGCACTTCTTTGCAACTGACCCGCTAAGGTTTTCCAGTATTTTCTGTTTTAAATTCAGATTTTCAGCACCCGCAGTATTTTGCTTTTATTTCCTTTGCAGAGCAGTTACCCCGAAAAAGTTAGAAGGATTAAAACCACTTTAAACTCATGCATAACTGTGGTAATACCCCTGATCCAACCCCTATCCACGCACTGGATCACCTTGACCACTCTCTATCAACTCCACCCCCAGTCCTTTGACAAATCTCGCCCTCTGCGACTACTCCTTATTGACCATCCAACCCACTTAATACCTCCTCATACCTCTGACACCACTGACCTCTCCTGGCCCCCCCTCCCCTCAACCACTCCTGACCCCTCGGCCACTCCTGTCCCTGTCAACCCTTCTTCAATCCCTCCTGACCACCCTCCCGCAATCCTCGTGACATTGCTTCAGACCCTTCAAACCAAACTCCTCCCAACACCCCGATCCAGAGAGCTCAGGTCACAGAGCCAGTCAGAACCTGATATCAGGGCCAACCAGAAGGTTCTGGGTCAGCTGGAGAGCTGGGTGCGGTCAACATTCGGCAGGGGAAGAGGGATTAGGAAGAACTGAAGGGGGTTGGGGGTGGGGAGTGAACTGCATAAATGTGGATTTTAGTCAATACTGCCACATTTACTTTGTTACTTGCACTGTTGATGATTTCTCTACCCACAGCACCCCCGCACTGCAACATAGAACAAACATAGAACATAGAACATACAGTGCAGAAGGAGGCCATTCTGCGCATCGAGTCTGCACCGATCCACTTAAACCCTTACTTCCCCGTAACCCAATAACCCATCCTAACCTTTTTGGACACCAAGGGAAATTTAGCATGGCCAATCCACCTAACCTGCACATCTTTGGACTGTGGGAGGAAACTGGAGCACCCGGAGGAAAGCCATGCAGACACAGGGAGGACGTGCAGACTCCGCACTGTGTAGACAGTGACCCAGCAGGGAACCGAACCTCGGACCCTGGCGCTGTGAAGCCACAGTGCTAGCCACTTGTGCTGCAACAACTGGCAAAATATAAACGGGCGGGATTCTCTCAGCCCAGGGCCGGGCCGGAGAATCCCCACGACCGGCGTGAATCGCGCCATGCCACCCTGACACCAGGACTCAATATAATCTATGCCATTGGTGCCAGCATGGTCGGCGCGGCACCGGCGCAGCCTTCGCTAATTCTCGGCCTGGGATGGGCCGAGCGGCAAAAAACCCGAGTCCCGCCGGCGCCGTTCACACCTGTTCTCAGACAGCGGGACATCGGCGTGGAAGGATCCGGGGGCGGCCTCTGGGGGAGGGAGGGATCGACCCTGGGGGGGGCCTCCGATGTGGCCTGGCCCACGATTGGAGCCCACCAATCCGTGGGCAAGCCTCTCTGGCTGGGGGCCTCCTTTACTCCGCGCCGGCCCCTGTAGCCCTGTGTCATGTTGTGTCGTTGCTGACGTGGAGAAGGAAGACACGGCGCATGCGCGCATTGGCGCCAGTGGCACTGCACTTGCGCGGACCCTGCGGCACTCAGTTCATGCCAGGGTCTGCTGCTGGAGCGGCGTTGGCTGCTCCTGTGCCATGCTGGCCCCCTGCAGGGGCCAGAATTGCTGATCCTGAGGCTGTGTTGACACCATCGAGAAACGTGATGGCGTTTCCGACGGCGTCAACCCTTAGCCTCAGGATCTGAAAATCCTGCCCCCGCCTAGTTTTATTCCAGATTTCATGACCCTGTTGCAGTCAGCATAGCAGAGGCGGAATTATCAGAAAGAAGAGGTAACATATCAGCTAAAATAAAAGGGGTGGGCAAAATTCTTGGGATCACTTTGAAAGTAAGTGGTAATAGGGCAGCACGGTAGCACTGTAGTTAGCACAGTTGCTTCAGAGCTCCAGGGTCCCAGGTTCGAATCCCGGCTTGGGTCACTGTCTGTGCGGAGTCTGCACATTCTCCCCGTGTCTGTGTGGGTTTCCTCCGGGTGCTCCGGTTTCCTCCCACAGTCCAAAGATGTGCAGGTTAGGTGGATTGGCCATGCTAAATTTTCCTTAGTGTCTAAAAAGATTGGGTGGGGTTATTGGGTTATGGGCATAGGGTAGAGGTTTGGTAGCGTGCTTTTTCCAAGGGCCAGTGCAGACTCAATGGGCCGAATGTCCTCCTTCTGCACTGTAAATTCTATGATTTTATAGATTGTTTATGTTTTCCATCATAAAAGGTAGGAAGCTGCAGTGACATCCTGCTGATCACTTTGATGCCCAATGATTACACTTGATATTTGCAATGGCTGCTGACCGCTTTGAGACACGAATGATCGCTTCCACAAATTTAACAAGCTGTGGCTGTAATGTTCTTTGATTATGCTGATGTTGAATCTTGATGTGGTAGTGTTAACAAAGAATATTAGACTTTGTTGTACAACAAAACTATTTATTACTAACACTACTCTAAAGGATTACTATAATGTCTAAAATTAATACAATTGGAAATAATGGTTTAACACTAACTTACACTAAGATGCTACAGAGCTACTCTAATATGCGACTGCTATCAATTCCTTACTGACACCTTGGGCGATATTCTCCGACCCTCCCGCAGGGTCGGGGAATCACCCGGGGCTGGCGTAAATCCCGCCCCCGTCGTGGCCGGAATTCTCCGCCACCTGGGAATCAGCGGGAGCGGGAATCACGTCCCACTGATCGGCGTGCCCCCCACGGCGATTCTCCGGCCCGCAATGGGCCGAAGTCCCGCCACTGACAGGCCAATCCCGCCGACATGGTTTAAACCACCTCTGTGCCGGTGGGATTCGCAGTGCGAGCGGGCCCCCGGGGTCCTGGGGGGGGGGGGGTGGGGCGCAGGGCGATCGGACCCCGGGGGGTGCCCCCACAGTGGCTTGACCCGCGATCGGAGCCCACCGATCGGCGGGCGGGCCAGTGCCGTGGGGGCACTCTTCTTCTTCCGCTGCCGCCACGGCCTCCACCATGGCGGAGGCGGAAGAGACCCCCTCCACTGCGCATGCGCCGGTGGTGATGTCAGCGGCCACTGATGCTGAGGCGCATGCGCGGACCGGCAAAGGCCTTTCGGCCAGCCCCGACGCCGGGCGGCGCACCTTTGGGGAGGCCCGACGCCGGAGTGGTTGGCGCCACTCCGCTACGCCGGGACCCCCCACCCCGCCGGGTAGGGGAGAATTTTGCCCCTTGTCCAGGAACACATGTGCGTCCAGCTCACGAGCCTGCATACTCGCACCACCTACTGGTCGGTTGCTAGAACTACAACAGTAAAACATATAAATTATAATACACATACAGTTGATGATGATCCACTCATATCACATACAAATTATAGTCTTCCTATCATCACAGTGGTGGCTTTTGAATGCTTTCAAGCTCACTGATGACTCCTGGTATAGGAGGATCAGGATGTTAATTGAGCGCTTGGCTGATGACAATTCGGGCAACAAATGCTGGCCTAGATTTGTGATTACACTTACAAATGTCTTAATTGGTTCTTAAGTGCTGTTGTGTATCCTGTGGAAGGCACAGTATAAATACAAGGCTTTCCCTTGCTCGGCTTACGTGTATAATTACTGGAAATTTCCTAGAAGTGATTCCTTCCCAGCAGCCTTGGTGCTGAGAAGCGGCACTTTAAGGGAACGCTTGTGTGACGTCATCGGGGATGTGGCCCGAGACATACATGGAGGCTCCCAATAGTTAACAAAGGGGTTTATTGGTGAAAGGCAAAGGCAGATAAGTAACAGGCACAAAACAAAATCTTACAGGTCTGCTCCCAATGCTCCCTTTTCACCGGGGTTCACGCACACCTGCGGGATTGGCCCCGAGCCGGTCACATGGTCCATCGAGCCTGCCCCCTTAAAGGTGCCGCGCTACCACATCCCTCCCCTTTTAAGTCCTTTATTACAATTATCCCAAAAAACTGTATAGAGAGTTTGTACACGTCATAAGAGACCACTTGGAAAGAGTGTCTGTCAAAAGGTCAATCAGTCTGGTGATCTCTGGGTCCTCCCAGACCTCCGCAGTTCTACCACAGCTTGGAACCTTTCTGGGTAATGGAATTGTCAACAGTCGGTGTCACCTCAGGAGGCATTGCCTCAACAAAAGATGAACTGATCTCACCAGCATTGACAGGGGCAGCTGATTGAGCAGATTCAGGAGCCCTGGCTCCCCTTGGCCAGACAAAGTTACAGGAGTGTCCACAATATTGGTGGGTCTTGTTGACTCCAAGCTGGGGGTTGGCAACTGGGGGTAGTGCCGGTGACTAATACATCGTCAAGGTAGACCATCGGCTTGGGAATTCCCTGCAGGAGATTTTCCAGCGAACGTTGGAAAATAGCACAAGCTGAAGCGATGCCGAAAGGTAGTCTTTTGTACTGAAGAGGCCCTTGTGAGTATTTATTTGGCAAACCTCTGAGAATCTCTGTCCAATCTAGTTGCAGATGGGCATGACAATGGTCCAATTTTGAATAGGTAAGGCTCCCCGCCAGCTTAGCATAATGGTGTTCAGGGAATCGGGTACCTATCAAACTGCGAAGCCTGATTCATGGTTACTTTGTAGTCCCCACAAATTCTTATCGAATGATCTGATTTGAGAATGGTGCCATTTGTACTGCCCGCTCGGAAAATAGGACCGGCTTGATTATGCCCAGCTCTTCCAATCTCTTGAGCTCTGCTTCAATCTTCTGATGCAGTGCATATGGCACAGTCCAGCTCTGAAGGACTTGGACGTGAAATCCAGATTGATATAGGTTTTGACTTTGATGCCTTTAAACAGGCTTAGTTCTTTGTGAAATACATCTTCATGCCATCTTGGATGGTGCCATTTGAAAATTTTGAAAATTTCCAGCCAATTGAGCCTAATCGTCTCTAACCAACCACTTCCCATCAGAATCACGACATTGGCCACCTGCGTTTTCCAAGGATCTTCAAAGTTTCCCCGGTGTACATAGAAAGCTTGCGGTGGTACTGTTCAAACGTAAAGGCTGAGTTCCTGAACAACAATATTGGAAAGTCTGCTCTCCCACTATGATCACCAAAGCCCTGGTGTCGACGTTCGTTTTTAGGGGTTTGCCGTTTACCCTTAAGACAATTTCAATAGAGGCTGTCTTATTCAATTGGACTACATTCAACTGATGTATTCTTCAGAACTCTTCTCCACTATATTCAGTAGCCCATCGAGTTTGCACCGACCCTCTGAAAGAGCACCCTACCTAGGCCAGCTCCCTCGTCATACCCCTCCTAACCTTTGCATAAGGAGCAATTTAGCATGGCCAATCCACCTAACCTGCACATCATTGAAACATAAGAACTAGGTGCAGGAGTAGGCCATCTGGCCCCTCGAGCCTGCTCCACCATTCAATGAGATCATGGCTGATCTTTTATGGACTGAGCTCCACTTTCCGGCCCAAACACCATAACCCTTAATCCCTTTATTCTTCAAAAAACTATCTATCTTTACCTTAAAAACATTTAATGAAGGAGCCTCTACTGCTTCACTGGGCAAGGAATTTCATAGATTCACAACCCTTTGGGTGAAGAAGTTCCTCCCAAACTCAGTCCTAAATCTGCTTCCCCTTATTTTAAGGCTATGCCCCCTAGTTCTGCTTTCACCCGCCAGTGGAAACAACCTGCCCACATCTATCCTATCTATTCCCTTCATAATTTTATATTTTTCTATAAGATCCCCCCTCATCCTTCTAAATTCCAACGAGTACAGTCCCAGTCTACTCAACGTCCCCTCGTAATCCAACCCCTTCAGCTCTGGGATTAACCTAGTGAATCTCCTCTGCACAGCCTCCAGTGCCAGTACGTCCTTTCTCAAGTAAGGAGACCAAAACTGAACATAATACTCCAGGTGTGGCCTCACTAACACCTTATACAATTGCAGCATAACCTCCCTCATCTTAAACTCCATCCCTCTAGCAATGAAGGACAAAATTCCATTTGCCTTCTTAATCACCTGTTGCACCTGTAAACCAACTTTTTGCGACTCATGCACTAGCACACTCAGGTCCCTCTGCACAGCAGCATATTTTAATAATTTATAATTTAAATAATAATCCCGTTTGCTGTTATACCTACCAAAATGGATAACCTCACATTTGCCAACATTGTATTCCATCTGCCAGTCCCTAGCCCATTCACTTAACCTATCCAAATCTCTCTGCAGACTTCCAGTATCCTCTGCACTTTTCGCTTTACCACTCATCTTAGTGCCATCTGCAAACTTGGACACATTGCTCTTGGTCCCCAACTCCAAATCATCTATGTAAATTGTGAACAATTGTGGGCCCAACACTGATCCCTGAGGGACACCACTAGCTACTGATTGCCAACCAGAGAAACACCCATTATTCATAACTCTTTGCTTTCTATTAATTAACCAATCCTCTATCCATGCTACTACTTTACCCTTAATGCCATGCATCTTTATCTTATGCAGCAATCTTTTGTGTGGCACCTTGTCAAAGGCTTTCTGGAAATCCAGATATACCACATCCATTGGCTCCCCGTTATCTACTGCACTGGTAATGTCCTCAAAAAATTCCACTAAATTAGTTAGGCACGACCTGCCCTTTATGAACCCATGCTGCGTCTGCCTAATGGGAAAATTTTTATCCAGATGCCTCGCTATTTCTTCCTTGATGATAGATTCCAGCATCTTCCCTACTACCGAAGTTAAGCTCACTGACCTATAATTCCTGCTTTCTGCCTACCTCCTTTTTTTAAACAGTGGTGTCACGTTTGCTAATTTCCAATCCACCGGGACCACCCCAGAGTCTAGTGAATTTTGATAAATTATCACTTGTGCATTTGCAATTTCCCTAGCCATCTCTTTTAGCACTCTGGGATGCATTCCATCAGGGCCAGGAAACTTGTCTACCTTTAGCCCCATTAGCTTGCCCATCACTACTTCCTTAGTGATAACAATCCTCTCAAGGTCCTCACCTGTCATAGCCTCATTTCTATCAGTCACTGGCATGTTATTTGTGTCTTCCACTGTGAAGACCGACCGAAAAAACCTGTTCAGTTCCTCAGCCATTTCCTCATCTCCCATTATTAAAATTCCCTTCTCATCCTCTAAAGGACCAATATTTACCTTAGCCACTCTTCTTTGTTTTATATATTTGTCGAAACTTTTACTATCTGTTTTTATATTCTGAGCAAGTTTACTCTCATAATCTATCTTACTCTTCTTTATAGCTTTTTTAGTAGCTTTCTGTTGCCCCCTAAAGATTTCCCAGTCCTCTAGTCCCCCACCAATCTTTGCCACTTTGTATGCTTTTTCTTTCAATTTGATACTCTCCCTTATTTCCTTAGATATCCACGGTCGATTTTCCCTCTTTCTACCGTCCTTCCTTTTTTGTTGGTATAAACCTTTGCTCAGCACTGTGAAAAATCGCTTGGAAGGTTCTCCACTGTTCCTCAACTGTTCCACCATAAAGGCTTTGCTCCCTGTCTACCTGAGCTAGTTCTTCTCTCATCCCATTGTAATCTCCTTTGTTTAAGCACAAAACACTAGTATTTGATTTTACCTTCTCACCCTCCATCTGTATTTTAAATTCCACCATATTGTGATCGCTCCTTCTGAGAGGATTCCTAACTTTGAGATCATGAATCAATCCTGTCTCATTACACAGGACAAGATCTAGGACCGCTTGTATGCTCGTAGGTTCCATTACATACTGTTCTAGGAAACTATCGCGGATACATTCTATAAACTCCTCCTCAAGGCTGCCTTGACCGACCTGGTTAAATCAATCGACATGTAGATTAATATCCCCCATGATAACTGCTGTACCATTTCTACATGCATCAGTTGTTTATTGCCTGCCCCACTATAATGTTACTATTTGGTGGCCTATAGACTACACCTATCAGTGACTTTTTCGCCTTACTATTCCTGATTTCACCCAAATGGATTCAACCTTATCCTCCATTGCACCGATGTCATCACTTACTATTGCCCGGATGTCGTCCTTAAATAACAGAGCAACACCACCTCCCTTACCATCCACTCTGTCCTTCCGAATAGTTTGATACCCTTGGATATTTAACTCCCAGTCGTGACCATCCTTTAACCATGTTTCAGTAATGGCCACTAAATCATAGTCATTCACGATGATTTGCGCCATCAACTCATTTACTTTATTTCGAATACTACGAGCATTCAGGTAAAGTACACTTATGTTGGTTTTTTTACCTCTGTTTTGAATCTTAACATCTCGATCAGTAACCTCTCCTAAGTTATATTTCCTCTTAACTTTTCTCCTAATTTTCCTTGTCGTTGAACCCAGTTGGACTGTGGGAGGAAACCAGACCACCCAGAGGAAACCCCTTGCAGACACAGGAAGAACGTACACACTCCACACACAGAGTCACCCAAAGCTGGAATTGAACCCGCATCCCTGGTGCTGAGAAGCAGCAGTGCTAACCACTGTGCCACCACCATTTCCTTCTGGTGCTTTAGTTTCTTCCCACAGTACAACGATGTGCAAGTTAGGTTGTTTTGCCATGTTAAATTGCCCTTTAGTTACGGGGGTAGGGCGGGGGCGGGGGCCTGGGAATGGTGCTCTTTCGGAGCGCTGGTGCAGATTTGATGGGCTAAATGGCTTTCTTCTGCACTGCAGTGATTCGATAAACACAAATAATAAAAGTTATCAACTGCTACAAGGACAGTGACAGCAAAAAGCCCTGGGGCCCTTTTAAAATCTGATGACCATAATCTAAATTATAACATACAAACACTTTTTAGCATGCCACACTTAAAGTTATGATGTGGAGATGGCGGCGTTGGACTGGGTGGGCACAGTAAGAATTCTGACCACACCAGGTTAAAGTCCAACAGGTTTATTTGGAATCACTAGCTTTCGGAGCGTAGGTCCTTCATCAGGTGAATGCAGAGGTAGGTTACACAAACACAGCATATAAAGATAAAGCCAATGATGCAAGATGATACTTTGAATGTAAGTATGGCCTCAACCGGGACGTTGGATTCATGTCTCACTACACTCACCCCCCACCATCTGGCCTGGGCTTGTGAAATCCTGTCCTGGCCTGAGACAATTCTCAACACTTTAACCTGTGATTAACCCTCTCTCCAGTCGCCTCCTGTCGCACCGTCTGGATCTGTGAAAACGTAATTACCTGCAAAGACTCGCGTTCAAAGTATTCAAAATTGACCGCGCACTAGCGCAGGGTGTCATAACACTAGTGCCATCTGCACTCGCTCCAAGGCCATTATGCATTACTTAAAGTATGGCACACCGATTTGGATACAGTAATCTAGCTGTTGCAAGACCAACATTTTATAAATGTTTACAACTGAAGTGATAACTCTAAGAATTTAATTCCACATAGTGTCTAAAACTTGATTTGAAGCAGTTTTTGTATTGTCTTTATTTTGAGCTTCGAAACTAAAACTTATAACAGAATCAATACTTTAATATAACACATTCTAGCAATTGTGCAGAGCACACTATTGCCAATACTCAACTCTGTAAATGATTTATTTATTTTATATTTTGTTTCCATATACATGCATGACAGAAGTAAGATGGAGAGATAAATTGCCTCTCTTTTCCCCTTAAGTCAAGCACATTAAAAGAACAATATAAAATAAAAAAATACCACTCCTGGAGTTATGCATTAGCATTAACGTGCAGAGTGCAGACACTGAATCTCTTTCCAGTTCAATAGTATTAAATTACACATGTGAAATTAATATTAAAATCACTTGAATATTTAGGAGGTCTTGTAGCTCAGTCGGAACCACCCCTGCCCCAGGTTCAAGTCCTACTCCAGGACTTAATAACCATGGAAGTCGTGTTCATGATCTAGTTCAACAAGTTCATCGTCAGCCTGCTAATCCTTCCTACACTAGTCTCCAAGGAAGAATAATCATTTTTCATTGCTGGGGAAGCAGTTATAGTTTGATGCTCAGATTAACAATCCCTTCAATAGCTTCAGCTGATGTAACGTGAGTGCTTGTACTGCCACCAGGAATGGTTCTCCTCGGGTAGGATTTCAGGATGCAGGTTCTGCACTGTACATAGAATTTACAGTGCAGAAGGAAGCCATTTGGCCCATTGATGCTGCACCGGCCCTTGGAAAGAGCACCCCACTTAAGCCCCACACCTCCATCCTTTCCCCGGAACCCAGTAACCCCTTCTAACCTTTCTGGACACTCAGGGCAATTTAGCATGGTCAATCCACCTAACCTGCACATATTTGGACTGTGGGAGGAAACTGGAGCACCCGGAGGAAAGCCACGCAGACACAGGGAAAATGTGCAGAATCGAACCTGGGACCCTGGCGCTGTGAAGCAAATGTGCTAACCACTGTGCTACCATGCTGCCCAAATGTCCTGGCTTGGATGGCCTCAGTCATAGTTTGAACTGTTCCTTACCTTCCATTTGTAGAATAAGTGGCCACACCTTCCCAGGCCTATTCCCAAGCGATAGTGTGTTATCCAGATTTTCTGTGGAAAGTTGAAACCGGGGACATCACCACTCGGGTCGGTGATTTTGCAGTCATCCAGGTAGTGTTCCGTCGAGAGGTGGGGCTGTTATCAGTGTGTGGGATGTGGAGCCTGTTCCACTCAGGAATACACAATTTCAGATGGGTGTGTATGTTTTTGAGGTCCTCCATCAGTGGGGAGGCTTCGTTTGCTGATAGAGTGTGTGCAAATATAAAACAAAACAAACAATTATTTTAACATTAATTCTGATTTATGTGGCATTGAAAATACTACTGAACTGCCTAGGTAGAAACAATTCTGTTTGGGTCAGCATTCTTTATTAGATTCTAAGTGGCAGCAGGATACCTTAATCTATGTGGTAAGTGAGCTATGGATTTGGAGAAATGTTTGACTCATCTAGTTGAAACAGTAATGTTTGTAATTAAGATTAATGTTCGAACTGGATTTGTGGAATTGTCAAATTCACCATGAAACTCTTTCTCTTAGCTGACTGGACAAGAATATCTTAAAAGCTTTTATTCACTTGGGTAAGCAACTTTACAAAGATGTTAATTAACCCATAAAACATTATAAAACTTCCATGCTGCTTAATTTTATTCTGTTGGAACTAAAAATGGTACACTTGTTATTTTTGTGTCCAAATATTTTGATTATTGACCTTCATGTATAAAGGAGCATCCAGAACCTAAAATAAAGAAATGTTCGAGCTATAGCCCAGTGGTTAGCACTGTTGCTTCACAGCGTCAGTGACCTGGGTTCGATTTGCGGCTTTGCCACTTACTCCACATATACTGTCTGTCCGGAGTCTGCATGTTCTCCCCGTGTCTGCGTGGGTTTCCTCCGGGTGCTCCGGGTTCCTCCCACAAGTCCCGAAAGACGTGCTTGTTAGGTGAAGAGGACATTCTGAATTCTCCCTCCGGGTACCCGAACAGGTGCCGGAGTGTGGGGACTCGGTGATTTTCATAGTTAACCTCATTGCAGTGTTAATGCAAGCCTACTTGTGACACTAATAAAGATTATTATTATTCTCTATTCTCATGTAAGCTTTTATAATAACTTTTAATATAAATAGATCAGAAGCATTTTCTATCCGGAAATTTGGGCCAGGTTCTACCTTTGTCATCATTCAAGAAAAAAAAATCATACTCATCAAAGAGAGTACAGAGTTCAAAGGTTGGCTCGCCAGCTACAATACAGACCTGTATCGTAATGTTTAAAAAAGTTTTTGTCCGATTCTGAAAGGCATCTGAATCAACAAACTGTACTAGCAAATGGATTCCTTCACACCAAAAGGGACAAGAACCAAATCCATTGCATTAAACTTGAGGCACAGTTCCAAAGAAACAATAATTTCTTCTGGATGGCAATAGTTGTTTGATTTCAGTTTATGTTTTGGATACTAAAAAAACATAGGCTGAAAACCTGTTTGTACAGCCCTGCTTCAAAGCAATATTATGTAAATTTATGTAGAGAACCTAGATTATTTGGGGCAAGCAATCCTGCCCCGACCAGTGCGGTTTGCAAGACCTGCACAGCTTTCTTCACTTTGAATAAGTAGAGTCACCCCAGTTGTGTCGCTAATAGCCAGCAGCACTGCCTGCCTCTGGACAATCTGTATAGGGAGCGATTTAATGCAAAAGTTTCCAATGTCATTTCAGGGGGGTTTGGCTGGGAGTTTCTCCCTGTCTCTGCCGGCGAGTTCCCCACTGCTTTCTAGCGACACCGGAATCGCAAATCATGATTGGCAGAGAATTTTGTGTGAGGCGAAAATCGGGCCAGTGCCAGGCGCCTGACAGAACGTCATGCTCCGGTACCTTAACAACGGCATAAATGCATTCTACTCCGCACAAACAGTAATTGCCGTTGGCGTATCATTATCGGGCCTGACTCAGTATTTCCCGGGTTCTCCACGATTCTCCGCCTCTGCCAGCAGGAATTACCGATGGCAGGTTTCACTTGTGGTTTTAAACATCAGCAAACAGGCGCCATGGCTGCACAAGAGAGAGAAGATGTGACATGTTCCTGGAGGCGCGACAGTGGGCTTTGGGATCTGCTGCTGGCAGGGCCGGCTGGGGGTGTGTTCTGCCAGGGCCGGGGGGAGTAGCAGGGGGTGACGGGGGTGACCATGGGATGGGCCGTGTTGTGGAGTGACCCACGTGACTTGGGTGTGAAGGCACGGACTGCAACTGCATCGTGCTGCACATCACAGTGATGCCCGCCATGGTCCGTGGCTATGCAGAGTGACACCAACCTTTTGAGTGTCCCTCACACCACCACCCCCGCACTCCAGCCTCCACTCTACCCCACCAACTACAACCCCCAGCACAATCAGGTGCCACCCACCGGAGGGGCATCACGCGGCCCACAGTAGCCCCGACAGGAGGGCGCCAGACAGGGACAGTGGAGCGTTCCACCAGCTACTGGTACCGCTGCTGGCAGGGACGGGTGCCAGGGCCAGAGGCCTCCGAGATGCCGGGCACCGGCGGGGCCAGGGGTGCGGTGCCAGGGGAATGGCTGGGTTGGGAGTATGGATGAGGGCAGAGGGAGGGGGTGAGGGGAACATATGGGGTCAGGGGCTGTAGTGCAGTACGGTGCCACCGTGTAGCCCATTGGACCTGGTTGGGCACAGTGTAACGCACTATGCTAACATGCCTGCCTTTCTCCCCCTGGAGACAATGGACTTCGGAATCCAACCAGGAATGGTGGCCTTCATCCTAGCCGCTGCAGCCCTGGGGGTTGCACTGAGGCTGTATGAGTAGGAGCTGCTTGAGGAGAACCCTGCAGCGATGGAGCCTGCCCCAGAAGCACAGGAGGCAGCTGGTGAGGTTGGAAAGCCAGCCACCCAGCAGGCTGAGGAGGAGGAGGGAAGGAGGCACTGCATTAGGCCTCGTGTATACAGGCAGTACCTGCCATTCGAGAATCTGCCAGACAGGGCAGGTCGCTGAAGACTCTGGCTGAGCATGGCGACAGTGAGATATATCTTCCTGATCATGGCGCACTTGGCACCTGGGGGTATTTGGAGGACACCCGCTCCTGGTGGACATGAAGGTGACGGTCGCCCTTGAACCTTTACGCTACGGGGTCCTTACAGATGCTAAGTGGGGACCTGTCCGTGATCTTGCGTCAACACGGAGGCCCTATATGCCCGGTCAGCACAATACATCAGCTTAAATGTGGACCAAGACCACCAGGTTGCCTGGGCAGCGGAGTTCCCTGCCATTGCTGGAATGCCTCAGGTCCAGGGGGTGATCAATGTAATGCATGTCCCCCTATGAGCACCTGCCCATGAGTGGCCAGTTTTCACAAAACGAAAGAAATTCAACTCCATGAACGTGCAGTTGGTGTGTGACAATGAGATGCACATCATGCATGTGTGCCCCGATATCTGGGGCGTGTGCACGATGCCTTCATCCTGGCACACTCAACAGTGGTTGAAGGGTTGGCTCTTGGGTGACAGGGGCTATCCACTGCTGATGACTCCTATCTGGAGGCCACAAACCAACGTGGAAACCCGCTACAACCTCGCGGCTAGGCATGATCGAGTACTGAATTGGCATCCTGTAGATGCGGTTCAGATGCCTGGACCACTCTGAAGGGGCCATCCAGAACTCAGAGAGTCTCCCACATCGTGGTGGCCTGCTGTGACCTTGACTACATCACGCAGCAGAGGGGCGATGTGCTGGAGGAGTGGGATGAACACCAGGCCTCATCTCATGCCTGGCTGATGGCATGAATATCCCGTCCCACGTCCACGCTCTCACTCCCTCCCCTCCCGGCCGACCACTCCTTCCCATGATCACCTGTCCTGCACCCCGGTAGCACTTTCCACCGTCTATCTGTGCGGGATACCGGGGTTATGTGAGGGGTCTGACCTGGGGACCTTGGCCTGTGACCACCTTTACCACCTGCCTATTTCCCTCAGCCCCCTCTGCAGTTAGCCCAGCCCAGCCCATTCCTCGCACCCTTCTGAAAGAGCACCAGTGGCAGGTTGCAACCTCTGCGCACAGGTGTTTATTTTGCAAATAATATGAAAAAAAAATGAAAATGAAAATCGCTTATTGTCACGAGTAGGCTTCAATGAAGTTACTGTGAAAAGCCCCTAGTCGCCACATTCTGGATCCTGTTCGGGGAGGCTGGTACGGGAATCGAACCGTGCTGCTGGCCTGCTTGGTCTGCTTTAAAAGCCAGCGATTTAGCCCAGTAAGCTAAATCAGCTCACGATAAAATTTGTGCCCCATCACTATAAAATATGTGCTTCATCTGTGCCAACTTAACTGGTGTCTACTTACGGGTCCTAATGCTACGTTGAGGTGGATCCCCAGGTGGTACATCAGGGTGGAGACGGCCTGCTGTGAATCCCGCCCTGTGATGTGGGTCCCGTTTTGCAGCCGCCCTCCAGAGTGAGCGGGCCTGAATGGGCCAGGCAGTTGCTTGGATGTCCCAAGTGACGTGGTGCCACCCTGTTCTGCCCACTGCACATTGGATGTGCCAGAGACAGGAGGGGGGGGAGTCACTAGTCACTGTGGTGCTCCGGGTGTCACCCGCACAGACCCTATCACCTCCTCCTCCCTCCGGGGGCAGGGGTGCGACCAGAGCGAACTCCTGAGGCTCCCGAACCACCTGGCATCGCCAGTCCCGGAGGCCCGCTCTCATCTTGATCAGGGTTTCCATGCTCACAGCCATGGTGTACAGGAACTGGGCGACCCCCTTTTGGGACTGTTCCATATCACCTCTCTCAAGGACTGGCGCAGATCAGCCAGTGCCAGGGCAATGCCGATGGTGCCCTCGGCCACAAGCTGTTGTGACTAGGCCAAGTTCTGGTTAGATGGGCAGCAGGTCGGTGCAGGCTTGGACGGCCGTAGGGCCTGTTCCTGTGCTGTACTTTTGTTTTGTCCTGGAGCACTGCTGCAATGTCCAGGTTGCCCTGGTGATTGCTATCTGTGACACGACAGCTTTCCCTGTGCCTCGGCCACCAATTCCTCCAGGCCTTTGCCATCCTGACTAATGGCCGATATCTCCGTCCCCAAGGCATCCACCATGGATGTCACTCGTGCAGTTTTGGCATGGGTGGCACATATTGTTGGCTCCGCCTCCTGTCCCTGCACGCGGTTGGACTCCTCCAACTGCACCTACAGGCCCTAGATGGTTGGTGACAACCCCTCATGTAGTCCATGGCTGTGTCTGAATCACCATTATTGGTGGGACTTCCCTTTCCAGAAGCCCGAGACCTGTCTGGTCAGCAGCTGGTCCCTGGGGTCGGGCCGTCCTCCGACCATCCACCCCCTTGGGGGTTGCAACCTCCACCTGATGTACCGCAGAATGTGTGTGGCGCACACCAGATAGTGCCCCAGAAGTCTCTTCACTAAAGTGCCCAACCGGGATGGTGGAGGGTGTTGGTGACAGCTGTGATGGGATGTCTGTGTCGCCCCTGGACTGGTGCTCTGGGGCGTCAACAAATTATGGGTAGAATTTTCCCATAATTTGTCAGAGTGTCATGCTCTGACTGAAAACTAGTGTTTATCTCTCCAGATCCACAGCCGTGTTTTCAGACCAGATTTTGGGCCACTCTGACCAAAATAAATTGGGGGCGTGGTTTATACCATCAGTCTGGAGGGGCAGAGCTTGTTAGCACTAAAGCTAAACTACCCCCCATGGACATGGAAGTCCTCTCCACCTCCGTAACCATCGGGGCGACTCCTCCCACACAAAGGAAGTGGGAACTCTATCCCCCCTGCTCCGCTTCACTAATTTATTGGGGGCTCTTCTGCCCCCCACCCTAGTACCTCCACTAAGTTATTGGGAACCTTCCCGACCCACACACACACACAATATCGGGGCTCTCATATCCCCTTCCCCTCCCACCATTGTGGCAGCATCACAGGCACTCTCTCCCCCCCCCCCCCCCCCCCCCCCGCCCCCTGCCCACAGGCAAGTCCTTCCCTTCACTAGAAAGGCCCCTCCTTCAAAGTCATCGGCCCTTTTCCTTCCCTCGCAACACATGTAACGGGAACCCACACGATGAGGCTTCTGGGACATATTGCCACTTCCAATTTGGCACTGGCCTGTTGGGAGTGCCAACCTGTGCCAAGGGATTGTGCAAATGTGTGCCAGGGCAGAGCCAAAGGGTCGTGCCAGAGCACTGCCTGGGTATGTCCCTCTCCCCCTGGGGGCTACATTTATCTTGGCACTCTGACAGATCACCTCCACTGAATCCCATTTGTCTGAAGCCCTGGCAAACGCCATGTTGGCGAGGTTTGAATATTTAATGAAGGGGTTATTTGGCTAGCTGGCCCATTAATGGTATTCCAATTTATTAAAATCCATTCAGTTTAATTACCTGCCCACAAATCACATTGTGTCATAGAGGAGGGGTAGAGAAAAGCTGGAAACGAGACCTTGCCTGTGAGAATCGTGTGTTGTGACTCTCATACGATTTTGCGTCCATGTCGCCGTTTAGACTTGCGGCAATTCAGGCATAAAATCGCCTCCTCAGAACCCCGTTCTCCCAACCAGGCCATGGCGGTTTGCTGGCGGGCAGGGAAACGTCAGAAACCCGCTGGCTTAAAATCTCACTGCAATTCTCCAAGTAGCAGGTTAATGACGGGGTTACTGTTCCTGCTGACAGATGGTGCAAACGCCATTTACATTCATTTTAATCTCATGAATGCTCATAAAACAGCTGCCTACTGCCATCCTGTCAGATCTTTCAATCTTACTTCATGCCAGCCTGACATTACATCAGTCTAAAACACAATTGCTGATGAGTGCCGTGCACAAGGAGGTCCTCAGTTCATTAGAGAATTTGAGGTGAGTAAAATAAGTTCAGAATTGGAAGTGGGAAAGCAGTGAACAATCAGTGGTCCCTTTTTGAGTTTCTTTTTGGAGATAGGGGCCGGGATCCTCTGATCCTGCGCTGGGTCGGAGAATCCCCAGGGGGAAGTGGGAATCCCGCCCCGCCGCCCTGATGCCGGCTTTCCTATTCTCCAGCGCCGTTTTTGGGGACCGGCTGGAATCCCGCCATGCCGGTTGGGGGCCATTGATAGCTGCCCCTCCGGCGATTCTCTGGGCCCCGATGGGCCGAGTGGCCGTCACGTCTTGCCCAGTCCCGCCGGCGTGAATTACTCACCTCACACACAGCGGGACCTGGCAGGCAAGTGTGCGGGAGCCGTCCTAGGGTGGGGGGATCTGACCCCGGGGGGGGGGGGGGGGGGGACGGCGACCTGGCCCGCGATTGGGGCCTGCCGATCTGCGGGCGGGTTGGTTCTGTAGGGGCTTTCTTTCCTCCGCGCCGGGCCCCTGTAGGGCTCCTCCATATTGCCCAGGGGCTGGCGGGGAGAAGGGAAACCCCGAGCATGCGCGGAAATACACCGGCCGGTCCACACGTATGTGAGATCACGCCGGCCCTTCCGCGCATGCATGAACTCGCGCCGGCCTTTCACGTCGGCTGCAGCTGTGGGAACCACTCCGGCATCAACCTAACCCCCAAGAAAGTGGAGGATTCCTCACTTTCGGGGGCGGTTGATGCCGGAGTGGCTGCTGCCAGTTTTCACGCCGGCCGTGGGGACATAGCCTATTATTGCAGAATCCCGCCCAGGATGTCGACAGTTTTCTATGTGAGGGGTTTAAATGATTAATTTAGTTTCTTTTATAAGGCCACCAAGAATCCACGCCGAGTTTGTAGAAACAAAAACTTACTTTATTTTATAACAACTATTATACATATAGCTTCTGACAGGATACCAGTAGGCAGCTCCAGTTGTTCCCCACTGGGTCTTCATTTGTCGACTCCATTTATACACAGCAAGACCTTGTTAGAGGTCCCTGCCCCTGATTGGGACAGCTCGTATTCAGCAATGCCTATGGAGTAGTTAAGCATTCCCACCCTGGAAGACCCATTCAGGTTTCCCAGAATAAAGGGAAGTTTTCAGAAGTGTAGATGATTAGTTTAAATATCTATTTGGGATAAATATCCCACATCGTCATGGGGATAGGTTGAAGGGAGGTAAAATTTGGATCAGTACTGAATTTGGGGTTGGGGTGTACAAGGGGCGGAATTCTCCGCTCCCGCGAAAAATCGGGAAGGCCGTCGTGAGCTTGGCCGAGTTTCACGACAGCCTCGGGGGCCACTCCTCTCACCTTATTCACCCCCACCCGGGGGGCTAGGAGCGGCGCTCCGTAACTCTCGGCCGCCGGGCCTTGACGCAGCTGGCGCGCCTAAGTGATGTCAGCCGCGCATGCGCATGTTGGCCGGCTCCAACCCGCGCATGCACAGTTGCCGTCTTCCCCTCCGCTGCCCCGCAAGACGTGGCGGCTTGATCTTGCGGGGCGGTGGAGGGGAAAGAGTGCGTCCCTTTGAGACGCTGGTCCGACGATCGGTGGGCACCGATCACGGGCCAGTCCCCTCCCGAGCATGGCCATGGTGCTCACTCCCCTCTCCGCCCCCCACAAGCTTCAAACCAGCTTTTGGCGCCATGTTCACGACGGCAGCGACCAGGTGTGGTTGCCGCCGTCGTGAACTGGTCGCGAACGGCAGGCCGCTCGGCCCATCCGGATTGGAGAATCGCCGGTCGGCGTGAAAAATGGCGAGCGGCGATTCTTCCGAGCGTGGGGTGGGAGAATCGCGGGGAGTGCCAGGGCGGCGTGTTGTGAGTCGCCTGGCCCTCCCGCGATTCTCCCAACTGGCGTGGGGAGCGGAGAATCGTGCCCAAGGAACTCCATTTCTAACAACTCTGTCAATTTTCCTGAAACAAATGGTTAGGAAGGCAGCGACCCAACACCTTCTTGTGGGCCAATCAGGGTTGGGCAATAAATGCTGACGTAGCTATTGTTGCCCATATATCTTAAATTAATCAATTTAAAAACAATCAAATTCCACTTTGGCATGTTGTGAAACTGAATTTAATAAAATTACCATGATTGTTCATCCACAAATCTTCTTAGATGAGAACGTGGCATCATTACCTAATCTAGACTACATATAGTTGATCATTAATAGTCTCTCGGGACATTAAATAAATGCTCCCTTGTTGGTGTTACCAAGAACAAGTAAAGCACATCATAGCACTATTTTAGAACCTAGAACTCCTACAATGCAGAAGGAGGCCATTCAGTCCATCAAGTCTGCATCAACCATCTGAATGAACACCCAATCTAGGCCAACTAACCCACTCTATTCCTTACCCCACCTAAACTGAGCATCTTTGGGCACTAAGGGGCAATTTAGCATGGCCAATCCACCTAACCTGCACTCTTTTGGACTGTGAAGGAAACCGGAGCACCCGGAGGAAACCCATGCAGTCACAGGGAGAAAGCGCAAACTCCACATAGAAAGTCGCCTAAGGCCAAAATTGTACCCAGGTCCCCTGCGCTGTGAGGCAGCAGTGGCAACCACTGTGCTGCCTGACTTTTGTCAACATCCATTGGCCTGCTGATTCAGGAGTACAAAACAGAATCTAACACTGAACTTCACTTCATAGTACTCCATAAGAATGCCAAATTTCATTTATCAATGTGCTGTATCTGCACACTTTCTTCCCAGTAGAAAAGAGCCATAATTATCCTGGTAACATGCAATATATTATGTCTGAATTCAGTGGCTAATTCCAAGGCAGGAATGAACTTAGGCACTCCAAAGAGTAAATCAATGTAACGAGACATTGTTTGTTGGCAGGAATCCCATCGAAATGTGAAGGTAATTATTTCATTTCTTTGTAGTGTGATTAATTAATTATAAGGAGCTGAGTTGCAAAGGCAAATTAAGTTATTCACAAAATTTGACTGTAGACGAGTTTAAATGCAGTGTTTAATTTGTGATATCCGCTCTGCTTAAAGTACCCTTCAGCTATTTAAGAACGCGCCTAATTTAAACACCTTTGGAGTTAGGAAGGAAAACTGCAAATATGCAAAACTACAACTTAAACAGGAAACGCTTGGAATATGGAGACAACAAGGGACAGATTAATGTTTCAAATGAAAATCTTCAAAGGTGAACAATTCTACCACCCATGCAACTAAAATATATTTCCCATTATTTTCTGAATGGTAGTAGTGGAAAGTGGTGCAGAATGGGTGAATTAATTATTTCTGCTATATTCTCATTTCCTTTGTATCTGACCACTGGCAGAAATGAAATATTGGTCGGTCCGGTCTCAGGCAATACCCTAAACTTGTCAATAAGTGGATAATTAGCACAATTGCTGGTTGCTTGCCTGAACTTTTGTCCCTTTTTAAATTTTGGGCCTTAGTCATTGAACTTTAAACCAGCTAGCTTTAACTCCACTCCAAATGGAAAACTCTCTTGCGCAATGTAGTTATTCTGACCTGGATTCACCTTCCCTGTGGTCAAAATCCTACAGTGGACACGAATAAAAATCTTTATATTGCACCTGAACACATATCCTGAGATAACTCAATAACCCATTTCCATCCATTTCAGGTGAGCAACTGTTTGTGGGTTGCAAATGAGACTCAGGAGTTAAAATAATCCAGTCCTCAAACAGTTTTGATAGGTGCCCAAACCCACCCAGTTATAATCCTGCTTAATGTCTTTGAGAGGACCAATTAAGTTGTTCAAAGCTTAAAGTTTAATAAATTGTTCGAGCTTAACGCCAAACTTGCTTCTCACAGAAATGTAAGAGACTGCCGTGTGCTCTGTTTCACAGAGACATGGCTCACCCCTGCCTCACTGGACTGTGGTATACAATCTGACGACTTCTCAATACATCGGATGGACCGAACAGCTTCATCGGGTAAAGCGTAAGGTGGAGAGGTTTGCCTCCTCATCAACTCCTCCTGCTGCTCAGATGTGGCGACCCTGGCAAACTATAATATATAATCACTCATTGTCACAAGTAGGCTTCAATGAAGTTACTGTGAAAAGCCCCTCGCCGCCACATTGCGCCGCCTGTTCTGGGGAGGCTGGTACGGGAATTTTACCCGCGCTGCTGGCATTGTTCTGCATTACAAGCCAGCTGTTTAACCCACTGTGCTAAACCAGCCACCAGAACTACTGCTTCCTGGACCTGGAATACCTGACTGTGAAGTGGCCGTACTACTTTGCACGCGAGTTCACTTCTGCCATCATCACGGGGTCCTCACTTCCATCTCAGGTGGAAGTGAAGAAGGCGCATGATGGACTTCCGGCGGCAGCCATGGTGTGAGTGGTCACACACAGGGCAGCGCCTGCTTGAAAGAACAGCAAAGAACTCTTTTACCTGATACTGCGGGGAATTCTGATGAATAGGTGTAGGTGAACATCGGAGGAGTACTTTCCCCTGGAATGGTATGTCTGCTTGTTACCAAATCCGGCAGAAGACGGTAAGACACCTGGCTAAAGAGCTGAAGGAAACCTATTCTGCAGCAACCAGTGTAAGGATGGCTATGGGGGAAGGGCTGGTGCAAGGTGGAAAGCTCCAGCTGGAACAGTTGATTGCTTTTATCAAGGAGGAATTCTGCCGACATAGGAAGAAAGATCGCTTAAAGGCCAGCGAAGGAGCTGTGGCAGCCCTGACGAGTTTGATGGAATGGGTGGGAAGGGTTTGGAGCTGCAGAGGTTGCAGACATCGAAGGAGTGATCTCGGACCACAGCGATTAGGAGAATGCCTCGAGAAGGCAGAACCTGTGAATAGTGGGCCTGACTGAAGAAGTGGAAGGTGTGAGTGCCACGAGGTACATCTCGAAGATGCTGGCGGGGCTGGTGGCGGAAGGGGTGCTAGATAAGGCCCTTGAAGTGGACCGAGCGCATTGGTCCCTAAGGCAGAAGCCGAGAGCTGGTGAGCTGCCACAGGTGGTGATCGTGAGACTCCACAAATATGTGGAATAAGAGAAGATTTTGTATTGGGCTAGGGAGAAACATACCTGCAAATGGGAGGGGAACAAGGTCAGAATTTATCAGGACATCGGAGCCGAGTTGGCGAAGTGGTGAGCAGGTTTCAACAAGGTCAAGGCAGTGTTGCACTGGCATTGGATCAGTTTTGAGGTGCTCAGTTCAAAATACATTTTTTTTTTAAAGAAGGCACATGATGAATTGTACACTAAGGTAAATAACAGTGAAACAGAATACCCGGTGACTTTGTTCATCGTGGCTGGGGACTTCAACTAGGCGAACCTCAAGAGTGTAATGCCAAAATTCCACCAACATATTCCTATCCCACTAGGGGCACCAACATCCTTGACTACTGCGACACAAACATCAAAGGCACCTACCGATCCATTCCCTAACCATACTTCTGAAAATCGGACCACAAGATGGTGCTCTTTCACCCGGCATACCCGCAGAAACTTAAGCGGGAGAATCCGGTTAAGAAGGTCGTGCAATGCTGGTCTGAGACAACAGGAGAGCTTCTACATGATTGCTTGGGGCCAGTGGACTGGTCCATATTCAAGAACTCAGCGGCCAACGAGTATGCCACCACCGTCACAGACCTCATCAGCAAGTGTGTAGAAAGAAGATAATACGTGTGTTCCCCAACCAGATACCATTGGAATGGATTGGATTTATTGTCATGTGTACCAAGATACAGTGTAAAGTATTATTCTATATACAATCCAGACAGATCGTACCATGCATGAAAAAACATAGCACATACATAAATACACAATGTAAATACATAGTCACAGACAATAATTTAATCGGGAGATTCACTCCTTAAAGAAGGTCAGGTCTGAGGCGTTCAAGTCAGGCAACCCTGGCCTATACAAGAAATCCAGGTACGACTCCACAAAGCCATCAGGGATGTCAGGAGACAATACCGGACTAAACTAAAGTCACAGACTAATGACACGGACTCTTGTCGGTTGTGGGAAGGCTTAAACAACATAACGGGCTACAAAGCAAAGCTGAGTAGAATCTCCGGCACCACTGCACCCTTCCCTGATGACCTCAAAGCATTTTATGCTTGTTTCGAGAAGGGAACCAACAAACCATTGTCAATTGGCCCAGCAGCCTCAGATGCATCCATACCTACCGTCACAGATTCCAAAGTCAGATCAGCTTTCTGGAAAGTGAACCCTTGGAAAGCAATGGGTCTTGATGGAGTGCACTCGGATCCTGCATGGATCAACTGGTGGATGTGTTCGTGGACATCTTCAACCTGTACTCCATTCCGAGGTTCCCATCTGCTTCATGAAGACCACAAACATATCGGTGTCAAAGAAGAACCATCAACTTCCTCCTCCCCACCATCAACGTCCTCCTCCTCACCATCAACCTCTTCCACCTCACCATCAACTTCCTCCTCCTCACCATCAACTTCCTCTTCCTCACCATCAACTTCCTCTTCCTTACCATCAATGTCCTCCTCACCATCAATCTCTTCCTCACCAAACACTTCCTGTTCCCACCATCAACTTCTTCCTCCTCACCATCAACCTCTTCCTCTTCCTTACCATCAACTTCCTCCTCCTCACCATCAACTTCCTCCTCACCATCAACTTCTTCCTCCTCCTCACCATCAACTTCCTCCTCCTCACCATCAACTTCCTTGTCCTCACCATCAACATCTTCCTCCTCACCGTCAACCTCTTCCTCACCAACAACTTCCTGTTCCCACCATCAACTTCTTCCTCCTCACCATCAACTTCCTCTTCTTCACCATCAACTTCCTGTTCCTCACCATCAACTTCCTCTTCCTCACCATCAACTTCCTCTTCCTTACCATCAAAGACCTCCTCCTCACCATCAACTTCCTCCTCCTCACCATCAACTTCCTCCTCACCATCAACTTCCTCCTCCTCACCATCAACCTCCTCCTCACCATCAACTTCCTCCTCACCATCAACTTCTTCCTCCTCCTCACCATCAACTTCCTCCTCACCATCAACTTCCTCCTCCTCACCATCAACTTCTTCCTCCTCACCATCAACTTCATCGTCCTCACCATCAACTTCCTCCTCCTCACCATCAACTGGACCTCACCATCAACTTCGTCCTCCTCCTCACCATCAACTTCCTCCTCCTCACCATCAACTTCCTCATCCTCACCATCAACTTCTTCCTCCTCACCATCAACCTCCTCCTCCTCACCATCAACCTCTTCCTCTTCCTCACCAACAACTTCCTCCTCCTCACCATGAACTTCCTCCTCACCATCAACTTCTTCCTCCTCCTCACCATCAACTTCCTCCTCCTCACCATCAACCTCTTCCTCTTCCTCACCAACAACTTCCTCCTCCTCACCATGAACTTCTTCCTCCTCCTCACCATCAACTTCCTCCTCACCATCAACTTCTTCCTCCTCCTCACCATCAACCTCCTCCTACTCACCATCAACCTCTTCCTCTTCCTCACCAACTTCTTCCTCCTCCTCACCATCAACTTCCTCCTCCTCACCATCAACTTCCTCGTCCTCACCATCAACTTCTTCCTCCTCACCATCAACTTCTTCCTCCTCACCATCAACCTCCTCCTCCTCACCATCAACTTCCTCCTCACCATCAACCTCTTCCTCTTCCTCACCAACAACTTCCTCCTCCTCACCATCAACTTCCTCCTCCTCACCATCAACTTCCTCCTCCTCACCATCAACTTCCTCCTCCTCACTATCAACTACTTCTTCTTCACCATCAATTTCCTCCTCACTGGTATATTTATTCTACCAGAAAAGAGGACATAAACTAAATATAAAAGCACATAACCACCTTGGGACTAGAAAGCCAGAGATGCTGGTAATCAGGAAGCTTACGGCTGTCATATCACAGTAACGTTATAACAAAATATTGAGATTCATGAAGACATTTTCAAGGTGTTGGTACAATTTATGAGACTCACTGAAGACAGGAGAATTGAAAAATCTACTTAAATCCAAAACATAACTACATCTATCCTCTGAAGAAAAATAAACATACGCTTTGTACTTTATGTAAGATTTTGGACAGCAGAAACAAATATTTTCTAAGCCTATTTAAACTTAAGCTGATTTTCTATCATCTTCCCAATCAGCCACAAGGTTTTGACAATTCTCCAAGAACTGATTTATTTAAATAGAATGTTATTTATTTTATATTTACCCTATTCTTTCCTTTTATATCTCTAATATTTATTTTCAAACAGTACATTCAGTTCAACTGCAATGAGTTATCAAAAATTAGATTACTTTGTTTAATTTGAATGGAGTGAATGTCAGCCGCCAGGTTCCAAGGAGTTTATCTTTTAATGAGAATTCTAGGTTTGATTCACATGAACTGTGTCTAAGTGCCGGTGTGAAAACCAGACTGACTCCCGTTGGCGCTAGGACCGACCCCAACCTGTCATGCTATGGAACATGGAAAATCTTTTTAGCTGATCACCTTTTCTATGCCGATCTATGGCACGCCAACTGAGGGGTCGGGACCTAATCTGACAGGTCCTGCAACCCGAAGGTTGGAACGCCATTTTTAAATGCCGCTCTGAACTCAAATGACTGCTGCAGCACCCCCCTCAGAATGCTGTCACACCCCTTGATGAACCATCAATTGAACGCGAGACGAGTTGCTGTACAAAAGTTAGGCTTTAATAAGCTAGATGTTAGCCCTGCGGTCGACTACAGTAAATGGACGACCGACGGGCGTACTGGGTATTTATACCGCGCCCTGGAGGCGGGGTTAACTCAGCCTCTCGACCAATCGGGGAGCCGTCACATGACTGGTCTCAACCAATCGGTCGAGAGGCACATGACCGACCAGGGCCAATGGTAAGCCGGTGTTCTGCAACAATGGCAGGCAGCTATGTTAATCATACCACCACATTCACCCCTTGCGGAGAAAGAAGCCGGGGGGAGGGGGGGTATCAACGAGAGCTGGGGGGGGGGGGAGAGGAGAACTCGTGGTATGAGTAGTAGCCAGAGAAGGGAGAAAAAAAAGGGTTTGGCTTCCCACTGGCCCAGACATTTAACAATCGTACATATTGTCCATACAAGGTCCATGGTGTTGTTGAAAATTAAATAGACTCGATCAGCCTTTTCGTTGCCCGTGACGTCCTGGCAGACCACCGTAGTGGAGTTGGTGACGTTGGTTCAGCCGATGGTGGTGGTTCCGCTGACGTCCTGGAGTCCGGGAGCGATGGTCCTTGAACAGTCTCCGTCACCCGGGCTGGTGGTGGAGATGCCATGGATGGAGAAGGGGTGGCCTGGGGGGGGCGATGGGGGAAACAAAACAGGGGGGGTCTGTGGTGAAGGGGGGGAAGGCCACACGCCGGCGGGTGCCAGGTCCCGGAGGGAGACCGTGTCCTGCCGACCGTCGGGGTACTCCACGTACGCATACTGCGGGTTAGCGTGAAGTAACTGGACTTGTTCCACCAACGGGTCGGACTTGTGCACCTGCACATGCTTCCGGAGCAAGATGGGTCCGGGGGCGGCCAGCCACGTCGGGAGAGGGGATCTGGAGGACGACTTCCTGGGGAAAACAAGAAGACATTCATGAGGTGTCTGATTTGTTGTGGTACAGAGGAGTGAGCGGATAGAATGTAGGGCATCGGGGATAACCTCTTGCCATCGGGAAATAGGGAGATCTCTGGACCGGAGGGCCAGTAGTATGGTCTTCCAGATGGTACCATTCTCCCGCTCGACCTGTCCATTACCTCGAGGGTTATAGCTGGCCGTCCTGCTAGAGGCAATGCCCCTGTTGAGCAGGAATTGACGCAGCTCGTCGCTCATAAATGAGGACCCCCGATCGCTATGTATGTATGCGGGGTAGCCGAACAGAGAGAAGATGGAGAGGAGGGCCTTAATGACGGTCGATGTGGTCATGTCGGGGCAGGGAATGGCGAAGGGGAAGCGGGAGTATTCGTCGATTACTGCCAGGAAGTAAATGTTGCGGTTGCTAGAGGGAAGGGGCCCCTTGAAGTCAATGCTGAGACGTTCGAAGGGGCGGGATGCTTTGATCAGATGTGCGCGCTCGGGGCGGTAGAAGTGCGGTTTGCACTCTGCGCAGATGTGGCAGTCAATGGTTACCGTCCTGACTTCCTCGATGGAGAAAGGTAGGTTGCGGGCCTTTATGAAATGGTAGAAACGGGTCACCCCTGGATGGCAGAGGTCCGCGTGGAGGGAGCGGAGGCGGTCTATCTGCGTGCTGGCGCAGGTACCGCGGGACAGGGCATCAGGAGGCTCATTGAGCTTCCCAGGATGATACAAGATCTCATAGTTGTACGTGGACAACTCGATCCGCCACCGTAAGATCTTGTCATTCTTAATCTTGCCCCTTTGTGCATTATCAAACATGAAGGCCAGTGACCGTTAGTCTGTGAGGAGGGTAAACTTCCTGCCGGCCAAATAGTGCCTCCAATGTCGCACAGCTTCGACTATGGCCTGGGCTTCCTTTTCCACAGAGGAGTGGCGGAGTTCGGAAGCCTGGAGGGTTCTGGAGAAGAAGGCCACGGGTCTGCCCGCTTGGTTCAGGGTGGCCGCCAGAGCTACTTCTGATGCGTCGCTCTCGACCTGGAAGGGGAGGGACTCGTCGATGGCGCGCAACGTGGCCTTTGCGATGTCCGCTTTGATGCGGCTAAAGGCCTGGCAGGCCTCTGTCGACGGCGGGAAGGTCGTGGTTTGAATGAGGGGACAGACCTTGTCGGCGTAATTGGGAACCCATTGGGTGTAGTAAGCGAAGAAACCCAGGCAGCGTTTGAGGGATTTGAGGGTATTGGGGGGAGGGAGTTCCATCAGGGGCGCATGCGTTCAGGGTCGGGGCCTATCACTCCGTTCCGCACTACGTAGCCGAGGATGGCTCGACGGTCGGTGCTAAACACGCACTTATCCTTATTGTAAGTTAGGTTAAGGAGTTTTGCGGTTTGGAGAAATTTCCGGAGGTTGGTATCATGGTCCTGCTGGTCGTGGCCGCAGATGGTGACATTATCAAGGTACGGGAAGGTAGCCCGTAATCCGTACTTGTCGACCATTCGGTCCATTTCCCGTTGGAAGACCGAGACCCCATTGTGACACCGAATGGAACCCTAAGGAAGTGGTAGAGGCGCCCATTAGCCTCGAACGCGGTGTACTTGCGGTCACACACGCGGATGGGGAGCTGGTGATAGGCGGACTTGAGGTCCACAGTGGAGAAGACTTTGTATTTCGCGAGATCGTTTACCATGGCGGAAATATGGGGGAGAGGATACGCGTCCAGTTGCGTAAACCGGTTGATGGTCTGGCTATAGTTGATGACCATCCGGTTTTTCTCCCAAGTCCGGACCACCAGCACTTGGGCTCGCCAGGGACTGTTGCTGGCCTTGATGACCCCTTCCTTCAGCAACCTCTGGACCTCGGACCTGATGAAGGTCCAGTCTTGGGAGCTGTACCGTCTGCTCCGTGTGGCGAAGGGTTTGTAATCGGGGGTGAGATTAGCAAACAAGGAGGGGGGGTCCACTTTGAGGGACGCAAGGCTGCAGACAGTGAGGGGGGGTATAGGGCCGCCGAATTGAAAGGTCAAGCTCTGCAGGTTGCACTGGAAGTCCAGTCCTAGGAGTGCCGGTGCGCAAAGGTCAGGGAGGACAATGAGTTTGTAATTTTTAAAAACCTTCCCTTGGACCGTGAGGTCCGCGTTGCAGCAGCCGGTGATGCGGACGGAATGCGAACCTGAGGCTAACCCGATTTTGTGTTCTACAGGATGGACAGGGAGCGCGCAGCGTCTTACCGTGGCAGGGTGAACGAAGCTTTCCGCGCTCCCGGAGTCCAGCAGGCAGCCCGTCACGTGGCCGTTGAGGTGGACCAGCGTCGTTGTTTTGGCAAGCGTGCGTGGCCGTGACTGGTCGAGTTGAATGGCCGCGAGCCGTGGAGAAGAACCATCGTCGTAGTCGTCGTCGGCCGAGTAGGTGCTGGCAGAACCCTGCGTGCCAGTCCAGTATGGTGGTGCCCAGGACCCGCACGTGGAGTCAGGGCCCCAAGATGGCGGTGCCCGCGGGGCCCTCGTGGTTGCTGGGGGCGGGGTTAGCGGGGCCGGCGGGCCGATCGGAGCTGCTGAGAGCGGGGGCAGAGAGGCGCGCAGGCCGGGCGCAGGGGTCCGGGGGCGGGGGGGGAGAGATTTGCACGGTGCATTGGAAGGGCCCGGAAGGGCCCGGAGGAGAGGGGGAGGCGCACAGGCTGGGCACAGGGCCCGTGTGCTGGAAGGGCCCGCAAGTGCCCGGAGTGGGGGAATCCCCGGTCGCTGCGCGGTACAGCAGCGACCGATTTGGCCTGGCAGACCTTCTTCCCGCAGCTCTTCCAGAGGGCGGAGCGGGCCGGGCAGCGCGGGCGAGGGTGTTTAGTGAACCCACAGAAATAGCAGCGGGGCCCCGCGGACTTGTCGGGGCGTCCCGTGGCGCAGGCCTGAGGGGGGTCGGGAGCGGCGGATGGCGGTGGGGAAGCGTGCCAGGAGGCCCAGGGTGCTGCAGCTCAGCTGGGGACATAGGCGCGGGCGTTTAAATCGGCGACCTCCAGGGAGGTGGAGAGAGTCCGTGCTTCAGTTAGGCTGAGGTCGTCTTTCTCCAGCATCCGCTGGCGGATAGCGGCAGACTGCATCCCAGCCACGTAAGCATCTCTAATCAAAAGTTCCATGTGCTCCGTGGCTGAAACTTGGAGGCAGGAGCAATTCCTCCCCAGGACAGGGAGGGCCTGGTAGAAATTGTCTAATGACTCACCGGGGAGTTGTTGTCTGGTAGTCAGCAGATGTCGGGCGAATACTCTGTTTACCGGTTTAAGAAACTGTCCTTTCAGCTTATACATGGCCGCGTCGTAATCTTTTTCCTCCGCAATCATCGCGTAGCCCGCCATGCCCACACTGGACTGGAGGATATGAAGCATCTGTGCCATGGTGGGGGGGCTGTTTGCGGACGCCAGGTAACCATCGAAACATGCCAGCCAATGTTTAATGATTTCTGAAGCGTTCTGAGTTTGCGGGCTGATGCGGAGACATTCGGGCTTGATCCGGAGCTCCACCTTCAAAATTTTAGCTTATTAAATTGATGAACCATCAATTGAACGCGAGACGAGTTGCTGTACAAAAGTAAGGCTTTAATAAGCTAGATGTTAGCCCTGCGGTTGACTACAGTAAATGGACGACCGCCGGGCATACTGGGTATTTATACCTCGCCCTGGAGGCTGGGTTAACTCAGCCTCTCGACCAATCGGGGAGCCGTCACATGACTGGTCTCAACCAATCGGTCGAGAGGCACATGACCAACCAGGGCCAATGGTAAGCCGGTGTTCTGCACCAATGGCAGGCAGCCATGTTAATCATACCACCACACCCCTCCAGCTCAAAACCTCCCTTCACCCCTCCACCCCCACCCCAGGTCACACTTTCAGGTTTGTTCTCAATCCCCAGCACCCCTTTCAGACCCTGCCCCAAGCAGTGCCAATCTGGCCCCTTGCAGTCTGAGGGATGGAAAGGTGATAAGTGTCCTCCCAACAATTGCTGCCAGGGTGCCAAGGGGGGCCCTTCATAGGAATTGGGGTTCAGGGAGGCTTGTGCTGGGCTGCAGTGGCTCATTCCTTGGGATGGGACTCTCCCCATCTGCAGTCATTAAACCCCTTAAACAGTCAGTAAATATGTAAAAAAATCAAGTTTTATCTTCATAAAGTGAAAGTAATCCCAATTGTACCCCTAAACCCTTTAAAATATCTCTCAGAATGCTAGGTTTAAAGGTCTATGAGATGAAAGTGGAAGTAATCCCTTTAGAATAGAATAGAATAGAACAGTACAGCACAGAACAGGCCCTTCGGCCCTCGATGTTGTGCCGAGCAATGATCACCCCACTTACACCCACGTAACCCGTATACCCGTAACCCAACAATCCCCCCATTAACCTTACACTACAGGCAATTTAGCATGGCCAATCCACCTAACCCGCACATCTTTGCACTTTAAAGTGGTGGAAACATGAAAGTGGTTTTCACACAGGCAATTCATGCCCCATTGCCTGATAAAAGTTTTATGATTGACGGGTCAAGGAAGTTTCAATGGGGAGAATTAGTTTGTATATTTTTATAACTCTGCAGGGATCCACTTAGGGGAGCAGGTATTTTCCTCATGGCAGTTTTTTTAAAGAACATAAGAACATAAGAACTAGGAGCAGGAGTAGGCCATCTGGCCCCTCGAGCCTGCTCCGCCATTCAATGAGATCATGGCTGATCTTTTGTGGACTCAGCTCCACTTTCTGGCCCGAACACCATAACCCTTAATCCCTTTATTCTTCAAAAAACTATCTATCTTTACCTTAAAAACATGTAATGAAGGAGCCTCAACTGCTTCACTGGGCAAGGAATTCCATAGATTCACAACCCTTTGGGTGAAGAAGTTCCTCCTAAACTCAGTCCTAAATCTACTTCCCCTTATTTTGAGGCTATGTCCCCTAGTTCTGCTTTCATCCGCCAGTGGAAACAACCTGCCCGCATCTATCCTATCTATTCCCTTCATAATTTTAAATGTTTCTATAAGATCTCCTCTCATCCTTCTAAATTCCAACGAGTACAGTCCCAGTCTACTCAACCTCTCCTCATAATCCAACCCCTTCAGCTCTGGGAACCTAGTGAATCTCCTCTGCACACCCTCCAGTGCCAGTATGTCCTTTCTCAAGTAAGGAGACCAAAACTGAACACAATACTCCAGGTGTGGCCTCACTAACACCTTATACAATTGCAACATAACCTCCCTAGTCTTAAACACCATCCCTCTAGCAATGAAGGACAAAATTCCATTTGCCTTCTTAATCACCTGTTGCACCTGTAAACCAACCTTCTGTGACTCATGCACTAGCACACCCAAGTCTCTCTGCACAGCGGCATGCTTTAATATTTTATCGTTTAAATAATAATCCCGTTTGCTGTTATTCCTACCAAAATGGATAACCTCACATTTGTCAACATTGTATTCCATCTGCCAGAACCTAGCCCATTCACTTAACCTATCCAAATCCCTCTGCAGACTTCCAGTATCCTCTGCACTTTTCGCTTTACCACTCATCTTAGTGTCATCTGCAAACTTGGACACATTGCCCTTGGTCCCCAACTCCAAATCATCTATGTAAATTGTGAACAATTGTGGGCCCAACACGGATCCCTGAGGGACACCACTGGCTACTGATTGCCAACCAGAGAAACACCCATTAATTCCCACTCTTTGCTTTCTATTAATTAACCAATCCTCTATCCATGCTACTACTTTACCCTTAATGCCATGCATCTTTATCTTATGCAGCAACCTTTTGTGTGGCACCTTGTCAAAGGCTTTCTGGAAATCCAGATATACCACATCCATTGGCTCCCCGTTATCTACTGCACTGGTAATGTCCTCAAAACATTCCACTAAATTAGTTAGGCATGACGTGCCCTATATGAACCCATGCTGCGTCTGCCCAATGGGACAATTTCTATCCAGATGCCTCGCTATTTCTTCCTTGATGATAGATTCCAGCATCTGGCCTATAATTTCCTGCTTTCTGTCTACCTCCTTTTTTAAACAGTTGTGTCACGTTTGCTAATTTCCAATTCACCGGGACCACCCCAGAGTCTAGTGAATTTCGGTAATTTATCACTAGTGCATCTGCAATTTCTCTAGCCATCTCTTTTAGCACTCTGGGATGCATTCCATCAGGGCCATGAGACTTGTCTACCTTTAGCCCCATTAGCTTGCCCATCACTACCTCCTTAGTGATAACAATCCTCTCAAGGTCCTCACCTGTCATAGCCTCATTTCTATCAGTCGCTGGCATGTTATTTGTGTCTTCCACTGTGAAGACCGACCCAAAAAATCTGTTCATTTCCTCAGCCATTTCCTCATCTCCCATTATTAAAACTCCCTTCTCATCCTCTAAGGACCAATATTTACCTTAGCCACTCTTTTTTGTTTTATATATTTGTAGAATCTTTTACTATCTGTTTTTATATTCTGAGCAAGTTTACTCTCATAATCTATCTTACTCTTCTTTATAGCTTTTTTAGTAGCTTTCTGTTGCCCCCTAAAGATTTCCCAGTCCTCTAATCTCCCACCAATCTTTGCCACTTTATATGCTTTTTCCTTCAGTTTGATACTCTCCCTTATTTCCTTAGATATCCACGGTCGATTTTCCCTCTTCCTACAGTCCTTCCTTTTTGTTGGTATAAACCTTTGCTGAGCACTGTGAAAAATCGCTTGGAAGGTTCTCCACTGTTCCTCAACTGTTCCACCATAAAGTCTTAGCTTCCAGTCTACCTTAGCTAGTTCTTTTCTCATCCCATTGTAATCTCCTTTGTTTAAACACAAAACACTAGTATTTGATTTTACTTTCTCACCCTCCATCTGTATTTTAAATTCCATCATATTGTGATCGCTCCTTCCGAGAGGATCCCTAACTATGAGATCATGAATCAATCCTGTCTCATTACACAGGACAAGATCTAGGACCGCTTGTTCCCTCGTAGGTTCCATTACATACTGTTCGAGGAAACTATCGCGGATACATTCTATAAACTCCTCCTCAAGGTTGCCTGGTTAAACCAATCGACATGTTGATTAAAATCCCCCATGATAACTACTGTACCATTTCTACATACATAAGTTATTTCTTTGTTTATTGCCTGCCCCACCATAACGTTACTATTTGGTGGCCGATAGACTACTCCTATCAGTGACTTTTTCGCCTTACTATTCCTGATTTCCACCCAAATGGATTCAACCTTATCCTCCATAGCACCGATGCCATCCCTTACTATTGCCCGGATGTCATCCTTAAATAACAGAGCAACACCACCTCCCTTACCATCCACTCTGTCCTTCCGAATAGTTTGATAGCCTCGGATATTTAACTCCCAGTCGTGACCATCCTTTAACCATGTTTCAGTAATGGCCACTAAATCATAGTCCTTTACGATGATTTGTGCCATCAACTCATTTACTTTATTCTGAACACTACGAGCATTCAGGTAAAGTACACTTATGTTGGTTTTTTTACCTCTGTTTTGAATCTTAACATCTCCAGTTTTATTCCTTTTGTTATTACTGGGCCTATTCACTGAGCTCCCCTCAGTCACTGTACCTTGTACTGTCGCCCTTTTAGATTTTTGACTATGTCTTCCCTGCCTTGCACTTTTCCCCTTACTTCCTTTTGCTTCTGTCCCTGTTTTACTATGAGTCTGCCTCTTTGTTCTCAGTTGCTTCCTAGAAAGTGCAGCTGTGGAGGCTGTCCCTATGCTTTCTAAAGAACTATTTGCATAATTGATGTACCATTAATCCACTGCTAGATTATGAGAGCGAGAGAACATCGGCTTTATTACACAAGGACTTGCCTGCCTGAGACCGCTGTAACAACTGAGCGCGCCCCCAGGCAGCCAGTCTATATACCGTCTGGGGGGGCAGAGCCAGAGGCGGAACCCACCAGGGTTCCAGTGCACTACATGGACAAGGGTCATATTACAGTACTCTACAGACAACGTATTCTGGTGAATACATTCACCATATTCACCCCCTCTTAAAAACAATTAAGTGCAGCGGGGGTGAAGTGGGGTCATCAAATGTTCAGTCTGTCTGGAGGCCGGACTGTTCTATTGGACCTCCTCAGCCCTGGCGGTGTAGCGGGTGCTGCCGATGTAGTGTTTGACTCTGGGAGCATGTCACCTGGAGCTTCAGTCCGGCGTGTCGGCGATGGTTGAGGAGTGGTGGTAGGCAGAGGGGAGGTGGATGGCGGCAGGGGGGTGGTGGATAGCGGTAAGGGGGAGGTGGATGGTGGCAGCGTAGGCTCGGGACAGTACAGGGGCCCCGGTGGAGGGGGCATAAAGGGTTGGGGGCTGGCGGTAGCGGAGGGGGGGGGGGGGGGGGAGGAGGCGCATTGGCATGGGATCCAGTAGGGGCCAGGTCCTGGAGGGAGACCGTATCTTGCCGTCCGTCTTGGTGCACGACGTAGGCATTTTGGGCATGCAGCAGCTGGAACCTCTCGACCAGGAGGTCGGTCTTATGGCTCCTCGCATGCTTCCGGAGAATGATAGGTCCCGGAGTTGTCAGCCAGGATGGAAGCGAGACTCCGGAGATGGCCTTCCTAGGGAAGACAAACAAATGGTCATGAGGCGTCTCGTTTGTGGCTGTACAGAGGAGCGATCTAATGGAGTGGAGCACGTCGGGGAGGACCTCCTGCCAGCTGGGAATCAGGAGACTTCTAGACCAAAGGGCAAGAAGGACAGTCTTCCATACCGTCGCGTTCTCCCTCTCCACCTGCCCATTTCCATGCGAGTTGTAGCTCGTAGTCCTGCTCGAGGCGATGCCCTTACTGAGCTGGTACTGACGCAGCTCATCGCTCATGAACGAGGTGCCCCGGTCACTGTGGACGTATTCAGGGAAACCGAACAGGGTTAAGGTGCTGTGCGGTGCCTTTATAACAGTGGCCGAGGTCATGTTGGGATATAGGATAGCTAAGGGGAAGCGGGAGTATTCGTCAATGACGGTCAGGAAGTATATATTACGGTTGGTGGAAGGAATAGGCCCTTTGAAGTCAAAGCTGGTGCTCTCAAAGGGCCGGGAGGCCTTTTCCAAGTGGGTCTTGTCTGGCCAGTAGAAGTGCGGCTTGCACTCCGCGCAGACTTGGCAATCCCTGGTCATGGCCCTGATCTCCTCGATGGAGTAGGGCAGGTTGCGGGCTTTAATAAAGTCGATAAGCCGAGTGACCACCGGGTGACAGAGGTCAATGTGGATAGCCCGAAGTCGGTCGTCTTGCACGCTGGCGCATGTGATGCGGGACAGAGCTCGTTGAGCACCCCAGGATGATACATAAAATCATAAGTATAGGTGGAGAGTTCAATTCTCCACCTCAAAATTTTGTCGTTTTTTATTTTGCCCCATTGTGCGTTGTCGGACAAAAAGGCAACCGACCATTGGTCGGTGACGAGGGTGAACCTCCTACCAGCTAGGTAGTGCCTCCAATGCCGCACAGCTTCCACAATGGCTTGCGCTTCCTTCTCGACAGAGGAGTGTCGAATCTCGGAGGCGTGGAGGGTTTCAGAAAAGAAGGCTACTGGCCTGCCCGCCTGGTTGAGGGTGGCGGCTAGGGCGACGTCTGACGCATCGCTCTCTACCCGGAAAGGGATGGACTCGTCCACCACGTGCATCGCGGCTTTGGCAATATCTGTCTTGATGGGGCTGAAGGCCGAGCGGGCCTCAGCCGTCAGGGGGAATATAGTGGCCTTGATAAGTGGGCGGGCTTTGTCCGCACAGTTGGGGACCCACTGGGCGTAGTAGGAGAATAGCCCCAGGCAGCGTTTGAGGACCTTGAGGCTGTGGGGAAAGGGAAGTTCTATGAGGGGGCGCATGCGGTCGGGGTCGGGCCCTAGGACCCCGTTTGCCACGACATAGCCGATGATGGCCAGCCGGGTAGTGCGGAAAACACACTTCTCTTTGTTATATGTGAGGTTAAGGTATTAGGCGGCCTGGAGGAACCACTGGAGTTTGGTGTCGTGGTCCTGCTGATCATCACCACAGATGGTAACATTGTCCAAGTACGGGCATGTAGCCCGCAACCCGCACTGGTCCACCATTCGGTCCATCATTCTTTGGAAAACCGAGACCCCATTAGTGACGCCGAACGGGACCCTGAGGAAGTGGAAGAGTCAGCCAGCTGCTTCAAAAGCGGCGGATTGTGAGCTGGTGGTAGGCAGACTTCAGATCTACCGTGGAGAACATCCGGTACTGTGTGATCTGGTTGACCATCTCCGCTATGCGTTGGAAGGGGTACCCATCAAGTTGCATGAACCGATTCATGGTCTGGCCATAGTCCACTACCATCCACTACCAGGGGCTGTTTAGCACACTGGGCTAAATCGCTGGATTTGAAAACAGACCAATCAGGCCAGCAGCACGGTTCGATTCCCGTAACAGCCTCCCCGAACAGGCGCCGGAATGAGGCGACTAGGGGCTTTTCACAGTAACTTCATTGAAGTCTACCCGTGACAATAAGCAATTTTCATTTCATTTAATCTGATTCTTCTCCCCGGTCCAGACAACCAGCACTTGTGCTCTCCAGGGGCTGTTGCTGGCCTCGATGACCCCCTCCCTCAAGAGTCGCTGGACCTCTGACTTGACAAAAATCTTGACCTGTCTTGTGCACTGTACCGCCTGCTCCTGGTGGTGACGGGCTTACAGTCGGGGGTGAGGTTCACGAAGAACGAAGGGGGGGTGACCTTAAGGGTCGCGAGGATACATACAGTGAAGGGGGGTAGGGGTCCACCGAATTTTAGGGTCCACCGAATTTTAGGGTCAGGCTTCCGTGACTGCATTGGAAGTTGAGTCCAAGCAGTAGCGGGCCGCAGAGGTGAGGGAGGACATCCAGTTTAAAATGGGCATAATGAAAGCGCCCCGTATCGCGAGGTTCGCAACACAGTAGCCCGGATTTGCACTGAATGTGATCCGGAAGCAAGGGAGATTGTCTAGGACGCGAGGTAGGTGTGGATGGAGCATCGCCTTACCGTGTTGGGGTGGACGAAACTCTCTGTGCTCCTGGAGTCGAAAAGACAGGGGGACCCGGTGCCCATTGACCCGGACGGCCATCATCGACTTCTTCAGATGTTTTGGCCGCGACTGGTCGAGGGTTACTGCACCGAGCGTAGTTTGCATGGTTGCAAGATGGCGGCCCCCACGGGTCACACGTGCTGGGCTGGATCGGAGATGGCGACCAAGATGGCCGCCCCCATCAGTCGCACGTGTCGGGCTGGGTTAAAGATGGCGGCCCCAATGAGCTACACTAGGCGGATGACGCGTTTGAAGGGGGTGGTACCGGCAGCCACATTGTGGGGTCTGTGGGCCTGTGAGTCCGTGGATCGGGCCTGGTGAGCTTTCGACTTTGGTGCTTTGGATCAGGCCAGACAGACTCTGGCGAAATGTCCCTTTTTGCCGCAGTTGCTGCATGTCGCGGTGCGGGCTGGGCAATGCTGCCGGGGGTGTTGGCCTAGACCTCAGAAGTAGCAAGGCGGTCCCCCGGGCTGAACAGGCAGCCACTTGGCACAGGTCTGGGACGTAGTCGGGTCTAGTGAAGGCCGCGTCTGTAGTGCCCACGAGGGGTTCACTGGGTGTACCGGGAATGCGCTGAGGCTCTGGTAGGCCACCTCTAACCAGGAGACTAGCTTTACCGTGTCCTGTAGGTCAGTGGCCCCGTTTTCTAGCAGCCGCTGCTGGATGTAGTTAGACCAGACCCCAGCCACGTAGGTGTCCCGGATCATCAGCCTTCACATCCCTGTAGTTGCAGTTGCGGGCGAGTAGGGTCAGGCTCTCCAGATACTCGTCCACCGCTTCCCCGGTTTGTTGTCATTGGGTAGTGAGGAGGTGCTGCGCGAACACTTCGTTCACAGGCTTCACGAACTGTCTCTTTAGAATCGCAACCGCTGCGTCGCATGTGGCTGCGTCCTGAATCATGGAGGTGGCGCAGCTTGAGGGCGTCGGAGGGAGGCGTTGCAGAGGAGTCGAGGTGGGCCTCAAAACAGCGCAGCCAGTGGGAGAAGATTTCCTTCGCTTCTGCTGCTTGTGTGTCAAGTTCCAATTTATCAGGCTTCAGAGCGGCTTTCATAGTAATGTCTTTGTGTAATAAATTGACGTACCATTAATCCACTGCTAGACGATGAGAGCGAGAGAACATAGGCTTTATTACACAAGAACTTGCCTGCCTGAGATAGCTGTAACAACTGAGCGCCGCCCCCAGGCGGCTGGTTATATGCCGTCCGGGGAGGCGGAGACAGAGGCAGAGCCCACCAGGGTTCCAGTACACATGTACAAGGGATCATATTACAATACTCTACAGACAGCTTATTCTGGTGAATACATTCACCACGATAGTCCTGCCGGGTTGGAGCAGGAAGCCCGACGAGAAAGTCGGGGAACCCACTGTGGCGCTAACAATTATACTCAAAGACGAGAGACAAGTACAATAGAGGCTTTATTACTGTGCGATGCTATTCCTCCATCTGCAACTGTAGACTAGGGTCTGAGTGACTCACACGCATATTCATACACAAGCTCCCTGTGGGCGGAGCTAGCCGGCAGGGGCTTACCGGAGGAACCTGTATTACAGGTACAGGCATACATCCCCCTACTGCAGTACACATAACTACAGTGGTTATATCACCACACCCACTATGGCCGGTGGGGTAGGCACAGAGACCTGGGACGTGACTGCCGCCTGTCGTGAATCTCAATTTCAGCCCGACGCAGGATTCCACGGGACATCGCGAATTCCGTGTCTAGTGTGCGGCCCTGGAGAATCCTGGCCAATGTTACTGAATTACCTCATTGGCCTTAAATGTCAAAAATAGAGACAAATGTAAAAACCAATGTCTTCATCTATAATTTATGACTGATGCTGTTTTAACGATGAAGATTGTATAGAACTGTCATGATTTGATATTCTGAAGCTCTGTTCCTTACTATTAATATGGTGGGCCATGGTCACCTCTTATAATTCCTCAGGGAAGTTCAATATAACGGGGACAAATTGACCTGGGAATTTTTCCCAGTCATCATCATAATGTTAGCAGAATAGCTACAGAAACCCCAAGAAAAATAGTGAGAATGGTATTTTGCGGTATTTCAGGAAAAGCGGTTCATGTGCTGCTCCCTCTATGTCTCTTCATTGTCTACAAGGCTCACATCAGAAATGTGATGGACTCTGGAGTTCTGATTTGTGTGGGCGCAGCTGGAATAACACACAAGAAAGCACATCATTCAGGGCGAAGCAATTCACTTAACTAATGCTTCTGCCACTAAAGTCAATATGCACTCCCCAAGTATTTGCACACTGTAGCTCCAATGTATAACATCTGCTTGCTACTCTGGTTTGGGGTACCATTTTGAATGAACAAGTTGGAATGACACAGTACGAATGAAATAGCCTTGTGCCCTGCCGAAAAGGGAGAGATAAATGGTACTCTCCCCCGACAAATGGGAACAATAGAAATAAAACAGAAATAACATTATAAGTGGGGTCAATTACAACCCTCCCCACATGGGACAGAATTTAATATGGCCCTTGGGAGGGGTTGCGAGACCTGGGGTGGGGCTGCCATGTGCGGAGGTGTGCTGATTTAAATACTCGCTCAGTTCAGTGGGATTTTGTCCCTGTTAAAATAAAAACAGAAAGGCCTCACCCCGCACCCCAGTTTCAACTCCCCAAACTCCATCTATGCCAGCTTCCACCCCTTACAGCCTCACATGCACCACATGCCAAGGTATGCCTTTCAAACGCCATGAAGACCCCATGCCAAGCTATAGCACTTCATGTCCATTTCTCACAATATAATATAATGAACCCTATAGTAAACGTAGTCTGTGTAAAAAGACGGTTTTAAGAAAGCATGACTAACTTTCATTAAACAAAAATACCCAATCATCTTGATTCTTTAAAACATGTTTGTCCATCCTTTTCGTTGGAAGGCCTGGGTTGGATTCTCCGTTTCTGAAACTAAAGTGTTGCCGCCGGCGCAGGATTTGTGGACTTCCACGACAGCAAAACCGGTGCCGTACCTGAACCGATTCTGCTACTTCATCTTGGCTGCCCCATATAGCGCCCCAGGAGCCTCTTCACTAAGGTGCCCAGCTGAGTTAAGTGTCTCTGGGATGGTGGAGGGTGTTGGAGACATGTCAGGAAATCAGTGTGGTCCCCGCACTGGTGCTCAGGGATGTTTCAGGCTGCGGTTCGCTGTCCGTTTCCTCTTCCTCGCTGCTATCCGCTTGGGGTTGAGGGTGTGGGTGGGGGACACCAGAAGGGCCATCGCCAGGTTACCCTGCAAGGCACAAGACATGACACATGATTAGATCGCTGGTTGGGATGGTGGATGGTGTTGGAGGTGTGGGGATGGTGGTGGTGGAAGGAGGAGGAAAACTGCATAACACACCTGCTGCTGGACTGCCTCTGGTCTGTGATAGGGGATCCCACATGTCTCCTCCATACGTCCGTTCCCAACAAACAGACATACAAATTAGAGCAGGTGTAGGTCAATCGGCCATTCAATAAGATCAAGGCTGATTTGATTTTCACCTCAACCCCACACTCATCCCTACCTCCAATAACCTTTCACCATGTTGACCCTCCCAGATTACCTTGAACTCTTCCAAGCACCCTGCTATCGCATCTTTAATAATGACTTCTAACATTTTCTCAGTGCCATGGAGTGGATAAACAAACATAGACAGCTGGCTGTCGTCCAGATGTCCAGTGGCCATGCATTATTAGGTCGCAGGTGCTGGTGATCTCCACAGCCAGCACATAGTGGCTCACTCCCTTTATGGCAATCTATTCAACACTGACAACTACAACAGCAACAAGGAGATTAATGTGTAGGATTTGTCCTGGAGGAATAGAGAATGACACCAAGCCATTTGCAGCATTACACCAGGAGCAGGGAGATGGAAACACTACTATTATCTCCATCACTGGTCAGGTCAAAGAGATTCTTCTTACCTTCCTTTGGGGAGAGTAGATTCCAATTTCTGATGCAGTCTGCAGGAGAATCTACCGAGTGGCATCATTCCCCCTGGCAACCCCCTTCATTGTCCTGGCTGTCTCCTTGACTATCTGGTTGGACAGTGATCCTTGTTCTTCAACTGGTGATGGTCAGCCCCTGGGTCCCTCTTCTGAGCAGTGCTCAGCCCTCAGGTCCCTCCACTCAGCAGTGCTCAGCTCTCGGGTCCCTCCGCTCAGCAGTGCTCAGCCCTCGGGTCCCTCCGCTCAGCAGTGCTCAGCCCTCAGGTCCCTCCACTCCCCCCTCCCCCTCCAAAAGATATAATTGGATGGACGCCGCACCTCCAGGCCATAATATCTGTTCGCCAACAGTGTCTGCTCTGCGCCTATCTCTGAGGCCTGTACCATGCACATTTAATTCCAGCCCATGGTGTTTTGGACAGTCAAATGAATAAACCACAGTCAATGGATAGGAGATGGGCTCCCGTGATGGACTGGACTGTGTTCCGACTCTCTGTAGTTTCCTATAGTCTTGGGCCGAGCAGCTGCATACCAAGCTGTGATGCAGCCAGATCGGATACTTTCTATGGTACAGCTGTAAATAATTGTTAAGAGTCATTGTGGACATGCTGGATCTCCTTAATTGTCTGAGGAAGTATAGGTTCTGTTGGGATTTCTTGGTCGTAGCGTCAATGTGGGTGGACCAGGACAGATTGTTGGTGATGTGCACACCGAGTAATTTGAAGCTGTCAACCATCTCCACCTTGGCACCATTGATACAGACAGGCGTGTGTACAATACTTTCCTCCCTGAAGTCATTGGCCAGCTCCTTAGTTTTATTGACATTGAGAGAGAGAGAGATTGTTGTCATTGCACCATGCCACTAAGTTCTTTATCACCCTCCTGTACTCTAATTCGTCGTTGTTTGAGATCCGACACATGGCGGTTGTATCATCAGCAAGCTTGTAAATTGATGAATCGTTGATAAAATAACAAAAGTTAATGATGGATAGTATTCCTGATATTCAGTGGAGGAAAGCTCAACTCATCCAAAACTTAACTTTTAAAAGGTGGACAACATTTTAATCTGAAAATGAAGTGAAGTCACACGTCTTCCTCATCCAACTTGTGTTTACATCAATATATTCGACTTGGTGAATGCCAGATAAAAGATATAAATTATTTTTCCAGAAAAAAGTTTAAATGGAAAATTCCTAGGTGTTGATTCAGAATATTCAGTAACACAGTGTATTAATAATGAGTGCATTGTGCATATTTGACAAAGCAATTGGAAAACATCATTAGCATTGCTTCATGGTGCATAGTAATCTATCAGAAAGGTTTAAGCACTCATTTTATATTGGAAATTCTGTCAACTATACAAAAATCTATTAACGATATTGTCTTAAGTCTGTCAGCAGTAATAAGGTGTGATTCAATTTTGACATACGGTACTTGATGGTGCAAGAGGTTTCAAATATATGAATGCAGAAATATCTTTAAATTGTGAGACACCAAAGTGAAGGACCAAGGTACAATAGTGCAGGCTGAAAATAGCAGAAGGTAAATTCAGGTAAATCAAGAGTGGGATAATTATTAGTTAGTTAACTCTTCCCTTTATTAATTTGCTAAAAAATAGTCATTTGTTTTTAATTTATTTTGTTTAACTTATATTAACCATTGCTAAAATGTTCTCCTTTAGAGTTCACTATTTTACTTGAGGGTCACAGGGAAGTAGAATACAGTCTGAATGAAATTCTTCCTGATTATCCAGAAACTGGTGAGTACAGTAATTAATAAAGACTAAACACATAGAGGCATATTTTACAGGCACAACAAAATCAGATTTTGAGGACCGGCATTGTAATCCAAAGATGCTTGAAAAACATGAAGTAAGGTGTTTGGAACTAGAGGTGGTTTTAAATAATTCATATTTGTATTGTGAGTGTGCGGAATAAGGCACAGCTTGCACTTATAGCTTAACTTTTTTTTTCTGTTTGTAAGCCTGTGAATCTGCGGGTTTATTTAGATGCCTGCATTTATGAGGTTTTTCCAACTCGAAAGCAATACAAGGGCGGGATTCTCCGATCCGAGTTCACCCCACCCACCGCTGCCAGCGAAAAGGGGGAATTTGGCACTCAGCCAAAACCCATTTCACTGCAGATTCCCGCCAGGATGAACAGATAGAGAATTCCGGCCAGGTTTTTAAAAACTGGCCTGTTGCTGAGCAAGCACGGCCCCTCACAGAGAGAAACAAAAGCAGCTTGAGATCAGTTGGAATAAAGTGATCTAGAAGGAAGAAGCATTCTGCAAAAACTGTCAGCACAGACCTGGGCAGCATGGTAGCACAGTGTTGCTTCACAGCTCTCGGGTCCCAGATTCGATTCCCGGCTTGGGTCACTGTCTGTGTGGAGTCTGCATGTTCTCTGTGTGTCTGTGTTGGTTTTCTCCAGGTACTCCAGTTTCCTCCCACAAGTTACGAAAGACGTCCTATTAGATAATTTGGACATTCTGAATTCTCCCTCTGTGTGCCCGAACAGGCGCCGGTATGTGGCGATTAGGGGATTTTCATAGTAACTTCATTGCAGTGTTAATGTAAGCGTACTTGTGACAATAAAGATTACTTTACTTTACAATACATAGGGACAGAAAGCCAGTCCCAGAAACTAAAGGAGAAAGTCAAGGAAACCAGGGGACGGACCTAATGGGGGAAGTGCGGTAGCGAGTGTGAGGTGCTGGATGCTTCCCACCGGCTGACCCGGCGAGACCGTGACCAGTATCTAGCGTCAATTAGGGACGAAGATTGTCCCCCTTGAACTTCATGGCAGAAACAGCTGTTCCGCCAGCTGATTCGCCTGGACGATGCCTGGCAGCTCCCCACTAACAAGGGGGAGCAACACATAAACCGCTCCCTCCGAGCAAACTCCAGACAGCACACAGACATGTCACCATGAAGACCAGGTGGGGATGCCAACCTGGACTCGGTGGAGTCGAGATGGGGCACCCTGTTCCTCTGAGGGGGTCGGTGGATCAGCCACACGTCAGCGTGCCTCCTGAGAGGCAGTGGCAGCAGCTGTCAGTTTGGGGAGCGTTACCAGGAGGACGTCAGTCCAATGTCGTAACAGGTTCACCGACCTCCACCAGGCTGCATAGGTGAGGTGACATCAGTCCCCTGGCACCAGTCCCACCTGCCACTCCCAGACATCCCCTTCCCCACCCCTACAACAAGTCGGTGACTCCACACTCCTGAACCCCCCCCCCCCCCAGGCACAATACCGTGGCTGTGCCCCAGCACACCCTGGCATGCACCAGCACAACCCACTCATGTCCAGCAGCGGTGCCAATGCCTGTCACCTACGATAGGACCCCCCCCCCGCCCGATGCATGAAGCATGGGGCTCACAATGTCCTCACTTTGTCCCCGCAGGAGGAGTTGGCACATAATAGGTGGGAAAGAGCCCACCTGGACAACGGGACGCCAGACATCAGACATCTCAAGTGCATGAGGAACGGGCCCTGCAGGTGGCAGGGATGAAAGAGGACATAGCGGTCACTGACAGCAAGGTTGGCCTGCGCGGCAAAGGTAAGATTCCACTGCCCCTCCACCCAGATGACCTGTCACATGTAAATTGTTCATGTCAGATAAAATTAACCTTCCCTTTCACTGACTACATGTCCAATCTCCTGCAGGATCTCCATCGGATGGTGCTGTCCGATCCACCCCACTCCCCAACCCCTCACCCAGCTTCCAAAAGAACACCTCCGAGGATACCACCAACAAGGGGTCACAGCTATCACCCCCTACCTTCCACCAGCTCAGAGACACGCACCTCATTGGATGACATTAGTGGACAGGCTTCTGGGACACAATCTGGTGAGCAACACACAGTTGCTGATGCACATCAGGTGGAGGCAGTAAAAATGTGGGTGGACATAGGAAGAGCCAGCGTGTATTCCTAGAGGGGAAATTGTGTTTAACTAACCTGTTGGAGTTTTTTGAGGAAGTACCAGAAAGGGTCAATGAGGGAAATGCTGTTGATGTGATGTACATGGACTTTCAGAATGCATTTGATACAGAGCCGCACAACAGACTTGTGAGAAATGTTACAGCTCATGGAATAAAAGGGACAGTAGCCAAATGGATACAAATTTAGCTGAATACTAGGAAGCAGAAAGTTATGGTCAGGGATATTCTTTAGATTGGACGAATATTTGTAGTGGTGTTCCCCATGGGCCAGTGTTGGGACCCTTACTTTTCCTGATACATATCAATGATCTAGATCTTGGTGTGCAGGGAACAATTTTAAAGTTTGCGGAGGACACAAAACAAACTATAGCAGACTGCGAAGGGAACAGAGTAGAACTTCAAAAGGACATGGGCAGCATGGTTATGGGCAGCACGGTAGGACAAGTTGATAGCACTGTGGCTTCACAGCGCCAGGGTCCCAGTTTCGATTCCCCGCTGGGTCATGTCTGTCCCAGACATGTCATGTCTGGAGACAGCATGCTCTCCACGTGTCTGCGTGGGTTTCCTCCGGATGCTTCGGTTTCCTCCCACAGTCCAAAGACGCGCAGGTTTGGTGGATTGGCCATGATAAATAGCCCCTTAGTGTCCAAAAAGGTTAGGAGGGGTGATTGGGTTACGGGGATAGGGTGGAAGTGAGGGCTTAAGTGGGTCGGTGCAGACTCGATGGGTCGAATGGCCTCCTTCTGCACTGTATGTTCTATGACATGGTGGAGTGGGCAGATAGGTGGCAGATGATGTTCAATGCAGGGAAGTGTGAGGTGATGCATTTTTGAAGGAAGAACATGGAGAAACAATACAAAATAAGGGGTAAAATCCTTATGTGGGTGCAGGAGCAGAGGGAACTTGGTGCATGTGTGCATAAATAATTGAAGGGGGCAGGACAGGTGGAGAGAGAAACTAATAAAGCGTATAATATTATTCTGGGCGTTATTAATAGAAGCATACAGCACAAGAGCAACAAGATAATGTTGAACTTATATAAGACACGAGTTAGACCTCAGCTGAGGCATTGTATACAGTTCTGGGCACCACACTGTGGGAAGTATTTGAACACATTGGAGAGTGCAATAGAGATTCATAGGAATGGCAACAGGGATGAGAAACTTCAGCTATGAGGGGCTGGATTCTCCGGCCTCCGAGCCGCGTGATTCTCGGCAGCAGGAAGCAGTGCTCCATTTGCTGGTGGTGGGACTCTCTGTTCCCATCACTTTCAATGGGAAATCCCATTGATGCCAGCCCACACCGCCAGAAAACCTGTGGCCGTGGGTGTATTGCCAGTGGGAGCAGAGAATTCCGCTGTCAGTGAACAACTGGAGAATTCCGGCCAAGGATAGACTGGAGAGGTTGCGACTGTTCTCCTTGGAGAGAAGAAGGCTAAGAGGAGATGCAATAGAGATATTCTGAATCATGAGGGGGCTGGATAGAGTAGATAGGGAGAAACTGTTCCCGTTTGTAAAAGTAGCAATAACGAGAGGGTGGGATTTAAAGTGATTTGTAAAAGAAGCAAATGTGATGTCAGAAACTTCTCACAACGAGTGGTTCGGGTCTGAAATGCACTGCCTGGGAGTGTGGTGGAGGCAGGTTCAATTAGGGCATTAAAGAGGCATTGGATGATTATTTTAATAGAAAGAATGTGCAGGGATATGGGGAAAAGGCAGGGGAATGGCGCTAAGCCATGATGTTTGTTTGGAGAGCTGGTGAAGACATGATGGCCTCCTTCTGCTGCGTAACAATTCTGTGATTCTGAGTCCAGGAGACTGGCTGCAAATGGTCACTGATGTGGAGGAGGAATGGCTGAGGGTGGCATTTCCTTACACTTGGTATATTCCACTTATTCAGCTTTAAACAGACCGAGTCCGAATTTGGATATCAGTCCTGTGAATGAAATGAGGGATATCAATCTCTTGAAGGGCATTAAGTGGCTTGAACCTGTGCAGGGAAATGGAGTTTATTAAAGACAAGGAGAAGATCTTGACTCCTTAAGATTGTAAATGTAATTATTTTTTGTATGTCATAGCCCCCATGAGGCCCACGGGAAAACCATTATCGATCTCCCTGTGGGGTTCATGGAATATGAGCTTTCCAGATAGGGGGCGGAGGGCCAACTAGCTGAGAAATGTTAACCTAAGCATGAAAACTGGCCCAGGTAGGGAGCAGGTTGGGGACGTTGACTGTAGATGAATGCTGCCATGGGCAGCTTATCGAAAAAAGTAAAATAAATATTTTCTTTTCTACTGTTGGCTTCCTTGGTCATTAAACTGGCAGCGAGGAAAAAGGAAACTCCGGGCTCAGTTTTCAAGATGCCCAGCCAACCCGGACGACTATCATGCAGAAATATGATGCTATTAGGTTTATAATGTCGAGGCCCAATGTAGAGGCCTTCAACGCTGCCTGCAAGATTGGGGCCAATACACGGAACGTATGAGGTACTCCCTTCAGGCCAATGGTACCTTGGGGGAAGACCATCAAAACTGATTCTCCTGACAGCCTGTGTGGCCCTGACCTTTGGGATTATAAAGAGCCTTACCTACCGAGTTGCTCTGGACTCCAAATAGTTCTATGAGTTGGTTGTACGTGTGGCTGAGCATTGTGAATCGTAGCCTTCTATTATAATGCAATGTTATAGATTCAACACGGCTATGCAGTCTCCAAGTGAGATGGTCATTGACTTTTGACCTGCCTCAGGCAACTGGCGGAGGGAGCACTGTGTGTTTGGGCGATCCCTCTCGGAAATGTTGAGCGATAAACTTGTTGAATAAATATTATAGCCACACAAAGGAAGCTGTCGCTGGAGTCCACGTTAGATTTAAAACGGGCCATTGAGTTGTCACTATCCCGTAAAAATGCAGAGAAAGGAGGTGAATAATTTGACCCGCCCTCCATATTGGACTCCTGCAACATCACAGGGCAGTGCCAGTGTGGTCAGATTACCTCCCAAGAGGCAACCAAAAGCGCAATTCAGCAGTGGGACCCAGAGCTCAGGAGCCACTGCAGCCCTGCGGGATACTTCCCCCGATGACGAAGGGGCTGGCCGACTACATTGCCAGTTGTTTGGACGGAGAACATGTGGTGATCAGGGCCACCAGAACCAGCAGGGAGAATGCCCCCCAGGGTAGCCGATGTGGTCACCACGAGCCAGGGCCTAGCACGTGGCCCCACCAGAAGAAGATATTATGATGCAAGTGAACTGTATGACGATCCTGAAGGTGGCACCAATATGGGTCACATGACAGGTGAACGGACATCCTCTGGTGATGGAGATGGACATAAGAGCCGCTGTCTCCATTTTTGGCGAACAGACCATTTGCCGACTTTGTACAGGGATCTTACCGCTAAGACTGTGAGACATCAAAGCTAGGTTTATGACCTAGAAAGATGAACTGCTGAGCATCACGGGGACCATTGTGACCCCAGTGACACATGGACAGCAAACGGCCAGGCTATCCTTAGTCGCTGTGCAGGGACCGGGGCCCATCTGCTAAGGCATGACTGGTTATGAGTCCTCTGATTTGATTGGCAACAAATTTTCCGGATGGGCACTGGAAACTTGTTTGGAGTTCTGGGCAAGTACCTTGAAGTATTCCAGGAAGGTTTGGGCAGAATAAAGAGGGCTAAATCTCATATCTATTTTAGTTTAGACGGGCAGCATGGTCGGCTCAGGCTTGGAGGGCCGAAGGGCCTGTGCCTGTGCTGTACTTTCCTTTGTTCTTTGTTCTTTCTTTATCATACGTGGACACAGAGGCTAAACCCAGATATTTTAGGGCAAGGCCTGTTTCTTACGCCTTACTCGCCAAATTTGACATGGAGCTGCAGTGTCTAATGGATCTGAGAATCAATACGGCCAGTACGGTCTGCGAAGTGGGTGCACCATTAGTGCCGGTTATGAAGCTGGACAAGGCTGTACAACTCTGTGCGGGTTACAAGCTCACGGTGAGCAGGGCTTCTCTTGTGAACCATTACCGATGTCCAGTGTCAAAGACATATGCGAAACTGGCTGGACGGTGTTCCTTTACAAAGCTCAATATGAAACATGCCTATTTGCAGGCGGAACTGGACTCCACATCCAGGAAATGTGCAACTACAACACCCACAGAGGGTTATTTGAGTACATGACTGGCAAGATTCCTTTTTAATTACAGGATTATGCCACACATAACAACAGGGGCAGCACCAACAGAACTGCTAATGGGCTGTAGACTCAGGACCTGGATAAGCCTGACTTTCCCAAATCTGGGTGGGAAAGTGGAAGTGCAGTAAGAAGCTCAGAAACAGCACCATGACCAACAAGCTCCATGACAGAGGTTCCAACCAGGAGACACAGTTAATGCCTGCAACATTCAAAACAGGGCACTCTGGTTTCCTGGAGTCATAATTCAGAGAACAGGGCCAGTCTCCGACAAAGTCAAGGTCCAAAGGAAAATCCAACGCAAGCATGTGAACCACCTTAAGAAGCTGGAGCCCGCGTTACATGATGTCCAATTAGAGACGTTGATGCCTCCACCTTGCTGGGAGCCACCCCTCAACCAGGAAACCCATCCGACCATGGCCCATCCATCAGACCAGAAGGAGGAAGATGACTCCATTTTGGATCTGGATGCAGGGGCGTCTGCACAGATAGGGAGCAATTTCGTGTTAGGGGCCAAGGTTCTGGCAATAGCCCTCCGGAGGTTTTCCAGAAAGAGACGGTCGACCAACCGGTACACACCACCTGACCCAGACCCACGCAGGCAGAAGCTCAGCCTCGAGCGAAGCGGCACAGACAGCCTCCTCAGATAACGGGAGAGGGGAACTTTCGGACAAGTGGGGGAAGGATATCATAACCCTTTTGAAGCCCATGGGAAAACAGTTATTAATCTCCCTGTGGGGCTTGTGAAGTACAAGCTTCCCTGGTAGTGGGCATAGGTCAACCCAGCTCGGGCTCGTTAAACTGAACATAAAAGACGGCCCAAGCAGGGATCGGCATGTTGGTTATCGCAATGGGGACTGTGATTGTAGATAGTTACTGCCGTGGGCAGGTTATTGTTAAAGTAAAATAAATCTTTTCCTTCCTACCTCTGGCTTCCTTGATGATTAAGTTGTCGCTGCCAGCCCCATGTTGCCATGTTAGATGGACAGCCGGAAAGCCTCCATTGTTGTAATAGCAATTGTTAGCATTATGGAAATTAAGCTCCATCACCTGATCATATCAATGTTCAACGTCCCAAGATTACCACCTGTGGATCTTTGCCCCAATTAACATGTTGCCCTGTAGAAATTCCCTCATGCTCTGATCCATCAGGTATTACAGAAATCTCTTGACTGTGTAACCACACTAAGAATTATAGATTTATTGCTTTCACTTTGAAGAAAAATTCTTTCATATCAGTCCTGACCTCTCAACATTTGGTGTTGAATATGCCAGGATTGTATCTGTTTTCAATAGCTATTGATATTACTGGAAGTGATAAAGAGGCTTATAGAATTTTGGCACTTCTTATGAATTATGTAGCTTGCCAACTTGTGCCCGCTATCAAGATTCAATTCTGGCTCTTGTTAAATTTTGTGCTTCAATCAAATGTTGATATGGGGCACTTCAGGTATAAGAAAATTCTCAGCAAATGGATTCCAGAATACTCCATCTTCCAAATTTAACATATACTATAGACTCGATGTAGCAGATAATGAACGAAGCTCTCAACCTCAGTGGACATAACCAAATAATAGAAGACAGGGTGTCAATTATACTCCTGGCCTGATTTTTCTTTCCATTCAAGTGAGAAAGAGAACGGGCGTAATGATGCATTCTCACAGACTTCTTTAGAAACACAAAAGGTATTTATTAATAATAAAAATTGTACAGAGGCTAGCAGGCCCACGGTTGCCCCAGAGTAGCTTGCAACTGCCCCAGTTCCTTACATGGGGCGGGATTCTCCGACCCCCAGCCGGGTCGGAGAATTGTCGGGGGGGGGGCGGCGTGAATCCTGCCCCCGCCGGCTGCCGAATTCTCCGGCACCGGGGATTTGGCAGCGGCGGGAATCGCACTGCACCGGTCTGCGGCCGCTGGCAGCGGCCCCCCCGGCGATTCTCCGGCCCACGATGGGCCGAAGTCTCGCTAGTTTCTTGCCAGTCCTGCATTCGTAAATTGGAGTAGGTCCTTACCTGCGGGACCTGGCGGTGCGGGCAGCCTCCGGGGTTCTCGGGGGGGCACGGGGGGATCTGGCCCCGGGGGTGCCCCCACGGTGGCCCACCGATCTGCCGGTGGGCCTGTGCCGCGGGGGCACTCTATTCCTCCGCATCGGCCGCTGTGGTCCTCCGTGATGGCCGATACAGAGACGGCCCATGCATGCGCCAGGATGACGCCAGCACACGCTGGCACTCCCGCGCATGCGCCGACACTCGCCGGCCGGCAGAGGCCCTTCGGCACTGGTTGGCGTGGCGCCAAGCCCCTACCCGCCGGCCGGCGAGGTGCAAACCTCTCCGGGGTGGGCCTAGCCCCTGAAGGTGCGGAGGATGTTATCTGAATGTGTTCTGCCAAAGACAGGATTTCCATCCCCTTGGTCCCTCAAGACAGGTGACCGTCTTCTGCTGTGTTGCCCTTAAAGAGACCATCACCACAGCAGGGGACTCAGAAGGCAGAGAGCACTGGACTCGGAGTATGCTGTTCAAAGGAGTGAGTGTTCTGGGGTGGGGCAGGGGTGCAGATTTTGGGCGAAAGCATTTGGGAAAAGGTTTCTGAGAACTTTACTGAGTGACAGAAGCAAATTTTCTTATTTATTGTTTCCAAGAGAATGAATGATTAATGTTTTCCATACCTTAATGCAACTGAAAGAATAATTAAATAGTTTGATGGCATTAACAAATCTGTTTTTGCAGAAAATACGGAGGCTGGGGATTGAGGGTGATTTAGAGATGTGGATCAGAAATTGGCTAGTTGATAGAAGACAGAGAGTGGTAGTTGATGGGAAATGTTCAGAATGGAGTTCAGTTACGAGTGGCGTACCACAAGGATCTGTTCTGGGGCCGTTGCTGTTTGTCATTTTTATAAATGACCTAGAGGAGGGCGCAGAAGGATGGGTGAGTAAATTTGCAGACGACACTAAAGTCGGTGGAGTTGTAGACAGTGCGGAAGGATGTTGCAGGTTACAGAGGGACATAGATAAGCTGCAGAGCTGGGCTGAGAGGTGGCAAATGGAGTTTAATGTGGAGAAGTGTGAGGTGATTCACTTTGGAAAGAATAACAGAAATGCGGAATATTTGGCTAATGGTAAAATTCTTGGTTGTGTGGATGAGCAGAGGGATCTCGGTGTCCATGTACATAGATCCCTGAAAGTTGCCACCCAGGTTGATAGGGTTGTGAAGAAGGCCTATGGTGTGTTGGCCTTTATTGGTAGAGGGATTGAGTTCCGGAGCCATGAGGTCATGTTGCAGTTGTACAAAACTCTAGTACGGCCGCATTTGGAGTATTGCGTACAGTTCTGGTCGCCTCATTATAGGAAGGACGTGGAAGCTTTGGAACGGGTGCAGAGGAGATTTACCAGGATGTTGCCTGGTATGGAGGGAAAATCTTATGAGGAAAGGCTGATGGACTTGAGGTTGTTTTCGTTAGAGAGAAGAAGGTTAAGAGGTGACTTAATAGAGGCATACAAAATGATCAGTGGGTTAGATAGGGTGGACAGCGAGAGCCTTCTCCCGCGGATGGGGGTGGCTAGCACGAGGGGACATAGCCTTAAATTGAGGGGTAATAGATATAGGACAGAGGTCAGAGGTGGGTTTTTTACGCAAAGAGTGGTGAGGCCGTGGAATGCCCTACCTGCAACAGTAGTGAACTCGCCAACATTGAGGGCATTTAAAAGTTTATTGGATAAGCATATGGATGATAAGGGCATAGTGTAGGTTAGATGGCCTTTAGTTTTTTTTTCCATGTCGGTGCAACATCGAGGGCCGAAGGGCCTGTACTGCGCTGTATCGTTCTATGTTCTATGTTCTATGTAGATTCACTGTTCCAAAATCTTTACTGTTATCAAAAAAAAGTACACACTGTAAGCCTTTAGAGCTAGATTTTCTCCTGAGCAGATTCATCACTGAACTACTGTCCTGCAGCTGGTTTGACCCCATCCTCTTTCCTTAGGTCAATTCCACTTTCATATTGTGGATGAGCTTCTGGTACTATTTGCATTTTCTGTAACATACAACGCCTTTGAGGAATGGTATCTGGTGCAGCTACAGCTTTCAAACTGGTTGTAGCAGCTTAAAGAAGCATGGCATCAACTCTGAAAGGGAAAGTAATAAGATAACTAGTTAAAAGAAGCATACCTGAATCTGTGAGTGTAAAAGCTCCTTCGAACATTCATTGGCGCACACAAGGAAAAGTGGGGCGCAATTATATAGCCTCAAGGGAAGAAGGGGCAACAAAAGAAATGGTCCCAGCACATTGAAGGAGGTGGTCCTGATGTCAGTGAATGAAGGTTAATGACCTCATGAGAATGCCCTTGCTACTATATCCATAGGTGAACTTTAACCAATCAGAGCGTCAAGTGTTTCACTTAATTGTCAAGTGCTGTGTTTCACTCCAGGCCAAAGTGAAACTGAAGATGGATTATGTGACAAACGTCTCTGTGAACAATGTCATGCTGCTGTCCCTTAAAAGCATATTACAACACAGAAGAAAATGTTTCTCCTAATCATCTTAACAAAACCCCAAACTAGACACAAGACACAATAATCTATTCCAACCATTCATTTCTATAGATTTGCCATTTACCTCTTTGTAGGGGCAGCAGGGTAGCATGGTGGTTAGCATAAATGCTTCACAGCTCCAGGGTCCCAGGTTCGATTCCCGGCTGGGTCACTGTCTGTGTGGAGTCTGCACGTCCTCCCCCTGTGTGCGTGGGTTTCCTCCGGGTGCTCCGGTTTCCTCCCACAGTCCAAAGATGTGCGGGTTAGGTGGATTGGCCATGCTAAATTGCCCGTAGTGTCCTAATAAAAGTAAGGTTAAGGGGGGGTTGTTGGGTTACGGGTATAGGGTGGATACGTGGGTTTGAGTAGGGTGATCATGGCTCGGCACAACATTGAGGGCCGAAGGGCCTGTTCTGTGCTGTACTGTTCTATGTTCTATGTATTTGTCCTTGGATACCTGAGGGGCAGGATTCTGCCAGCCGGGGGCTGGGACGGAGGATCCCCGCAACCGGGCCACGCCACCCCGACGCCATCACGCGATTCTCCGCGTTTGGCGCGGCACCGGTCGCAGGCCGCTGTACGCGACCGGGCCGCTGTACGCGGCCGGGCTGCTGATTCTTGGCCCGGGATGGGCCGAGCGGCAGCTCTAAAAAGGCAGAGTCCCGCCAGCGCCATCCACACCTGGTCACAGCCGGCGGGAACACTGCGCACAGGGTCGGAGGGCGGTCTGTGGGAGGGGGGGGAGGGGGGGAAGGGAGCTCCGACCCCGGAGTGGGGGCTCCAATGGGGCCTGGCCTGCGTCGGCGCCCACCAATTGGCGGTACGGCCTCTCGCTCCCCGGGCCTATTTTCGTCTGCGCCGGCCCCTGATCTCCCAAGCCATGTTGCGTTGGGGCCGGCGCATTGAGGGAGGCCACCACGCATGCACGGTTTGGCGCTGGTGCCACTGCCCACGCGTGGATCTTGCAATTCGCGCCGGGATGGGAGGCTGGAGCAGCGTGAACCGCTCCAGCGCTGTGCTGGCCCCAATCAGTAATCCCAGCGACCCGTTAACGGCATCGTGAAACGCGACGCCGTTTCCGACGGCGTGGACACTGTGCCACCGAATGGGAGAATCCCGCCTGAGGTTTGCACCTGCTTCTTTTATACTTTAATAACTGGTCCTCTTACTTTCAAAGAACTGTTTACACATACTTCTAAATTCTCTGTCTCTTCACCCTGCTAAACATTTGTGATTTAATGTTTAATTCCTATCTTATTCATCCACCCGCAATCTAACACATGGCTCAATAAAAAGAAAATCTGAAATCTGTCTGCTTAATGTACCATGTTTTCCTCAAGTTACTTTCAGTAAATTCCACACCTAACTAAACCTACTTCTGTATCACCTGAAAATATTGGTAGCATGTCTCCTATACTCAAGACCAGATTGATAGTTGGCGAGAAATAGAGTAAGAGAGAAAATGTAATGGCCCCAATATTGAGCCTAAGGGGACATCTGTTCAGACCCTCAAGATTGTGACACATTTATTAACCACGATTCTGTGTTTTTATCCTTTAATCAGCTTTCTCTGCAGGCTGCCATATTCCCTTCAATAACATAGGGCATGAAATAGGATATTATTGTGTACATTGTGTGGGCAAAGAATGGAAGCAAAACTTGAATATTTTTGAAAAGAGCGATATGTTGCTGAAGTTTTTCATCTTGCACTGATCAGGACTGATGTGTTGGTTACTCTGGATCTGTGGACACTGCGTTTACCTTAGCAGTGACATAGACAGGCTACCAACACTTGTAATAGTACAACACTATTTTATTAAGCTAGGAACTGTTGAAACATACTTTCACTGTGGGTCGACACTATGTTAGATTAACTGAAGACCTATGCCTATCCTGACCAGTCTAAACTGTTAGCACATGGTGAAGGTCTGTGCTACAAGCTGCAAGCTCTGTCCTTCTCAGAGGCTGCATCCCGAATGAGCGGGAAAACTAGTGCCCCCTGGCTTAATAGTGAGCGTGCCCTAACTACTGATTGGCTGCTGTGTTGTGTGTGTTGATTGGTCTTGCAGTGTGTCAGTCAGTGTGTGTCTGCACTGGCATATTATGACATGGACAAATACAAGAAAAAGTCACATTTCTTGAAGCTTGTCTTCAAATTGCCATGTGGCTTTACCCCTCCCTATCCCTGTAACCTCTTCTAAACTTATAGCCCTCCATGAACATTGCTGGCCTCATTCAATTCTGGCCTTGTGTGTATTCCTCCTGTTCACCGCTGCACTATTGGTGGCTGAGGATCGAAGCTGTGAAATTTTCTCCCAAAGCCTCTTTGCCTCTCTTACAAATATACATACAAATATACAAATTAGGAGCAAGAGTAGGCCAGCTGGTTCCTCAAGCCGACTCTGCCATTTAATAAGATATTGGCTGATCTGATTGTGCCCACAATTTCATAACCCTGCTTACGTTTTGACTCTCTTGTTAGTAAATACTCTATCTACGTCTGCTTTATAAATATTCAATAACCCTACCTCCACTGCTCTCTGGGGAAAAGAATGTCAAAGACTTACAACCCACTGAGAGGAAACAAATTCTCCTTATCTCTATCTTATATGGGTGACCCCTTACTTTTAAATTGTGTCCCCTAGTTCTAGTCTCTCCCTATAGGGGAAACATCCTTTCAGCATTCACCCTATCTGTAATATTGTGCACGGGACCTATGTGGTGGGAATGCTTGTTTTCCCCGTGTTCTTTGTGGAGTACGAGCTCCTCCGCTACAGGCAGTGTACCTCAATTACCCAATGCACGTAATGTCGGCCAGTAAGGAATCAACCAAGTCGGAACCCTGTAGGGGTCTACCGGGTAGTGTATATATCGTTTGTACTCGGTGTGAACCCCCCCGTGTCCTTATTAAACAGGCGATAAGGAGTAAACTGGTTTGCTGTTGATGCTGCGACCTACTCAGCCTGGCACCTCCCTGATTTTCTGGACCAAGGATTGGACTTCTTTGACTTGCCACGTCTCTGTTTGGGTGGCTAAATGCATTTGATGCTGGTGTTGAAGACCAGAACCAATATGGTGAACAAATGTGTTATTTTTTCCAGTCCAAGAATATCACAGAGAACGAGCACCAGATGGTCATACTGTTGATGGCCTGTGGACTGCATATGTTTGGGATGATCCGGAGACTCACGTGCCCGGCGGCGCCTGATATGCGAACATTCAACCAGCTTGTGATACTTGTGATGCAACACTTTAAGCTAACCCTATTGATAATAGTTCAAAGCTATTGGTTAATATGGCAGAGAGGTTCATTGGTGAGTCCGTCACCGAGTTTGTATCTCGGCTACGAATGACAGCCGAGTTTTGTGAGTATGGAACTGTTTTGGCAGATATGTACCGTGATCGCTTGGTCTGCGGTATCAATAACATGGAAACTCAGAACAAGCTTTGGGTGAAGTCTCCCTAACCTTTCAGCAGGCACTGCGGATCTCCCTATCCCAAGAAACCGCAGAATGCGGCTTCCAGGAGTGCAAGTGATGGAGGTGAATGTTTTGGGGTATCACCCCCCCATGTGGTATCCTCGGCTGGGACTAAACGCTGCCGTAACTCTCGCCTCTGGATGAAGAGCCGAGACATGTGAGGTGCCCCGACTCAGCTGAAAGCAATTCTGACCCGTGGGCGATGTGTGGACATCAGTCCAGGCGTCCGGGTCGGGGTAGACGTCAGCCCAGGGCCAGGTTTTGCATCTGGATGACCCAGAAGAGGCAGAGGATAGAGCGTGGACTTAGATATGGTGCTCTTGATTTGACTTCCGGGCGGCGAGCTGAGCGGTTGCGCTACAAGGGGGCTCCCGCAGAGTGAAGAGGCCAGGGCCTTTATCTCCGCAGCGGGGAGAGCAGGGCAGGGAAGGGGACAACCCCCCCCCCCCCCCCCCCAACGATAAGGCCAGCAGATGATCCTCGGCGGCGGCTCGGCGGCAGCATCGGCGGCGGCAGGTCCACCCAGGTCCACCCCCCCCCCCCCCCCCCCCCCCCCAGCGGCACCAGAGCGTAGGCCAGGAGCGGAGCCGGTCGGACGCGGGGCCCAGCCTGCGGCAAGAAGGGAGCGGAGGAGCAGCGACCTAACCACCCCCACCGGGAGAGCGCGGGGTGCGACCAACGGTGACCCGAACGGAGCAGCGGGGACCGACCCGAACGGAGCAGCGGAGACCGACCCAATCCCCCCCCCCTCCCCCACCACCACCAGCAGCGACCACCACGAGGCAAGAACAAAGAGACTCTGAACCAGAAGCCTCTCTCTCTCTCTCTACCCTGGGTGAGTGAGGGGAAAGGAAGAAAAAGAGAAAAACTTTTACAAAAACAAAACTCAAAAAAAAACTGTTAAAGAGAGGGGAGGGGGAAATATATACATATATATATATTTTTATTATTTTTAATTTTTAAAAAATTTTTCTCTCTTTGCACTCTCTTGCCCCATCCAAAACAAGCCAACCTAAGAGGAGTTGTATAAAAGGGGGAAAAATAAAGTAGCAAAGGAAAGGAGGGAGGAGGGAAGAAAAAGGGAAGAGACAAAGAATAAAGATAGGGTGCGGAAAAGGGGGGGGAAGAAAAACAAGGGAAGAAGAAAGGGAAGTGGGAGGAAAAGAAATGCCAGAAGAGAGCCAGAGCAGAGGGAGAAGGGTCACCAGATACAGACCGGGCAAGGGGCGAGCCAGCTCAGGCGAGCGAAGCGGCGGAACAAAAGTATCGCTGCATCAAAAAGAGCTGGACCGACAGGTGCCCTCGCCCCCGGGGCCAGAGGGGAACGGGAACTGGAAGGCACACTTTACCGAGGAGCTGAGGGAGCAGCTGCAGGTACTCAAGGCAGAGGTGAAGGCAGAAATAGAGGCCGCAGTGCAGGCAGCAGTGGCCAGGGTCATGTTAGGGGTGCAGCAGGCCCTGACCAGACTAGAGGAGAAATTGGATACCCAAGGGGAGAAACTGGAAGCCCAGAAGGCGACCATTAAGGAGCTGGAGAAAGCAGCGACTGACGTGAGCGACTGGGTCACGGCCCTGGAGAAGGAGGTGACGAGACTGGGCGCAACACAGGGGAGCCTGAAGGGCAGAGTAGACGACCAGGAAAACCGCTCAAGGAGGCAGGAACACCCAGAACAAAGAACAAACCACTGCCCGAGGGACCGCTCCAGGTGGGAGGCCAGGCCCCAGCACGAGGGAACGAGAGTAATGGAGAAGGGAGAGCAGGCGAGAGGGGTGCAGGGTAGGATGGGGGAAGAGCGGGCAGAAAACCGTAGAGGCCAGGCAGGGGAGAAGCGAGACAATAACTCCCGAGAGGTGAGGTGCCGTACTAGCAGGAAAGCTAGCGCCGGGGGCACGCAACAAAGCAGGGCCTTAGCGCACCCCCAACAGGGGGGAAGGCGCCAGGCAAGGGAGGGGGGGGGAACACCCGTCAAAGTCGGGAGAGCAAACGGGGACAGGGATAGAGGGGCAAAGGAAGGGTATACGGGGGAGGAGGGAAAAGGGAGAGACCAGGGGGGGGGGGGGGGGGGGGGGGGGGCACACGGGGAGCGAGAGACCGGGGAGGGGAGATGCAGGGACAAAAGAGGCCAGAAAAGGAACAGGGCTACAAAGTGCTACAAACAAGGGCTCGAAACAAGGAACCTCTGCAAGCACCCACCCAGTACGGTCTGTGGGCGAAGGGAGACCCCAGAGTGCAGGGGACTACCCGTGTGTGTCCGCCATGGCGGGTGCCCCCGGGACAAGGGGAAACCCCGGTGCGCAGAGACCCGACCGCATGGGGAGAGCAGCGACAGCGGCCATCCTGGATGGCCCCCAAACAAAGGAAAACCCCGGAGGGCGGGGGCGCGTCCACCAGATAAGTATGGTTAATCCCACAGGAGCAAGGGGGCAGAAGCCCCCCCACCAGGATAATCACCTGGAACGTAAGAGGACTCAACGGCCAAGTGAAGAGATCCAGAGTCCTCACCCACCTCAGAAATATGAGGGCCGACATAGTCTTCCTCCAAGAGACGCACCTGAGGGAGCAGGACCAACTGCGGGTAAGAAAGGGTTGGGTGGGACAAATCTACCATTCCTGCTATGGGACAAGGACCAGGGGGTTGGCGATCCTGATCGGCAAGAGGACGATGTTTAGGGCGACAAAGATGGTTACAGACCCAGGGGGCGGTATGTCATGGTCAGCGGGGCCCTGGATGGGGCACCGGTAGTTCTAGTCAACGTGTACGCGCCCAACTGGGACGACACGAGTTTCATCAAGAAGACCATGGCAGAAATCCCGGACATAGCGACACATCGACTAATCATGGGGGGGAATTCAACTCTGTACAGGATCCAAACACGGACAGATCAAACCCCAAAACGGGGAAAACCTCAAGCATGGCAAGGGAACTCAGTCACTTTATGGAGCAGATGGGAGCAGTGGACCCCTGGAGGTTCGCCCACCCGGGGGAGAAATAATTCTCCTTCTTCTGCCCAGTACTCGTGTACACCAGAATTGACTTCTTTGTGGTGGGGAAAACGGTGCTTCCAGGGATAGACAAAGTGGAATACTCCGCAATTGTGATATCAGACCACGCTCCACACTACATGGACGTGCGGCTGGAGACGGGAAGGGCCCAACGCCCCAGATGGAGGTTGGACGGTGCCTTACTAGCTGACAAGGCCTTCAGCGAAAGGATAGCGCGGGCCATAGCGGAATACACGGAGAACAACCAAAACGGGAGGTCTCATCCTCCACGTTCTGGGAAGCGCTTAAGGCCGTACTAAGAGGGGAAATCATTGCCTTCAAAGCGCAAAGAGATAGGGAGGAAAGGGTGGCTAGGCAGAAGCTGGTCGACTCCATACTGGAGGTAGATCGTAAATACTCCGACGCCCCGACCGTAGAGCTCCTGGCGGAGAGGAAAGAACTAGAAAGGAACTTTGACCTGCTCTCCACCAGGAAAGCAGTGCATCAACTCCACCAGGCGCGTGGGACCCTGTACGAACACGGAGACAAAGCCAGCCGCCTGTTGGCACACCAGCTGAGAAAGCAGGCAGCCACCAGAGAAATTGCGCAGATCAGGGGTACCGGAGGCACGTTGGAAACAGAACCAGAGAGGATTAACAAACCTTCAAGGCCTTCTACCAAGAGCTGTACACCTCAAAGCCCCAACGAGGAAGGCTGGGATGAACCGGTTCCTTGATGGACTGGACATACCAGTCGTGGGAGAGGGCAGAAAACGGACCTGGAAGCATCACTAGCACTGGGAGAGATCATGGACAGCATTAGCTCCATGCAGACGGGGAAGGCGCCGGGACCGGACAGAATCCCGGCGGACTTCTACAAAGAATTTGCGACAGCGCTGGCCCCGCACCTGCGGGAGATGTTCACAGACTCGCTAGCTAGGGGCACACTGCCACCCACGTTAGCACAGGCCTCAATCTCGCTGATACCTAAGAAAGACAAAGACCCAACGGAATGTGGGTCATACAGACCCATCTCTCTGCTTGTTGGAACCAACAATTCTACGGACACGTGCTTGTAGGATTAGAATAGCGGTTTTAATATACTTACAACAGAGACAGCCTGTTAGCCGTTGAACTTTCGGTGAACTGGCTGGCTGACCCTGTGGCACGGATCTTTATACAGCAGCTCCAGGGGAGGAGTCCTGGGCGGAGCCAAGGGAGGAGCCCAGTACAAACTCTCGAGTACTCCCAGAGCTACTCCCCCTGGTGGTCAGGTAGTGCAACTGCACTTACAATATTGATACATATACAGTATACAGATTATAATACCGTGTGAATCTCATTCACCACACTGCTGAATGCAGATGCCAAAATACTGGCCAAAACCTAGCCAAAAGGCTAGAAGACTGTGTACCCGAAGTGGTCGCAGAGGACCAGACGGGCTTCGTCAAAGGGAGACAGCTTACCTCGAACATCAGGCGCCTGCTGAACGTGATAATGATCCCCTGCAGGGAGAGAACACAAGAGGTGATCGTCTCCCTGAACGCAGAAAAGGCCTTCGACAGAGTCGAATGGAAATACCTCATAGAGGTACTGGAGCGGTTCGGGCTTGGAACAGGGTTCACCGCGTGGGTAAAGCTCCTATACAACGCTCCCATGGCGAGCGTACGGACCAACAATACCAACTCCCAATACTTCTAGCTGCACAGGGGCACCAGACAAGGATGCCCACTGTCCCCGCTGCTGTTCGCACTAGCAATCGAACCGCTAGCAATCGCGCTCAGGGCAGCAAAAAATTGGAAGGGGATCCAAAGGAGAGGCAGAGAGTACAGAGTCTCACTCTATGCAGATGACCTGCTCCTCTACATCTCGGACCCACAGAGCAGCATGGGTGGAATCATTGCTCTCCTGAAAGAGTTTGGAGCCTTCTCGGGCTACAAACTCAACATGAGTAAAAGCAAGATCTTCCCAGTACACCAGCAAGGGGGGGGGGGGGGGGGGGGGGGGGGACAGCACTAAAGAGGCTGCAGTTCAAACAAGCTCGACACAAATTCCGCTACCTGGGGATCCAAATAGCCCATGACTGGAAAGGGATCCACAAATGGAACCTCACCAATCTGACGGATAAAGTAAAAAAAGACCTGCAAAGATGGAACACACTCCCGCTCTCCCTCGCAGGGAGAGTCCAGAGGATCAAAATGAACGTACTGCCCAGGTTCCTCTTCCTGTTTAGATCCGTTCCGATCTACATCCCCAAGGCCTTTTTCAAAGCGCTGGACAAACTAATCATGGCGTTCGTATGGGGGGGGGGGGGGGGGGGGGGGGTGGGGGGGGGTGGGTCACACCAGCACTGACTGACACCACCTTCAAAAGGTGGAGGCAGGACGTATCGACACTGACAGTCAGGGACCTATACACGGACAGCAGGATCGCAAAACTGGACGAACTGACAGAGACATTTCGGCTAGCCAGGGGGAACGAGCTACGGTATCTGCAGCTCAAAAACTTCTTACGAAAGGAGACAAGGACGTACCCACAACCGCCACGACAGACACTACTGGAAGACCTACTGGACGCAAGTATCCTAGATAAAGGGAACTGTAGCGACATGTATGACCGACTGGTAGAAAGGGCCGACACAGTACTGGACGCAACAAGAAAGAAATGGGAGGATGACCTGGGGATTGAGATAGGGTGGGGACTCTGGAGCGAAGCACTGCATAGGGTCAACTCCACCGCCACATGCGCAAGGCTCAGCCTGACGCAACTAAAAGTGGTACATAGAGCCCACTTAACAAGAAACTGTCTGAGTAGGTTCTTCCCGGAGGTGGAGGACAGATGTGAAGGGTGCCAAAGAGGCCCAGCCAACCACGCCCACATGTTCTGGTCTTGCCCCAGACTTGTGGAGTACTGGACAGCCTCCTTCGAGGCTATGTCCAAAGTGGTGGGGGTGAGGGTGGAGCCATGCCCGATAGTGGCGGTCTTCGGGATTTCAGACCAGCCAGATCTATTCCTGGGGAGGAGGGCGGACGCCCTTGCCTTTGCCTCCCTGATCGCCCGCCATAGAATCCTGTTTGGCTGGCGGTCAGCAGCACCACCCAGAGCTGCAGACTGGCTGTCCGACCTCTCGGAATCGCTCCAAATGGAGAAAATCAAATTCGCCATCCGAGGGTCAGACAACGGCTTCCACAGAACGTGGGAGCCATTCATGCAACTGTTCCGGGACCTGTTTGTAGCCAACGAACAAGAGGAAGAATAGCCGGGTGGCCAAGAATCAGGGGTAAATGGACGGGAATCGGGGGAAGGTAGCCGGGGGGGGGGGGGGGGGGGGGGGGCTATGGGTTCGTTATGGGGGTTTGTTCTCATGGTTTTATGCTTATTTCTTTTTCTTGTTAATTTATTGTTTTTGTATTGGAGTTACTGTTTTTCTCTGTTGTGATTAAATTTATTGTTGAAAAATTAAAATTATTTCAAAAAGAGGGTATTGTGCTCTTTTGGAGGGTCGGTGCAAACCCAATGGGAATGGCCTTATGTACTGTAGGAATTTTATGGGAGAAGGAGAACTGTCCCCAACATCAGGAATGTGACAATTGTAACTGTCTTCAAGAAGGGAGATAAATCATATCAAATAATCTATTGAGGTTCCCTCGCACAGGAACCCCTGACCTGGTTGTTTTTGCCAGTCAAGTAAAATGCATTGAAAAACCTGACCAGAGCATTTAAATCAGTAAATTGTCAGGTTCTGTGAATTATGCTCCACATATTTGGATGTTCAAGAAACTTCATCACTATCAATTGCTGTGTGATGATATGATTGCAACTGTCTTAAGTGAGAGATCTCAAGCAGTCCCTTTTAAATTCCAGACTGGTATCAAGCAAGGTTGTGTGATAGCCCACATACAACTTAAAATCTATCTGGCAGTAGCTATTCACCTCATCAAAGATCAACAGCCCTCAAATGTGAGTATTAAATATTGGTTAGATGGAAAATTCTTTAAATTCTGTTGCCTTTGTGTAAAACTAAACTGACCACCATAGTTATCCATGATCCATAATTTGTGCACAACTGCAGTGTCATTGTGTAGTGACTTAGGCCAGGCCTTTGAGATTGGCCAATTAGAATACGAGTTCCCTCATTAGTGGCCCTATCAGGGAACCCCTTTCTATGTATATAACAGGGAGTGTCAGATCCTCCGCTCTCCCGGTGTAGACAGCAGACGGAATTGTCATGGCTGTTAAGCTGTTGGGTTTGTAAATAAAAGTAATTCTGGTGATGGGACATCTGCCTCCGTGGACTTATTACAATGGCGATGAGGAAAACAGAACGACCCGAAGAAACCTGCTCGTCAGCAGCTGCCGCAATTTGAGGATAAGCCACTGACAGGCAAAATGCCTTTATTCGGAAAGTTGGATTCTGTTGACCCTGCAGTGGAAGACTGGGCCCAATATGTAGAGCGGATGAAATACTTCTTTAGAGCAAACAATATAATTCCAGATGAAAAGCAACGGGTCATTCTGCTGACCGCGTATGGGCCAGCAGCCTTTGCCATTATGCGCAGTCTCACTTTTCCGGAGGCACTGAATAAGAAAACTTTCGAGGAATTGGCGGGCTTAGTAAAAGAGTACTATGACCCTAAGCCCTCTCTGATCCTGCGAAGGAACCGGTTTTACTTAGCATTCCTAGACACTAGGGAGTCAGTTACAAACTTTTTAACAAGATTAAGGCGATTAGCAGAGGCTTGCGAATTTGGCCTGACACTAAATTAGATGCTCCGAGACCGTTTGGTATGTGGAATAAATAATTTAGCAACACAGAAATGTCTGTTAGTAGAGGCCGAGCTGGATTGCAAACAAGCATTGCAGCTGGCTCTGGCCTCAGAAAAAGTAGCAAGAGGTGAGTATGAGTTACAAGGTACTCTGATGGAGGTAGATGCCCATACCAGTGAAACTGAGTTAAGTGACTACCGCTGGGGGATAGGCAACTGCATAGCCATCCTCAGAAACGACTCGGATACTAAGTTAACCAGGCCCACTCGCAGAAGCCGTCCCAGGCAAGGGAAAATTAGGTCCAGGCAGACTGCAGCCTTTTGCCCGGCAAAATATTGGAGTTGTTGCAAGAGATTGGAGCCAGAAAAGAGAAATAGAAGCCCAAAACCATCATCTTGGAAAAGGTCACATAGGCTGGGGTACAGGAGAATGTATACCCTAGAAGCCCCACCTACGTCCGAGGCGGAACGACTAAATTGTGAGACGATGGTGAAATCAAAACCCATTAAATTATCCATAAGGTTGAATGGACGTCCCACACTGATGGGAGTCGACACTGGAGCAGCCGCATCAGTGATGGGAGAAAATGTATTCAATAAAATTTGCACTGGACTCCAAACCTTACTCCTATCCAGGACCTCGGCAAAACTGAGGACATACACAGGGGCCACTGAGAGTGTTGGGCACAACGCATGTAACTGTGGCTTATGGAGAGCAACTGGTTAGGTGTGGGGCCAAGCTTATTGGGACAAAACTGGCTAAAAGAGATCCAGCTGGATTGGGTAAACATTTTCCAGCTGGAAAATGGCTGCCTGAGCGAAGTCCTGTGCAGATACCCAGAGTTTTCCGAGAAGGGCTCGGAACAACAAAGGGAGCAAAGGCGACATTTCATGTAGATCCAGAGGCAGTCCCAAAATTCTACAAGGCCTGACCAGTACCCTTCACATTAAGGCAGAAAGTTGATATGGAAATCATACGATTAGAGCGTGAGGGAATAATAAAACCGGTCCAGTTTGCAAGTGAACGGCACCTGTGGTGTTTGTCCTAAAGCCGGACGTCTTGGCCCACCTTTGTGGAGATTTCAAACAAACCATTAATCACTACTGACAACTGGACAAATACCCAATTCCCCGGATTGAGGATCTATATGCAAAGCTGGCTGGAGGACTCCTATTCTCAAAGCTGGATATGAGCCATGCATATCTACAGCTGAAGCTGGATGAAGAGTCTCAAAAATTCTCAACGATATACACCCTCAAGGGCCTTTTCCAGTAAACAAGATTGCCCTTCGGGGTATCGTCAGCTTGTGCAATATTCCAGAGGACAATGGAGAATAGATTGCAAGGGCTACCACAAGTCGCCATTTACCTGGATGACTTCCTCATTACAGGAAAAACAAAGGCAGAACACCTGCAAAACCTGGAGGAAGTCCTGAGGAGGTTTTCAGTAGGGGCTGGTTTAGCTAGGGGCTGGTTAAGCTCACTGGGCTAAATCACTGCCTTTTAAAGCAGACCAAGCAGGCCAGTAGCATGGTTCGATTCCCGTACCAGCCTTCCCGGACAGGCGCCGGAATGTGGCGACTAGGGGCTTTTCACAGTAACTTCATTGAAGCCTACTCGTGATAATAAGTGATTTTCATTTCATTTTCATTTTCAGCAGCTGGCGTGCGCATGAGGGAGAAATGTGTTTTCCTAGCACCTCAAGTAACCTGTCTGGGGTACAAGGTTGACAAATCAGGGCTACACCCTTTGGAGGATTGGGTGAGGGCAATTAAAGATGCCCTGGCCCCCACCACAATTCAGGAGTTCAAAGTATTTTTTAGGACTGGTGACATATTATGGAAAGTTCATATGGAACAGAGCTTCCATCTTGGACCCTCTTCACCAATTACTAAAAGAGAGACAAGCCAGGGAGTGGTCCGCCCGCCATGAAAGGGCTTTCAAGAAGATAAAAGAACAGCTTTCCTCGGAGAACGTCTTGGCATACTGCGACCCCAGGAAAGAGTTGGTGCTCACGTGCGACACGTCTCCATATGGCGTTGGTACAGTTTTGGCACACAAAGGGCAAAACAGACAGGAAAAGCCTGTGGCGTTTGCTTCCAGGATGCTGGCAACATCAGAACGAAAGTACGTCCAAATGCAAAAAGGACTGGCTGCGTTCTTCACGGTGAAGAAATTTCTCCAGTACTTGTACGGGCGGAAATTCACTATAATTACAGACCACAAGCCATTGCTGAGTTTGTTCAAAGAAGACAAAGCAATACCACCAATAGCTTCAGCCCGGATCCAACCCTGGGCCCTACTACTGGCAGCGGACAGTATCAACTGGAGCATCGGCCAGGATCCAATGCACTAAGCAGGCTGCCATTACCGGACACCCCGCCATTAGGACGCAAAATAGAAGAAACGGTAATGACGTTACATTTCCTGGACACACTTCCAGTGGCCGCACAAAACATTCGTTTATGGACCCAAAGGGACCCCTTTTTATCAAAAATAAACATGGTGCTAACTGGGGAGATGGAAAGACCGGTCCAGGCGGAATTCCACTCTTACTGGAGCGGAACAGAGCAGATCACCATGGAAGACAGGATCCTGCTATGGGGGGCTTGGGTTATAGTTCCAAGTCAAGGCCATCGAGCCATAAGTAGGTCGGTACCAAGAATGCCAACAAGGGCAGAAAGTGCCACCGGCATCCCCGCTGCACCTTGGGGAATGGCCAGGTAGACCATGGTCACGATTTCATGTCGATTTTGCAGGCCTGTTTGTGGGTTCAATGTTTTTTATAAAAGTAGACGCCCATTCCAAATGGCTGGACATCTACAAAATGAACTCTGCAAATTCAACAACTACTATTGAAAAACTCCGCACTTCGTTCGCAACTCATGGTATCCCGGAGGTGTTAGTTTCGGATAATGGATCGGTTTTCACCAGCCAGGACTTCACAAAATTTATGAAGTCGAATGGCATGTGGCACATAAGGACAGCACCATACCACCCGGCATCAAATGGTTTGGCAGAGAGAGCCATCCAGACCTTAAAAATCGGGTTGAAGAAACAGTCAGCAACATCATTGGACACCAAACTGTCGTGCTGGCTATTTGACTACAGAACAACCCCACACACCACAATGGGAATAACACAGGCGGAGCTACTCATGGGCAGACGACTCCGAACCTGGCTGAGTCTGCTATTCCCAAATTTAGGTGGCAGAATAGAGCGACACCAAGAGGCCCAATGCAGGGGCCACGACAACACTCGCCGAGAAAGGCAGTTCAACAAGGGTGAAGAGGTATGGGTCAGAAATTATGCGAATGGCCCCACATAGGTGATGCACGATCAATAACTCTCGAAGCGAGATTGGAGTGCAATTGAAGGCTTTATTGGACTAGATGGTTCCCCCAGCAGCGCAGGTACAGAATGCAGCAGCTAGGGAGACACTGACTCTTATACTCCGCCTTACTGGGTGGAACCAGCAGGCAGGCTTCATCAATGATCTTACTGTCTCAGGTACCACCCACACCAATGATCTTACAGCATCAACCTAGGTACCGTAAAACCTCTAATACCGACTACCACAATGCGTAGCAGGAACAGTCAATGCTAGGACAGGACCTGTGTCATATGAGATACGTGTGGGAAAACATGTAATAAAGAAACACCTAGACAGGTACGGGCCTTAGATTTGTTTCCTTCCCGGAGCTGACTCAGACCAGCATACCAAGGACCGTGGAGAGTCCTCCCCGACAAATTATTCAGGCCCCTCCGACATAACTGGTGAGGATATCGGACTTGGATATGGACACCGTGGATGATGCCGCAGCTGTACCACTGCCGCCGGAGGAAAGGGGCGAACCGCCCCTCAGGCGCTCACATCGGAAAAGATGGGCATCTACCCATTATACCCCCCTCCCCCCCCCCCCCCCCCCCCCCCCCCACGTCGGAGGCCGAAGTGGAAGAACCGGACCCCGCGCAAAAACGAAGCAGGAGATCCGTGAGTCACATGGACCATGGGGGCTCCTCAGACTTTGCGGGCGAGGGGTGTAATTACTTAGGCCAGGACTTTCAGGTTGGCCAATTAGAATAAGAGTTCCCTGATTAGTGGCCCAATTAGGGAACCCCTTTCTGTGTATATGATAGGGAGTGTCAGATCCTCTGCACTCCCAGTGTAGACAGCAGACTGAATGGTCATGGCTGTTCAGCTGTTGAGTTTGTAAATAAAAGGAATTCTGGTGACGGAACTTCAGCCTTCATGGACGTATTACACACTGTCAACTTTGCACTAATTTGCAAGCCACACATGATCTCTTCAAATCTGAATTAAAGAAATTTGGCCTGTTCTTGAATGTTGTCAAAACAAAACCCATGCATCAACCTAGATGTGGTCAGTTAACTATCAACCTAGATGTGGTCATCAACTATTGCAACCCCCATATATGATGGAGGAGATACTTTGGAATACGCTCAACACTTCCCATTCCTTGGCAGCCACCTCTCTCAAATGACCACCATTGGCGAGGAGATCGACCACTGGTTCTGGTGCTCCAGCTCAACTGTCCACAAACTATAGTAGTGAGTGTGTGACAGTAAAGACCTCAGCAAATCAACCAAGGTTCTTGAGCGGGATTCTCCGGCTGCCAGCAGCATTTTCTTGCCCGGCCCACCCTCACCGGCATCAGGATTCTCCGTTCCAGCATCCGGCCAATGGGATTTCCCATTGTGGCCATCCCAAGCCGTTGGGAAACCTGCGGGCGTGGGTGCACTGCCTGCGGAGGATCCTATTGACGGAGCATTCTGCCCAGAGTGTACAGAGCACTTATTGTCACGACAGTCCTGCACGGCAGTGAGAACTGGAATGTGTATCAGCGATACATAAGAACATTAAAGAAATTCCACCAGCAGTGCCTCCAGCACATCTTCCATATTTAAAGTAAGGACTGTTGAACAAACAGTAGCATCCTCTTGAATCCAGCTCCACAAAGCATTCAGGCAAATCTCCTGAAAAATCAACTTTGATGGACTGGACACTGCACTCTCGACCTCACTGCCTCATGTGACCTCTTTCCCCCTGCGCACAAAGATTTGGAGGGTCAAGAATTGTTTTGTTCAGTTGCATGAAGACCTGGGGTAGAAACCCATCACCCTGAGTTGACATCATCTTCGAATCGAGTGATGGTCAATGACGAAAGGCTTAGGCGATGCAGTGTGACTGTTGGATGAATCTGGCAGAGAGAATCGAGATAGAGTGGGTTTTGCACTTTCAACTTGGCAAACTCTTTGGAAGAAACTACTATGATGAAGGCCAATAGAGTAATAAGCTGGGAATCAAAACCGTAATTACTGAGATTTTCTAGGTGTCTCAAATGTGATCAGAATTTCAACTTTTCTTCATTGACTTTTTTTTCAATAGTTGTGGAACCAAATCTTGTCTGTGGCATATAAATGATTTCTAAACAATGTTAACTGTTTATAAATGTATCCTTCCATGAAACAGCATTTCATTAATATCCATACTGAACGCAAAAATTACTGCTTTATGGGAAACATTAGATGAGAACTCTTTAGCGTTCTGTCCTTCAAATCAATACCTTTGCATATTTAAGTAAAATTACATGTGTGATAATGACAGAGTTGCTGTAACATAATTTTCAGCAGAACATGTACGATTTCACAAGCAAGAAAATTCATACTAATAGCTCTGGTATGAAATTTACAGATAATAAACATGATTACCTAAACCTCGCAACCCTATTATCCCAACTCAATTTCTGTCACCTATTTATTGTACGTACAGGAAAATAATTAGGCAGGTAATTCAGAAGGCAAATGGAAGTTTGTCCTTCATTGCTAGAGGGATGGAGTTTAAAAGCAGGGAGGTTACGTTGCAGCTGCATAAGGTGCTGGTGTGGCCACACCTGGAGTACTGTGTACAGTTCTGGTCTCCTTACTTGAGAAATGATGTACTGGAGGGAGTGCAGAAGAGATTCACTTGGTTAATTCCGAAGTTGAGAGGATTGGCTTCTGAGATGAGACTCTGTAGATTGGGACTATACTCATTGGGCTTTAGAAGAAAAAGGGAGTTCTTATAGAAACCTATGAAATTATGAAGGGTGTTGATAAGGTAGAAGCAGGGAGGTAGTTTCCACTGGCGGGTGAAGGTAGAACTAGGGAGAAAAGCCTCAAAATAAGGGGAGCAGGTTTAGGACTGAGTTGGGGAGGAACATCTTCACCCAAAGGGAGGGAGCGAGGGATGGATGGATAGATGGATGGAATGAATGGTGAGCAGGCGGGTAAGTGGAGCTGAGTCCACGATAAGATCAGCCATGGTCTTATGTTCTTATGTAAAATGAAAAGCAATGGCTCTCTTATGATCAATGGATGCCCACAGAATCTTATCCCAAGTCCAAAGATATACAGGTTAGGTGGACTGGCCATGCCCCTCAGTGGCCAAAGATATACAGGTTAGGTGGACTGGCCATGCCCCTTAGTGTCCAAAGATATACAGGTTAGGTGGACTGACCATGCCCCTCAGTGTCCAAAGATATACAGGTTAGGTGGACTGGCCATGCCCCTCAGTGTCCAAAGATATACAGGTTAGGTGGACTGGCCATGCCCCTCAGTGGCCAAAGATATACAGGTTAGGTGGACTGGCCATGCCCCTCAGTGGCCAAAGATATACAGGTTAGGTGGACTGGCCATGCCCCTCAGTGTCCAAAGATATACAGGTTAGGTGGACTGGCCATGCCCCTTAGTGTCCAAAGATATACAGGTTAGGTGGACTGGCCATGCCCCTCAGTGGCCAAAGATATACAGGTTAGGTGGACTGGCCATGCCCCTCAGTGGCCAAAGATATACAGGTTAGGTGGACTGGCCATGCCCCTCAGTGGCCAAAGATATACAGCTTAGGTGGACTGGCCATGCCCCTCAGTGTCCAAAGATATACAGGTTAGGTGGACTGGCCATGCCCCTTAGTGTCCAAAGATATACAGGTTAGGTGGACTGGCCATGCCCCTTAGTGTCCAAAGATATACAGGTTAGGTGGATTGGCCATGCCCCTCAGTGGCCAAAGATATACAGGTTAGGTGGACTGGCCATGCCCCTCAGTGGCCAAAGATATACAGGTAAGTTGGGGTTATGTGGTTAGGGTGGGGAAGTGGGACTCGGTAGGCTTGTCGTTCAGATGGTTGGTGCAGACTTGATGAGCTGAATGGCCTCATTCTATACTGTAGGGATTCTAAGTGCTAAAGATGCATTTTGAAGTGAAAACTAGCCAACTGTTGGTTAACCAGGATCAAAGGAACTCTGGGATCCAGTGTATGGAATCTGAAATGTTTAACAGTTTGAATGGAGAGATGTCATCGCTCTGAGATTGATTTCATTATGCCTGTGGAACTATTGTACCTGGCTCCATTCACAAAGGGCAGCAGGTCAGTATTAATGGATAGCATAGGTTGTCTCAATCAATAATCACTGACCAAGTAAGCTTCGACACCACCTCCATGCAATTTACCATTGCTTCGAGACTTCCAACAGAAGAGTATTGTAAACTAATCTATATAAAAAGATTAATTTTCTCTGGTACTTAATGGGTGAACAACTGCAATTAATAATAATAATAATCAATTATTGTCACAAGTAGGCTTCAATTAAGTTACTGTTTACAAGGTATTTTGCACAAATGTTTTACACAGTGCTCTTCCAGAGAAAGTTAAATCTCTGGTTCTCCAATGAAGTAAATGTTTTGTATCTTATTCCACAATTTTTTATATTTTGCTGAATAAAAATCAATGCTACCATACACTTACATAAGCTTTCAAACTGCGGTATGAAAAGGAAACATGCAGTACATGGCCTGGTCCTGGCTGTGCATGCTTGTATTGCTGACCTTGTGCAAAAATCTGTTATCTAATTCTGCAGAGTCCCAGATGGATACATCCACTCCAGAATGTGCTCAATTAGTGAGTTGCAAGAGCAGGAACAGACACTATGTGAAACATGTGATGTGTTGGGTATGCTGGGTCAGCGAGGACTGCGTTTACTGCAGCAGTGAGAGAGACAGGCTTCCAACACTTGAAGAAATGCAACTCGATTTTATTGAACTCTTAACTATCGTACATACTTTAACTGTGGGTTGACACGATGTTGAGTTGAGTTGAGTAGACCTGAGGCTAACCTGACCAGACTATCTTACTACCACATGGTGTATGTTCTAGTTGTTGCTCACGGGCTCTGACTGTCTCAGAGGCTGCATCTCAAGAGAGCGGGAAAACTAGTGCCCTCTGGCTTTATAGCGGTGGTGTCCTGTCCGGTGATTGGCTGCTGTGTTCTGTGTGTTCATTGGTCATCCTTTGTGTCAATCACTGCCTGTCTGTGCACCATCATATACTTGTATGTATATTATGACAACAAGCAGCATCGTTGTGCTGAAGCTACTGTTGAGAGCAAGGCTTAAGGGCTCCTTCATCTGTTCAGCTGAGGGATTTTCACCTCATGGGGCTTGCCTAAAATAGGACTTTGGTATCTCAGCACCAGTGCTTTGTCGAATAATCTGAGAGTATCCAGACAGTTTGGATGCATTCTGTAAAGGAGCGTACAGGTCACATCTCTGCATGATACCTGACCCAACTGCATGCCACATTGAGACATTCAATTGTACCCAAAAGAGTATATGCAATTGGGGCCAGTTAAAGGTGGCTTGCACCTTTTAAAGCTTGAAGGATTGTCTTTAAGGATCTGAGAGCAATTTCCCTTGACTTGTTCATAAATTCACCTCATGCTTTTTAACTGTTTTATTGGCCCACCATTTATGGGGACAGAATTTCCAAGTGAGCTGGGGAACATAGAACATAGAACAGTACAGCACAGAACAGGCCCTTCGGCCCTCAATGTTGTGCCAAGCCATGATCACCCTACTCAAACCCACGTATCCACCCTATACCCGTAACCCAACAACCCCCCCTTAACCTTACTTTTTGTAGGACACTACGGGCAATTTAGCATGGCCAATCCACCTAACCCACACATCTTTGGACCAGTGAAGGTCCCTGAATGATACACAGTCTGTATGCATTTTTTTTCTCCCAAACAGCTTTTCCACGTGGAAGACAGCCTAATTAACAGCCTTGGTTCCCTGTCAGGCGGGGAACACTACAGAAGGGGGCACAGCCATTTGTGGTAGAGATTATTGTGTAGTGGGTGGGTGATGGCAACCTGGTTTGGTGGGTTGGAGGGTGATCATGGGAACTGGACTGTAGCATTCCATTGAATCACTGCTACAGGATGCCAGTAATGTGCTAGATTAAGACCTGCCAGGAAGCAGAGATATTTTTAACTTACTTGTGGGTATTTGAAATAAGACAGAGCTTTAAGTAAATTAAATTTTTCTGCATCTGTATTTGATATGATTAGTTACACCTGTTTCGTTCAGATGCATGTATGGTAATGAGAATTTGATGTAAAAGCAAACGAGGTTTCCAAAAAGACTAGGCTGTTGCTTGGCAACCAGGGGCCACCCTAGGTTTTAAAGAACTTTGAGTTTATTTTTTTAACTTTAGAGTACCCAATTCATTTTTCCAATTAAGGGGCAATTTAGCGTGGCCAATCCATCTCACCGGCACATCTTTGGGTTGTGGGGGTGAAACCCACGCAGACTCGGGGCGAATGTGCAAATTCCACACAGACAGTGACCCAGGGCCGGAATCGAACCAGGGCCTTGGTGCCATGAGGTGGCAGTGCTAACCACTGTGCCACTGTGCTGCTCGAGTTTAATTTTTAAGCTGGAACCAGGAGGAGCTGGACAGGAACAGGGAGCTGGGAAAAGCAGACTTCTCAAAAGAACAAAAGAAAGTCCAGACACCAGGGACTTTAAAGAAACAAAGAACAAAAAGTTGAACAAAGTCTTGTTGGTGAAGTTAAAGTAAAACGCAGAGCAAATGCTCTGAGTTAAAGAGACAGCTGCAAGAACCAGATTTAAGGTGAGAAGCCGGTCATCTGAGGTAAATCAAAACTTTGGTGACATCTTAATAAATTAAATGATAATTTGAAGTAGGCTTCAAATTAAGTTACTGTGAAAAGCCCCTAGTCGCCACATTCCGGCGCCTGTTCGGGGAGGCTGGTATGGGAATTGAACCGTGCTGCTGGCCTGCTTTGGTCTGCTTTAAAGCCAGCTCTTTATCCCTGTACTAAATCAGCCCCTACAGCCAGTGAAGCAGTAGAGTACTGTTAGCATGGAGGATACCTGAGAGATCATATGGCAATCCAAGGGAGAGTATTACTGAAAGGAGAGATTGAAATCCTAAGGTGGTTTCTTGCTGAAGGCATCCATGGGAAAGCATTGTTTGGGAGAAGATAATTCGGCGTGTTTTTTGAGACTGGAGTTTGGGAGTCAGATTCCGTGAAACTAGTTGGCTCAGTGTGATGAGCATCTGGGGGGAGTTGATGAGAAATCCATAGAAGATGTATTGGGAAGCATCTACCACTTGGTTTCAGAGTGTGCTGTGTCTGACCACATTTCACCTCCTGGTTTCAAGGGACTGTATATTTACCAAGAACATTACAGTATAAGATATATTTTGTAACTTGTGTTATCCTTAAAAATCTCCGTACATCTGTGAGGATACAGACGGGGCAAAGTATTGTATTGTAGTCACCTTTTTCATTTTAATAAATGTTTCATTCTTTTGCTCAAAGTTAATTGTCAACGCTGTGACTGTTCATCTATGTCTCAAAACAAAATAAAAATGACAGTCTATTGATCTGGGGTTCCACTCTGGGACCTGACTGTCCAGTAGTAACACCAGCTGGCATCATAACAGACCATTTTAGAAGCAGGTCCTCAATTGGTTCGCACAAAGGTACAATCAACTACCACCACAGAGTACATTGCTGGTCATTCAGCAGCCATCCCTGAAGTCATATAACCCGCTCGACCCATCCGGGCCGGAGAATCGCGGGGGGGGGGGGGGGGGGGGAAGCATGCGGTCCACGCCAGCCCCAATGGCGCCGACTCTCCACTCTGCAGAGAATCGCGTCCCGGCGTCGGGGCAGCGTGGTGCGATTCGCGCAGCTCCCCCGGCAATTCTCCGACCTGGCACGGGGTCGGAGAATCCCACCCGGCATTCTTCGAACAAGGCTTGTACCAAGGCCTCATCTGCCTACTCAGGTGGGCATAAACAATTCCGATGATTTGAAAAATAGCAAGGGGATTGTGCTGCCTACCATTTAGTCATCCAGAGAACTAGAGCAGGTTACCTTTTCTGCTTATAAATGGAGTGAAAATGGTGATAGGGATGTGTATGGTTGCTGATAATTGTGCCCTTCACTCTGGAGATTTTTTTTTTATGCAAGAAGGGGGCTTCTTTCTACTGCTGATTACTCTTCACAGAAAGCTTCCAATTTCACAAAATTTGCAAAAAAAATGATTCAGCAGTGCCACACAGATGTGAGCTGGAGAAGAGATCACCCCCAATTACATGGAAAGAGTTTGCTGCATAAAGGTTCAATACTGACTGTCCCAGTCACTGGAAGTGGCTCTCAAGTCTTATGGCAGAGTTGTGTTATTCTGTGGTGGCTGCCTGGAGGTTTCCTGGACTAGAATTTACCAATCTGTTTGAGACAGGGTTGGAGTCAGGGGCAGGAAAATCTCGGAATGTTTATCAAGCCGGCCCGCTAACATGTTGCCCACTTGACGCATTTTCATCTGGGGCAACATTAGGGTGCTGATGATAACCTGCTCGCAGTGACTGGCAGAAAATTAGAAGGTTGCTGAGTAGGAAATTAAGCTGGATTTTACTGCAACATTCTAGTTCTCCCAGACTTCATTGTGTACATGGTACAGCAGCTCACGGGAGGCAAGCACACAGCAGGTGTACCCAGCGGCTTGAGCTTTACATGAGATCTGAAAATGATCTCATGAAACAGGAAGACTTCAGTCAAGGGCAGGCAGAACCTGCCATTGCATTGGCCTGCTTCCACTGAACATGCTGGGGTTTAAGATAACCTTCCTGAGCCCCTTCCCCTAACCTCCCTCTGGTAGGGTGCTCCCTCTTGCAATCCAGTCTTATTTTCTCAAACAATATACTTTCTTTATAAAATATCTAAAAGAACATTTCAAAATGGTCAATAGGGAACGTGCAATAACATTCAACTTTTTTCCATCGCGCATGCTGCACTCTGAGACAATTGGATTTACTATATGCATTCAACGTCAAGCTTACAGCCCGAGGGGTTCTACATATTTACTTGCCTGTCAGTGTATTACAGCTGAACGGCCTTAGATAGGGCATTTTCACATTGCGGCTCTGTGGTGGCTGCCCCAAAATTGAATGCATCCCTCAGCATGTAGTCCTGGTCCTTGAAATGCGCCAGACTGCAACACTAAATCAAGGACAACTCTTTGCACCGGAAGATCAACATGTTTCGGGAAGACCAAACAGCATCTTTAACCGATTTGATGATCCGCCAGCAACGGTTAATATTTGTCTGTGTGCATCCCTGGGAACAGCCGGTAGAGCACCAAGACCTGTGTCAAGGAACTGCATGGAATGAAACTTGACCAAAACCACTGAATTTGAGAAGGAAGACCCTTCTCACCACCAAGTAACTTCCTGATGCCTGTTTGAGAGTTCTGGCAATGAAACAGTCTGCCAAAAGGCTTCTTTTCCCGCAGAATGTTTTATGTCGACCAATGCCTGATAAACCTATGGCGTTTCTTTGCATTACATTTTCCATGAGGGACAAGATTTTTTTTAAATTGGCTGATAGGACATGGGTGTTGCTGGCTGCGCCAGCATTTATTACCCATTCCAATTCGCTGTGGACCTGGAGCCACATGTAGGGAAGATCAAGTAAGGATGACAGATTTGCTTCCCTATAGGACATTCAGGAACCATTTGGGTTTTCATAACAATCGACAATGGTTTTGTGGTTATCAGTAGGGACTTTTAATTCCAGATTTTTTATTGAATTCAAATTTCACCATCTGCAGTGGCAGGATTTGAACCTGGGTCTCTATATTATTAATCCACTCTGCCACTATCTTTCCTGACGTGGTACAGCATGGCCCAACTATTTGGGACATTCTGTAGGAACGTGGCCAGACCCATCATTGACAGCACGGGGGACAGGCAGAATCTCAGCATGTAGTGACACTTGGTGTACCGTGGGTTTACATGCAGCTTGATGCAGATGTACAGTTTGTTTGATGGTCAGCAGAGACACGATGGGCCAAAGGGTCTCTTTCTATGTTGTAAAACTTTATGACTCTATGATAAAGGTGGTCATCAGGATGAGAGTGACATTGGGTACTGTGTCCCCCCCTCTATCCAGACGTTTGTACATGATATCCCTGCGGACATGATCCCTCTTTGACCTTCAGATGAAGTAGAAGATGGCTCGGGTGTCCGCTGAAGCACAGATCCGGAGTGTCGGACACACCTGCTTCATGCACACCAACACCAAGAATACTTGCATGACAGTTTATTATTAATAAGCCTCGTGTGCAATTGTTGAGTAGATTTCAAATGTTTGATATGCCATTAGGTCACATTAGTGCGTGCTGTGGTCAATCAACAGAGGAGACCACGTTTCAGTCCCGAAAGGTTTTATTTCCTTTAAGAATTTGTTAATTTTCTGCACAGGCTGAAAACCCAGTCGACTGAACAAAATGACGGCCCAGACTCTCTGACATCCTCTGGGTGGTATTTCAGTTTATTGTCCATGTTGCTGGTCCTCTGGTAATGTGGGAGGCACTTTGGTGGATGGCTGAATGCTCCTTATGGAATGTCATACTCGCTTGAATCATGAGTAGGAAAATTGAAGCTTTCATGTTCTCGAGCCAGATTATTTTCAAGCATGTCATCTCTGATTGCAGGACTGCAAAATTTACATCAGTCTACTTTGAGTTGGTCTAATTGCTGCCGACTTTGGGTAAATTTCTATGGTGCCATCAAAGGGAAGTAAAATAACATAGTGCCTTTCACATCTGCAAGATCTGAAACACATCACAATGTATAATTTTTGACGTCTATTCATTGCCATAATGCTGGTTAACATGGAACATGGCAAGGTCTAATGGGGCTAAAAATAATTGGCTTTTAGTTGTACTGGTTGAGGGATAATTGCCAACTGGAACATCTGCTCTCCTGTCCTTCCATTAGTTCCAGAGAATCTACCACTGCTGACTGAACAGGCAGAGCATCACATTATCATCTCATTTGTAAGACCACATTTGGTGTACTGTGTATGGTATTAATCACCTTATTTATAGTTTCATATTTTCATGGAACATACAGTGCAGTAGGAGGCCATTTGGCCCATCAAGTCTGCACCGACCTACTTAAGCCCTCACTTCCTTCCGTAACCCAATAACTCCTCCTAACCTTTTTGGACACGAAAGGCAATTTTGCATGGCCAATCCACCTTAGCTGCACATCTTTGGACTGTGGGAGGAAACCAGAGCATCCGGAGGAAATCCACGCAGACACGGGGCAAACGTGCAGACTCCGCACAGACAGTGTCCCAATGGGGAATCAAACCTGGGACCCTGGCACTGTGAAGCCACAGTGCTATCCACTTGTGCTACCATGCTGCCTGACAAAGGAAGGTAAATGTATTGGAAGAAATTCAGAGAAGGTTGATCAAATGAATCCCTGGAATTGGTTGGTTGTCTTATAAGGGAATGCTGGACAGGCTAGGTTCGTAACCATTGGAGTTTAGAAGAGAAAGAGGTGGCTTGATTGAAAAGTATACGATCCTTAGGGGTCTTGGCAGGGTCGATGTGGAGAGGATGTTTCCTCTTGTGGGAGAATCTAGAACTGAGGATCACTGTTTAACAACAAGACGTCGCCTATTTAAAATGGAGGCAAGGCAATTTTTTTTATCTCAGGGAGTAATGTGTAGTTGGAGCTCTTCCTGAGAAGGCAGTGGAAACAGAGCCATTGAATATTTTTAAGGCAGAGGTAGATAGATTCTTTTTAAGCAAGGGAGTGATAGGTTATTGGAGGTAGGCAGGGTGCAGATTTGAGGTCATTCTCAGATCAGCCATGATTTTAATTAAATGATGGAGCAGGCTCGAGGGGCTGAATGGCCTATTCCTGCTCCTTGGTTTTATGACTCTTTTGATGATGCAGCATTCCTTCAGTATTGAGCTGAAGCATTAATTTAGAGTATGAGATGAACTTTCAGGCCTTCTATGTCTATGTGGCAGAATCAGGGTGGTAGCATTGCAAACATGGTGTGGAATTGCTTACTGAACACCGCATAGAACATAGAACATAGAACAGTACAGCACAGAACAGGCCCTTCGGCCCTCGATGTTGTGCTGAACAATGATCACCCTACTCAAACCCACATATCCACCCTATACCCATAATCCAACAACCCCCCCCCCTCCTTAACCTTACTTTTTAGGACACTACGGGCAATTTAGCATGGCCAATCCACCTAACCCGCACATCTTTGGACTGTGGGAGGAAACCGGAGCACCCGGAGGAAACCCACGCACACACGGGGAGGACGTGCAGACTCCGCACAGACAGTGACCCAGCCGGGAACCGAACCTGGGACCCTGGAGCTGTGAAGCATTTATGCTAACCACCATGCTACCGTGCTGCCCGTTCTGAGAAGTTCAGCTGAGAACCGGCAAAAGTGAGACCCAAAGCAATCCTGCTCATTTTGACTCCACAAAACCAGCCTAAACAGGCTAGGGGCAGCACGGTAGCATGGTGGTTAGCATAAATGCTTCACAGCTCCAGTGTCCCAATTTCGATTCCCGGCTGGGTCACTGTCTGTGCGGAGTCTGCACGTCCTCGCCGTGTGTGCATGGGTTTCCTCCGGGTGCTCCGGTTTCCTCCCACAGTCCAAAGATGTGCAGGTTAGGTGGATTGGCTATGCTAAATTGCCCTTAGTGTCCTAAAAAATATAAGGTTAATGGGGTTGGGGTTGTTGGGTTACTGGTATAGGGTGGATACGTTGACTTGAGTAGGGTGATAATTGCTCGGCACAACATCGAGGGCCGAAGGGCCTGTTCTGTGCTGTACTGTTCTATGTTCTATGTTCTAAGTAACCTACCTTCATCTGGCTAAAAGACTGACTGTCTGCTGGAGCCCGATCCCGAGTGTAGACCACTGCCCCAATGCAAATGAGGACCAGCCCTCAAAATAGTCTAGACTTCCAGTCAGGGCTATTCCACCCGTCGGCTGTCCAAAGTCAGCTTGGAGAGAAAATTCAAACTTAGCGACCATCATCCAAAGATTGAGGTTACTACCTCTAGGCCAAGGCTGACACAGTGCTAAAAATGGAAAGTATGTGTATGTATGGAAAGGGGAGCAGGTCAAATGTTGTCAGTTTTGCTAACAATGGCATTGATTTGGGGCAAATTTTAACACATCATGGAAATGAAGCCTTGTCAACTACAAAGAACAAAGAACAAAGAAAATTACAGCACAGGACAGGCCCTTCGGCCCTCCCAGCCTGCGCCGATCCAGATCCTTTATCTAAACCTGTCTCCTATTTTCCAAGGTCTACTTCCCTCTGTTCCCATCCGTTCATATACCTGTCTAGATGCCTCTTAAATGATGCTATCGTGCCCGCCTCTACCACCTCCGCTGGTAAAGCGTTCCAGGCACCCACCACCCTCTGCGTAAAAAACTTTCCACGCATATCTCCCTTAAACTTTCCCCCTCTCATCTTGAAATCGTGTCCCCTTGTAACTGACACCCCCACTCTTGGGAAAAGCTTGTTGCTATCCACCCTGTCCATACCTCTCATAATTTTGTAGACCTCAATCAGGTCCCCCCTCAACCTCCGTCTTTCCAACGAAAACAATCCTAATCTACTCAACCTTTCTTCATAGCTAGCACCCTCCATACCAGGCAACATCCTGGTGAACCTCCTCTGCACCCTCTCCAAAGCATCCACATCCTTCTGGTAATGTGGCGACCAGAACTGCACGCAGTATTCCAAATGTGGCCGAACCAAAGTCCTATACAACTGTAACACGACCAGCCAACTCTTGTACTCAATACCCCGTCCGATGAAGGCAAGCATGCTGTATGCCTTCTTGACCACTCTATCAACCTGTGTTGCCACTTTCAGGGTACAATGGACCTGAACTCCCAGATCTCGCTGTACATCAATTTTCCCCAAGATCCTTCCATTGACCATATAGTCCGCTCTTGAATTTGATCTTCCAAAATGCATCACCTCGCATTTGCCTGGATTGAACTCCATCTGCCATTTCTCTGCCCAACTCTCCAATCTATCTATATTGTGTTGTATTCTCTGACAGTCCTCCTCGCTATCTGCAACTCCACCAATCTTAGTATCATCTGCAAACTTGCTAATCAGACCACATATACCTTCCTCCAGGTCATTTATGTAGATCACAAACAGCAGTGGTCTGAGCACGGATCCCTGTGGAACACCACTAGTCACCCTTCTCCATTTTGAGACACACCCTTCCACCACTACTCTCTGTCTCCTGTTGCCCAGCCAGTTCTTTATCCATCTAGCTAGTACACCCTGAACCGCATACGACTTCACTTTTTCCATCAACCTGCCATGGGAAACCTGATCAAACGCCTTACTAAAGTCCATGTATATGACATCTACAGCCCTTCCCTCATCAATTAACTTTGTCACTTCCTCAAAGAATTCTATTAGGTTTGTAAGACATGACCTTCCCTGCACAAAACCATGCTGCCTCTCACTGATAAGTCTATTTTCTTCCAGATGTGAATAGATCCTATCCCTCAGTATCTTCTCCAACAGTTTGCCTACCACTGACGTCAAACTCACAGGTCTATAATTCCCTGGATTGTCCCTGCTACCCTTCTTAAACAAAGGGACAACATTAGCAATTCTCCAGTACTCTGGGACCTCTCCCGTGCTCAAGGATGCTGCAAAGATGTCTGTTAAGGCCCCAGCTATTTCAACCCTCGCTTCCCTCACTAACCTGGGATAGATCCCATCCGGTCCTGGGGACTTGTCCATCTTAATGCCTTTTAGAATACCCAAAACTTCCCCCTTCCGTATGACAACTTGACCTAGAGTATTTAAACATCCATCCCTAGCCTCAACATCCGTCTTGTCCATCTCCTTTGTAAATACCGATGCAAAGTACTCATTAAGAATTAAATTCCCTCTTTTGTCTTTAAGTGGGCCAATCCTTTCTCTAGTTACCCTCTTGCTCCTTACATACGAATAAAAGGCTTTGGGATTTTCCTTATCCTGTTAGCCAAAGATATTTCATGACCCCTTTTAGCCCTTTTTATTGCGCGTTTGAGATTCGTCCTACTTTCCCGATATTCCTCCAAAGCTTCATCAGTTTTGAGTTGCCTCGATCCTATGTATGCTTCCTTTTTCATTTTAGCTAGCCTCACAATTTCACCCGTCATCCATGGTTCCCTAATCTTGCCATTTCTATCTTTCATTTTCACAGGAACATGTCTGTCCTGCACTCTAATCAACCTTTCCTTAAAAGACTCCCACATTTCAAATGTGGATTTACCCTTAAACAGCTGCTCCCAATCCACCTTCCCTAGCTCCTGCCGAATTTTGTTATACTTTGCCTTTCCCCAATTTAGCACTCTTCCTTTCGGACCACTCTTGTCCTTGTCCATGAGTATTCTAAAACTTACGGAATTGTGGTCGCTATTCCAAAAGTAATCACCAACTGAAACATCAACCACCTGGCCGGGATCATTCCCCAATACCAGGTCCAGTATGGCCCCTTCCCGAGTTGGACTATTTACATACTGCTCTAAAAAACTCTCCTGGATGCTCCTTACAAACTCTGCTCCATCTACGCCTCCAACACTACAGAAATCCCATTCAATGTTGGGGAAGTTAAAATCTCCCATCACAACCACCCTATTGCTCCTACATTTTTCTATAATTTGTCTGCATATTTGTACCTCTACTTCATGCTCGCTTTTGGGAGGTCTGTAGTAAAGTCCCAACAATGTTACTGCACCCTTCCTATTTCTCAGCTCCACCCATATTGCCTCAGTGCTCGAATTCTCCATCGTGCCCTCCTTATTCACAGCTGTGATATCATCTCTGACGAATAATGCAACTCCTCCACCCCTTCTACCTCCCTCTCTATCCCTCCTGAAGCATCTATACCCTAAGCAACTAGGCAGGAACACTCTCCCCTACTCATAATAGCTGAGATCTGATTGACAGGAAGGATATTATGTATTTCATTAAATGGTCCCTTGTACTTATTGTTAATATGCAAACAAAGTCACATTATATAGAATTTGAATATAAGTCATATATTCATTAACCACAATATTTTCTGAAACATAATCCATTGTTTCCTGTCTTATTTGAAAGATTAAATCAAAAAGGCATGGTATGGTAAATTATGTGTACACGTCTCTTTTTAAAACTAAGAACTATAGTTGAAGGATTAATGTCTCAATTGGAGATGAATATTGTAAATGATTGCTTGTGTTCCATGGAAGTTCTGTTTATTTAATATAGTCCATCTGCTATGGAGACAACAGCTCTTGTGTAATTAATTTGTGAGGTTGCAGCACACCAGTAGGTTTAGACTGCATTGTACATATTCTGAATAGGAAGAGAACACTAAGGGCTCGATCTAACCAAATTTGTTCTATATGTGGTAGTGAGCGGGAATCGGCGGCTGTTTCCGGACAGCTGAACCGGTGAGGCCGTCACTGGTATAAAACATTAATTAGGCCACTTAATGAGGCTTCACGCTGTAAATAACTGTCCTGCCAACTGATTTGCAGAACCGCGCTTGGCAGCTTCCTGCTGATGATGGGGTGCAGCACTTAAACCAATCCTGCAAAGCAAACCCCAGAACACACCCAACCATGTCACCAAGGAGACTAGCGCCGTGATTTGGGGATGCCATCCGGGCCAAGCTTGTGGAGTTGAGACAGGATGCGGTGGAGTTCAGACAGGAGACACTATTCCCTCCAGGGGAGTCAGAGGACTGGCCATAGGGCAGCAAGTGTGGCCTGGGAGGCAGTGACAGGGGCTGTCAGTGTGGGAAGTGTGACCAGGAGGACTGGCACACAGTGCCACAGAAGATCACTGGCCTCACCGGGCGGCGCGAGTGAGTTGGCATCGGTCCTCTGGCACTAGTCCTGCCTGCTACCCACCGGCGGCTCTCCTCCGATGACCCCTCAATACCGCCATGTGCCCCAGCACACCCTGGCATCCACCAGCACGATCCACCCATGCCAGCAATGGTGCCCATGTCTGTCCAGCAGCAGACCCCCCTCCCCCTCCAGCAATGCTTGAAACGTGCTGACCACGATGCCCCCTCTATGTCCCCGTAGGAGAAGTAGGCCCTCAACAGACGGTAAACGGCCCAGACGGGTGGTAGGGTGTTGGAACTCAATCTCTTCACCCGCTTTGAGGAACTGGCCCTGGAGGTCGCAGGGGTGGCCGAGGACACATCGGTCACCAACCTCAAGATCGGCCTATGCCGTGGAGGTGAGGAACCACCGGTCTCCATCCAGGTGATCTGTCACACGTGTGTTGTTCATGACAGAATGATAATCCTTCCCTCGCACTGATCACATGTTCATTCTTGCTTATGATTGCAGCCCAGTGGTGTCGGCCCATCCGGGGTGCGCCCCCCCCAGAAGCTTCCCGAACAACATGGAGGAGAGCTCTGAGGATGCCACCATCATCGCATCACGTTATCATCCCCACCATCTACCAGCGCAGAGATACACCTCTGTGGGCGAAAGTATTGGACAGGCTTCTGGGGCACATTCTGGTGAGCACCACACAGTTTGAGAAGCACATCAGGTGGAGGTAGTAATGTCCAGGGTGGATTGCAGTCGGAGGTCTGCTGGATCCCAGCACCCAGCTGAGTCCCAGTCAGATGCTGAGCCTCTGGACCAAGCTACCACTAAGCTGATGGAGTCAATAAGGTATGGCTTTGAGATTCAGAGGGGGATGTTTAGCAACACTCCAGCAGGTCATTAGCGGATTGGCGGAGTTCCAAAGGTTATGGTTGCAGGAGATAGCGCCAGCACCGAGGCCAACATTGCTAGTGTGGCGGCCATAGTGGAGAGCCAGCAGCACGACGTCAGCACCATGACTGGTGGTGTCCAAAGTGTTGCGCAGTCAGTGTCAGCCATGGCTGAGCACCTGGACAGTATGTCCCTGGGGGGCGTGCCCTTGATGCAGGTGGACCTTTCTGAGGTGCTGTGGAGCATGTCCCAGTCCCAGGTGTGCATTTCTGAGGCACTCCGGAGCGTGTCCTGGTCACTGAGGACCATGTCTCAGATGCAAGTGGACATTGGCGAGGTATTGTTCACAGAGGAGCATCGCTGAGGGTATCGACACCAGTCCACCAGGGCTGGCTGAGCCAGATGAATAATGGGCATCAGAGACTCAATCCAACTGCCCTTCCATACCAAGGTGACTCCCAGGGCCCTACGGGCACTGACCAGGAGGAGGGAGCACTGGAGGTTCACCCGGAGCCCCAGTAAAGTAAGACGGCGGTGGTCACCAACTCTCACGAGTTCACCTATCTGACAACAACGTTTCTCAGGGTCAGCGTGCAGAACAGGGTGGTACAGCCAGGCATGTGTCACTGGCAAGTTGGCAGGGGCCATCCAGCCCAAAGCCCTGCAGAGAACCCCAGAAAAGGCATCAAAGACAAGAGGACATGGTTAGAAGTGGGCTGCCTCCACCTCTGATGTGTATCCTGGGGACACACCAAGACTTGGCAGTGGAGCTCTGAGGTCTAAGAGGACTGACACTCATTGAGAGGACACTGGGTGGAGGGGGCTGCAGCATTGCAGACTAGGGACAGTCGTGGTCATTATTGTACTGGTACACCATTAAACAGACTTTGCACTCAAGACATGTGGAGCCTTATTCCACACGGCAATCGGTCCGCGCCCGCCTCCCCATTTTCCCTCCACCCTCCCCAGACCCCAGCTACGGCCCTGTCATCCCAAAACCCCCAAGGCATACGACGTGCAGGTGATGGGTGTGAGCGCACACTCGACAGACAGATAGGAGTCAGACTGTGGCATAGATTCAGGAGCAAAAGAGCTCTGTTCACAGCAGGTTATCATCACCCGCCTGCTTTTTATATTGACACGCTAAGAATGCCAAAAAAATCGCATTATTCTGGAGTGACGCAGTTCTGACCCTGAAAGGGTGGAACGGGCGACGGGAGTGGGTGGGTGGCAGGGTGGAGGGGCGGACTGTTGGTGTTGGCGGCAGAAGGTAGGAGGGAGGGAGGGGGATGGAGGGAAGGTGAGGCAGACCAGTTCGGGATGGGAAGGGGAGAGGGGGAGAGATGACAGACGGAGCTACGTCCTGTATGAAGCAGGCAAGAACCAATCGGCGCCTGGTGTGGTTCCCGATTTCGGCCTCTCCCACTATCTAACTGGCCCACCTGCCCTCTCGCCCGGCGCGGCATTGCCGGTAGATCACGCCCTAAACATTGGTCTGTAACAAAATGCAAAGTCAGTGCATATATCTGTTGTGTATTAGATCATTATTTCAGGGGCTGGACTGACCATGGAGCTGTTAAAAACATATGTGTTGTGTTATGTACTCTGGGATAACACAGGCTGCAACTCGATGCAGCTTTGATCAAAAGATACTTCAGACTTTGAAGTAAGTTCAATGTGATTTATTGAACCATTAGCACAGTTCTCTATGAGTTTGACTCTCCTGCTAATCTTGCTATTGTAACTTAGTCTAATTAACCAGTTTTCTCTAAACCACGTGGTGGGTGTGATGCTTCTGATCTGCTCCTGTCCTACTCTCTAAATGTCGCCTGTGGAAAGAGACAGAGCATGTATGCCCTCTCCTCATATATGTGTTGTGTAATGCCCCCTTGTGGTAGTGTCACCTCTGGGTGTCTTGACTGCCCATTGGTCATGTCCTATTCTATGTGTTCATTAGCTGTCTGTCTGCATGTCATGACGTCTCTGGTGCTCCCTCTTGTGTTTACTTAGTCGTAGTGTAATTACATTAACCCCTTGTGTATTTACAATGATGCATATCACCACAACATGTACAGAAAACTAAGACTTTTCTGAACAGTAAGCTCAGGAAATGACTGATTTTTTTCTTTCAAAAATGTCAACAGCAAGGCATAAAGAGATGATGACATTACCTGAGGCACTGTTCTATTATTCCACAGCTGGATCTGTAAATGCTACTGTATTCCCCTGCTGAATAGCCTGCCACATCAATAACTTCTAATGGCCCAAAACACATTTCTACTAAATAGGAACCAGTAATTCGGTGTCATTGCACAGCAAAGCAGAAGAGATATCATTTACTGTAATTGGGTAGTTTGTAGTTTGAGTGATAGAAGGAGGGTGAATAGATATTCACAACTGACGAATGTCCCTTTGTTAGGTCAAGGTTCTTAGATGGGAGGAAAAGAATCACAGTCAAACTATCACCTATGATCTTAGTTCTGCACTAGTTGTAATGTTTTTTGTGCTGATGAGATGTTTAGCCAAAGTTGATGTGATTCAATTTTGATGCAAATCCTGCATATAACTGCACTGCAAATGCACAATATGTTTTGACAAGTGGTGTACTGTTACTTCAGGATGTTTTCACACCATTAGAAATTTACATTGGTTACAGTGTAAGTGGGAACCATCTGATTGAAAATGGTTCAAGAAGACTACTGGCGTTGTGCTGGAATTCTACCCCCCCCCCCCCCCCCCCACCCCACCATGATATTAGTAAAATGCCAATAAGGTAATCGACACATTTGCATTGGCATATATCCACACACACAGCTCTGATTTAAAATCTATCCCATAAACATACCCCATATCACAGAGTAGTCATCACTGTGTGTGATTAATTTCTATGCATTGTGCAATTATATTACAGAGAAGGATTTGGTTTGGGTGCAGCGGCCGGGATTCACCGATATCGCGGCCAAGTATTGATGCCAGCGTCAAGACCGGCATGAGTGACGCCTGCGTCAACGGGCCTCCAGGCCCAGTCATTCTGCTCTTCCTCGGGGGCGAGAATGGCGCCGGAGTGCTGTGTGCAGCTCCAGCGGCGAAAGCCGGCCCTACACGGCCGGTGCGGGTCGGCGCATGCGCGCCACGGCCATCTCCACGCCAGTACATGTGCGTTGTTGCCGTCTCTGCGCCGGCCCCCGGGCAGCATGGGCGGAGCTCTACTGGGGCCCGCGCGGAGGGAAGCATAGGACCGCCCTGGAATGAGCGGGCCCGTCCGAATCGGTTGCCCCTGATTCGCGGGCCTGGCCACATGTGGGAGGTCCCCCGGAGTCAGATCCTCCCCTCCTCCACCAAGTGACGGTGCCCGCAGCCAGAACACCGAGGTGTGCCAGGTGGGACCATATTTAAACCAAACGGCGGCGGCACTTGGCGGAACTCCTCGGGCGGGCACGCGGCCCATCGAGCGTGTAGAATCACTGTTGGGGGCCGCTTTCAATGGCCCCCGACCACCGCGACGGCGGAGAATCGCGGGCCTGGCAGCGGAGCGCTGCACTGGCTCGGAGAATCCCGGCCCAGAATCTTTGACAATACCATTGAAACGACCAATTCTGCCACCCAGCAGGAACACGAACAGCAGGTGCATGGGAACACCATCACCACAAGTTCCCTTCTCAATCATATTTCACCCTCACTAGGTCCTTCCATTGTTGTTAGGTTAAAGTCCTGGAACTCTATCTGAAAGGAATGCAGGTGTAACTCCAGTGCACATATTGCAACATTTCAAGAAGCCAGTTCATCACCACCTTCACAATGGCAGCCAGGGATGGGGAGTACAATACTGGCCTTGCTAGTATGCTCACATTGCAAGGATGGAAATAAATTTTTAAAAATGTATTATTTTGAAAATAAATTTAGAGTACCCAATTCATTTTTTTTCCAATCAAGGGGCAATTTAAGCGTGGCCAATCCACCTACCCTGCACATCTTTGGGTTGCGGGTGCGAAACCCACGCACACACAGGGAGAATGGTGCAAACTCCACACGGACAGTGGACCCAGAGCCGGATTGAACCTGGGACCTCGGCGCCGTGAGGGCAGCAGTGCTACTCACTGTGCCCCATGCTGCCCTACACGTGACAGAAATAAAAATTACAGACACAGCTACTGGTGCAGAGAACATCATTTGTAATTCTGCAATTTTGATTCACAATTCAAGTGAAAGTCGCCATCGTCCCAGAGGAACAAAGGATGCTTGCCCGTTTGGAGAGAGAAAGAACTCACATCAGACAGCAGAAGTGGAGGAAACCGAAGAGCAGCATGGGAAGGTGAGTGATATAAAAACCCTACCTTGTGGATTTGTGGCATTCACATCGGGAGCAAGATGCCAGAAGAAAACCAGAGAGCAGCCCGTAGAAGGTAGCTCTGTATAAAAAACCCTGAGCTTGCGGAGTTAGCGCCCCTCCACATGAGGAGCAGAGCGGAGATGCGTGAAAACCAGAGAGCACCTTGGAAGGTGTGAGTGATATAAAAACCTTACATTCGGGGATTTGCGACCTCGCACATGAGGAGCAGAGCGGAGTGTGCGTGGAAAACCAAGAGAGCAGCCCTAGGAAGGTGAGTAAAATACCCAGGGCGGGATTCTCCGATCCTGGGGCTAAGTGTTGACGCATTGTAAATGCCGGAACATTTTACGACGGCGTCACCTGGCCCAAGGATCAGCAATCCTGCACCGCACAGAGGGCCAGCACGGCAGTGCAGAGCCTCACGCTGCTGCAGCTGTCGATACAGGCGTCAGGATGGGCGCTGCGGGTCCGCACATGTGCCCCACTGGCCAGCGCGAGTTTGCGCATGCGCGCCATGGCCGGCGTGAGTTTTGTGCATCCACGTGGTTTGCCGTCTCCGGGCTGGCCCCAGCGCAACATGGCGGAGACTACTGGGCCCCGCCGCAGAGGAACATAGGCCCCCACCGGGATAAGGCCGCCCGCCAATCGGTACATCCGATCGCGGGCCAGGCCACTGGTGCAGGGATCGGCGAATCCCGCCCCCTGAGTGCACCAATTGGGGGAAAAAAAGAGTGACACCACAGGAAGGCTGTGACTTGCTTAGCTAATAGGGAATCTCTGCTGAATTTAAAATCCATTTTAAATTAATGATTGTAAGCTGCTTGTCAGATCAAGATAATAAAGAGAGAGATTAAAATCAGTTGAAAAGTTTTAAAAACAAATTAAGAACTAATAAAATGAAATAATGATGTATTGTTCCTGCATGATGTGGGAGCTGTGGACCCCATTGTAGTAAGTGTTGGTTGCTCGAGGAACTCCGACACAGAGTTGATGAGCTGGAGTCTGAGCTTCGGATGCTGTGACACATCAGGGAGGAAGAGAGTTATCTAGACGCTGTGTTTCAGGAGATTGTCACACACCTTAGACTAACTATCCTGAATTTGGCCAGAGGTCAGGGACAGGAAGTTACAGCTGTGATTGAGGTAGGTAGAGGGATCTAGGAGGTAGGGTTATAGCAGCCTCAGCCCTGTCCTTGTCCAACATTTGAGATTCTTTCTCCCTGTCTAATGGGGAACAGGGACTGGAGGGGGGATGAGCAAACTGACCAGAGAACTGTGGTATAGGGAGCCATTCAAAAGGGGGTAAGAAGAAAAATGTAGTCCTAATTGGGGATAGTACTGATAGGGATATTGACACTGTTCTCTGTGATCAGGATCGAGAATCCCGAAGGCTGTGTTGCTTACCTCGTGCCATGGTTTGGGATATGGCATCTGAGTTGCAGAGGAACTTGGAGTGGGAGGGTAAAGATCCAGTTGCCATGATCCACATGGGTATGTGGACCATGGCACATTTCGTTAAGCCCGCTTGCCAGAGTTTGCGACGGCTAACGCGTCGCATGACGTCAGCCGCGCATGCGCGGATTGGAAGACTCCAACCCGCGCATGCGCGGATGACGTCATTGCGCATTGCGCGAAACCCGTGCATGCGCGGGCCGGGATGCCCCTCAGCCGCCCCGCGAATTGATACAGCGTGGCGGCGGAAGGACAAAGAGTGCGCGGGAATCGGACCCGCTGCCCGCGATCGGTGGGCACCGATCGCGGGCCCATGGCACCCTTGGCACGGCCGTGGTACTGCCATGCCAATCGGTGCCATGGTTGGCAAGATCCGAACTTTAAGGCCGTTTTTACGAACGGCCAGACCAGGTGTGTTTGCCGTTCGTAAAAACGGCCGTAAAGGGCTTGGAATTTGGCCCATCGGCCAGCTGAGAATCGCTGCTCGCCGTAAAAAACCGGCGGCAGCGATTCGTGTCGGGAGTCGGGCGTGGGGGGGGGGGGGAGAATAGCGGGAGGACGTCAGACTAGCGTGGCCATAAAAATTTACGACCCCCGCTATTCTCCGCACCGTCGTGAGTGCGGAGAATTGCACTCAAGAAATACGAAAGGGAAGAGTAATTTATAGGTCCCCAAACAGTAGTTCCACAGTTGGGCATAGTATAAACCAGGAAATACTGGGGGCTTATGAGAAAGGTACGGCAATAATCATAGAATGGGTTAATCAAATTGGCAAGGGTATCCTCGAGTTCATTGAATGTATTAGAAATTGTTTCTTGGAACAATATGTTACAGAAGCATCCAGGGAGCTGCCTACTCTGGATTTGGTATTGTGTAATGAGGAGAGATTAATTGATGACCTCATAGTTAAGGATTCACGAGGGAATAGTGACCATAGAATGATAGAATTCAAAATTCAGTTTGGGGTTGAGAAAGTAGAGTTCCACACTAGCGTTCTGGAATTCATAGAATCATAGCATTTACAGTATAGTAGGAGGCCATTCGGCCCATTGAGTCTGCACTGGCCCTTGGAAAGAGCACCGCACTTAATCCCACACCTCTACCCTATCCCCCGTAACCCAGTAATCCCACCTAACCCTTTTGGACACTGAGGGCAATTTAGCATGGCCAATCCACCTAACCTGCACTTCTTTGGACTGTGTGAGAAAACCGGGGTGCATCCGACGAA